>NC_059074.1:175293601-175901101 GCF_020497125.1 Mauremys mutica | reverse complement strand
CCCAGCCCAATTTCTATTCTTCTCCTCCCTTGTACTGATCCTGGACCTGGTGGGCACATTCCATGGAGGTGGAGGAACAAGAGCGTGGGGGACAGTGATATAAAGGCAGATGAGCTCTCATCACAAAGGGGAGATTTGGTGCGGGGGAAGGGAGATCTGCATGTGGATCTGGTAAGGGAGAGGAGCCAAACACAAATTTCCTCTTTTCCCCCATTGTTAGACACCTTACAAAGATACTGCAGACACTACTTTTTTTAAATGGGCTGGTACACTTAAAAAGCTAGGGCCAGATTCACTGACCCTAAGTCAAGTGAGTCACCGTGCTTGAGTAAAGGCTGCAGGATCTGGTCCATCAGATTATAACAGTTTTAAAGTTTAAATTTTGAGGACTAAAAATCTTGACAGAGTTTCTTTGACTTAATACTCCAGATAATGCATAGCAGTCAGATAAACTCAGTTTACCTGGTGCCTCCCACTAGTTACACAGGAGGACATAGGGTGCCCAGTTTCTATATTGGTATGCTTGCAATACATAAACATACAGAATACTGCAAGACTGAGACAAAGCTGTATGTACACTGTTAACCCCCCAAAACAGTAACAAGCTGAGACAGAGTGATTTCAGATGCCACCTAACACTAAGTTCTGTTTAAAACCAGTAGTCCTATGTTTTCTTTACTGTACTTTAAATAGGTTTTAGAATGTTGTTAAATGTTTTATTAAATCAAATGCCCTATTTTCTTGAATGTATTTTTTAAATGTTTCATATATTTGAGCTTTGGCATTACAGGAGAGGCCTAATTCCAGTCTGACAACAAAACATTTACAGAACAGTTGAATGTTGGATAATAGGACTATGATAGAGGAAACACTAAATGACTCTCTTATTTTAGCATGAGCTTTCGTGAGCTACAGCTCACTTCTTTGGATGCACAGCTCACGAAAGCTCATGCTAAAATAAATTTGTTAGTCTTTAAGGTGCCACAAGTACTCCTGTTCTTTTTGCGGCTACAGACTAACACGGCTGCTACTCTGAAACCTTGCTTCTGTGTTGCTGCTGGCAGCGGTGCTGCCTTCAGAGCTGGGCAGCCACAGAGCGGTGGCTGCTGGCAGGGAGCCCAGCTCTGAAGGCAGAGCTGTCGCCAGCAGCAGCGCAGGAGTTAGGATGGCAGGGTATGGTATTGCCACCCTTACTTCTGCGCTGCTGCCTGCAGAGCTGGGCCCTCAGTCAGCGGCCCCCACTCTGGCCACCCAGCTCTGAAGGCGGCAGCGTAGGAGCGTGGTACGGTATGATGTTGCCACCCTTACTTCTGCACGGCTGCTGGTGGGGCACCTCCTTCAGGGCTGGGCACCTGGCCAACAGCTGCCGCTCTCCAGCTGCCCAGCTCTGAAGGCAGGGCAGCAGTAAGGGTGGCAATACCATCAAACCCCACCCCCCTAAAATAACCTTGCAACAACCCTGCAACTCCCTTTTGGGTCAGGACCCTCAATTTGAGAAACACTGGTCTCCTTTGGGAAATCTGTATAGTACAGGTTAAAGCCACACAAAAGACCAGATTTCATAGTCCATGAGGTGTTTTTCATAGCCATGAATTTGGTAGGGCCCTAGTCTTGAAACATGACTTTCTGGTTTAAAACCAAACCAAACATCCTTCAGATATAGATATGACTTTTGCCTAGCTGGAAATGAGGCCAGTTCAAATACTTATTTCTGCTGCCTCTGCTAGTAGGAATTTTGCAATTCACTTCATGCCCAATGAAAGCATATTATATATAACTGGGTGAATAAGAACACAAGAATGGCCATACTGGGTCACACCAAAGGTCCATCCAGCCCAGTATCCTGCCTACCGATAGTGGCTAATGCCAGGAGCCCCAGAGGGAGTGAACCTAACAGGTAATGATCAAGTGATCTCTCTCTCTCCTGACATCCATCTTCATCCTCTGACAAACAGAGGCTAGGGACACCATTCCTTACCCATCCTGGCTAATAGCTATTAATGGACTTAACCTCCATGAATTTATCTAGTTCTCTTTTAAACCCTGTTATAGTCCTAGCCTTCATAACCTCCTGAGGCAAGGAGTTCCACAGGTTGACTGTGCACTGTGTGAAGAACTTCCTTTTATTTGTTTTAAACCTGCTGCCCATTACTTTGCTTACTTTGCGTGTTTACGTTGAATGTTGTTTACTTTGCTTAAGATGGATGTCTGTCTGAAACATATACTCTAGTTCAAACACTAGTTGTTGGGCTACATATAGAAATTACAGGATGAAGTCTATGGTCTGTATTATGCAGATCAGACTAGATTATCTTAATGAAAAAAAAACCCTTACATATATTTGAAATGAAAAACACAGTCATGTCCTTGTGAGAGGCTCAAGACATTGCAATGTCAACCTTTATGAATTATTTTGTTTACATAAGCCCCCCAAGCAGCTCCATGTCCTTTAACTTGTGACAGTTTCTTCGTCTGCAGATTTGCAGAAAGTAGGTGTTTTTAATGTAAACTCAACAGTTACTGAAATCTTTTCTTGACATCTTAACAGATGCCACAAATATCAATACAATAATACCAGGAATCTCTTGCACTTCAAGCAGGTTTTGTTTGCTATAAACAGTTTCAAAAACTACAGATGGACAAAGCATCTTTCACAATAGGATTTGTATTTGGAGGCTTGCTAACACAAATTATTCAGTTTGTTTTGTTCAGGCACCAGATAAATTATTACAAATGGAGGTGGCGGAGAGCGATAACACTTAAAATGAGGCAGTCTTTTTTATAAATTGCAAAACTTTTAGTTATTTAAATTTTCCTAATTAAGCATGATCGAGAGAGACTGCAATAATCTGGGTTTCTGTTAAGGTGGTGTGCTTGAAAAGGAAGAGAAACAGATCTCACACTGCATAAAGCCATTCAGAATACTAATCAAAAGAGGGTTTTAAATCTAGACAGGCTACAGAAGTCATTGCAATTGTTTGGACTTGGAATGATGATTTCAGGAATTCAAGTGATGTGTTGCAATGCTGTAACAAACCGAACCACACAAAATGCCTTCCCATAATATTAGATGATGCCATTAGCCACCAATCAGAACCCTACAGTCATGTACTTCAGTCACCAATAAGGGACTAGACAGAGAACTCAAGAGGACCTGGCCATTTAAAACTAAAAATAAAGTCTATCATAGCTGATTCGAATAAGAGTTCGCTTAATTTTTTTTTAAACCCAACATCCTGTTTTTATCATTGGTTTTAAAAACATGGCAACACATGGAACTTGATGGAAGCAGGTGATTACTACAAATCAGTGTAGAGACAGCCCAACATAAACAAATACCCCTGAATTAATCAATGTGTACTCAACCATGAAAATAACTACGCTTTGGAAAACACTTCAGGCTGGAATAATAAAAAACGTCCAGGTGTTGGATTAGCGTTTTGGCTGGATCTGAGAGTACTCACCTGTCCTGCAGTGTCATACAGCCCCAGCAGATATTGCTTCCCCCCAACTGTAACAGTGACTGTAAAAGAGGAAAAAATAAAGATGTCGCTAATAATGTAGCTAAGGGGCGTACAAAGCACCCTTCTGACACACAGGCAGAGGACTGTTTTCAGTTTTACAAGCAGACTCAACATTAAAAAACAACAGCAGCTCTAAACAAGCTAGTACAAGAACACATCTGCAATGCACTTGGAGATGCAGAAAGAATGGGTGTAATATTTATGTCCTTTCATGTCAAGCACCCAGAGCCAGTGGCAGTTCTGTTTAAAACCTTTCCAGGCACTTTTTAACGTTTTGGTCTTGTTCAGACATCCGCCGGCACCGCCCCCCAGCAGTTAAAGCATACTGGGCCAGGAGCCTTTGTATGTACTTTCCTCTGGAGGATCCTTTCCAAGGGGAGCTGGAAGGGGGCAGGCAGGCAGGACCGGCACAGAAGGGTTAAAACCAGACTTTGTGAAGAAGGTCAAGGCAGGAGGCCCAGTGTCGGGAAATGGCAAAGTTCCGCTAAAGTTCTTCTGTTGCAGAGGAGGAGCCTCTTACTCAGCACTTCCAAGCCCACACGGTTACTACCGACCCCGGCGCCCCTTACCTGCATAGTGGTCAAACACGGTGGGCACATACTCCTCCGGGAACGCGTCGTTGGCATAGCTCATCAGCAGGCACGTTTTCCCCACGGCCCCGTCCCCCACCACCACGCATTTCAGCATGACCGTCCCGCTCCCATTGGCCATGGCTCGAGGCCACTCGTCATTGTCAGGGTTCAGCTGAGCGCCGAGGGGCGAGTCCGCATCCCGGCCGCCCCCGGCCGCGGGGCGCTTAGCAGGCGCCGCAGCCCGCCGGGGATGGCACTTCTCCCCCGGGCAGTGCCAGATTTGGCTCGCAGGGATTTTCCTTCCTCTCGCCCCTGCCAGCTGAGCACGATGACACAATGGATCATAAGACTTGCAGCCCAGAGAAAACAGGAACTTTGAGCAGGAAAAACCCGTACGAAGCACGGCGCTGTTCTCCCCCAGCCCAGCCCAGCCGGCCACCCAGGTGCAACCTCGCCCCCAGGCTGCGGTGACAGACAGCCCCGAGAGAGGGGCCAGGGCAGAGCTCCCCGAAGCAACTGTTCGGCCACTTTCCTTCCCGCCCCCTCCCCCAACTTGTCCCGGCTTCGGCCACCACTTCGGAAACCCTGCAATCTCAGACTAGCTTGATTCGGAGGAGAAAAGGAGGAGCGAAGCCAGATTGCTAAAGAGCAACTCAGGGCTCCTCTCCAAAGAGCCAGCAGCTCTTAGAAACGTCCAAGGCTTTGCAAGTGCGCCCAGGGCCTCCTTCTGGAAAGGAAAAGAAAAAGGGGAATCCCTTCCTCCAATACAATCATCGTCACATGCCGGCGGGTTTGGGAGCTGATCGTCTCGTAGATGAGCTGGCTGTCTGAAAGAGGGAGTTTTAAACTAGATGGATAGAGATGATGGTGTGAGATGATGTACATACATATACATGCACCTATATTAAACAAGCACATATCTATGCATATTGAAATTTCATCACTAGAGAACATGAGATTGTAATGTCGCATTTTTTCTCTTTCCCGCCACACACACACACAGCAAAATCCTTCATCCTTTATCCCAAAGGGGTAGATTTACAAAAATTACTTTCGAATTGAGAGAGCCTCCTTCTCAGTGAGTGTGATTTTGACAGGTTAGAAATTAACACCAATTAATTTTCCTATTGTGAAGAGTTGTTGGGATCTTTTCTCCCTTCCCTCCACAAAATGAGAACTTAGCCTCTATGGATAAGAAGAGAACTTTTAAAAACAAAATGGTGTCAGGTTGAAATGGGGCTGACCTGCGAAGGCCAGTGTGAAAAGAATCAGTCAGAAAAGGACCGTTTTTTTCAGCACTGCATATATATTAGAGATGCCCTCATACAGAAGCAAATCTGTTCTTGGGTCTGAATTTCATGACTGCGTCATGTGCATACATTCGGGAAGTGTATATGTCCGAGTCATGAAATTCAGTCCTAAATACAGATTTGCCTCAGTATGAACCCATCTCTAATATATATCCAGTGCTGAAGAAACCAGGCCTTTCATAGCTAATAAATTAAACCACAATAGTCCATATATCCAAACAACCACACATGTTGGGTCTTCAAGCAACACGCAATGCATCCAAACTAGGGGGTGCTGCTAACTTTGCGTCAAGTTTTAAACCATCATTGAGAAGCCTGGATGCAGTGCTGAGCTGCCAAGTACTTAATACTTAACAGAGCCCTGAGATTTATTGAGTTCCCAGGTAGTATCTTGTTGGCCAATACCCTCACATTAGCTTGGCAAGAACTAATAATAAAATATATTGTATAAGAGATTATGGATGAAACCCTGGCTCCATTAAGGTCAATGACAAAACTCCCATTGGTGCTCAGAGTTCACCCCCTTACTCAATTTTTTAAACTGCAGATTCCTTAAATGCAGGAGACCACACTGATAGTGAATTCAGTGATAGTGAAACTCACTTATCTTTTATTTAGGCTTGGCAGAATCAATTTTTATTTTTTAATCATTTCAATGGATATCAATTTTTTAAAGCATTTTTTCAATTTTTATCAAATTATATTTTCACAATTGTGCAAAATTATAAGGTTTAATTTTTTTTCTTTTTTTATTAGTTTACATTTTCACAGTTGAAGGAAATTATGTGAGGGTTAGACAATCATTATTTAATGACAGCAGATGTTGAGATTCAAAAAGTTAAAGCTTTATAACCATTAAAACACAAATTGTTAGTGTCACATGTCAAAGTATACAGGGTAAATATCCTTCATCAAACTCTAAGAAGTGCTCAAGTAGCATTTCTCTTACTTTGCCTATGTGTAAATTTCAAATATTATCGCAGGAAATATTTTTCCTCTGTTTTGTGTGTGTGCAGTGAAATCAACATTTACTGACATTTACTGATAAAAAATATAATCCTTCTAAGTCTACTTTTTACTTTATTTATTTATTTTAAGACTTATTGCCAAATCCCTGAGCACCACACAATCATGATAAAACATACCGCTTATTGCATCACAAAGCACAAACAGCCTGCCTCGTCATCCAAAACTACCTGTTCTCCACCCCATCCTTATGTCAGCCCCATCCCCTACTGCTAAAAGAGGCTAGGATAGCAAATGAGCCTCACAGCACATCCTGAAGGAATTAAATCCAGGCTTTGGCGGACCCAGAAGTGTGGACGCATATTCTGGAGCAGTCTGTTATTCCCACCCTGTTTCAACCCCGGGCTGTCATCTTGAGTGTCTGAGCTGACAGAACCTGCCATGGTGTCACTCACATAGGGAAAGAGATGGTTCTTCAGGTAACTTGAACCCATATTGTGTAGTCCTTTGAGAGTCAAAGCCGACCCCTTAAACTTTACCCAGAATTCATTTGGTAACCACTGCAGATCTCAAAGCACAGGTACAATCTGCTCCTTCAGAGAAAAGTGTTGTATAAGAAGTGGGCAGCCACATTGCACGCTAACCAAAGTTTCAGGATGAATTTTGGAAGTCACTCCATGTGTCATACCTTGTAGTAAACTGACCTTGTAACTTTTAACTTTTGAGAAGCACCAAGCACTTCATAGTGATAGTTCCTAGATAGATTAGATTAGGTGTGACAATGACTTGGGTGATCATGGTGGGGTTCAAATCCAAGAGAAAAGCCCATAACTTTTTTATCGAGCTTGCAAAAAGAAAAAAAAAAAGTGCACTTAGCAACAGCTGTTAGCTAGATATCCAGGAGGAGTTGGGCATTTCAACCAGACCCCAGGTTTTGAACCTGAGTAACAAATGGCCTACGTATATGCCATCAACCTAAGGTGCTTTGTGTAATTGTCATAATTTCTGATAATTGCTTCCCCTACTCTGTAAGCATTGCTTCAGCCTTATTCGGGTTGCATATCAGCCTGCTTGCTCTCATCCATGCCCTAATCTCTGCTGCTAGACTCTGGGTAAATCACTCATTTGTACCAACTGGGTTGGAGAAGATCATGGAGATACAGAACTGTGCACCCTCTGTATATTGAAATCCTAAACCCCATGCCTCTTGCCAGCACTCCCAGTGGCTCATAACCATGTTGAATAGGGCGGCTGATAGAATGGAACCCTGTAGAGCCTCACATAAAAGAGCCCAGTTTGCAAATGAACAATTGCCCAGTACTGCTAGTTCTAGCTCAAGCACTTCTAGCTCTGGTCACTCACCACCTATAGACCCTGTTTTCATGCAAGTGGTGCTAATAGTGCAATAATGAGGGAAGAACGATAAAGAAAACATTACAGCTGGGAACTCTTTTAAATAGATTTTTTCCAGTGTATCCAAACATCAGACCCTCAGCTGATGTAAATCTGAATAGCTCCACTGAAAAATTCAACAAAATCTTAATCTGGTAAAATATTGTTTTACCAGAAATCACATCTTTCTTCCAGACATATCAAAAATCCGACGTTACATTAAATATATTTCCATTTTGCAGCAACACAGATCACAAGCTGTGAATGTTAAAATTATTACTCACCTATGAATTTCAAATCTTAATATTAAAGATATTAGCTCCACTGGCACAAATTCATGTTGGTTTTTCTTCTTTTCAACCATAGGCTACTAATGTAAAACAATTGCAAGTTTTAAAGTGTAAGGTAAGGCATTTTCTTCCTGATTTGTAAACTTTATGTTCCATCCATTGTATGTGCACTAGAACTGGTGGGGAAGTGGAAAACAGATTTTCCAAAAAAATTCAGGAACATTGTTTTCAGTTTTTCATGGAAATTATATTTTAACTGATTTTTATCCCCATGCTAGCATCCAAAATGGGTTGATATTGTAAGGTTGCAAATGAGCGCTAGGCAGTAGCATTGCTTTTCCTTTTGAGGATAAAAACCTTACCTTATTTTATTGTATTTTATTAATTGATTCAAATGTTGGGCTACTTAATTGTAAGGGTGTTTCATTTTCAGTTACATACAATTTTCTTGTTACTCTCACATGTTAGTAGCACAATCAACCATTTTGTGCATATGTGTGTGTGTTATGTTTACACATTTTATATGCAATAATTTAAAATACTATTTTCTGCTATGCCAATTTGGCTAATCGCAAAGAGTTTTGAAAATATTCTAAAATCAATTCAATCTTTCACTCACCTAAAATATCATGCTTGCATATCTCTTAATATAATGTATACATTATTATTATTGATGTTCCCTCCCAGTGTCCTAAGCACATCCCAGTGTGGATAATTATTTTCCATCTGTCTAAATCTTCTTGCTACTTTTGGTGGATAACACATTTTTTCTCTCTTCTTGTCCCTGATCTCTTGTGTAGTGGTTCTGGCACCAACAGATAAGGGCTGCTGTGTCCCATCACAAAGGTGGTTGCCTTTCAATAGTGGATGAAGTGATCCTAATGGGAGTTTTGAATATTTGAGGAATGCAGACTCAGGTACTGCCTTATATGTGTATACCAATCCTGATCCTGATCCTGCAAAAGCTTGTGTGTGTGCTTAATTTTGTTCACAGGAGTAATTCCCATTTTAGTCATTTGAACTACTAATCTGCTTAAAGTTAAGCACATACATGTGTTTGCAGGATTCGGGCCAAAGTTTATTATTCACTAAAGCACACTTAAGCTTGCAAAAAGAGTTCCATCATTTATGAATTAAGCAATCAAAAAAGCAGTATTGTCCATGTAGAATGTTTAGAGCGTATTAGAGTTTTCCTCACAGTCAAATGAACCTCCTACATTCAAACAAAGCCCTCCTTGCCTTGTGCAAATGCCCGAAGGCAGTACGGTAATTACAAGCTCTGGACCAAACACAGGTCTAGAATTCAATCAGAAGGATTTCCTATTCTCATAAATGGTGCGAAAACTGTTTGTATTTACGAATTACAAATTATCCTGTTATTCTGACCAAGATTTTGTAATTCAGAAAATTATTTTAATTTCTTGCTAAATATAAAAGAAATATTGATGTGCTGCTAATGTACAGAGATGTTCAGACCATAAAATAGCTGCAGAAGTGATTTTTCTGCATATTAAAATCTACTCTATCCCAGATATGTTTTCCACTATTTAGAAGATCTTTGATACCAATTTTCTCACCATTTATATACTTTGGACTGTGTGTTTGCTGCACCAACTATGATTTAGTAGCATACTTCAGTATCACGGCATACCATGGTAACAGGTTTTAAACACCTGTGATACCTAAAATCAGGTTCAGAGATGATGAAACATATTAGGTCATCTACGGAAGCCATCACACTGCCAGAGCATGCTTGGTCTTGATGGTGTTGTTTCTAGTTCTCTTTCCATTCTACTTTGAAGGTTCCAAGCAATGGGGCTTTCACTCCTCAGGGCTGACTATTTCACAATCAGCAGGGTGCACTGTGAGGAAGGCTTCCTGATACCTATCTTAAATTTTCTCTTTATTAATTTTATCCCATTACTTCTAGTGATACCCTATTTACCACCCTAAATAATTTCCTTTCCCTCCTTGATGCTGATTGATGGTCCTGATCTAAAGTCAGTGGGAGTCTTTCCATTGACTATAATGGGCTTTGGATCCACTCCTCCGAGATTTAATAATTGTAGAGCTGGGTGCAAAATCTTTATGGAACTATTTTCTGTTAGAGAATGCAGTTCTACTGAAGTCAAAATGCTGGGTGTCAATTTTGCCAAATTTTAATTTTGGTGAAAAACTGAGAGCAAAAGTACTGACAATGTTGAAATGCTCTGTTTTGATTTTTCTGGAATGAAATGCTTCAATATTTCATTTTGAAATGACATTTCATTGTGAATCATTTATAAAATAATATAAAATTAAAAATAAGAAATCAAAATGAAACATCTTGATTTTGCAAAAATGAAACATTTCAATCAACCCAAAATGATTCCACCACCCATAACTTTCTTTTGTGGAGAATTTTGGAAATTTACATTGTGATGGGTTGGATCACAGAAACCCCCTTGGGGCTGCCAACTGATGTGCCAAGACTACTTCTGCCCCTGCTTTCCTGCCAGCTTGGGATTCCAGTACCCTGTCTTGCTGAGCCAGACATACCAGTCTGCTCCAACACAGACCCAGGGTCTGAACCGCGTGCCACAAAACTGCAGACTTCATAGAATCATAGAATATCAGGATTGGAAGGGACCTCAGGAGGTCATCTAGTCCAACCCCTTGCTCAAAGCAGGACCAATTCCCAACTAAACCATCCCAGCCAGGGCTTTGTCACGCCTGACCTTAAAAACCTTTAAGGAAGGCGATTCCACCACCTCCCGACTTAACTGAAAGCAACTTAAGAAGTGTTCCTGTCTTTAACACTCAGATGCCCAACCCCCAAATAAATCCGTTTTACCCTGTATAAAGCTTATACAGTGTAAACTCATAAATTGTTCACCCACTATAACACTGATAGAGAGGGATTGACAGCTGTTTGGCCCCCCCGCCCCCGCCCCAGATATTAATACATACTCTCGGTTAATTAATAAGTAAAAAGTGATTTTATTAAATATAGAAAGTAGGATTTAAGTGGTTCCAAATAATAGCAGACAGAACAAAGTGAATTATCAAGCAAAATAAAATAAAATACATAAATCTAAGCCTAGTACAGTAATAAAACAGAATACAGATATAATCTCACCCTCAGAGTTGTTCCAATAAGTTTATTTCACAGACTGGACGCCTTCCTAGTCTGGGCACAATCCTTTCCCCGGGTACAGCCCTTGTTCCAGCTCAGGTGGTAGCTAGGGGATTTCTCATGATGGCTCCTCCCCTTTGTTCTGTTCCACCCCCTTCTATATCTTTTGCATAAGGCGGAAATCCTTTGTCCCTCTGGGTTCCCACCCCCTCCTTCTAAATGGAAAAGCACCAGGTTAAAGATGGATTCCAGTTCAGGTGACATGATCACATGTCACTGTCAGACTTCATTACCCACTTGCCAGCACACACGTATACAGGAAGACTTACAAGTAAAACAGAGCCATCTACAGTCAATCATCCTGGTTAACGGGAGCCATTAAGGTTCCAAACCACCATTAATGGCCCACACTTTGCATAACTACAATAGGACCTCAGAGTTAGAGTTCATATTTCTAATTTCAGATACAAGAGTGATACATTTATACAAATAGGATGACCGCACTCAGTAGATTATAAGCTTTGTAATGATACCTTACAAGAGATCTTTTGCATGAAGCATATTTTAGTTACATTATATTCACACCCATCAGCATACTTTCATAAAATCATATAGAGTGCAACATCACATACATGTTTTGTTCCTAATCAGAATGAGGACAAACGTTGAAATCCTTAATGAAATGGAATTTCCATCCTCCACATAGCTCTGGTTCTCAGGTCCACACTTTACTCATAGCCAAACTACAAGAGGCTCAGCTAGCTCCTTTAACATTTCTCATAAGGCAGTCCCTTTAGCCTCTGAACATTTTAATTGCTGGATTCCCTTGATTTGTCAAAATGCTTCTAGTAGTGAGGTGCCCAGAATTGAATGCACTGCTCCAGGTGTGATGAACCAGAGTACAGAGTGCTTATTACCTTCCAGCTCTGTGATGTGATGCTTCTGAGTATGCAGCCCAAACGTATATGGCCTTTCCTGCAGCAATAATGTTCGGCAAGCTCCATTTTTAAGGAGTATTAATGGTATTACAGTACAGCCTAGAAGCGCTAATCAGGATCAGGGCTCCATTTCACTGGGTGCTGTTCAAACACAGAGCAGAAGATAGTCCCTGCCCTGGAGAGTTTACAATCTAATTTAAGAGAAAATGCAACAAGCAGGCACAACAAACAAATGGAGAAACTGAGAACAGGGCTAAAAGTGATAGGAACATATGTATGTATAGTAGCTACATGCCCTGCTCATGTTGTCTTCTATCACCCACAGTCTTTTCAGCATTGCTGCTTTCCAAATTCCTCTCTCTCCCTTTGAATAACTATACTTTGGATTATTTTTCCTCACATGCATTTCTCCAGATCAAATTTAATTTTGTTATTTTCTGCCCATACACGAAACTTCTCTGGATCCTTTTCCTCTTCTGCCTTCAATGGCATTCACAACACCTCCCAGCTGAGCATCTTGTGTGAGCTTCCTTAGCATGCTCTTTATCCCCACTTCTAGATCATTAATGAAAAGGTTAAAGCAGACAGGCCCTAACACTGAACTCTGCTGCTACTCTCCTGGAGACTCTCCACTTCAGTTCTGTACATTGTCATTTAGCATTACCCTTTGTCTATGGTCTAACAGCCTGTTGTCAATCCATATGACAGGGTTTATAACCAAGACATCTTGAATTAATGTTGAGATGACCCGACACTGTATCAAGCATCTCAGTAAATTCCAAATAGTTTGCATCTATTGCATTCCGTTCACCCATTCATTCTTAGCAGACAAGAGGAGGGTATTGGGGATGAGGGAAGAAGAGATGGTTAGAGAGAAGAGTTTGTTGGGGATGGGAAGATGAAAGAGGGAGATGGAAGAGGAGAAACAAAGAACAGGGGGAAAAATGCAACATGGAGACATGAAAGGGAAGGCAAATGAGGAAGATGGAGGAAAAGAGAATGAAAGAGAATGACAGACACTGAAAGATGGAGGAAGAGATATAAGATAAGGAAAGAAAAACTGAAGTGAAGGAAGTGGGGGAGGGAAAGGAGGATGAGAAAAAGAAGGAGCAGAGACATAGGCCTTGGTTCAAGAAAGCACTTAATGGGACTTAAGCACATGCTTGAAGTTAAGCACGTGTTTAAGTGCTTCCCTGAATTGGGGCCATAATAAGTTAAAATTTTCTTAAACAATGAGGCTGGGAATTTTCAAGGAGCCAAAGGGAATTAGGCACCTGGGTTGATGTTTGGTGGTATTTGGGTGCCTAACTCCCTTGGAAAATCCCAGCATCAATAGCAATTTTCCTCCTCAGGCCAACTGGTTGGTGCAATTGCTTACAGTTCACAGCACATCTGATTGGAAAAATGTCTGTCTCACTATGGTATTTATAGGCACCAGTCACTACAGTACCTAGGCACAGAGAAGAGACCCAGTCAGGAAAAGTGTCAACTACCTCCTTTGAGGCACTTAGTGTCCTCTATCCAAGGTACTTATTAGCCCCTATTACCATAGTGTCTGAGCACCTCACAATCTTTAAGGTAATTATCCACACAACAGATCCTGGGGTGTCTGCATTTTTATAGAGAGGGCCAAGAGGCACAGGGAGCACCTGGGTGACTTGCCCAAGCTCACAGAAGATATCTGGGGCACAGCTTGGAGTAGAACACCACTCTCCAGAATAGGAGGCTAGTGACTAACCATTAATCCATCCTTCCTCTCTTGCCTTTGGGGGTATTACAGGCTGTCAGCACCTTGCAGGAGGCACTTGGCACCTTGGAGCACAGGGCTGTAAGTATGTGTCATATAAAGGAACAGGTAGCATGACGGTGAAAAGATTCATTTCTCTGCATCAGAGATGCCAGTAATAGTCCTTAGCAGTGAGAAATGCCATTGGTACTTGATCAGTGCAAGTGAGATATGTAGTGGGAGTAGATTCCCTCCCTGCAGAAAAGCACAGCTGTTACTATTCATTAGAGCTACCGAGGACAATCACTCCTGTTCACACAAAGCTGGAGTAATTGGTCTTTGTGTGGGGAACTCAGAAGGTCTGTGTGGGATGGAATTCCTCTCTCCATCTTGTAGGCAGACCCCCACAAGTGCAGATTAGCCTTTCTTCAGCTGTTGCTCCCATCTGACAGGCAGAGCCCCACAGAATTGGATGTGTAGAGTTCATGTCATTATGGATCTGGTGTTCCCTTCCCCAGACTACTCTGTCCCCCAAATTCTTCCTTGCACAGGACTATTCAGAGCCATCAGGCTGTCCCTCTTCACAGCATAAAGAGCTGCAGAAGCCCTCCTATGAAGTCAGCTCCTGCCCACATTGCTCTATACTGGGGATAAACTGGGATAGTGGTATTCATAGAATATCAGGGTTGGAGGGGACCTCAGGAGGTCATCTAGTCCAACCCCCTGCTCAAAGCAGGACCAATTGCCAACTAAATCATCCTGGTGTGAGTTTCCCTACCAAGAGAGCAAAACTGTATGGTACTTTATTAAATGCCGTTGGGTTTCAGTATATTGTCCCCTCGATATACAGGTCTGACTCTGAGTAGCATCCATTTCATTGCTATAGTTTAACTGAGGAAAATACACCTTTCTCCAGTGCACAAAGGTTTGTAGTCCAACCTGGCTATTATGCATCTTGGTATATAGTGGGGGAGAATGTACTAGTGTCTTGACTCCAGAACTGAGAATAGACAGGAAAAGGAGGATTTCTTGTTACAATAATGGAACAATATTTACCTGGAGAACTCTTCACTCCTTTCCATTCACATACATTTTTGAATGCAACTAATCTTATTAAGGGACTGATCTTGCAAGGTGCTAAGCACCTTCTGTATCATGATGGGCACCCTCAAATGCCACTGGCTTTGCTGAAGTTGAGGGCACTCAGCATCTCGTAGGATTAGGCTCCAAGGTTGTAGGCCTCCTGTTTCCTACATTTCTGTGCATTAGTCTGCCAAAGGAGGCCCAGTTCCCAGCTGTTTCTTGTCTCAGCTGCTCCTGCGTGCCATGGATCATCTCAGCGGTGACTCTTGGAGGAATGAGTCACCCAGACATTTAATTAAAAAAACAACCTTTTACAAGCCATAAAGTCCATTTGTAATATAAAGGGTGGCTGTATGGTCTGAGTGATCTTTATCTTAGATAGTGGCTTTATTCGTTCATACCAGTGCAGATTGTTTCCCTTGGATGAGATTAAGTGTTTATTGTTATTTATAAATTCTGATAAAGATACCCTGCCTCCTGCAAAATAAAATAAAATAAAAATCCTAAATATGTGAAGAAGCCCTGATTATTTTCTGTCTTTTCTGTGTTACAGATGAGCCCAAATCAAAAGCCCAGAACGGGTTACCCCCAGGCTTTGAGAGTTTCACAGCTAAAAACAAGATCAAACAGATAGTTTATAACTACTTATGCTAAACTATCTGTTCGATCTTGTATTGAGTTGTGACACCCTAGTACCTTTTCGAGACCTGAAGAAGAGTTGTGTGTAGTTCAATAGCTTGTCGCTCTCACCAACAGAAGTTGGAGCAGTAAAAAATACTACCTCACCCACCTTATCTCTGTACTTTTATTATAATCATAAGAACATAAGAATGGCCATACCGGGTCAGACCAAAGGTCCATATAGCCCAGTATCTGTCTACCAACAGTGGCCAATGCCAGGTGCCCCAGAGGGAGTGAACCTAACAGGCAATGATCAAGTGATCTCTCTCCTGCCATCCATCTCCATCCTCTGATGAACAGAGGCTAGGGACACCATTCTTACCCATCCTGGCTAATAGCCATTTATGGACTTAGCCACCATGAATTTATCCAGTTCCCTTTTAAACATTGTTATAGTCCTAGCCTTCACAACCTCCTCAGGTAAGGAGTTCCACAAGTTGACTGTGCGCTGCGTGAAGAAGAACTTCCTTTTATTTGTTTTAAACCTGCTGCCTATTAATTTCATTTGGTGACCCCTATTTCTTGTATTATGGGAATAAGTAAATAACTTTTTCTTATCCACTTTCTCATCACTCATGATTTTATATACCTCTATCATATCCCCCCTTAGTCTCCTCTTTTCCAAGCTGAAGAGTCCTAGCCTCTTTAATCTTTCCTCGTATGGGACCCTCTCCAAACCCCTAATCATTTTAGTTGCCCTTTTCTGAACCTTTTCTAGTGCTAGAATATCTTTTTTGAGGTGAGGAGACCACATCTGTACACAGTATTCGAGGTGTGGGCATACCATGGATTTATATAAGGGCAATAATATATTCTCAGTCTTATTCTCTATCCCCTTTTTAATGATTCCTAACATCCTGTTTGCTTTTTTGACTGCCTCTGCACACTACGTGGACATCTTCAGAGAACTATCCACGATGACTCCAAGATCTTTTTCCTGACTTGTTGGAGCTAAATTAGCCCCCATCATATTGTATGTATAGTTGGGGTTATTTTTTCCAATGTGCATTACTTTACATTTATCCACATTAAATTTCATTTGCTATTTTGTTGCCCAATCACTTAGTTTTGTGAGATCTTTTTGAAGTTCTTCACAATCTGCTTTGGTCTTAACTATCTTGAGTAGTTTAGTATCATCTGTAAACTTTGCCACCTCACTGTTTACCCCTTTCTCCAGATCATTTATGAATAAATTGAATAGGATTGGTCCTAGGACTGACCCTTGGGGAACACCACTAGTTACCCCTCTCCATTCTGAGAATTTACCATTAATTCCTACCCTTTGTTCCCTGTCTTTTAACCAGTTCTCAGTCCATGAAAGGACCTTCCCTTTTATCCCATGACAGCTTAATTTACGTAAGAGCCTTTGTTGAGGGACCTTGTCAAAGGCTTTCTGGAAATCTAAGTACACTATGTCCACCGGATCCCCCTTGTCCACATGTTTGTTGACCCCTTCAAAGAACTCTAATAGATTAGTAAGACACGATTTCCCTTTATAGAAACCATGTTGATTATTGCTCAACAGTTTATGTTTTTCTATGTGTCTGACAATTTTATTTTTAACTATTGTTTCGACTAATTTGCCCGGTACCGACGTTAGACTTACCGGTCTGTAATTGCCGGGATCACCTCTAGAGCCCTTTTTAAATATTGGCGTTACATTAGCTAACTTCCAGTCATTGGGTACCGAAGCCAATTTAAAGGACAGGTTACAAACCTTAGTTAATAGTTCCGCAACTTCACATTTGAGTTCTTTCAGAACTCTTGGGTGAGTGCCATCTGGTCCCAGTGACTTGTTAATGTTGAGTTTTTCAATTAATTCCAAAACCTCCTCTAGTGACACTTCAATCTGTGACAGTTCCTCAGATTTGTCACCTACAAAAGCCAGCTCAGGTTTGGGAATCTCCCTAACATCCTCAGCCGTGAAGACTGAAGCAAAGAATCCATTTAGTTTCTCCGCAATGACTTTATCGTCTTTAAGCGCTCCTTTTGTATTGCGATCGTCAAGGGGCCCCACTGGTTGCTTAGCAGGCTTCCTGCTTCTGATGTACTTAAAAAACATTTTGTTATTACCTTTGGAGTTTTTGGCTAGCTGTTCTTCAAACTCCTCTTTGGCTTTTCTTATTACATTCTTGCACTTAAGTTGGCAGTGTTTGTGCTCCTTTCTATTTGCCTCACTAGGATTTGACTTCCACTTTTTAAAGGAAGTCTTTTTATCTCTCACTGCTTCTTTTACATGGTTGTTAAGCCACGGTGGCTCTTTTTTAGTTCTTTTACTGTGTTTCTTAATTTGGGGTATACATTGAAGTTGGGCCTCTATTATGGTGTCTTTAAAAAGGGCCCATGCAACTTGCAGGGATTTCACTTTAGTCACTGTACTTTTTAACTTTTGTTTAACTAAGCCCCTCATTTTTGCATAGTTCCCCCTTTTGAAATTAAATGCCACGGTGTTGGGCTGTTGAGGTGTTCTTCCCACCACAGGGATGTTGAATGTTATTGTATTATGGTCACTATTTCCAAGCGGTCCTGCTATAATTACCTCTTGGACCAGCTCCTGCGCTCCACTCAGGATTAAATCTAGAGTTGCCTCTCCCCTTGTGGGTTCCCGTACCAGCTGCTCCATGAAGCAGTCATTTAAAGTATAGAGAAATTTTATCTCTGCATTTCGTCCTGAAGTGAAATGTTCCCAGTCAATATGGAGATAATTGAAATCCCCCACTATTATTGGGTTCTTAATTTTGATAGCCTCTCTAATTTCCCTTAGCATTTCATCATCACTATTACTGTCCTGGTCAGGTGGTCGATAATAGATCCCTAATGTTATATTTTTATTAGAGCATGACATTTCTATCCATAGAGACTCTATGGAACATGTGGATTCGCTTAAGATTTTTACTTCATTTGAATCTACATTTTCTTTCACATATAGTGCCACTCCTCCCCCTGTACGACCTGTTCTGTCCTTCCGATATATTTTGTACCCTGGAATGATTGTGTCCCATTGATTGCTCTCAGTCCACCAGGTTTCTGTGATGCCTATTATATCAATATCCTCCTTTATCACAAGGCACTCTAGTTCACCCATCTTATTATTTAGACTTCTAGCATTTGTGTACAAGCACTTTAAAAACTTGTCCCTGTTTATTTGTCTGCCCTTTTCTGATGTGGCAGATTCTTTTTTATGTGACTGTTTATCCTCTTCCATCCTCTGCTCCTGACTATAACCTGGAGATTCCCTATCATCAGACTCTCCCCTAAGTGAAGTCTGTGTCCGATCCACATGCTCCTCTGCAGCAGTCGGCTTTCCCCCATCTCCTAGTTTAAAAACTGCTCTACAAACTTTTTAATGTTTAGTGCCAGCAGTCTGGTTCCACTTTGGTTTAGGTGGAGCCCATCTCTCCTGTATAGGTTCCCCCCATCCCAGAAGTTTCTCCAGTTCCTAATGAACGTGAACCTCTCCTCTCTACACCATTGTCTCATCCAAGCATTGAGACTCTGAAGCTCTGCCTGCCTACCTGGCCCTGCGCGTGGAACTGGGAGCATTTCTGAGAATGCCACCATAGAGGTCCTGGATTTCAGTCTCTTCCCTAGCAGCCTAAATTTGGCTTCCAGGACATCTCTCCTACCCCTCCCTATGTCATTGGTACCTACATGTACCACGACCACCAGTTCCTCCCCAGCACTACACATAAGTCTGTCTAGATGCCTCGAGAGATCCGCAACCTTCGCACCAGGCAGGCAAGTCACCATGCGGTTCTCCCAGTCATCACAAACCCAGCTATCTACATTTCTAATAATCGAATCTCCCATTACTAACACCTGCCTTTTCCTAGAAACTGGAGTTTCCTCTGCCGGAGAGGCAACCTCAGTGCGAGATGCAACCCCAGCACCATGTGGAAGGAGGGTCCCAACTATGGGAAGTTTCCCTCTGCTCCCATTGACTGCTCTGCTTCCCTGGGCCTTTCTTCCTTCTCAACAGCGCAGGGGCTGTCTGAGCAGAGGTGGGACAATTCTACAGTGTCCCGGAAAGCCTCATCAACATACCTCTCTGCCTCTTTTAGCTTCTCCAGTTCCGCCACCCTGGCCTCCAAAGTCCGTACATGGTCTCTGAGGGCCAGGAGCTCCTTGCACCGACTGCACACATACACCACTCGCCCACAGGGCAGGTAATCATACATGCAACACTCAGCGCAATAAACTGGATAGCCCCCACCCTGCTGCTGGGCTTCTGCCTGCATTGTCTCCTAGTTAATGGAAGGGTGGTTTACAGAAGAGGTTTTGAAATGTGGTTTGGTTTATAGGTTTTAAGGGGACTACAGGAGAAGCGTTAGGACCGACAGGGGACCCCCGCTCCCTTCCCTCTCCCCTGCCAAACTCCCTTGCGAAACTCCCTGTTAGCAGCCCCTGTTCACAAAGCTCCCTGGTCGCTTGTGCGCGGCTTTATAAAGCCCTGGCCTGAGTGAATGCCCCGCCCACTGATTAAAGCTCAGCCAATTACCAGAGACTTCGAGCTTTCAAACCGTCCTTTGAAGCTCACGGCCTCCAACTGCCAGCCACAGCACACGGTCCTTCAACCAACCAACCAACCAAACAGACTGACAAACACAAGCTCAGCACACAGCAAGTAACCCCCAAACACAAACACACACACACCACAGACAGTCACTTACCCGACAGATGCTGTATTTGCTCCTCCTTTACCTGGAGAACTTCCTTGCGAAACTCCCTGTTAGCAGCCCCTGGTCGCAAAGCTGAAATCCTGTTCACTTATGCTAAGCATCCCATAGCCCCTTGCATTAGCTGAAGTAAGTTTTGTCTTAAGTAGATAGGAAAACTGTCAGTATCAGAACATATAATTGTTTCCTTATGAGTTACCCTCATAAATCTATTTATCCTGATACAGGCCTAGGAGGTGTCTTCATGCCTCATTGTACCTGGAATTCCTGTACCCAGAACAAAGATATGGGTGCATCATGACCTGGAACGCATGGTGGATTCAGAACAAAGATAAGAGGTACATTGCAACTAGTTTTAAATGACGTATAGGATACCTTTTACTGATAAACAAGGAGGGTATAAATGGATAGCTTTAAAGGTGTAACTTTGGGGAGCACACCTTCTGCATAAGGTGAATGTAACACCACTGGTATTGTATAGAGCCTTTTTCCTGTACCATATTAATAAACCTGACTGACATTGGTTATTTGGTGTGTTGAGTACACTTCATAACAAACCAAATCTGGTCAAGCAATTGGTTATACAATTTATCAACAAGCAGCTCATGTGTTGAGGGGAGTATATTGCCATAAGCATAGGAAATTAGTGTTCCATGATTTTCACTAGCTGCCTTTTGGCCTCTGGGTGGACTTTAAAGTATTGGTTTTAACCTTAAAAATCCCAAATGGCCTGGAATCTGTCCACCCGGGGGCTCCCTACTTCCTATGCCATACTGCCTCTGCTGTGATCAGGAAAGGCACTAGAGCTGAAGCTCTCCTGGAATATGAGAGTCTGGCTACACTGCAAAATAAATAACCTGCGGCAGTGCGGCTCAGAGCTCAGGTTTACAGACTCAGGCTCACGAGGCTGGCACTACTGTGCTAAAAATAGTCATGTAAATGTTCTCACTCAGGCTGGAGATTGGGCTCTGAGACCCACCCTCCTTGCTGGGTTTCAGAGCCTCAGCTCTACCCCAAGTGGAAATGTCTACATGCCTATTTTTAGCACCATAGTGTGAGCTGGAGTCTGCAGATCCAGGCTCTGAGACTCACTGCCACAGGAGTTTTCTACAGTGTAGACGTGTCCTAAGAGAGGAAGCTGCCAGAAGGGTGTTGCCTGTGAGGGCCCCAGGCCTTTGGAATTCACTCTGCTCTTACCCTTCATGGTCCAAAAAGCCTGAGTGTATTGGCCCTGCAGAGCCCATGATTGTGGGCAGGAGACTGAGGAGTGCTGAGGTTGTTGGAGTCCTGAGATTTCTTTTGAGAATCTGGTGGGTGAGGAGATGGTATTTTGTTCTGTTTTCTTGCTGACTGGCTGTTTAATGTTGGGTGGAATTTGCTGCTGTTTTGCTATTATCTTTATCGTTATGAATTCTATTTTTAATGGCTGTCAGGAAGCTCAGTGCCAGGCATAAACAGGCATCATTTAAATTCATGAAACAAGTAGATATAGACAGAGGCAATCTCTGGCACACATAAGTAACTGTGTGAGGCCTCAAACCAAGGGCTAGATTTTCAACAGAGCCCAACTCCCATTTAGGAATCTAACAAGGTACCAGATTTTCCAAAGTACTCAGCACCCAGCAGTCCCATTTTGGGCAGATTGTCAAAAAGAACTCAGATGGGTTCTTCTGAAAAACTGGCCACTTATTTTGTGCTTCAATGGGAACTGAGCTTTTTTGAAAATCTGGCCCCAAATGCATATAGAGGGAGGATGGTCTTATAGCTAGGACATTGGTTGGGGGATCTAAGTTAGGGGACCTAAGTTCTATTCCTATCTCTGTCACAAGCCCACATTCAAGCTTATCACTTATGGTATGTCTACATTGCAATTAAACACCTGTGTCTGGCCTGTGTCAGCTGACTCATGCTGGGGCTGTGTGGCTGCTTAATTGTTGTGTAGACGTTGGGACTCGGGCTGGAGCCTGAGCTTCGGGACCCTTGCTCCTCACAGGATCACACACCCAAGCCCAAATGTCTACACCACAATTAAACAGCCCCTTAGCCTGAGCTCTGTGAGCTCAAGTCACTGACACGGCAGCCACGGGTGTTTAATTGCAGTGTATATAAACCTTTAATTCCTCAGTCTTCATCTGTAGGATGGGGATAATATACTTGAACATCGCAGGGAAGGACAAGCTACATTAATATTTGGGTGCAATGAGATACTATGGTGGTGAATTCGTAGAAAAGTTTCTGAAGCAATTAATTAATTTTAAAATGAAATTTTTAAAGTTACAACACACAAAAAGAGTTATTGTTGAGTCAACTGTCAATATCATGACACATTTGGATTAATGATGAAATACCTCAATAGTTGAGGTATTCAAGAATTCAGTTATTTCAAATGCATTTGGGTGCCCAGAAGCATACTGCTTCCAAACCCATTGCTGCTGGTGTCCCTTGAAACATCATCAGAAAGTGGCAATCTATAGCTCCTCATAGAGCAGCAACAGCAAAGAGCTCAAGGAAATAAAAGTGCTACCGTAGGAATCACTAAACACTTATTACTATGCTTGCTTCATAGTAATAGACCACTGGACAAAATTCAGCCCTGATGTAAGTCAGTGGAGTTTCACGTGATTACACCAAGCCTGAATTTGGCCCTTTAAGAGGGATCCAGAAGAAACACATATTGGTTTAGAAAACGACTATGGCCTTATTTCTGTAGAGCACTGTAGGGGGGCACATAAGGTGTTCAGGCATACACAACCTCAACTCTTCTCACATCGAGGGCACAGCACATTTATTTACTAATATAAACACAGAGCGGCATGTATATATTAAAAAAGCTCCAAACCCTACTAAAACAAAACACTCCACTCTCCTCTGGTGAATCCGTAGAGGACGAGAGAGAAAACAAACCACATAGGGCAGATGTTAGCCATATTGTATAATGCACCATTGGTAGATGCTCAGATACTATGATAATAAGGTGGTAATAAGAACCCGAATAACATAGAATCAAACAGTGGGGATCTATGTGAACACAAACAAATAGACGTAGGTGGAATGAAATAATATTCATGCCTGATGTTAACAGATACTAGGGCCACAATCCTGCAAGCACTGATATATGTGGCTAATTTACACATGAATAGTTCCATTTATCATGATGGTAGATGTCTTCTACTGCATCTTTAGGAAGAGACACATCACATAGCCAAATGGAACAAGTTATACAAAAATCCCTGGGTAAATGTTAGGTGATTAGAACTGGGCAAGATATTTGTCAGAAAAGTGTGTTTCCTCCATCAGATTATGCCCCTTTTCTGAGTTCACAAAACCTTAAATGAAACTGAATGTCATTTAATAAACATTTAAATTTTTGAAAAAAAGTCTCATAAAATTTGTTTTTACTAAAATGGAGTGCAAACATTTTGGGATAAATGCTTGTTACTATTTGAATTTCAAACTTGTTGGTTTTTTATTGGTCACATAAGTCACATAGTATTGATTCTGGTTACATGATTTTCCAGCCTGTAGTCAGGAAGGTGAGCAGAAGCCATTTTTTTTACTCACTTTCTCAGAGGAAGGAGCTGCATTTTGTGTGTTGTCACGGAGTGAGGGAAAAAATAGGTTGCTTCTCACTGGGTGTGAGCCATAATCACGTAATGATCTCCTGTACCCCCCAGAAGATTCATAGAAGAACTTAGGGGCTAGCCCCATGCATACACTGGAAGGGAGAACAATCCATTCAGCAAAGATGCCAGAGAGGTAGTAGACTACCAGTCTTTCCGTACAAGAAGACAACACCAGGTAGGAATTTAAGGGCCATATGGCCTGACAGTCCTCCAGAGTTTTGGATAGCTTGAAAAGGCATCCAGACTTAGATCCTTTTACTGTTCTTCTATCACTAGAGTTCCATGTAGTTTGGCTATGCTGAGGCTAGTTTTGTATATTTACATGTAGCTGGGTTATGTTAATGCTGAGATTTGCAGGGCTTTTTATTATTTAATTTCCCATGTAACCAAGTGAATCAGTAATACCTTGGGTATTCTGTGCACTCCTGCAGGGTGACCCACCATAAGTACAGTATGCTATATGCTCTCAGCCTCATTTGTGTCAGCTACCCAAAACCCTGGCTTAACATCTTGTGCCTTCCTGACTGGCTCCTGTCTTAGGATTCTAATGCATCCTCACAGGCGGTAGGATGAAAAGATGCTCTCCGAGTGAAAGGAACAGTTGTAGGGCTAGATGAAGAAACCAGTGCAGTAGAGGAGGATTGCCCATGTCAGCTGCCTCCTCCACATTGGTACCCTGACACCAGCGTTACTAACTGCACAATGTCAGCCTCTGGCTGCCGGTGGCAGAATGCACCTGTGAACACTTTAAATGGCATCTTCATTTTTAAAACAAAAACCATTTTAATGAAAAACATTTGTTCAAAATTTTTTAACCATCTCTAGTAAACACACATTGGAGAATATTTGTTTAAAGTGAACTAACAATTAGTATTCCCCCAGCTGTCTGTATCTTGTCATAGTCTTAGTCTGTAAGCTCTTTGGATCAGGGACAATCCTTTTGTTCTGTATTTGTGCAGCACCTAATCCAATAGGGTCTTGATCCATGTCTGGGGCGTCTAGGCCCTACTAATGATAACCCCAAATATTTATACTAAACCCTGATTTGGATAATGATGTTCAACTTCTCAGAGAATAGAAGTGTATCCAGTGACCATTTGCCCCAGCAAAAAAAACCCAAAAACCCACGCACCTTGAATTTCAGCAATGCCTACATACTTGCTTGCATACAATCTGCTAACCGAGGGTTATTTGCTGAAGGTATTGGGTGAATTATTTTGAAGAACAACTAAATGAGTTAAAATTGTAAACTGTGTGTGGACAACTCACAGAACTCCTTGACTGAGGTATGTGTTGTGAGTTGTTTGCTCAGCTCTATCATTCAACCAGCCACATTTGGGTGAAAGTTGATTCCCCAATAGAAAGCCAGAGTAACCTGGTTTTACACAGGTGTCATGCAGGAGGGTTGAGTAGGTGTAATCCACCCTCCATCTTGGGACCAGTACAATACAGAGTTGTAGCCCAGCTCCTCCTCTGTGGACATTACTCCTGCATATAGGGTAGAATGTCTGCTGAAGTTTCTCTGCCCCACTGTGTGGGATAATGGGGCCATTGGGTATAGTGTGACCTCTGCCCTGACCCACCTCTACCCTCTATTAGTCTATGCGGGGCCAGTGCAAAGACTCCATGAGGGTGCATTCTTCTCCCCTCTGAATGATATAAGTCTGTGATTCCAATTTTGGAGCCCTACCTTGATTGACCCTCCCCCCCGTGTCCCCTCACATCATGTCCTGCTATAGTTGCCCCCATCTCTCCTTTGTTCTCTCACTTCAGCCTGCTGTTGCATTTCCTTCTGGAATGTTTAACAAAGTATTTGCTTCTCCCCCTCTCTCCATTTTACCCACACATCAGATGGCTTCATGCTGCTAGGGATGAGTGCTTCCAGCGGCGCCAGTCAAGGCTAAGCTGAGGTCCACATGAATGCAGAAGAGAAGCTTTGGTTGGTTGAGAATTTAGGTGGGTACATGTGAGCTACTCCCACAGCCAAGCTAGGTTAGGGATCACACTGGAAAAGGGGAGGGAACAGGAGGTATTTAGGAAACAGCATGTTTGGGGGATGGCGGGGTTGCAGCAGAGGGAGGATGTTGTTTTTTTTACAGTAGGGCCTAGAGGCCCCACTTGCAACTGAGGCACCATTGTACCAGAAACTATATAAACATAGTAGGAGGCAGTCAGGGCAGGAACAAAACAGAGGCACGGAGAGAGGTGAAATGGACACACAAGAGCAGGGAATAGCACTCAGGTCTCCTGAGTCTCTGTCTAGTTCCCTATCCAGCAGATCATGCTTCCTGTCTGTGTGGGCAACTTTAGGTCCCTCAGCCTTCCACACCCACACAGATCCAACCTTCTGTCCCTCACCTTCCCTCAGCTAGTCCAGTATTGCCAAGCCTTCTTGTTCTATTGTGAGTCTCATGCTAGTTGTTTTTCTTAAAGCCCCAGCTCCTGGAATCATATGATTTCATAAGACTCTGAGCTTCCTTTTTTTAATGACAGTTTCTAGCCCTCGTGGTTGGGGAGAAAAGATTGAAATTATGAACCCAAAAGCTCTAAAATCAGAAGACAAATATAAAGAACACAAAATATATCATTTTAAACCAGTCTCATGCTGTTTTAGAGCCTGATTCATGATTTTGAATGTTCGGGGCTGGCAGAATTACTAGACTCAAGAGGTTGGGAAACATTGGCTTAACATCGCATGAGAGACAGTGTAAGATCCGTCACAAAGGGATGAATTTCACCCGTTGTGAATAGGATTCTTCTTTTAACCCAGAGCCCCATTGTTTAGTTCTAAATTACATATATCTTTTCAAATCCCCAGAATTTCCCATTCTGGATTAATTTGCACTTGGTGAGAGAGTGTGAATGAAACTGTTAGACGAGGATTAGCCACAGTGCCAATTTGTTACTATGCACTTTTTATTTCTAATGCTTTTTCTGTTAAGGGAGATCTTGGAGAATTTTTGACATCTGCAAATCCCTGCATAGCACAACTCACTTATCCGATACAAAGCATGAACTATGCAAACAAATATATGAATTCATATTATAATGGTAGTGCCCAGAGGCCTTGACTGTGGTTGGGATCCACAGGTGCTGTACAAACATATACAGTATGTCTTACACTGCAACCATGTGGTGTGATTGCTGTGTTTATAGACATACTCAAGCTTGCTTTAAGCTAGCTAGTCTGTTACTGACAGCAGTGAAGCTGCGGCAGCATGGGCTTGAGCATGGGCTGTTCAAGTGTGCCTGGAATCCTGGGTGAATCCTTGAGCAGCCCAGTACCCAAGCTAGCTAGAGAAAAGCTAGCTCGGGTATGTCTACGTGAGTTACAGGAACACCCCCTGGTTGCAATGTACATATGCCCATAGTGAAAGACAGTCCCTGGCCTGAAGAAATTGCTATCTAATTAAGGACAAGACGTTTAGAGGGATGCAGAAGACAATGGATCTTGGAGGCAACAGGGAAGAGAAGAGCAACAACCAGAGGACATAAAATTTCACAGATTAAGATGTTAAGGATAATGCAATAAGTACCGTCACCATGCTCTCTGAATCACACATGCCTCCCCAAAGGGGAAGGAAATGTGGAGTGCACTCAGTTGCCTAGATGCTATGGGGCGATTATATCCTATATGTGACATTATTCATGCCATATATGAAATATGTAGGCACAGAGCAGTGAATTTAGGACCCCTAGTATTGCTTCATTGTCATTTCCTTTTGTGTGTAGTATTCCGAGTGCACACAACATGCTATTCTATTCTCTCCCAGGAATAGGAATTCAGGTTAGTCACTTTACAATTACTAAGTCTCCCGCCTCCATTTTTATGTGAATTTTTTAACCCCTTTAACAGATGCTGAAGAGACAGCCCCACAGATCCCCCAGAGCCAGTATATACAGCTGCTTAGGAACTGTTTTTTTCACATGGAAAATTTTGAATTTTTGTTAAAAAAACCCAAAACTTTTCACTGAAAACTCCCCCAAACCAAACATTTCTAGCTGAAAACAAAACAAATAGGGGCAGTTTGGGGGTTTTCTCAGTTGAAAAATTATTTTTTTTAAGAAAAGCAAATGCTTTCCTGTCCACAATTTTCACTTTGTCAAAAAAAAACCAAAAAACAAAAACCAAACAAAAACAAAAAACAAACAACAACAAAACAAATAATTTTCTCTCAGAAAAAGAAGTTTCAGTTGAAAAATTGTGACCAGCTCTACTGAAATGATATGGGCAGCAACACTGGGTCTTCCTCTAGGATTAGAAGAACAATATAGTTCAGCCTGCCAGGCATAGAGGTGATTTTTGTGCTCCAATGGGAGCAGTTCTTTTCTGAGAACTATCTTAGCCCGTCAGAGCTGGCCCTACACATCTGTGAATGGTGTGCTGGCACTGCTCAGGGGGGTACCAGTTCCCCCGTGTTTGTGATTCCCGTCCTGAATTACATTTGGCCTGCCTCTCCTGCCCCTCCACTATACTCATGGCTGGCCACCCTGCCAGACTAACCATTCCGCTCCCTGCCATCTAATGGAGGGGCTGGAGATTTACTAGCAGGAACCATTGGGTGGGATTGGCCTTTACTGTCCCCCTCCTTGAAGCTACAAGGGATAGGAAAGTACTTGCAACTCATGAGCCGGGGAATCTCCACTCTCTCTCCCTGAGGCACAGGGGAATCGGAGGCCCTCAGAACTTTGAGGGGAAGCTGCTAGAAGATTGACTCCATTGTCTGCCCCTCCCTTATCAGCAGTTACAGGAGCCCTGGGGCTCTCCAGCCTCTTTGTCTGCTTCCAGCTGGCTCTCTGAACATGGTGCAGCCATGTGACTAGTCTTGAGACTGCCATATGTGACTGCCCGCTGGACCCTGCTTCCACTGCAGCCAATAAACCCAAGCCTGTGCATGGGAGCGTTTAATTTCTAAATGTGAAGGCAATAAAAAAATACAATGGGAACCTGAAAATCCCAAGATTTTATTCTTAGGTGTCTCCCTTCTGCACTTCTTCCCTAGGACCTTTTTCTCCCTCCCATTTGAAAAGAAAACAGACTTCTAACAATTGTACTTTTAAAGTTTTATCATGGGGAAATAATCTATCCCCCCACTTTGGAGAATTCTAATCAGAATGGGGCTCAAGGATTCAGATCTCTTCTTTGTAGCCTGTCTTGACCAGATCCACCATCTTTTTCCTCTAATCTATTTGATGCCACTTCCACAGTTGTGGCTGCTGCATATAGACATGGTACATGTGGTACTGACAGCTGCTGCCACAACAAAAGTCCTGAGATTTTGCAAGCAGTCCTGAGGGCCCAAGGTTAAGCAGGTCTGGGGTAGAGACCATCCTGCCCCAACCCAACTTCTTGCAGCTTGGAAACCTCCAGACCATTCTCCAGCTTGCCATCCAGCTATATTCTACTTCCCCTATGTCCCATCCCTGACTGTCCCCCCCCCACAGGCCTCTGCAGCGGAGAGGCAGCACAGATTGAGAGTAGGCCAGAGACAGGGAGGAATTGGCCCAGGGCTCTGAGAGACTCTATGCTAAGAGGCAGGCCAGCAGTGTGAATTTATTGGTCTGTTTGGGATGGGGCCAGGCCCCTTGGGGCATGTCTACACTGCAGTTAGACACCTGTGGCTGACCCGTGCCAGCTGACTTGGGCTCATGGGGCTCAGGCTCAGGGGCTGTTTAATTGCAGTGTAGATGTACGAGTGTGGGCTACAGCCCAAACTCTGGGATCCTTCCTCATTGCAGTGTCCTAGAATCTAGGCTCCAGAACGAGCCTGAACATCTATACTGCAATTAAACAGTCCCTTAGCTTGAGCCCTGTGAGCCAGAGTCAGCTGACATGGGCTAGCTGTGGGTTTTGAATTGCAGTGTAGACATACCCTTAAATGTGTTCTATGAGGGAAAAGGACAGAGGAAGGTTAAGGTGGATGGGAGGGGCCCCAGTAAAGAGACAGAAGGATCATGTACAAATGGGAGGGGAAAGGAGAGTCAAATCCACTCAATGTATATCTATTAGTTTATAACTCATAGGATAGAAGATGGGTTACTGCAACATGGTGGCTGAGATTTTACATATACACAAACTAATGTGAAAGTTATGCTCCAAAATTTAGACATGTTGCATCTATCTATCCATCTGCCTAACACACTACATTTGCCGTTTTCTGTAGGCTCTGTGGCAGAAAGAGAATATGTGATGACATACTGTTAGAAAGAGGGTGTAGGCACATGACTGCAAAGAGCTACATCGTTCACTTGTGGATTTGCTACTAGTGAGTAACAGGGTCATTCCAAATTCAAGCCAATGAAACCTTTATATCACTCTACCATGCATATGATATGATCTTCTATTGTAACCTCTGAGAGTTAACCCAGTACACTCTTTGCACCCTTTCCTTTCTGCCAGTTTCAGTAACGAAAAATCCTTCACTGACTTTAGAAACATTTGAGTGTTTAATGGGAACTCACCCAGGGCTAGAGTCTGTAGGTAGACCTTAGTGCCTGGAGTACCACAGACCATGCTACTAAAGATCAGAGACTGTCCTGAAGCATTTCACAGGACAGGATTTAACTAGCACAAAGGTCAGTGTGTGATTTTCAGTTTACTAAATATAATAAGTAACTTGTAAAATAAACTGAGGCATTATGGTTCATATCCTTGGTTAGCTTAGACAACTTTTAAGATGATCCCTAAGTATAGAACTGGCTAATACACCAAAGGAGGAGAGGCTTTGCTTAGCAGGTTTGAATGTCATAAATGCACAGTTATGTCTTAGTAATTGTATCACAGTTGACAGATGCTGCAGCAGACATGTGACTAAAACATGACCTCATAGTTCTCTCTCCCCCCCATGAGGGCAGAGCTGGGAACTAAATAAGTAGAAGGCATTTTAACAACACAATAAGTTCTTAAAGGAGAAGTGTTAATTTGCAAGGCACAGATGTACTTTGTATGGAAAGGTCAGACCATGCAGCAGCTTCTCCACAGTAGCAGTTAAACAAAACTCTTTTTCACTTGGGGAACATATTGCAGTCACTGACTAATGTAATGAAAATGTTCAAGTCCTAATTCCCATGGCCTAGATCACTCCTCCCAAGCAAAAGCTGGTGGGAGGGATATCAGGGGGACAGAATCTTACGACAATCTTCTCATCAAGTTCTCCATGTGTTGTTCCATCAGACAATGGGGCTGACCCCAGTCTTGGCAGATCTGTGGAAGGGCAGAGCCATCCATATGGAGGCCCTGTGCTTCTGCACTGGCATTGGCCCCTCGCAGCCCCCTTGGCTCTCTGTTAGGATGGCTCCGGACTCATGGGAGGACACCAGGAGCTTCACAGAAGGATAATACTGCCTGGGGCTGGGGTTTTTCTCTCTGGGGATTGTCCATGGGTGTAGAATGGAGATAATATGCATCCCCTTAGCTATTCCCCTGCACAGACCTTGGACTGGGTGGAAAAGCCAGGCCCTGAGCAAGGTTCTGGGGAAGAGAAGGAGAGATGGTTCCCTGTAAGCACCTGAGCCTCATTTCAACGTGGGAGGGGACCCTCCATGTGCAAGCCTAAGGGTACAATCTGGAGAACACTTTTCTATTATACTGGTTTTCATAGTAGGAGCAGCTGTGGCCTAATGGCCAAAATGTAGGGCTGGCTGAGTTAAAGTTCCAGTTTTGCTATTGACTCACTGGGTGACCTTGAGCAAGCCTCTTAACATGTTTCCTCATGTAACCCTTCTGCCCGTCAGAGTTGGCAGCAACAAGGGCCGGGTTCAGTATCTACAGTTTCCTTTTCAATAACACAATGCAAAACCTGCTCAAGCCCCCACCCAGTGACCTGGGACAATTACATACCACCTCCCTGGGCACCTCTAAGAGGCAATACTTCCCCTCTCGCAAGCACAGAGTCTGAATGTAGCAAAAGCCTTTTAATAAGAGGGGGAACCCATGTGGCATTATATTGGGGAAACCCCACAAACAGGATTCATAACACAAACTATGAACAAAAGACCCACCCCCAAGTGAGTTGAGCAGTGTCCTTTTCCCCTGAGGGTCTTAAGTCCAGCATCCCAAGTCCAGCATCTTAAGTCACCCAATTAACAGTTGCTGTCCTTGCTCAGTGCAGCCCCAGAGTTCAGAAGTTCATCTTCAGAGTTCACCTCGCAGCCTCGGTGGAAGGAGTGGGGAGGTATGGAGGCACTTACACTCTCCTCTGCTCAGGCCCTTGACAGCCGACTGCCATGCCTCTCTGTGGGATTCTGCTCCAGTCCTCTCCCCTAGCCATCCCACTAGCTGAGCCTTGCCAATAGCCACTCACCAATATGTCTTCAGGCCCTTCAGGCCTCTGCTACTTAACACAGCTCTCAGTGATTTCAGCTGTTAGTAGGGGAGCCTCACTGCTGGTGCACCTGGATAGTCATCTTGCATCAGAACCACTAGCCTAAAGCAGGTCTAATGCTTAGAGCTAGGTATCAGTGATTTCAGCTCTGTACAATGTAACAAGACTCCTAATTGAGTCAAACTTAGCTCTGTTATTACACAGTGGAGAGAGAAAGAACCAAAGTGATGTTTGGAGCAATCTGACCATGCCCACACTGCTATATACAAATACCTTTCTCAATTCACTGGGCTTTGGAACCCATGTCCCTCGCCTAATAAATGAGGGTGAGTCCCTCAGTCATACAATGCCAAGTACAGTTTAACTGTCCTTGATTCACGTAACCAGAAGAAGAACATTTTATTACTCCTGTCCCAATAACAAAGAGACTGGGGATCCCACAGCAGCCAAAGTGACCATTTGGGCAAGCAGTCTCATCATGCTAGGCAGGGTGGGTGTGCCTATGCAAATGAGATCATCCCCTGAAGTCCTTTTCCACAGCTCACCACCAGATGTCAGGGGAGAGCTCATCCTGACTCTGCTTACACCCATGTCTGGCTGTGACAGAGCGATTCTGGCGGGACCCAACTGAGAGTGCCAAATCAGGACCAATTGCTCAAATAGGGCAGTCACAGCCCTAGGCTGGGGTTTTTCCACCTCTAAGGCAAACCAAACCAGCCAGACAAAAAGGACTTTGGTCTCACCCCACTGGCTAACCACAAGTCACACAAGCAATTTCCTTAGACACACCAGTCTCCCAGTATCACCACCAGTGCACTCGTCCTGGGGATGAATGGTTATGAAAACCAACACCCCAATAAAGAAAAAGGTTCTCTCGATCCCAAAAGATCAAGCCCCAGACCCAGGTCAATATACACATCAGATCTTACCCACAAATCACGCTGTTGCCAATCCTTTAGAATCTAAAATCTAAAGGTTTATTTACAAAGGGAAAAAGGTAGAGATGAGAGGTAGAATTGGTTAAATGGAATCAATTACATACAGTAATGGCAAAGTTCTTAGTTCAGGCTTGCAGCAGTGCTGGAGTAAACTGCAGGTTCAAATCAAGTCTCTGGAACATCCCCCGCTGGGATGGGTCAACAGTCCTTCGTGCAGAGCTTCAGTTTGTAGCAAAGTCCTTCCAGAGGTCAGAAGCAGGATTGAAGACAAGATGGAGATGATGCATCAGCCTTATATAGACTTTTCCAGGTGTAAGAATCCCTTTGTCCTCACGGTGGAAACTTACAGCAAAAATGGAGTTTGCAGTCACATGGACAAGTTTCTGCATACTTTGCTGAGTCACAAGGCGTGTCTGCCTTCTCTCCATGGGTCAATTGTGTAGCTGATGGCCCTTGATGGGCCATCAAGCCAGCTATGCAGGGCTGACATCAGCTTGTCTGGGACACTTCCCAGAGGCAGAGCAAAATACAGACAGTACAGAGCCAATACTTATAACTTCAACTACAAAATGATACACAGACATACAGACAGCATAATCATAACCAGCAACCCCTAACCTGGTCTTAGACACCTTAGATGACCCCCTTTACCTAAGGTTTGGTGCCACTACAGGACCTTGGTTGCAACCCATGTTCTATATGGTCCCCATTTATATCAATAACGTCACACTGGCGTGATAGTGATGCTCTCTCAGATCTACAGATGGAAAGAGCGGTGTAAGTGCGAAGATTACTTTATTATATTCTCACTTGAGTTTTCCACTAACAAATCTCCAGTCTACAGTATTTCCACACTTCCAATTTATGGTCATTCTTAGAAAATGAAGACAGACATGAAACTTTCCAGCACTGTCCCACATTAGGCAGCTAAGATTAGATATTTTTTTCTATATGATTATTCGTTTCTAAGCCCTATTTTCTGTTGAATATAACTTTCTCAACAGTTTCCCCCTTGTATTGACATTTACCATGCTTATTAATCCAAAAGTTGCAGTGGTGTTGTTTGGGAGCAACAAAATCCCATCCACTCTTGCTTAAGTTGTCAGCACAATAAAACAAATTTTAAAAGGGTTTCAGGTATGTTCTGGCTTGTGCAGAGAGCTCCAGAAAGGCTCTGTTGGAAGAGTCAGGCTTGGCATGGTCGCAGTGATTGTAGTCGTCACCACTGGTGTCTGAACATTGTCAAGGGAGGTAGTGAGCTCTAGGGGAGCGGGCAAAGTCCTGGGAGTCAGGAATGCCTGGGAGTCGACTGTGGCACTGACCTGTGGTGAAACTTTGGTCAAGTCATAGTGTGTCTGTTACCTTCTTTTTGAGTGCACTTTAAGATCTAGGGATCAAAAGGGCTATGTAAGCATTAGGTATTATTAATATAGCCCTGAATGAGGATATGACAATAGCTAAGGGCCCCATGCTCCCCTCTTTATGTGCTCATGGCAGGGAGCCTGCCCTCATGGACTGTAGGCAGTCCCATTGTATGCCACAATTCTCCTTTCCCAGGATCAGAGGAAGTTCCTTTATAGGGTTCAGGTTCTGTGGAGGTGGTGGGGATGAGTGAGGAGCCATCTGGGCTCCTCCAGATTCTTCCATCCCCAGGTCTGTGGGGGGAAAACATCATAAGCTGAGTGTGTATAATTTGTGCTGTTTCTTGCACTGTAAAAGGGGCTCTGGGGGGCACAAATAGTAGCTCATGAGGCCAAGTGGTAGAATGGAGGCAAGGAGCAACCTACCTGGATTGCCATAGATTCAGGCATTCCCACACCATCCCTCCCAGTCCCACTCCCCTCCCCATGTGGCACACCTCTTCCTGCTGTGGAAACTCAGTTCCTTATGGAAACAAGTCTAGGATTCCCCTTCTGTGTTGTGGCAATTGCATTCTGAACTGACTCCCCAGATACAAGTCTGTAACCCCTTAGTTGTCAACCCTCTGCCCTGGACTCACACATGGTGTCCAGCCTACCACCTTCTTCCCCCTCCCTGACCTTCAAGCTTCAGAAACTCTCCACCCCACCCCAAGCTGAGGAAACCCTAAGCTTACTTCCCCAGACACAAGTGAATGAGCATCTTCACAGCTCTCAAATCTCACTAGATCAGGACTTGGCAACCTTTGGCACATGGCCCATCAAGGTAATCCGCTGGTGGGCCATGAGGCATTTTGTTTTCATTGACCATCCACAGGAACAGCCCCCCCCGCAGCTCCCAGTGGCCACACTAGATTCTCCTGAAGTGAAGCCTTTGTTCTTAGCTCAGCTCTGCTGCCAAACCCTCCTGTCCCAGGTGCTTGGGGGTGGTGCATGCCTCCTCAGGGCATTCCTGCTCACACAACATTATAATAACTTAAGCTTACAATACCTCTCTTCCAGCTAGGTAAACCTTTGATCCAATAACAGACCTCTGTCCCCTAAGCCCTCTGATCCAAAAGCAGTGACCTGTCCCTTGACCCTAGCCCAGTGGTTCTCAACCAGGGGTCCGGAGCCCCTGGGGGACCATGAGCAGGTTTCAGGGAGTCTGCCAAGCAGGGCCAGCATTATACTCGCTGGGCCCCAGGGAAGAAAGCCAAAGCCCCATTGCGTGGGGCTGAAGGCCAGGGCCCTGAGCCCTGCCACCCAGGGCTGAAGCCAAAGCCTGAGTAATGTAGCTTCATGAGGGCCCCTATGGCATGGGGCCCCAGGTAATTGCCCTACTTGCTACCCCCTAATGCCAGCCCAGGCTTTTATAGGCAGAAAACCAGTTGTTGTGGCGCAGGTGGGCTGTGACGTTTTTATAGCATGTTGGGGTGGGCCTCAGAAAGAAAAAGGTTGAGAACCCCCACCCTAATCTATGGTGGCTGTGCAAACTTTCTCCAGGCACCAGCATTGGCACAGCCACCACAGGTATCAACCTCATGAATTTGGACGCTCCTGGATTGTCCACCTCAACGACAAGCCGTTGATTCCCCAATCCTGTGTGTTGATTTTCAGTTCTATTTAGAGATGAAAAGGGGCGTGTATATCTAAGATGTTCTTTTCCAAGTTCCAGAAATGTTCTTAGGTATTGTCCCATCTGCTCCCCACCACACAATCAGTGCCACATGCTGTTAAAGTCTGATCCTGCTGAGAGTTCTCCTGCCAATCCAACTGCCCAAAGATATTTTGGCCCTAGAAAGAGTGACAAGAAACTTTTCTGCTTCCACTAATGCAGCTGTCTGCTATCTAAGGTGACCAGATGTCCTGATTTTATAGGGACAGTCCCGATATTTGGGGCTTTGTCTTATATTACTCCCCACCCCCTGTCCTGATTTTTCACATTTGCTGTCTGGTCACCCTACTGCTAACCAAAATTGTCATTGCTTTCAGTCATCAATGTTTTCTCAGGCAGAATGGAAGTAGTCTGTATGTCTATCTATGGAAAATTGCACATGCACCACAGTAGTTTTAGCTCTGCTCACTTTCACCTATTTGGCAAGTAAACATTTGGGTATCTAGGAGGAAGTAGGCTAGTGAGATATGGAGACAGACAGCAGTTGGGGTTCTGTCTGAGTCAAATGCTGAATCCATTTTCGTTCATGTTATTGTCCATGTAACAGTTAAATAAAAGCATTTCACTGAGCCCTGAGACTTCAAGAACACGGTGTGCAATCACTGCCTGGTTGTCATGTACTCACATCAGCATTCTGAAAACAGAGCTCCTTGCATTTCACCGAGAAGTGAAATCCACAAGCACCAGCCTCTTGCTGAGCCTGATTCATGATAATGGATTTTCTAATTAGCTCTGCACTGGTAGGCCCGCCCAAAACTACTCCTGTTCATTGCAAACTGTCAAATTTTCATAGTTTGAATATTTGGGAAGTTAGGCAGATTATGAGCTGTGCTGTTTCTTATAAAATGGGAGATGATCTCACCTAGTGGTTGGAGAGGAAGGTTGACACAGACCTAATAGTTCCATTCCTAGTTCTGCCAGGGGTTGCCATGTGTCCTTGGGCAAATCACTTACCTGTGTGCTTCTCTTTACCCATCTTTTCTTCTATTCCTGCAATAATACTTCCCTGCCCCAAAAGCATGTTGAGAGAGACAAGGTGGGTGTGGTAATATCTTTTATTGGACCAACTTCTATTCATGAAAGAGACAAGCTTTCAAGCTCTTATTCAGACTTGTCTCTCTCATATCCTGGGACCAACATGGCTACAACAACACTGCAAACATCAAAGGAGTGCTATAAGGCTTAGCTAATATTAGTTCAGCACTTTGAGATTGTTGGATGAAAAAATCCTAGGGAGGTGGTCTTATTATGTGTACATGTATTGATGCTTGTTTGTTAGGAGAATGTAGGTGTAGATCTTCAAAGGTTTTTAGAGGTGGGATTCACTAGCGGGACGTAGACTGCACATTGCAGCACCTAACTTAAGCATCCAGGCTCCCTATACAATGGGGAGAGTTAGGCATCAAAAAAGGGATTCACAGAAGCCAGCAAGCTCCCACCCCTCGAAAGGAGGCATCTAAAGCTGGGCCAAAGGGAAGCATCTCCTTCCACTTGTGATGCACAGCTGTAAACCCTCTCCTGGAGTTAGGGATCTAAACCAAGTCAGCCCTTTTCCAAGGAAAACCGAGGAGGAGGAGGCGGTGGTAATATCCCCTTTTTGTGCAATAGCCCAGTGGTTAGGGCACTCACCAGGGATGTGGGTCACTCAAATTCACATCCGTGTTCTAAGGACTTCAAGTATTTTGTTCAGAGCGGAACAGCTTCAACAGGAGCTATAGAAAGTGCTCACCTGTAGAATACATCATAGTATGGTGGTTAGGGCACTCGCTTAGGAGGAGGGAGACTAGCATTCAAGTCCCAGCTCCTCTCAGGAAAAGGGGATCTGAACCCAGGTCTCTCACATCCTGAGTGCTTTGACCATTGGGTTATTGGGTAAAAAGGCAGCAGTGGTACCAGCATCTCCTCCTCTTTTGTTTGGGGCCCAATTCAGCAGATGTGCTCTGTGGCAGCCACTGAATGCACATACCAGCTCAGGCCCCAGAGGTGAAACAGGCAGGGGAATACTTACTCTGTGAATCCCCCCCAGTGAGTTAGATGCCAAGCTGCTTGGTGATGTCAGGCCTTAGATGGCTGTGTGTAATTGCCAGTCAGCAGAAATGTAGATGCCTACAGGGTTAGGCAGCAGCTGAAGTGAGGGGTTTGAGAATTTAAATTTTAAATGTAGGTGCCTAAAGTGGCAGTTAGGAATTAAAGGGTATCTCTAAACTGCAGTTAAACATCCATGGCTGGCCTGTGTCCGCTGACTCAGGGGCTCAGGCTGCAGGGCTGTGAAATTGCAGTGTAGACATTTGAGCTTGGGCTGGAGCCTGGGCTCTGGGCACCTAAATACCTTTGTAAATCTGGCCTGTGATGTTTACCTCATGCTTTTCTTAGCACTGGCTACTACCATTACTAAAGACTATTAAAAGGCTATTTTTGATGATACTTCATAAAAATGTCAAGTACTTTCAGCGAAATCTTACTCCACCGTATTCAGTCAATTGTGAGTGAAATTCATTCTGGCACAGAGAGCCAGCACAAGGCCTAGACACCACAGACACCCTGGGGTGCTGAGGAGATGGACAGGAGCTTGTTATACGTGTAATGTGTTGTCAGAGCTGGCTAGATGTTATTGAGAATGGATGAAATGACAGGATTGTTAGCAATTTGTCTAGGGTTTTACAGTTTTACTTTCCAGACTTGTACCGGGAAGGAAGTTAAGCTGCTAAACCCTGCTTTGCTTCTCACAATCCACTTAATCAAAGCAGGAGTTACAGTGAATATCTCAATGCCTAATTTGCTAGTAGGTGTCCCTGCTTTCTCTTTTAAATTTAGCACAGAATAGTAACTCTTACAAAACATAAACACAGCAAATATGAGACTTGCTATAACTTCAGCGAGCAGCTGCAGACTCCCTGCTTTACAGAGTGACTAAAGCAGACAGTATTAGATTCATCCCTCATTTCATAAACCTTAGTAAATAAGCTCATTCCTACAGAGCAGGAAATAGTTCCCCTAGATGTCAGGATGCAGTGCACAAGACTAATCACTTAGTGTTGGGATTCCTCCAAAACTTCGTCCACTCGATTTCCCAAGAACTCAGTTCAACTCCAGTCGCATCACTTAGGTTCCTTTATCTGGCATACAGCAAAGCTACTCTGAGCTGATCAGACTCAAGCATAGTGGGTGGGTATAGGGTATATGACACACCTAAAATTACACAGCAAACCTCTTCCTTTTCTACACATTTCATTACATGTTTTGGGATTGGCTGGTCACTTTGTAGGAACCAAGCACTGTACAGCAAGCACTGTCCATGCACAACTTACTCTTTACCTCATTTTATATTCCAGGCTTATCTCATCCATTGTTATCTTGTCCATTGTAAATGGTTCCCTGGGTGTTCCTCTTATTTCAGCTAGTATAGACATTTGGTTTCTAGCCTGCTGATCCATTTATCTCCCTAATCCTGTCTCCCAAGAAATGAGGCATCACCCATGTCCAATTATTCATGTCAAGCCAGACTTACATCCCACTGCTCTTGCTTTAGTTTTGTTTTATATATTTGCATTTCTTTCATTTGCATTATTTTCCTGCTTTGCTGTGCTTTGTTTTTTAAATTCACTACCTAGCAACACAGTCTCAAGACCACAGTAGTTGTAATTATTTGAAGCAGCGTTAATACTAGGCTTAAAGTGTGAACCAGGTGGTGCAAGATCATCTTCTATGGTGTAGCCTACCAGGGTGTAATTCCACATTATAAGCATGCTCTGCCTTTAAAGCATTCTTTTGTAATTTTCACTTTGCTTTTATTTTAAGTACATTATAAATCAGGGGAACAAAATATAATTTTTAAATGTATTACCACAGGAAGTTTAGGTGTTAAACACAACATAGGCCAATTAAAATAACATTCCCTGGGTCCATATAAAAAATTGTCCACTTCAGCCACTATGCAATACTTGTTATCACCACCATAGGGAGTTTTGCTTTACCAACATCCCAGCATTTCAACCCTGCTGTGCAATTTGGAGACCATTCCCCCAGAGCACGCCCACATGCCAGCAACTCTGTTTATAAGACATTACACCTGTACATATAAATATCCCCAGCTGCAAACAGCTATACAAGTCTGGGGCTTTCCACACATTTCATTGTTTCACAACAATATTTGAGGAGGGAAAACAAACTTCTTCCGCATCGTATTGGTAGCAGCGGTTTTATATTTAACTTCATGGTATTGGACCTTTGTTAATTTTTTTACTTTGCACCACAAGGTATCATCTGTCTTGTACCACATTTTTAACTTTTTTTTGCAGTGATAAAAGAGGACACATTTTCTTGCTCTGTTTTACTTAAGAATGCATTTACTTTTTATAGCAGGTATTTTCTACAATTACACATAATATTATTAGAGAACATTAACTTAATGCCATACTTTAAAAAAAGAATAGCAACATTATGTATATTACATACAGTTAAAGGTTTATTAATGAGTCCTTGGTTTTGCTCATTTAATGGATGCAGTACTTTAGCTGCTCTTTTCTGTTGAAATACTTGGTTATGTTCCTGCAGAAGCTCTCTGTCAGCATGGTTTTAGAGTAACATACCAATTCTGGAGAGACAAGAGGGGTGAGGTAATATCTTTTATTGGACCAATTTCTATTGGTGAGAGAGAGCGAGCCCAGGTCACATCAATATTAGCATATATGGAACCAGTTAAGCCATACAGAAATCCCCATTTCCTTTAGTGATTTTAAATAAATGGTCTGTAGTCAAATAATTTCACTTAGATTGTTTGTGTACCTGCAGCAGCCAGCACAATTAATTATTTACAGACCCATTTATTGGGAAAGGCCCATTTCCTTCTGAATGGCTGTAAAGGCATTGGGGGGCGGAGTGGGGGGGGGAGGTGGGTTAAGCAGAGTGGTAGTAGTTGTCACCACCTGACCTCCCCTTTGCACAGTTTGTTGGATTGCTAAGGATTTCACCAGGCATGAATGCACAAAGTTATACTGCCATACGTGGGCTGTATTATTAAACCAAACATTCTATTTTTAACACCCTTTTAACACTTAAATGTCCTCTTTAACACAGTATTACTTCCACTTCCCCTGACTATTTCGTCCCCTCTGGGCTCTACAGTGTTAATTTGTGCAAAAGCTCCTTTTGATTGCCCACACTTTTTAAAAAATTACTTTAGTTTTTCATTGTTTAAGATATTTTTAAGATTTTATTAGCTAAATTTTGAGACTGTAAGTATTCGATTTTATTTTTCAGAATAACATTTCTCAGCTGTCTTTTTTGGCCGCTTTAAGCTTATTTTTGATGTTTTTAGCACTTATTTTTTAACTGAGTATATTTTGCCTGCAAAGCTGTACTTACTAAATGCAGTCCTTGAAAGATGGCTGCTTTTTACTTTGGATTTACGCAGATAGGAAACAGACATTGTTTTCTCCTTGACCATTCAGGAATCTTTTCTATTCAGTCAGTTTTCTTTATTACAATATTGATTTGCTTTTTATGCTTTTTGCATTTATTCCTCAAGATGGCACATTTCTCTGGTAAAGTTTTAGCCACCAGAAATAATTTGTGTAAAACTGCTGCTTTGATCGGGGCTTTCTTTGCCTTAGGATAAAAACCAAACCAAGCTAAATACTATTTTTTTCATGGCTGCCAATGGGTTCTATTTTTTGAAAATTTACAGACCTTTGCTATGCTCTACCAATAATTTATTTAATTATTGGATTCACGGGACCTTTCCTGTGTCCGGCCAAGCATTCTCTTTTTTTTAATCTAATACCACTCGCTGGAATTCCTTTTTCACCTGGTCCTAGTCTCCCCCTAATACTTCTGTGGGCTGTATAGAATTGGCCTTTAGATTTAACCCACTTTTCCAGTGTGGTTCTTCCTCCTATTTAAACTCTTAACCCCTTTCAATGTGCTGTCCCTTAATATAGGTTGTGACGCTCACACTAAGGGGTGTGTACATTACCTGCTGCAGATGAGTAGATCCAAGTGACAGCATCATTGTGTTGTGGTTCCCCTGAGAGCTCTTCCACTTGATTTTCCAAGAACTCATTTCAAATCCAGCCTCATCACTCACATTCCTTTATTTAGCATACAGCAAAGCAATGCTGAGTTGATCAGACTCAAGCCTAGGGGATGGGTCTAGGGCATACCATGCACTCAAAGTTACACAGCAAACCTCTTCCTTTATACGCATTTACACATTACCTTGCATCACATCACATATTTTGAGACTGGCTTGTAGGAACCAATCCCTGTACAGCATGCTCTGTCCACACACTGTCCGTGCACAGTTTACTTTTTACCTCATCTTTTGTTCCATGCTTGTCTTAGACTGCCATACATAGCCACAAGGTCATGGACTGCACTTAGGAGGAGGATAGTGGTCACACAAACCCTTTGGAAGAACTTCTACCACCTTGGGATCCATTGGTTCATACCTTGGCAGCACCATGGAGCTGCTGAGACCCTGTGCAGGGACTGTGGGCTGGACCAGGATTTGGCCCTATATCATTTAATGAGACATTTGTTTATACAGAGGAATCTGCTCAGATAACCCTGGTGGAAACAGAAATGTGTCAATTACATAATCAGAGGCTTATGGGAATATGTCACCTTCATTTTCTGGATTACTTTAAAAATAATCAGTGTGTGTGGATGCCATTAAAACATTAGACACTACAATACACAGGCCAGAACACTACAATACACACAGGCCAGCCACAGCTGGACATTTTAATTTTCAGACAAATCCCTGCTGCACACTGAAATCACGGTGGTAGTGTGCAATACTTGCTTCACCCTGGCATGAATGTCTACACAAGCAGCAAGACAGTGCTGGCTCAGGCCCACTAAGCCCTGCTCTGAACACAGGAGTTGCACTGGTTTATCCAAAGGGATGATGTTGCTCTGATTTTATTAACTTTGTGCATGGACACTCTTACAGTCAGTTTAAACCTGCTTTACATTGGTTTTGTTTGCCCCAGACTAGTGTAGTATCCCTACATACAGTTGCACCAGTTTAACTAAACGTCACCTCTTTAGTTAAATCAGTGCAACACTGGCGTGTAGCCAAACCCTAGGGGTAGCATTTATCCTCCATTTAGCTTCATTGCACTGTACTGAATATGCTCTCTTACCACAATTAAGGGCCAGATTGTGGTTGGTGTCTGTGCAGCCGCCCAAGGCAGGCTGATGGGGCAAGAAGTCTCCCTTGCCCTCCCCCCTTCTATTTTTCATGCAGGGGCTGTCACACTTTCAGTCCTCACACTCCCATGAGCATACAGGAACCTCCCTGAGGTTATTAATCACCCCAAAGGAAGCAGGGGTTAGGTGAGCTCCAGGGCAACCATGCGAGGGAGTGTACTCTGCACCCCTTATGGTTCATGGCAGTGGGTTCACTCCCTCTGCTCACTGGCTCATCCCAAGTGGCATAGTGCCTTCCGTGCTCCCACTGAGCTTGTGTGGCTCTGCACCACCATTTTGCAATGCCATGGCTAACAGTCACAGTAAAGCCCTACACAGCCATGCACTTTATAGGATTACTGAGTAAGCAAATTCTGCCTGGTGCAGTAGAGGTCCAGTCCCGCATTCCTTGTTCACCCAAATTCCCACTGGGAGTTCTGGGTGCAGCAGGAAATCACGAACTGGGCCCTATGTACTATCTGTCCCCATATGAATTAGCTCACAGACTTTAAGATCAGAAGGGATCAGCATGATCATCTAGTCCAGTGTTTCTCAAACTGGGGTCGCCCCTTGTGTAGGGAAAGGCCCTGGCAGGCCAGGCCAGTTTATTTACCTGCCCCGTCCACAGGTCCAGCCGATTGCAGCTCCCACTGGCAGTGGTTCGCCGCTGCAGGCCAATGGGGGCTGCTGGAAGCAGCAGCCAGTATGTCCCTCGGCCCGTGCTGCTTCCAGAAGCCCCCATTGGCCCGGAGCAGCGAACCATGGCCAGTGGGAGCTGCGATCGGCCGGACCTGTGGACAGGGCAGGTAAACAAATGGGCCCGGCCCATTTCTCTCTTTATTACATACTACCATAGTTATGTTCAGAGCATACACAGAGAAAATATATAAAAACATAAAATACTCTTGCTGAAAGGTTACCGCGTAACATTACTTTATTTCTGAGAATCCAGAACCCTAACACACAAGAACAAAGCACAGAGACAAAGCTGGCTGCTCCCTAAAGCAAAGAAGCACAACTCAGCCCATGTTTCTCTATGTTGGTAGTTGCCGACCCAGACTGCACACTTCCCTACAGTAGTATGGGACCCAATGACAACATTTTAGCACTTGAACACTGTTAAAACAGAATTAATTGTTGCAGGGTAGACAAGAAAATACCCATTGGGAATTGGGTATCTGAGTGCTGGAGAGCTGTTTTCAGGTAAGCTTGCAGCTTTTGGGGGACATAGTTCAGACCTGGGTCTGTGTTTGTAGCAGGCTAGCGTGTCTGGCTCAAACCAAGCAGGGCACTGAAGTCCTAAGCTGACAGGGAAAACAGGCTCAGAGGTAGTCTAAGCGCATCAGGTGGCAGTCCCAAAGGGGGTTTCTGTGATCCAACCCGTCACACGATACTTCCGGATATACGGTCAGGAATAAAATGTATTATCTAACTGGTTTAATTTAAGATATAGAGAACTTGTAAGATCAGCTTGAGAAGGTAGCTGCAAAGATAAAAACGAGAGCCAACATAATCCAGAAACTAGCAGGTACAACCTGGGCTGCATGAGCACTGCGAACATCTGCAATAACACTTGTGCACCAGTATGGAGCAGATACAGCCACACATAACTTGTGGATACCCAGCTAAATACAGTGATGCAGTGCATCACAGGAATCCTTAAGTCAACTCCAACACCATGGCTACCTGTCCCGTCTAACATCGCTTCCCTGCCGATACGCCGAACTGCTGCAACATTCCGTGAAGCTCAGCGAAGGCAGGAAAACGGATGTCTTCCTATTCATCAAGACCTTGACAGTGCCCCTACCTCCCCCCTCAACGTCTCAAGTCCCACAAGCCTTTCTGGGAACACTCATTTAGCCTCATGCAATCAAGTTAAAAAATAAGCACTTTGTGCCAGATCCCATGCAGAAGGTTCCTGGGTTTGACCTTCCATGGTCATCTTGGTCAATTCTGAACCGAATTCAAACCAACCCTGGTAGATGCGGATATATAATGCACAAATAGAAAATCAAGGACTCCCTGGTATGTGAGTGCGGTTCCCCACGACAGACCATCGAACATATCACTACCTGCTACCCAATTTATAAATATGAAGGAGGCATTACTGCAATACATTCTGCTACTCCTGATGTAGCCATTTGACTCGATCAACTTCAGGTGAAATTGTAGTTGCTGCTCTACACCAGCCATAGGAAAGAAGAACAGGGCTGATTTTTTTCACTTTCTCTCTCTAAGGAGAAAAATATTTATTTCCCTTAATCCAGTATGGATTCTGTAGTCAAATGAGCCCTTTTGTTAAGATCTTGTGATGTGGATTTAAGCTGACACGCATCTGACAGTTCCAAATGCCAGAAGATCTGAGTAACCTATTGAGCATGTACCCTCTTAATAACATGTAAATAGAGAAAAGCCAATATCCCCCGTGTTCTTTGGATGCTGCTGGGGGTGCCTTTAAAAACCTACCCCTTGCAGTAGTTACACTTGCTGTGATCTGTGCAGTATTCTCCATTCTAAATACAGGGAACATTTCTGGAAAGTGTTCATACCAGTGTGATACCTCAACATTTCATTGGCACCCAGTGTCACTTTGACTACACAAGTTATTAACTGTGGCTTCTGACTTCATTTAAAAACTTGAATTTCCCCTCTTCTGTACAAAAGCAAATAGCCAGTTTTCCAGCCGAAAAGGATACATGTTAATCCTAAAGTTGTAACCACAATACAGTTGCTAAGTGTGAGCATAAAACAAGGGGAAAGTTCGCTGTGTCACAGGGTCTGCACTTTTATGTCAGTTCTGGTTCACACAAACAAATGGACCTCATGATGATAATGCACCTAACCAAGTCTTAAGCAGCAATAACTTAGCTGATAAGTTACTTACCCTTTATGTCCTGTGCACATTTTAACTTATAAATATTTCTGTGACATGATTCTCCACAGCTTGCACCTTGTGCTGTCATTTAAACCTGTGCAAAGGTTGGGCAGTGCAAAACACAACTATTCTGAATGACTATGCAGTGGAGAAAGAGAGCCTTAGCCTTTGTCTTCCCAACCTATGTAGACCCATGTTGGCTGGCTGGGGCCCGATCCACTCATTTATGCCTTAAAGTGCAGAGGAAGAGGACAGGTTCCTGGTTCTTTGGCTGCTATCGCTGGGCTACTGAGAGCCAGAAAGATGGTTGGCTTTCCAAAATCATGGAGGCTGGAATTGACAGGGAACACAGCCATGGATCACTGGCTTTCTGTTCAATGAACCCAGCCTCCCTACCTCCTAAGCCCACATCCTTCCACATGCAGTGCCACCCAGTACTGTAGAAAAAACATTGGGGAGAGTGGGGGAAAAGCTGGCTCAAGCAGCAGAATCTCTCAGTACTATACTCACGGTAAGTTCCACTGCCTGTATACCTGTAAGAGAAACGTGCCACATAGACCAGCTTGTCTCCTCTCTCCTCCACTGTTTGCTATCATTGTTGTTATTATACAGTACCCAACAGGGTGCTGCACCTCCCAGGACAGATACAATGCATAAGGTCCTTTGCCCAAAGAGTTTACAGTCAAGGCAACAAAGGGGTGGTAGAACAGTGAGATAGGGCTGATGGCTGTGGGTCGGTGGGGAAAGATAGTGGTGATAGCAATAAGATTTTATGGTTATTCAGCAAAGGGCTGTGTACTGCTCAGTCAGGCACTTTTAATAATTCTTGATTGACTCCCTTCTTGTAGGCCTTGCATAATGAATAGACCTCATCTCTGTCCTCCCCCACCCCAAAGAGCAGAGCTGAAGGAGAAGCGCCTGCCTAGCGAGGGAGGTGAGGTATCATGCAGCCACTCTCCATGTTGTATAGAGGGGAGCAAATGGCCTGGCCCTCGTAGCTGATAGAGATGATGCTTGCTTATGTTATATAGAAATGTAAGTAGGCCCCAAAATCTATTTCCTAAAACAGGCTTGACAATAGTCAAGCGAGGCCTGGTAAAATATGAATAAAGTGAAGTGAGAAAATTCAGAGGCAAGCTTAAGGAAAGTTTAGACATAACCCCAGGTCATGGTATACACTTGGTTTGGTCCTAACTGTTTTCTACAAGTGTTTTAAGTAAAATGTTAATGTCTGGAAAATGCTATGTATATTGATAGTGATTGGCATGGCATTTACACAGATGTTAATTAAGATGCTGCTTAATGTTACATAGCCAGTGAGAAATAGAAGATATTGTATTATGGTAGCGGAAATATAGATATCTTAAAGGTGTATTTCATGTTAATTAATTAATGGGCATTATTATAATTGATTATAAAAAGGGTAGCATGCTAATTTTAGATTAGATGCGCCCATCCACTATCAAGGTACCATTTAGAGAAAGGATTATGCCAATTCTTCCTATCCAGGGACTGATCTCCCCGGACTGCATCATTTCATCTTAGAACATGAGTATCAGTGCAGTGTGTGGCTAACTTGTAATGCCTGTTTGTTTAAAGACTTTATTTAAAATAAAATAATTAATTTTATCACTCGTTGTGTCATTCACACTCCTGCTAATACAGCCCAGAATGATGTTTGCTTTTTTTGCAACAGTGTTACACTGTTAACTCATATTTAGCTTGTAATCCTCTATTACCCCCACATCCCTTTCTGCAGTACTCCTTCCTAGGCAGTCATTTCCCATTTTGTATGTGTGCAGCTGATTGTTCCTTCCTAAGTGGAGTACTTTGCATTTGTCTTTATGGAATTTCAGCCTATTTACTTCAGACCATTTCTCCAGTTTGTTCAGATCATTTTGAATTTTAATCCTATCCTCCAAAGCATTTGCAACCCCTCCCAGCTTGGTATTGTCCGCAAACTTTATAAGTGTACATTATCCTCAGGGCTTATAGAATTGGTGCTCTGCTTTCCAAAGAAGCAGAGCATAACCATAATATAGTGCACACCAGCCAGGCCCCTGATCCTCCCCATATGCTAGGGGCTAGGAATAGAGACAGTGTGGAGCCCTTAGCAGTTCTCTACTGGCCAGGCAGGCCCTCTGAGCAGGGGCATTCCCTGGGCGTTGTGTCCCTCCATTGGATGCCCCTTTATGCTGCCTGAACAGACTTCAAAGCCTTTTACAAGCAATTACCTAAAGTAAGATTCACAATACACCTTGGGGAGCTGGTCAAAAATGCTAATATTTCATTTTTATTTTTTGTAATTTCCCCATACATATTTTCAATAAAAACCTTGTAAAACTGGAAAATTGTAGCAATGCAAAAAAAAAAAAAGATTAAAAAACAGATTTCAGTTTGTTCCATTGAAAAGCTGGACAACTTTGACTAAAATGCAAGTTTTGCATAAACATTTTTTTTGGTTAAAAGCCATTTTTCATCAAAAAAAAGTTTTGATGAAAAAATGTCAGTCAGCTCTAATAATTGGCCTGATCCAAAGCCCACTGAAGTTAATACAAGATTTTCCATTAGGATGGATGGACCTTGGATCAGGGCTTATCCATTTTATAGAGGGGTAACCTGAGACACAGAGACTAACTCAGTTGGACAGCGTTACATAATGAGTCAGTGGCAGAGCCAAGAACAAACCCTGACTCCCCGTCCCCTACACTAACCATCAGACACACAGATGTTTGTTACCTTATTTACTGCTGCTACCCAGCTTCACCACTGCCCTGTTAGTTTGAAGCAGCTTGGCTGGACGCTATCATCTGCAGGGAGGTGGGGATGGGAACTGTCACATCTGGGCGTTCAACAGGATCTGTGCTTGTTCTCCTTGATTGATAGGAGATGCTGAGTCATGTCAGCCTGGTGCAAGAGCAGTGAAGCAGGACAGCAGCAGCTGGGCCAGAGATTAGCCTCTGGATGCTCTAAATTACATGAGAAAGCACGTTCTTCCCCTGGGAAAGCCTGTGTCTGTGCCATCCAGATAGGGTACCGGTGACAATGTCATCATGGGAAAGAGTTGCCCCTAAAGCATTACTTTTTTAAAATGTGAAGGCTGATCTTCTTTCTAATATATGCTCTCCCCTACTAGAATGTGCAACTCCAGCAAGGCCCACAAAATGCACCTGCACCATGAGAGCATTGCTTTATATACCCAGGGCCAAATTCTTTGCTAGTATAAGAGGTCTCTTATGCCAGTGGTGAAGCTGACCCTGTGACTATACACCAGGAGCCACATTGGGCTATTTTGGGGCAGTGATGACAGTGTGATACCACCCTTAGGGGGCTTTGGCTGGGAATATACTTCAAGGGGCACAATCCCTCCTCAGTGCCCTGGGCAAGTGTGCCTGCTGTGCTATCCCAGGTCTGCGCCTCAGCTTTGGGATGATCGGTGCTCTCAGGAGGTACTCGGGGGGAACAGTGCCCCGTACTCTTCTAAATATAGGGACTGCTGTTAGGCCTGGCCCTCCTGCAAGAGGCTCAGAAGAATGGGAGGGAGGGAAGAAGGCTCCTTTTGTTATCCCCAAGCATCACAGACATACATCTATATTATTTATGCATGTGATACATCTCCTAATCACAGGTGCCATCTATATAATCACACGGAAAGCCAAGGTCCCACACTTTAAAGATCCCATGTTGCTTTTTTGCAGGAGTAGGGAAGTTCATCCACAACCGTATGGAAGATTCTGCTTAGCACCCCAGAAGGTGGTGGGTGAAGTGATCCTTGCAAATATTTTGTAGATGAGTTTGTAAAGCATTGGGGACCCTTTGGGAATAATGGTGCTATAGCAATGTGACAGATTAGTGCTTTACATTTTTCTCTATTACAATTTTATAGCCGTCTTTTAACCAAATGAACAGACTTAGTGTAGGCATAGCTTGAAAAGGCTATATTTTAGGAATAAAATGCATGATACTTTGCACAGAATAGCTCCATTCAACCAAAAAGCTCACAATAGTTTGCAAATGTTAAGGAATTCAGCTTCACAACACCTTGCTGGAAGGGTGGTGGCTTTATGTTCATCTTAAAGATGGGTAAACTGAGGCACAGAGTTAAAGCCACCACTTGCAAACTTATGGTTCCTAAAGCTGGGTACTTAAGTCCATATTGATGCTCAAAAGTAAGAGGTATTCAAAGTGAGCTGGGGTGCTCAGTGCCTCTGAAAATCATGTCCTTGATGCCTAATTTGAGGCAGCCTTGTTTGAAAATTGTGAGCTAAGTGATTTGTGTAAGGTCAGCGGAAGAACCAAGAACTGAGCCCACGTGTCCTGACTCCTAGTCCTGTGCTCTCTCCACTCTACACACTCCTTCCTTGCTCCAGGTGCATATTGATGTGGGACTGTGACCATATGTAGCTCTGTGTGATATATTCAGGGTTTTTTTTCTTAACCTCCCATTTTGGTGCCATGGGAATGTGACAGTGTGGTGGCCAGATATATTTTATACAGAATTAGAAGAATCATCAAATTCCAAGTCATTTATAACAAAGTTTGCTTCATTACATCTCCACACTGGGATAGTAATACCCTGCTAAACTTACACTGTGGGACGTAGGCTGGGTTATGGTAACCTTAGTCACATCTTAATAAGTCTATTTAGGGATGAAAATGATATGTGCTATTACTTATGGCCCCATCCCTCTTTCAGTGAGAGCGGGCTCAGGTCCTTGGCTTCCGTGATCAGTTCTTATAAAAATATTATATATATTGATACTAAAAGTCTTCAATTGTTTTTCTTCTGAGGCTTTGCATTTAACAGCTGCTGTGATATCCATGAGGAAGAGATTGTTAGCCAAACCGTGGTCACCCATCAAAGTCTCTCATTAATCTAATAAATAATGACATACAACATCCCATTAGGTTTTCCTTTTAGTCAACTAGTTGTCACTGCTGTCTGAGCAGCCTGAGTTCTGCAGCATCTCTTTGGCCACTGATCTCCTAGCATCAGTAAAATCACACAAGCTTGCCAACTCGAAGTGCAGATTAATTCTGATCTTCTGACTGCACAGCTACATTATGCAGCAGCAGGCACTGGGTTTGCTGGTATGAAGCAGTATTATAGAATCTGCTTTCTAACAGTAAGATAAGGAAAACATAGATTATTGATCTTTTTCTCTCAAACAAACAGTTTTGTAACAGCTAGCGGTGGTTAGCATGCTGTATGCTCAAAAATACCCAAAGGGCTGGTCTATAATGGATTTGTGAGGGAGCCTGCCAGTATATGAGATATGCCTGATGATGGCTGAAGTCATCTGAATACAGAAGGAACTAACTGCAGGATACATTTGGTTGGGGTTCTAAAAAAAACAAAAACAAAAATCCACCCCTGTAGGTGACTGACAATGACTGTAAACCATTATGGGCCAAGATTCCTCAGCACCTCCCCGTACACTTCATGGGAGAAGCTGTGTGATAAGCCCATTTGAAAATCTATTGTTTAGGTGCCTAAGTGGGAGTTCAGGTCTTCTGAAAATCCAGCACTTATTCAGTGCTCAAATGGGGGCTGTTGGGTGCTGAAACGCTTTTGAAATTCTGGCCCTATTTCTATGATACTATGGGTCAATCAGCCAGTTTCTGAGAAGGCTGAATTTTATGTTCTTGCTACAATCCTTAGAGAGGTAATGAAATATATTGGTCTGAATGGGCCAAACAGTACAGACATGACTGTCGGGTGATTAGATCCTGGGGCTGAGAGTCAAGAGTTTTAATCCCAGCAATGTCACAAATGTAGGGCTTGCCTGCACTTGAAGCACTGCAGCATCACCTCTGCAGTGCTTCGCTGTGGACACTACCTACACCGAAGGGAGGGGTTCTCCCATCAGAGTAGGTAATCCACCTCCCCAAGCAGTCCTAGCTAGGTCAATAGAACAATTCTTCCGGCAGCCTAGCAGTGTCTACACGGGACTTAAGTCAGTTTAACTACTTGGCTTGGGGGGGTGGGGTGGATTTTTCACACCCCTGAATGATGTAGCTAGGTCAATCTAATTTTCTAGTGCAGACCAGCCCTCACTATGCAAACCTGTTCAAGTTTCAACCTCTGTGCCTTTGTTTCCCCATGTGAAAGATTGTATTTATTTTGGTTTCTCTAGTACCTATAGTGCTCTAGGAATCTATCAATATATAAACACAGGTAGAAAATCTAAAGAATTACAATAAGAAAACATTGCTTCATCAAATTTCCAAATTGAAAAGATGTTGTGAGGCTTAATTAATAAATATCTGTACTGTGCTTTGAACTCCTCTGGTGAAAGGACCCTTTATTTGCCTCTCTAACAGCAGCAAACAAATTTAAAAGGTTACCATAATATTTTAAGGCCCGCAGTATAACCTATTATAAAGTTCTGGAAGGCTGAGTACAATCTTCTAGACTCTAAGGGCCAGAGGTAAAATGTTCAGAAGCATATAAGTGACTTAGGATCCTAAGATGTGTTTGCAAAAGGGCTGAGCACTCAAGAACTTGAGTCTTACTGACTTTCAATAGGATTTGGGCTCCTAAGTCATTTGGGCCTGGTCTACACTTAAAAGTCAGGTTGACATAGCTACAGTGCTCAAAGGTGTGAAAAATTCACATCCCTGAGCATCATAGCTATGCTGACCTAACCCCCAGTGTAGATGCAGCCAGGTAGACAGAGGAATGCTTCCATCAACTTCAACACCATCACTTGGGGAGATGGAATTCTTACAGTGGTGGAAAACCCCCTTGAATCACTGTAGGAAGCTTCTGCACTACAGCAGCATTGCTACAGTGCCGCAGCCATGCCAATGTAGCACCTATAGTGTAGACAGGGCCTTCAACACTTTGGAAAATGTTACCCAAGATTTTTAATCAATGGCTTCTCTTTTTGAACTTATGATAATTAAGGCTACGTTTATGGAAGTCCAGAGACCTCCCTGACATTCTCTGCTTCAGCCCCAGGGGCTGCAGGACTCTGGAGCTCACAGCCAGTGGGGCCCTGGCAGGGTTCCAGCAACAGGTGACAGCAGCGACAGGGGGCCCCCTGCAAAGTTCCAGCAACAGGTGACAGACTCCTGAGGGGGCCTCCTCAGGGTTCCGGTGACAGGTGACAGACTCACGAGGGGGCCTCCTCAGGGTTCCGGTGACAGGTGACAGACTCACGAGGGGAAGGGGGATGCCTCAGGCAAGTGGCTAGGAGGGTCCCGTTTTCTCTTTGGGAAATATGGTCACTCTGCAGCTCCCAACCACCCTGGGAGGAGTGGGAACCCCACAGCTCCCAGCCACCAAACCAAGGAGCCGCAGCAGCAAAAGTCGCAGACAGGTCACAGCTTTTGTGAATTTTTGTTTATTGCCTGTAACCTGTCCATGACTTCTACTAAAAATAACCATGACAAGAATAATAATCTGGCACATGCAATTAAATGTGGAGCCAAATGCTCCTATTTAGACATCTCAATCCCTGATTTGTGGATGAAGTAGGTCTATTTCTAAATGGGAGCATCTGTGGGTGTAAAATTGTGGGCATAGTTATTTGCAGGTGCAAAATGCACCTGCAAAAGTAGATTGTTGTTGTTATCTGTATAGTCTCTAAATACCTAGGCTGGGATTTTCCAAAGTGCATAAGGGAGTTAAGTACCCATATCAAACTGAGATTTCAATGGGCACTGGACACCTAATTCAATTAGGCCCCCTTGAAAATCCCAGGCCTGGAAAGAATTAAAAACTCAGATGCACTACTTTTTCCCAGATGTGTGTAAGCCTCTGAGGCACTCTTCCTAAAGCTTTGAGCTGCTCTCATCTCCACAACCACAGACTGAAGGCTGCACACTGCTCTTGCAAAAGTCCACAGAAACTGGCCACTTCATAGGGCAAAGGGTCCTTAGAATGATGTGTGCTCCTCTCTCCCAGCTTGTGCTAGCCAAAGAGCAAAGCACAGACCTGAATCCAATCCTCTGCATACTAGTATTTGAAAACCTGACACACTGCTGGGACAGCAATACCCAGGAGTCTAAAGGCTGCTCAGAAACACAGCAGCAGTGCTCCCTCTGCTGGTTTGCCGCTCGCACTCACTATTCCCACAGGGGTAGACATCAATTATGCTGGTCACAATGCTAGTCTTGCAGGATGAAGATGAAATTGAAGTTGCCATTGTTAAACTGGGACAGCTGGATTAATTTCAAACCCACTGCAACAAGGAATTAATTAAATGTTCATATAAACTGTGCTCTTGTTTGCTCCAGCACAGGCCTCACACACCTATCAAGCGAGGAAACTATCCACTGCAAGAGACGGATGTAAAAAAGCTGCATTCCCCATTCTTCACCCAGCTAAATCTACTCTGGATCATCGTGGCCCAGTGTTGATTCTGCTTTCTCTGTGGAAACGATGCAGTTCTTCACGGCTTCTCATTCACCAGAGGGAGGTAGCTGGTCAGTCTATAGCATCTTCTTCAGAGATGTATCCTCTGATAGTCAGAACGTTCCCTGCTGGCTGCTTTGACACTTGTGCTGCAGGAGAAAAGAAGTTAGTGAAATGTACAAGAAAACTAGAATCCCCAACTAGCTGGTTCCCAAGAGATAGAACAGTCTGAACAACTTGGGGGTCGCACTCTGCTTATGTAAGCTGAGCTCATTGTACACACCCTGTGGCATCCCTACAAGCTCCCCGTGGTGGGGGAGCCTGAGAGCAGCCCCCGACCCGTGTCCCCTCTGTCCAGGGCAGGTGGAGGGGCCATGCCAGGCTCCCCACACCTGCCCGTGCGGGTCTTACCATGGCCGGGCTGCGACTCCCAGGCACCACCCACAGCTGGAGCCAGGCTGGGGAAAGACCCACATGGGCAGTTGAGGGGACTTGGTCCCAAACCTGTAGCCTCCCCAAACCTGTAGCCTCCCTCCCCCTGGCACCACCAGCTCAGGCGCCCTTGGGCTCCCCTGCAGGCACCCCGTTTTCTGCCAGCACAGCTTGGCAGGCAGGAGCGGAGCCTGCAGGGAAACTTCTCCCACTAGCCCCAGGACAAGGGAGCTGGGGACATGTGGCAGCCAGGACAGCTCCCGGCCACAGAGCGGGAGTGCCCAGTTCACTGGCGCGAGGCCAGCTCCGACTCCGTCTCAGGCAGCTTCATTGGATCCAGCATTGCCTGCAGCCCTCGGGAAGCCAGCATTCACCCTCCACCTGCCCTGGGCCGGGTGTCCAGGAGGCGCCAACATGGGTTAGGGGCTGCTCTCGGGCACCCCGCACCACAGACAGGTGGAGGGTCCGCACGGCTCCCAGAACTGCCCAGACTCCCTGGCCAGGCTCCACCAGTTGCTGGCCTGGCTGGAGCTTCGGGGGGAAGAGGAGGAGAAGGGTGTGGGGTCCGCTATGGCAAAAAGTGGACAGGACAGGCCTGTGCACTTTTAATAAGGTGGGATGGCCATGGCCTCTGACACCCCCGCACCCGACAGCTTGTTCTAGCTCCACTGTCTGTGTGTTCCCCATTTCTCCTTTCTGGTTTTCACAAAAATCAACATGCTTCTGCCTGTTGGTGCCTAGAACATTCCCTGAAATTTTGGAATTAATTAGATGTGGCATTCAAAATGTACTGCATTACAGATGCAGAGAAATGCTATCAAGTTACATATAAAGTTTTGCAAGCATTGCCAGTTAATCCATAGGGATACACTGACTTTCATGCAAAGACTTCAAAGCACTCTACACAGGTTCATAAATGTTATTACCCCGTTTTACAACTGATGGGTCACAGAGAGTATATGAGATTTGCCCAAAGCCATCCAGCAGCTGGAACTAGAACTGGATTGTAACTTCCAATCTGCTGTTCTGACTGTTGGCCTACCTGACTATATGGCTCAGTGACTAAAAGAATTTACCACATGCATGTAACATGCTGGCCAAGAGTGTCTTCGTCCTGCCCTGGTGGCGGGCTACAGAGAATAGCTGCTGGCTACTGCTTCTAACTAAATGAAGCCAGTACTTGGGCTCAGGCAGTAGAGCTTCATGCGTGTAGATCCAGAGATCCTGGGCTTCACTCCTTGTAGATGAACTTGCATGGTCATTGCAAAGTATACCTACCCTTGCCATTGTTGGCATCATAAGTACCTCTCCAGAAAATGGGGCATCATAGTGTCACAGGCCTGACTGAGCTCCCCATTGTCGATACTCACCAGGCAGCTGTGGTTGGACCCATGCATTAGATCAGTGTATTTCTCAGTTCCCTTTGATCTGAGCAGACTCCAACCAGTCTCTGGCCTCTTGGAGCACAAATTCTCTCTGATATCACTTCTAGGGAACAGGATGCCCATGATCCAGCTTCCCTGGGCTCCAGGACCAGTACTGGCACCCCAGTTGCTCAGGCACACCCTCCACCCTCATGGGTACTTCAATTTATAGTTTAATCCTTCAGGGACATGTGACAGTTGAAGCACGTAACAGAGACCTTGCAGAGGAGTTCCCAAAGCAATCACTCCTTATTCATAGATGAAGCCCAGGAGATGCGTAGAATTTAGGCATATAGGGAATACCTGTACACAATTCCCTCCCTCAGAGTTCTCACTGCTTGGAAGTTTGGTTTTGGTCAGTGCCTTCAGGAGTCCCACGTGTCCTCCCCAGTTCAGCCTTTTCTTCTCTATCTCCTGCAGCTTGTTCAGGTCTGGTGGCCAAAAGGTTCCCCAGCTCAGAGAGGATGGCCCTTTGTGTTCCCTGAATTTCCAGTCTGTTTGCTTTGGGTTTTTTTTAAGCCAGTTTAACACCTTGTTTTTGTCCCTTCTGTTCTGCTGGGAATTTTCCACTTCTCCACCACCACCTCATGCAGACAACCTGGCTAGAACTGGTTTTCCCTTAGGTCACATTGTTCTAAGATCTTCCAGTCTGAATGGAAGGCTATTCAGATCAACAACTCAAGTTGTTCCTGGTCTGGAAGATAAATAATGCCTGAACTACTAGCAAATGGCTGATTCAATAACACCAAGGCAATGATACAGCAGTCTCATAACATCAGCCACAATTCATAAGTTTCACACAGACAAATTTCCAAAACTGTCTCACTTAGTAACTGAGGACAAGCTCCAACCTCACAGGACCTTATAGAGTTGTTTGACACAGCACTAACAAGGAGCATGCTTCTTAACTGTGGAAAACTGCATTGTGCATGTTCAGGCGTGAAGCCTGAAATTACAAAAATTGGTCAAAATGTCCTGGGGCACAACAAGTGCCCCAGGAGACAGGGGGTTGGACTAGGTGACCTCCTGAGGTCTCTTCCAACCCTAATCGTCTATGATTCTAAGTCTGACTCCCCTGGCATAGTCATTTACATTGGTACAAAGTGGGGGTTAAATACCAGGATTTTGACCTAGTGGCATTTTACACCCATTTGGCACAGGTGTAAATGATTATCCAAGATATAATGCAGTGGAGAAGCTGGTCCAGTGTTTCCATTTCTGCCCATGAGAACTGTTTTTTTCTTCACAGCTAATGGGACAATATTTCACAGAAGGGCAAAGTGATTTTTTAAAAAATCATCCCAGAACAAAATGATAATGTTTTCCACAAACTTTGTCCACAGCAAACCAACTTTTTCATTTCTTCATTTTCACAGAAACGGTGGGGGGGGTTCTTCTGCTTTTTTGGAAACTCCTTTTGTTTTCACAACCACCAGCAAAAATGTTGAGGTGAAGCTATCCAGCGGCTTGCATGGTTACAAAACTGCACAAAAATACCTCTCTCCTTACAATCACATGGGGAATTCCTCCCCACCCCAAATGTGCTTTCTTGACCCAAATCATGTTAATATATGGGATAAAACTAAACTCTTGTTTCTCCTAGGACCTGCTAGCAGCCACTGTATGCATACTTGTTGAAGTTCCAGTGCACAGGGTGCTACCAAGGGCTTCAAGAAGATGGATCCAGATGCAAATTCTCTCCAGAGCGGGGCTCATTAACAGTTACCAACTCACCTGCATTTTGGCTGATGACATTGACAAATTTACCATACTATTCTCATTGGTCATCACTCACATTTGGTAAATTGAATCAATGCTCCAGCCTTCATTCCAAGAGAAATGGTGGTGGGGGGAGGAAGGGTAGAAGTCTTGGAAGACAGGACCAAGGTGTGCTGAAGTGTGTGGAAGAGAAAAAAATGATGAGGTGAGATTGGAAGGGTGGTGTTAGACAGGGCTGGAGATAAGGAAAGGGGGCAGAGAAACCACTAAGGCCTGATTCTGAGAGCCTTTCAATCAAGTTAATCTTGATTTGCAGCAGTATATGTTGACTAGGGCTGACTGAAAATTTTCCATCAATATTTTTTTTTCCACTGGAAAATTGAGTGTAATTATTTTTTTCGTGGAAAGTGTCTTTATTTGAAAAGTTTCAATTTTTCATTAGAAAACTGAAAACCCACAAAGTGAACATTTTGGGCGTGGTAGTTTTGGATATGCTCCAATAGTAGGGTGACCAGATAGCAAGTGTGAAAAATTGGGATGGGGGTGGGGGGTCATAGTAGCCCATATAAAAAATAGCCCCAAATATTGGGACTGTCCCTATAAAATCGGGACATCTGGTCACCCTATCCAATAGGTTCCTTGTTGCTGGGGTCAGACTCCATGAGGGCAAGCGGTTAAGGCAGCTGCTTTGCAGACGACCATGTACCTTGTTTGAGTTGGGAGAAGCTGAGCCCAGGAGCAGAAAGCAGGCTGTTGTCCCAAACTCTGAAGCATTTTGCAGTAAGTTAGTGATATTGTTAACCCTCTAACAGGGAAGTATGAGCATGCTAATTATATGGGGAAATGGGGAGGGAAGGGAAAAATAACTTCTATTTCAATTGTATGCTTTGAATGTTGTTTTGATTTTAGCCAAACTGTTCTAGTTAAATTGTGTGAATTAGTCTGAGTCACCAACTTTCTTTAAATGCAGTAATGGGGAAAGAGTCATTTCTATTTTACTATTCTCAGTTTTGTATTTTCTTGTAACAGGGTTTTCTTTAACTCTATACACTTATCTGAGTATCAGAGGGGTAGCCGTGTTAGTCTGGTTCTGTAGAAGCAGCAAAGAATCCTGTGGCACCTTATAGACTAACAGACGTTTTGCAGCATGAGCTTTCGTGGGTGAATACCCACTTCTTCGGATGCAAGTGGTGGAAATTTCCTGGGGCAGGTATATATAAGCAAGCAAGAAGCAAGCTAGAGATAATGAGGTTAGATCAATCAGGGTGGATGAGGCCCTGTTCTAGCAGTTGAGGTGTGAAAACCAAGGGAGGAGAAACTGGTTCTGTAATTGGCAAGCCATTCACAGTCTTTGTTTAGTCCTGAGCTGATGGTGTCAAATTTGCAGATGAACTGGAGCTCAGCAGTTTCTCTTTGAAGTCTGGTCCTAAAGTTTTTTTGCTGTAGGATGGCCACCTTAAGATCTGCTATTGTGTGGCCAGGGAGGTTGAAGTGTTCTCCTACAGGTTTTTGTATATTGCCATTCCTAATGTCTGATTTGTGTCCATTTATCCTTTTCCTTAGAGACTGTCCAGTTTGGCCGATGTACATAGCAGAGGGGCATTGCTGGCATATGATGGCATATATTACATTGGTGGAAGTGCAGGTGAATGAACCGGTGATGTTGTGGCTGATCTGGTTTGGTCCTGTGATGGTGTTGCTGGTCAAAGAGGCTGATAAAGGAGGTGCTGTTGTCATCATGAACAGGTCTGACTACCAAAAGGAGGCCGCCAGACAACTCTCCAATACTAAATTTTACAGGCTACTTCCCTCAGATCCCACTGAGGAATACACTAAGAAACTGCACCATCTACTCAGGACACTCCCTACACTAACACCAGAACTAATCAACATACCCTTAGAGCCCCGACCAGGGTTATTCTATCTACTACCCAAGATCCACAAACCCGGAAATCCTGGACGCCCCATCATCTCAGGCATTGGAACTCTCACTGAAGGACTGTCTGGATATGTAGACTCTCTACTCAGACCCTATGCTACCAGCACTCCCAGCTATCTCCGTGACACCACTGATTTCCTGAGGAAACTACAATGCATTGGTGACCTTCCAGAAAACACCATCCTGGCCACCATGGATGTAGAGGCTCTCTACACAAACATCCCACATACTGATGGAATACAAGCTGTCAGGAACAGTATCCCTGATGATGCCACAGCACACCTGGTTGCTGAGCTCTGTAGCTTTATCCTCACACACAACTATTTCAAATTTGCTGACAATATATATCTCCAGATCAGTGGCACCGCTATGGGCACCCGTATGGCCCCACAATATGCCAATATTTTTATGGCCGACCTGGAACAACGCTTCCTCAGCTCCCGTCCACTCACGCCCCTTCTCTACCTACGCTACATCGATGACATCTTCATCATCTGGACCCATGGGAAGGAGACTCTGGAAAAATTCCACCACGATTTCAACAGCTTCCACCCCTCCATCAACCTCAGCCTGGACCAATCTACACGGGAGGTCCACTTCCTAGACACCACGCGGTGCAAATAAGTGATGGTCACATCAACACCACCCTATACCGAAAACCTACCGACCGCTATGCCTACCTTCATGCCTCCAGCTTCCATCCCGGACACACCACAAGATCCATTGTCTACAGCCAAGCACTGAGGTACAACCGTATCTGCTCTAACCCCGCAGACAGAGACCAACACCTAGAAAATCTCCACCAAGCATTCTCAAGACTACAGTACCCACACGAGGAAATAAGGAAACAGATCAACAGAGCCAGACGTGTACCCAGAAGCCTCCTACTGGAAGACAAACCCAAGAAAGAAACCAACAGGACTCCACTGGCCATCACATACAGTCCCCAGCTAAAACCCCTACAACGCATCATCAGGGATCTACAACCCATCCTGGACAATGATCCCACACTTTCACAGGCCTTGGGTGGCAGACCAGTTCTCGCCCACAGACAACCTGCCAACCTGAAGCATATTCTCACCAGCAACTGCACACCGCACCATAGTAACTCTAGCTCAGGAACCAACCCATGCAACAAACCTCGATGCCAACTCTGCCCACATATCTACACCAGCAACACCATCACAGGACCAAACCAGATCAGCCACAACATCACCGGTTCATTCACCTGCACTTCCACCAATGTAATATATGCCATCATATGCCAGCAATGCCCCTCTGCTATGTACATCGGCCAAACTGGACAGTCTCTAAGGAAAAGGATAAATGGACACAAATCAGACATTAGGAATGGCAATATACAAAAACCTGTAGGAGAACACTTCAACCTCCCTGGCCACACAATAGCAGATCTTAAGGTGGCCATCCTACAGCAAAAAAACTTTAGGACCAGACTTCAAAGAGAAACTGCTGAGCTCCAGTTCATCTGCAAATTTGACACCATCAGCTCAGGACTAAACAAAGACTGTGAATGGCTTGCCAATTACAGAACCAGTTTCTCCTCCCTTGGTTTTCACACCTCAACTGCTAGAACAGGGCCTCATCCACCCTGATTGATCTAACCTCGTTATCTCTAGCTTGCTTCTTGCTTGCTTATATATACCTGCCCCAGGAAATTTCCACCACTTGCATCCGAAGAAGTGGGTATTCACCCACGAAAGCTCATGCTGCAAAACGTCTGTTAGTCTATAAGGTGCCACAGGATTCTTTGCTGCTTTTATCTGAGTAATTGGTTAATCAGTTGGCTGGCTAGTAGTGATTTCAGAAGAGGAAGAGTCTGCCTGGATTCCAGTGGCAGCTCCAGGCACCAGCACTCCAAGCGCATGCCTGGGGCGGCAAGCCGCGGGGGGCGCCCTGCCGGTCCCTGCAAGGGCGGCAGTCAGGCAGCCTTCAGAGGCTTGCCTGCGGGAGGTCCGCCGGCACCGCGGATTCGGGTGGCAATTTGGCGGCAGGTACGCCGAATCCGCGGGACCGGAGGACTTCCCTCAGGCAAGCCACCGAATCCGCGGGACCGAGGACCTCCTGCAGGTGTGCCACCGAAAGCAGCCTGACTGGCGTGCTTGGGGTGGCAAAAAATCTAGAGCCGCCCCTGCTGGATTCCAGCTGAAGATTCCTACAAACAAGTGGAGGGAAGATGTTGTTTTAGACTCAGCAGACGGTATAGATTTGATGATCAAAGACTCTAACTGAGAATTAGGTGAACAAAACCTAAGCTTTTGGGAACTTTCAGTTTCTTTTCACTGTATTTTCTTTTCACTGTTCAGATTTTAATTTGTTTTCCTTATTTTGTTTATGTATAACTGAAGGTAATGGCTGAGGATTATAAAATAGCCATGTCATGCTGTAAAAATAGATTTTTTTAATCATAACATGTTGTTTAATTAAATTCATTTCTTTAGTTCCTTTTTGGGACTTGAATGTGGGGAGGTTGACTTTGTGCAATCCTTGCTGAAAATCCTTAGAGATTGAACTCTGGATCTCCAGCTATTTCTATAGGAGTTGGGTTGGTTTTTTTAAGGCACTGGAGATGGGAAATGAAGTGAACTGTAGCTCACTCAAAGGTTACAAATAGACAAATCAGAAATAAAAAATGTATTAGAGAGCTGGAGTTAGAGGGATTGGGATAACCTAGAGTTAGGGCAGGGTTCTAAAGTTGCCTAGAGTTCAGAGCCAGGGTTTTGTTTATGGGGCACTATACCATGCCAGTTATCTATAGATCTCAAAGCACTTTCCAAAGGGAAGGTAAATAAGATTTTTTTCCAATGGGGAAACTGACCTATAAAACTTACTTGCACAAGATTATGGAGTAGGTCAGTGGAGGAGCTGAGACTAGAACGCTGGCTTCCTGGGCCACTACAGTATCAGGTCTGGCCCATCTGTAACTGGAGTGTTTCAAATGATGGGAAGCAAAGGCACTGAGATGCATTGAAAGTAGGACCCCCTCACTGTCTAAATGAAAAGCAGAGAATTGGAAGAGACAAAGGAAATAAAGCAGTGGGTATATTAGAAAGCGATTCAATGTTTATTTGTGTTATACATTGTTTTCAACCTACAATAATATGATTTAATGGGGGTTGGTGATCTCTAGCAAAAATAAAATAAAATCTCAAAATCCTATCCTGGTTTTGGATGAGAATAAGGGGCCGGATGAGCAAGTGTCGCCTCAGATCCAGTCCTTGCCCCATATTCACTGAGGATGAGGGTTACCGCTCTCTTTTTCTATTTGGAAAAGCTGAGATGCATTAGGCACATGCCCAGGCAGACAGTCCAAGTCTTTTTTTCCCCTGATAATGTTGTAGCCGTGTCGGTCCCAGGATATTAGAAAGGCCACCACCAGAAACTGATCCAATAAAAGATGTTACCTCACCTACCTTGTCTCTTTTTTCCTTGACAGACACTTAAAAGCCCATGGTAGCATTATGCTGGCTTTACTTGGCAATGGTAGGCTGGGGAAAGAGGCTGATTACCCACAAGATTGCCTATATTTACAGGCTTGTGGTTGGAATGTCAGGAGCTCAGAAAAAGGTTGGCCATTGAAAGACAGCTGATGTATGGTAGTTGGGTTTTTTAATCTTTGTCACTTGTTGGGTTCAAATACAGACTTCAGCTCATTAAAGATAGAAAGCGAGACCAGGACTTAGGCTTCTTGGGTTCTCTTCCCACTCTGCCACCTACTCACTAGGCCTAGTTACTCCATTCTTTTGCTTAAACCAAGGCATATGGAGGAGGGAGCGCTCCCATTATTTTAGGTCCTCTCCAGTGAAACTTAGAGCAGCCTCTAATTAATAGGAATATCACTCTGTGGGCCCAAAGAATAACTGTAATGCCAGTGCACTCTGACCACACCCCCAAAACATTCCTGACATGCCCCTGAGCCATCCTTGAAGCCAAGTGCAGGGAGCACGGCCAGTGTACAGCCCTTATCCCATTTCTGTACCATCTGAGGAGGCCGCATGTACAGGGATTATTCTCAGGGGGCCATTCGTTCCTAATGTAAGGTCTCTTTGTGCTGCCACTTTAGCCTAAAGGAGCCTTAGTGTAACTAAGACCAGGTCTACACTTAAAAAATTAGATCAACCAACTACATTGCTCAAGGCTGTAAAAAAAGGAAAAAAAAAAGTTGTGCCCTGTGAGATATGGTTATATTGACCTTATCTCTGGTGTAACCCGGGCTAGATGGACAGAAGAATTCTTCCATCAACCTATCTCCTGCCTTTGGGAGAGGTGGATTAACTACATTGATGGGAAAACCCCTTCCATTGCTATAGGAAGTATCTATGCTACCGTGTTACAGCTGCAGTGCTCTAGCTGGGCTGTGGTGGCAGCTGTAGTGCAGAGCAGTGGCTCTCAACCTTTCCAGACTACTGTACCCCTTTCAGGAGTCTGATTTCTCTTGTGTTCCCCAAGTTATACCTCATTTAAAAACTACCTGCTTACAAAATCAGACATAAAAATACAGGTGTCACAGCACACTATTACTAAAACATTGCTTACTTTCTCATTTTTACCGTATAATTATAAAATCAATTGGAATAGAAGTAGTGTACTTATATTTTAGTGTACAGTATATAAAGCAGTATAAATGAGTCATTTATGAAATTTTAGTTTGTACTGACTTCGCTAGTGCTTTTTATGTAGCCTGTTGTAAAACTAGGCAAATATCTAGATGACTTGATGTACCCCCTGGAAGACCTCTGTGTACTCCCGGGGGTACACATACCCTTGGTTGAGAACCACTGATGTTGACATACCCTGAGGATCAGGCCTACTGTGTGGAGTTGGGTAAGTCACTTAATCAGTCAGTGCCTCAGTTTCCCCAGCTCTAAATGGGCTAATATTGTCCACCTTTCTTGAGTTTTGGGGATGCATTAATGTTGATTTAGTGCGGTTGGAGACTGAGCACTTTAGAAATGCCATTGTTATTTATAGATAGCATTATAAATAATCATTTAAGTAGTGCACTGCTTTTGGTATCAAAATAACCCTGCGCCATGTTCTGCATCCCCATTGAACTGAAGGCAGAACTGGTCTCCCCCTGACTTCCTGCTGCACTCAGGGAGGGAGACATCACATGCTTCCCCTGCAGTGTTAGAGAGCTTCTGTCTCATCACAGCAGCAGCAGGCGGCCTGTGCAAGGCGGGGGTAGAGGATGTGTAGCTGCTGTCTGTGTAGCCAGAGGAGTGAAGAGAAACAATCTCTTATTTATGTGCGGGAAGAGGAAATGCTTTAAAGAAATGAAAAAATAATGAAGCTGAGTCCAACACACAGCACAAGCAGAGGGAAAAGGAAAAAACCCGAGAGCCTAGTGGTCAGGGCCCATTAAACCGGTTAATAATTTATCTGTGGTGGTGCAGCTGTGGCTGCCTCTGCTCACGTAGGACTTGGAGGAGCGAGCGGGGCTCAGGAAGCGGAAGGCTGAGGCTGCACGTACAGGGGCAGACTTCGGAGCGCTCGCGGCACGTGTCACGTCTCCAAGGGCTCCCAGAGGCGCTTATTGTACAGAGAGCCCTGCTCAGCTCAGTGACAAAGAAACAAGAGGCCTTATTCCACCTGTTGCAAAGAGCTGCCCTTCTACACAAACACTCCTGCCTCTGTTTAACTCCTCCATAGCCAACTTGTGTTGCTCTGGCTCTGTTGTTTTTTAGTGCCATTGCTTTCCTGCTTCCTCAGTCTGTCTCACTCCCACCCTCCCTGATTCTCCTCTCTTGCTGGTATTGTAAATCAGGACTCAGTGAAATCAATGGAGTTACTGGCGAGAGTGAGAAAAGAATCAGTCTCTCTGTGTCTCACTGTGGGAGCTTCTCTTTCCCCATCATCTTCTCTGCAAACACCCCCATTAGTGCTCTGCTTTCATTGTGTCTGTTCCCACTCCTACCCTTCTGTTTGATGCAATTTTTATACTTATTTGTTATTCTCTTGTATAACATCTTGCTCAGTTTCATGGTAGCTGCTTTCCCCTCCTGCCAGCTGCTGAATTCTTCTATACAGCAGAACTGTGCAAAATTTTCATCACACATTTCGTTGTGAAACTGGAATTCACATCAAAATTACCCTGCTTTTGCTTTTTACATATTTTTGGTGTTTTTTGTTTTTTTTTTAAATTGCACTTGAGAACAGGCTGTTTTCAGGGGCGATGGCTCAAGGATGGGTCCAGAAAGGACAACATTTTGCTTAAAACAAGTGGTGTTTCAAGCAAAATGAGGCCATTTTCTTGCATAGGTGGGTTTTTAGCAAATACATGTAGCCTTTGGCATTTGTGCATTTTTTCATGGACAGACCCCATGTCATATAACTTTAAATAATGTCTTTGCAGATGGAAAATCACCAGACACAAAATGATGAAAATGTTAGCAAAAATCAATCCCTATTTCTTCCCTCAGTTTTTGCTGTGCACAATGTATATTGCACAATCCAATATACATTGCTCCCCCATAAAGTCGGAAAGTCCTTCTAATGGAAGCTGCTTCCACCATTGTCAGATGTTCTCTGCTTGTTGCTGGGTGAAATTTTTTGGCCAAAACTATATTTTGGTAAAATGCAGATTTGGTGCCATCAAAATCTTTTGTGAATTGCTGTCAGTTTTGCTGAACTTGTTTGGGGAGGGAGCAGGAAGAAATTCCAAAAAAGTTGTAATGTTTTGTTTCAACATTTTTCAAAATGAAACGTAGATTTTTTGGTTCAAATGACTTTGTTTAGAAATTTCTTTTAACTTAATGTTTTAAAAGATCAAAAATACTCTATAAATGAAACTCAAAATTCTGTTTGACCCAAAATGATTTTTTTTACTTTTTGATTTGATAAAAATGCTTTAAAAATTCATTTCTAGATTGACCTGAAAAATCAGAAAAAAACATCTTTTTGGACTTCCCAGAGAACCAAGAAATATTTTATTCACACAGTTCTCCTGCTTAAGTCTTCTGTAGCCAAAATGCCATGCTTCCGCTTTTCACTGCTTCATTGTGGCTGCTTTCTTCAATGTGTTTAACTCTTTGGGCACTGCTCCCTTTCTGTCTCTGCTCTTTCGTTGTTTTTGCTCCCATCTACTCTCTCTGCTAACCACCCTGAGCACACCCATCCACCCCCATTTATCTCACTTGTATCCTTCATCCTTGCTCTGTTGTGTAACAGCAGTTTTGAGAGATCTTGCTTGTGAAAGTGAATTAACAAGAGACCATTAGAGAGAAGGTTCTCTGCCCTGAGAGGAATCTTTAATTATGTGCGTAGAGCCTGATTCTTGGATCTGCTCCAGCAGCTTTGCATTACTCTGGCATCACACTGCTGCCATTACCAGCTCTCAAAAGGTCCCCCTGGTGAAAAAGGAACCCTGGGTGGCAGGGAGACACATCCACATCAGTATAGGGGGTGTTCCTGGGAGAAAGGAAACGTGTCTGGGATACCCCTTCATCTACACAGTCCCTGGCTGCCAGAACAGCCACTTGGGTCTGAATAGCTGTGTATAACTTTTGGGGTATGTCCACACTACCTGCTGGATCAGCAGGTAGCCATCAATCTATTGTGGATTGATTTATTGCATCTCCTCTAGATGTGAAGAATTGATCCCCAAACATGCTCCCCATTGACTCTGGAACTCCACCAGGGCAAGAGGTGGAAGCAGAGTCAACAGGGGAGCTGCAGCCGTTGATCCTGCACCATGAGGATGGAAGATAAGTTGATCTAAGATATGTCAACTTCAGCTATGCTATTCTCATAGCTGAAGTTGCAGATCTTAGATTGATTTCCCCCCTGCTGTGTAGATCAGAAGAGTTCTGAGCCTGCCCTAAATTATTCAGAGAATGCAAAGAACCCTCTCTCATAGAATATTAGGGTTGGAAGGGCCCTGAGAAGGTCATCTTTTCCAACCTCCAACTATATTTTTTGTTTTAACCCCAGATCCCTAAATGGCCCCTTCAAGGCATTGAACTCACAATGCTGAGTTTAGCAGGCCAATGCTCAAACCACTGAGCTATCCCTCCCTTCCACAATTGCTTCCAGCTGCACCAAGGCAAGATCCACAAACTTGCATCGGTATAACTATATCACTCAGGGATGTGCAAAATCCATTCCCCTAAGCAACACAGTTACAGCAACCTAAACCCAGGTGTAAACAGTGCTATGTCAATGGGAGCAGTTCTCCCACCAACATAACTACCACCTCTCGGGGAGGTGGACTAACTATGCCATCAGGAGAAGCTCTCACATCGGTGTAGTAATGTCTTCAGTGAACCAGTGCAGCTGTGCCGCTGTGGTGTTTTAAGTGTAGACCTGCTCCAAGTGTATCGTGGCCATATCTGATGTTCTAGTCCATAGTACCTACATAGTGTAGTAATGTATGTTAGAAATGTGTATGAATGGCTAGATAGACCAACAGCTTGTCTTTGTCTGGCAAATGGGGAGTAGTTATGGAATTGAACTACTTTTCTCATCAATGTAGGAAATGGGGTAATACACTCATGCTCTGTGGCATCATGGTGACAAGCTACTCTGGGCAGGTTTATTAGATACGTGCATAGAAGTTGCAAAGTTTTTAAAGATATTTTGGGCTCTAAAGGACTATATAATTGTAAGATGTTATTAACCCTTATTAAAAAGTGTATGTATGTCAGCAAGTGTGAGGGGGTGTTCACCCCACACTCTCCCTGTAGGAGTTAATGGAGGCCAGATGAGCCAATTAACCTATTAAGCTGCAAGCTGGGAGAATTAGGTCTGAAAGGAAAGCCCTAATTAGGGGAAGCTCACCTGTGCAGGAACAGGTGAGGCTTCTATAAAGCCAGACAGCAGAGAGGAGCTGCAGGGAAGGGTGCTACAGAGGTAAGTAGTCTAGAGTGATGTTGTGGGAGGAGGGTGGTATTCTGGGGCTGGTAAACCCAGGAAAGCCTCAGGTAAAAGGGAGTAAGGTCCAGAATAGAACAGAGATTCTCTGCTGATTAGAGGGTCCTTGAGCTGGAGCCCAGAGTAGAGGGTGGTCCTGGATTCCCCTCCCAGCTTCTGCCAGGGAAGTGGCATTATGGGGCAGTGAAGGAGAAGATAGTCAGGCAGGGGGCAATGAAAATGATTAAGGGGGATGGGGTACACCACTTATGAGGAGAGGCTGAGGGAACTGCTTATTTCTTCTGGAGAAGAGAAGAGTGAGGGGGATTTGATATCAGCCTTCAACTACCTGAAAGGGGGTTCCAAAGAGGATGGAGCTCAGCTTTTCTCAGGTGGTGGCAGATGAGAGAACAAGAAGCAATGGTTGCAAGTTGCACTAGGGGAGGTCTAATATCCAGCCTAGGAAACTCTATTTCACTAGGAGGGTGGTGAAGCACTGGAATGGGTTACCTAGGGAGGTGGTTGAATCTCCATCCTTAGATTTTTAAGGCCCAGCTTGACAAAGCTCTGGTTGGGATGACTTAGTTGGGGTCTCTTGCAACCCTAATCTTTGATATTCAAAGAAGAATCATAGAAGACTGCTGGCAAGGAAAGACTTTGATACCCTGAAAGGGGGGTGGGGGAAACATGCAAAGTAACTTGGCCAGAGGGCTGAGTCATAAAGAGAGAGCACCCTGGGTCTGAGTGAGGGAGAGGGATGCAGCAGGGTGTGCTGCAAGCAGCAGATGCGGGTGGAAGCTTGGACCTGGAAAGAGCTAATTTCCAGAGCAACCAGGAGGCGGCTTCCCTGTGGTGAGTGGACCTTGTGATAAGAAGCATTTGTAACTTCCCAGTGGCTAGCACTGATGACAGCCTGTGTATGTGCATAGGCCCTTTACCTGCACTGAGGTAAATGGAAACAACAAGGGCTGTTATGTTTGAGGTTATTTGTTTTCAGATATATTACTGACACCACCTTTAGGACCCCACAGGTTCCTTTCCCTTCCACTGAATCATGGGTCATGTGCTTATCTTTAAGCATTCAAGAGGATAAGTGAGAATTGTAGCCCCAGAGAACTACTACAAATATTAAATCAATCTCCTGTCTGCACCAGTGTGAAAGCCAAGGTGCTAAACCAGGGTCCAAGCAAGTAAGATAGTGAGGGTGATTGCTATGACTGGTTCTCACACTGTGGTCTGTGGATTACTGATGGTCTGTGGATTTCCAGGTGATCCATAGAGCTGCTTCAATTACAAAGATGAAGCATCAGCCAGGCTTCAAGCAGAGCTCCCAGACCCAGGTTGCTTCAGGGATGTCTTTGTCAGGTGTGCATTTTGTGTAGAAACATATGTGATCAAAGAGAACACAAAAACTGGAGGGGTGACAAACACATGAGGCTAGAATCAGACAGCAGAAGGACTAGAGTGATTAGAGCAGTGGACCCTCAGCAGACAATTTGGTGCTAATAAATGTAATGGGGGCTGGGAATGTATCCAAGTCTTTGCACACATCACATCAAAGCAAGTTTATTCTCTCCTGGTCTCCTCAACATTGTTGTAATAGTACACTTTCATGTCACTGTACTGTAGGTGCTAAAAGAAGGTTTGAGTCTGGGAGGTTATGATGGCTGGTGGAGGGCACAATGGAATCATGTATCAGAGGGGTAGCTGAAGCATATAATATGCCATCATATGCCAGCAATGCCCCTCTGCTATGTACATTGGCCAAACTGGACAGTCTCTACGGAAAAGGATAAATGGACACAAATCAGATATTAGGAATGGCAATATACAAAAACCTGTAGGAGAACACTTCAACCTCCCTGGCCACACAATAGCAGATCTTAAGGTGGCCATCCTGCAGCAAAAACACTTCAGGACCAGACTTCAAAGAGAAACTGCTGAGCTTCAGTTCATCTGCAAATTTGACACCATCAGCTCAGGATTAAACAAAGACTGTGAATGGCTTGCCAACTACAAAACCAGTTTCTCCTCTCTTGGTTTTCACACCTCAGCTGCTAGAAGAGGGCCTCATCCTCCCTGACTGAACTAACCTCATTATCTCTAGCCTGCTTCTTGCTTGCTTATATATACCTGCCCCTGGAAATTTCCACTACATGCAGCTGACTAAGTGGGTATTCACCCACGAAAGCTCATGCTCCAAAACGTCTGTTAGTCTATAAGGTGCCACAAGACTCTTTAATGGAATCATGCTGAGTCATTGTTGATATGAAGAAGTTGGAGAGATACTGTGCCCTGCTTTTAGACTGAGCGTCTCTATATGGGACAGGCAGCAGAGCAAGACAGGGCAAATCCAATCATACTTACGAGTGTGTGTAACACCCTGGAGAATGTGTGGTGTCCCCCAGATGCCCTATCCAAGGATATGACTCTGCTATAACACCTCTAAAGGTAGGCTCTTTAGCACAACCTATAGCAATTCCTGTGTTTAATGCTGCAGGTTCCTTATTCAATACCCTGTGCTGGCCAAAATATCAGCATTACATAAATAGGGACATGTTGGGATTCAAATGGCAGCAGGCCTCAGATGGGGATGGGGGGGGGGGGGGGGATGAGCTCAACCCAAAGGAAGTAAGCTACAAATATTCTAAACTACTGATCAGTGTGTGTGGCTATGAATCTCCCTCTGTGCTTGACCCATAGAGGATGTGGTATTGCAGTAATTCTCAGTCTAAGAGCCTGGCTTTTAAAATCAGGCTGTAGAGATTCATGCTTTCCACTCTGGCAGTCCCCGGCTCAATCCCTGGTGAGGTGTGGTCCTGATGGAAGCCATCACATGTGAATGTTGGGGGGAGGGAATCATTGTACCCAGTCTTAGATTTGTAGAACATGTATATTTCTCAGTTTGTGTCCCACAGAAGATCAAAATTATTTGATTTTTATGACTCTCACCAAAGGATAGATTGAGCCCGGCCCTGATCAAAGGCACAAGAAGACAATGCTTAATTTGTGGCAGCACTGAGCCCCAGCACCTCCAGGCTTGGCAGTTCATAGCCCTGGCACCTCTGGACTTACTACATCAGTTATAAAAGTAAAACAAAAAATTGCTTGAGCCTTGGCACCTCTTTGATTACAAATTAAATGCTCCAAGGAGCCTAGTCCTACTGATAGGCATCAGGCATAATCTGGATTGGTAGTTTTAGCATTGCTCCATGGTAGCACTGCTGCTGGCTCTGGTTCATTAAAGGGAACAGGAAGAGGGTAGGGGCAGAGCTGGCCTGGTGTGGATGACAAATTTTTCTGCACTAGAACTGAGTGAATAACAAACTTTTAGTTCTGAAAAGTGGGGGGTGGGGAAACGTTTCTTGTTGAACTGACAATTAAATTTTCCAAAAACTTTGAATCAGAAAGTTTAAAAAAAAAAAAAAAGTTAGGTCAAAACTAAATGTTCATTTTGACCTCATTCCGTTTTTGTTTCAATTTTGGCAAAAGCAAAGGAAGACTAGATTACAACACTTCCTTACACTGATTCCCAACAAGGCATCAGGGCTTGAAATGGGAACTCAGTTCCTTTCTCCTATTGGCTTCTTCTCTATCCCATCTCCCTTGAGTGCTCCTGACACCCCTTTCTCAGCCTATTGCCTGCTTTCCCCTTTAGCGATTTACTTTGAGCCCTGCAGTGTAATTGGAAATAAAGGCATGAAACTGGGAAATGGAAAAGTCAGAAGAAACTCCTCAAAGGTGAGAGGAGTGATACTGTGGAATAACTTCCCACAGGAAATGCAGGTCTATTTGCTTGGAACATCTAAAATGCAACTGGAGAATAAACCGTATGAAAATTCTGAGTTAGCTCTCAAGAGGGCAATCTAATGACCTAATAAATTATTAGCATGTCTAACTTCTAACCATGCTGGATTAGAGGGACAATTCTGCACAACTGTCCATCAATATCAACAGCAGTGACATTTACGGCATAGGGAAGCCAAGACAAACAGTGAAGTAATTAAAAAAATCAGTGGCTACTTTTGAAAATTTGGCTTCATATTACACTTCTCTAATCCTTGTATATGGTGCCTATCACCTTACTATCAGAACGCTGTGGATACCAATCAGAGGCTTCAACCAATGTAGACCTTGCAGAGGAAGAACAAAGCAACACAAATAATCCCAGAGCTTTTTAATTAAATATAACAAGGTAACCACAATGATGAATAGGTGGTGCTTCTTAACAAAGAAGAGCAACAATTCCCTTGCTGTGTAGATAACGTGTATGAAGATGAAGCAATACAGGAACAAAGCAAATTGGTTCTGGGGCATGAGGAGGTCCTGGCATCCTTCAGCAGGCTGTGGACAAAGGGGCAGAAATGTGATATTGAAGGGCCATGTTATATATGCCATGTGAAAAGACTCCTCTGCTCATCATGTTCCTTGCCTTTGTGACCATAAACTAATATGATGCATGGACAAACTCTCAGATTGAGACCCAGTGCAATTCTGTTTGAACAGACAGATGAATTAGACTGAGCTGTGGAACCGCTTGGCCTGTGCTGATTGTCATATACTCAGGGCTCCCAAAATACTTGGCTATGAGTCTGGAAAGGTTGTTTGATGTAGGGCTGGGCTCCATAGTTGTACTTGTATCTCCTGCTATGGGCATCTCAGACAGGTTCAGTAATGCTCTGATCATTCTTTATAAACAGCAGGGTGGAAAAAATTATCCTACGAATTTTTCTTTTAATGCCTGGATAACCAGTTAAACTAATTGCTAGCAATTTGTGCACAAACCACTCAAATGTGAACTGTTACCCATTTCCTATTCTTTTCCCTCTCTTGCAGGGGAACACTCTTGGTATGTGAACCCAGTCTCCCAGAATAGCCTTCCACAACTTCTGGTCAGCACAACACTCCAAGTTCCGGGTACCTCTATACTTATTTTTTTCTTCAGTCAAGATGAACTTCAAGTCTATTAAACACTTGGCAGCTGCTTTATGCGCTAACACAGGAATTCCAGCAGTTACTTCTCTCCTAACTTTTTTTTTATATTGAGGACATATGGCCAAATTCAGCCTTGATGTAAGCAGGAGCATCTGAGGAGCTCCTTTTATTTACTTGAGGGCAGAATTAGGCCAGGCTTTTTCCATTCAGTCCTTGCCACTGATAGATTCCTGAATTCACTTTGAGAGACTGCACATGCTAGTAGGGTAAATAATGTCATAGTAATTCCCAATAACACAGGTACAGGTTACTCCTTTTCAGGGTCGGGGAGTGGTACTCATTTTCCCTCTTCCCATCTGAGACATATTTGAGCCATCAGGAGAGCTAGCTATTTCATGATCCCTAATGCCTTCATATGGAAGTGAATTTAACTGGTGAATCTTGTACAGCATAAAGTTATCATCTGCAACTTCAACCTTAAGTAGTATCTTTCCGTTCACCAGTACCTGCTCAATGTGTGCTACTGAAAGAAAGAGGGGCAGTTTACCTATTGAAGGGTTGCCCATCAGGGCTGTAATAGCAGATCTCAGCAACACTTGCTCCATTTTTCCTATTGGTTTGGCAGTTTTAGGCATCACCTTTCCCCATTTGCAGCCATTAGTTTGGACACAATGTGTCTTAAGTTCAGAGCTAATTGGGTTTCCCTACAAGTGAACTGCTATCTGGCCTGTTCCTTCAGATCCTGCTGTTTCTCTCATTTTTCTATGGGCATAGCACCTGCTGTTCAGATCAACTATCACACCTGTTTGCTTTGCTACACTTGGGGTTTGGTCCTTTAACCATCCCTCTAATTCTTTAGAACACACCCTCAATCTGTTCTAGTCACAGGCTGTGTTCCCTCTAATTTTTCCAACCCATGTGTGGAATTAATTTTGTAATGTGCACCAATATCGCACAACAAAATTCGTGTAGTGGGGATGAGGGGTTTGGAGTGTAGGAGGAGACAGGGTTGGGGCATGAGGGCTCTGGCAGAGGAGAGCTCTCCTTCCCCCACACTGCTTGCAGCAGCATCTGGGCTGGGGGAGTCAGAGGCATCTCTTCCCTCCACCTGCAGCAGCTTCTGAGCTTCAGCTGCAGGAGATGCACCCCTGTCTGGGCCTGGGCCCTGAGGCTGGGCTGCAGCAGGTCTGGGGCTTGGTTAGGATGGGTCTGGGGGAGGGGTGCCCGTCCCCTGGCTGGTCTCTGGGCAGCTTTCCTGAGTGCCTGTGCAGCACTAAATAAATGTGGCCCCACAGCTTATAGGGAATTTAAGTCACAGGACCTCTTTGACAGGCTCCACTGTAGAAATTTCTATCCCTGAGCCATAGAATATGCTGGCCCCTTCAAGTAGAGTCCAGATTCTGTCCTATTCTGTGTTCCTGATGAAAATGAAGAAATTCTGGGATTTGTAGTGCAGAGGGACCATGGGAGTTAGATTCTGGTAAGGAATTCTGAGAAGGGGCTGGCTGTATAAGCTACTTTTCACCAATATAGAAGGAGTTTGGGGAGGTTTTCAAGAGGGGCTTGTACAATGGGCCTTGCTTTCTTTATTCCCAGATCCCAGGGTCTGAGCTTCTGGCAGAGGGTGAAGGGAAGAAAAGTGCCTGGTCCATCAGGAGAATGCTGGACTTCTCTTCTGTGGTGTTTGTTTTGATCTATAATTCCTCTTGAAGGGGAGAAATTGGAGTACTAAACTATTCAACCAGTGAGGGGGAAAAATGCATTTATATGGCTGACCAGGAACAGGGCTGGCTCCAGGTTTTTTGCCGCCCCAAGCGTGCGTGCGCACACGCAAAAGCCAGAGTGCTGCTGCCAAATCAAAAAAGGGCCGGAGTGCCACCCCTTGAAAAGTGCTGCCCCAAACACATACTTGGGATGCTGGAGCCTAGAGCTGGCCCTGCCCGGGAAGCCACTCTTACCTCTCTATCTAGCAGGCAAACCAGTAACTAGTACAAGTAATGGCAGAATAATGGGGGGAGGGATAGCTCAGTGGTTTGAGCACTGGCCTGCTAAAGCCAGGGTTGTGAGCTCAATCCTTGAGGGGGCTATTTAGGGATCTGGGGCAAAAATCTGTCTGGGGATTGCTTTGAGCAGGAGGTTGGACTAGATGACCTCCTGAGATCCCTTCCAACCCTGACATTCTATGATCTGTGAACTTTTCTCCAGTGTATTTTTTTAAGTCTCTGGAGTTAATGTGTAAGATCCTGCTGCGAGTTCACATTTTTGGGTTTGACTCTGACTGAATGGAAGTTTTCTCAAATTAACCTTTGCGGAGATTTGGAAATATTTTAAACTTGGACCATGTGGAAAGCACACATCTGGGTCATGCCTCCCCCTGTTTACACTGTCACCTGTACTCACATATCCAGATGGTGACTGCAGACGCATCTGCTCCATCTTCTCTTTGTGCTGCCGCTGCTTTTCCTTCTCCTCATATTGGTATTTCAGCATAGTCAGCTCCATATCCAGCCGCATCTTCTCCAGCTCAGTCTCAGCCACTTGAGCCATCCTAGAGTTTGGCTGCTCCATCTCCACCCAGGTGTTGATCTCACCATCATTGGTAATATGTTCTGGTTGCAGAGAATCCAGTTCTGCCTGTGAATTAGTCTCCATGCGCAGGTCCTGATCCCTAATGTCTGGTGGCTCTGTCACCCCAGATGTCCCTGACGATGTATTTTCAGGGGTGTCCTAGTCCATAGATCAGGGAAAATCATCCACTCCTATTTAACTGATACAAACTATTGAAACAATCTTCTGGTAAATGTTTTTCACCCAGCTCAGCTGAGCCAGATGCAGGCTGGCAGCCCAACTATATATAGAAAGCTACTACACTTGACTATTCAAAGCCCTGTCTGAACTACTAGAAAGTCAGAGGCTCCACTTATATTGTGGTGAAAAGCAGCAGCATTTGCTATGGGGCAAGAGGGGCAGTTGCTCCCCCCAAAACTTTGTCCCCCTGACTTGTCATAGTTCTACATGCTCTGTTATGTCTTCCACATTTTGCCCCTCTTTCTCCTCAACTTCAGATGCAGTCATTAGGCAAGTAAACTTCCCCTCCCTGACCCCAAATCTGAGTAGATGGGACCTAACCCTGCCCCATAACCAGATCAAAGTGCTGGACTAAAACCCATGGCCTTCGGCTAAGCATAAAGAACACTTCAACTGTGGGTCAGTTAGAAAGTCAATGAAGAAAAAACATAGGGGACAAATCTATCTCTGATTCAAGTCTAGTGGATGGTGGTCGATCAGATATGAAATTAGCGTCCCCTTAGAACCATGGAGTCATGATACTCTGCTACCATCTTAGATGTATCTGGCCAGGAGAGAAATGTTTTGCTACTCTGAATTAATTTCTGTCAGTTCATAAATATGAGATGCCAATGAAGATGAGACGCCTCCCTGTCTGGGGATTAGTAATAGGTTAAATAACAGCAGCAGAATGGGTTGAATGGCTTTCAGCAGACCCAGGAGTTATGTAGGGATCATGCCACTGACAGGTCTGCCCTCTAGGCTTATGGAAAGCCACACTATTTACATAATGTATGCAAGAAGCATACGCAAGAGCTTTGAATAAAATATCTGTAGAGAGAAAATGTGAAACTCTTCCCTGGAGTTATATTTTAAAGCCCATGACAGAAGGTGAAGAAAATAAACTGCAGAAAACTATTACTCTTACCATAGAGGTCTTAGGTACAAAGCTAGAGGAGACAGAAATGAGGCTGGATAATGCTGAATTCACAGGCAGTAGCCACAGTTTTACAAGTTTTACAACACCAGCTGCCCCAGTTTAATCTAGATATCAGCACAAAGTTCAAACCCAGATTTGTGCAAACTGCCATGCTGATGTCACAGGTTCCACACTATGCTGTCATAATCCAGCTGTTGCTACAACATCCTAAATGCTCTGTTGCTAAGGGCCTTTGACTCTCTTGTCCAAAAGTTCTGGTGTAAGTGAGGTGCCCAACAGCACATGGGAAATCTGTAGCAAAGTCCGGGATAATCCCAGTTCTCCTGATTCCAGTCTAGAGCCTTAAGCACTAGAGCAGTTGTTTTCCTTCTGTAGCCTTCTTCCAGCTTCTTCAGTGAATGAGACTGTGTTCCTTCACACAGCGGCAGCATGAATAGTAGGCAGTAGTCTGGCTTAGCACATGCCAGTAATGATCAGCTGGCATTGATTTGTAGGCTTCATGGAGAGTGGAAAGTTTTAAGTAGGGATTTGAAGTAGGATAACATGGTGACCATATGGATTTTGATGGAGTGTTTCCCTCCAACTAAGGAGTGGCATGGAGGAGAGGTAGTGCTGAGAAGGGCTTGTAGGAAAAGCAGAGTGGCAGGAATTGAGTGGTAGAGTGAAGGCAGGGGTCATCAATGTGATCAGATAGATCTGGTTGGTGCTAAATGGTGAAGGGCCATAAAGGCGCAGACAAGGTTGTGGTGGGAAGCCAATGGAGGGATGTGAAGTGGAGGTGGGGGCCATGATCAGACAAGGAGCTAGGAAGATAATGCTGGCAGAAATGTTTTGACTGGACCTAAGGGGAGGACAAGGTAAGCTAGAGAAGGAGATGACAGTACTTGAGGTACAACATAAGGGCCTGGAAGAGAAACTTTGGTAGTCTGGACAGACAGAAAATGCTGGATCTCTGGATCGTTCTGTAAGAAGTTGGGACACTTAAACACAACAAGGAGGTATGGGTCTAGAAAGAGGGCCAGGTCAAAGATGATGCTGAAATTACAGGCCTGAGTGACTGGGAGGATCGTGGTGGTATACATGGTGATGAGGGGAGAGAGCAGAGATGTGGGATCAGGAAAAGATCAGAATCTCAGTTTTGGCCTTATTCAGTTTAAGTTAACAGCTGGACATCCCCACAGAGAAGTTTCAGTGGAATATCAAAACACCTGTGCTTATCTGGTTGTCCATCGTTAAGGAAGATCTCCTGTTCCATCTAGAGTTCCTGATTTCTGATAGCTGTCCTCAAGGTCTCGACCTGAGTTATGTGAGAATCAAGACAGACAAGAGTGAGCTATCTACACCTGAGTTCCTGTCACTCCTAGAGACTGAGTAACATTAACATTTTATTTGTGTTGTGTCCATATTGCTTAGGGGTTGGGTCTGGGCTTCAAGTCAACTGTACTTGTAAAACCACTGAGCTGTTTTGTTTTATTGCCCTTTTCTCTATTTTTTTATGTACCTTTCTGCCCGTTTTCAGCTTTTAAAATGACTGTTTCATTTGACCTGCAACTAATAGGTGATAGACCCTACAGGGGAATTGATCCATTTAGGGCGGTGGGGTCGTTACATCAATTCCACTAGTCTCTTCTGGTAACACAAGGATGGATGTGTGCAAGGACTATGCCTGCAATGGATTGTGCACGGTAATACAAAGGTATGGTTTTGTACATTATATAAACTATTGTCCCTTAACCCCTTGCCCTGTATTTTTTTTTTATACTGTTACCCTTTAGGCTGTTATGCTCTGGCTCTTGCCTAGAATTTGGCCCATAAATGAAGCTTTCTAGGCAACAGGAGATAAAATCACAGCATGGAGTGGACATTTTAAATATTGTGTTAACACAGTGGGGAAAAATGTGTACCAAAAAAGAGAAATCAGTGAATGCAATGTATGTAGATTGTGTACACTGTCTTGGAAAGCTTAAGCACATTATTGTCAACCTTTTACAAGTCCTTCCTTAAAACCTTCTTCCATATACCTGTCAACTTTAACTCACCAGACTAAGAAGCATTGCTACACTTCCATTGTGTTTTGCTGTGCTTTCAGCACCTTTTGGATCAAATTCAGCCCTAACATAAGTGAGTGAAACTCCATGCACTCGAATGGAGCTGTGCCAGGGCCATTTTGGTCCTTTAGATCCAAAATGAATAGTCCGATCTCTGTCTAGATCAGGGGTGGCCAACCTGAGCCTGAGAAGGAGCCAGAATTTACCAATGTACATTGCCAAAGAGCCACAGTAATACATCAGCAGCCCCCCATTATCTCCCCCCCACTCCCAGCGCCTCCCACCCACCAGCAGCCTCACTGATCAGCACCTTCCCTCTCCCTCCTTGCGCCTCCCAATCAGCTGTTTTGTGGCATGCAGGAGGCTGGGGGGGAGGAGCAAGGGCATGGCAGGCTCAGGTGGGAAGGGGTGGAGTGAGGGCAGGGCCTGTGGCAGAGCCAAGGGTTGAGCAGTGAACACCCCCCAGCACATTGGAAAGTTGGGGCCTCATGCTCCAGCCCCAGTCTATACAAGGAGCCACATATTAACTTCTGAAGAGCCACATGTGGTTCGGAGCAACAGGTTAGCCACCCCTGATCTAGATTGTAATATCCTTGGGAAAAGAACTGTCTTCATCTACATAGGGCCAAATACCTCTGGATATGTAAACCTGGTCAAAAAAAGAGTGTGTTTTCCATAAAAACATTCTACAGAAACAAAAAATGTACAGAAGCTCCCTGACTTACGTAAGCGTTCTGTTCTGGAACACCTTGCATAAGTCGGGTTTTGCATAAGTTGGGAACATATCTCCGACAATTGCACCCCCCCCCCCCCACCAAAATAAAGGTGCTTACGGAACTTTTCCGTAAGTCTGGATTTCCGTAAGTTGAGTTTGCGCAACCCGGGGAGCATCTGTATTTTTTTTAAATCACAAAAAAATATATATTTTTTTAAAAATTGAAAACTAATTTTTTGTTGTTTTTAGGTAAAACATATTTTCTTTTCATTTTATTGGAAAGTAGAATATTTCAAACGACCATTTTTGTTGTAGCTTTCTCAGAAAATGTTTGACCAGCTCTAGTGTTCAACAAGTAAGAAATAACAATTCTAGCAACTAAGGAGGGGGTAACTAGGCTAAAATTTGGAATTTGTATGATCATAGTGTAAGGAGTTCTATATTGTGGTGATTATTACACACTCTCTCTCTCCAGTTGTCACTCCATCCCTGTTCCCAGAATGGGTAGGAAGATAAGAGCAGGTATCTAAACAATCATTGTTGTCAGGCCTATGAAGATACAGTCCTGTATATAGGTCAGCTTGATTGAAGCGTATGTGGTTCTTGAATGATGCATCTTTCTTCAGGACCATTGCCAATCTTCCTCTTTACCCAAGAGACAGGCTTTAAGAAGCTTAAGCTTTCTGTCCTCCCTTTCCCAACATATGAGATGGGGTCCCTGCCTGGGGATATGGCAAATGCTAATTTTAGACAATAGACGCATTTGGAAAGACTGATATCTCGATTATTCCAGACAGTGTGAGCTTTTGTAAGGTAGCTCTGACATTCTTACAGCTTTTGCTATTAACGTAAGAGCAACCTTATCTATAAAGATATATAACTGGAGTTGCAATATCCTCGAGCCGGGGCATAACAACTATCTGTTATTGGCCAACGTCCAGGGAAATCTCCTCATCTGCTGACTTTCACTTCTCTGAAAAGGACATGACTACATAGCCCAACAGTGGGGGGGGGGGGGGTGTCCTTTTCCTGAAGGTCTGAGGGCAGTTGGAAAGCGGTCCCTTAGGGTCCAGCTGCAAAAAACTACCCCTGTGACAATCCTCCCAAAGCCCGCAAGGGAAAGGACACACCCAACTCTCAGACAAGGTCTTTCATAGTGAAACTTGCTTTGAATGCCAATTGTGGTTTTAAATCTAAATCAAGAGCTAGTGCCTCAGGCCTGGAATAATAAACTTTGAATCAAAATCTAATGAACTCCTGATTTAACTGAACACATGGTATGTTTTTTGCTATAGAGGCCAGCATCATTAGTAGCATGTTGTCCACACGCAGTGTCAGTCTGTGCCCAGAGCCCAATTCTATGAAACCTGGAACCCCAATATAAAAACATATCCTCTTAGAAGTTAAAACAGGCCCCATTCCACTTTAAATGTGTTTACTGTATCTGAAGTCACTATACAAAGAGCCTCTCCAGCACCTCTTTATTGAACGTGAGACCAATTTCCTTTAACTCTCTTACAAGCCTCCACTCAACCAATCTGAAGGCTGTCCAGACACGTAATAGGGTGCATTCCTCCACTGCCTTGCATGGTCACTTACACCCATGCAAAGTGAGTGCCAAATGCTGCCAAATCAAAATGATGGTATCTTTGTCCTGGATGTTGTTAATTAGAGAATCAGGTCCAAGCATTCTAGGCTTATCTTTCAACTGGGTTAAGTGGATCACTCTGATGTAACTGTCCCAATACCTGCCCCTGGGAGAATCCTGTCTATCTCTTTTCACTAGAGGGAATTATATTGGATCCAGTGTTCAAGAAATTGCCTTTGCTTAAAAAATGCTTGCCATGTTGAGTTCACTTCTAACTGTGCATGTCAGAAGTGAGCTCAATTCTCTGTCTGCCTGGATTAGCAATGACTGAAATCATGGAAGCTCCAAGCTCTCTGACCTGTAAGATAGCTAAACAGGTTTGTCAATGTGCCATAAAGTGTTCACATGAGAAGCCATTTGGACTTGGTGCTGCCAGAATTAAGCCTAATTTATCAGTTAAGTGGGCATTCAACTTTGCCCTTTGTACATCAGCGAGTTGGAGAATATCTCCATATTTATATGGTATTCTGGGCTAGATCCTTATGTAAACTGGCATGACTCCATTGAAGTGAACATTGCTATGCCAACTTACATGAGCTGTGGATCTGGCTATGTGGGGTTTTTTACATCCCTGGTACAGTGAGGTCAAATGATACCCATATCATCCCATCAACCCTTTACTCCTGAAAATATAGTTTAGATATTGGGTCCCAGAAATATTCATAGTTTGATTCCCCATTGTGTCCATCATGACTGATGTAGACCTCACAAAGGAGAAAACAGAATGTTGCAATTAATTATGATATGCTAATAGCACTGCAGAGCAAAGTTTCATAACAAAATGGAAGAGATGTTCTTTTGCTGTGCAAAGAATACAGACCTTGATAAACCAGCATATAGAAAGGAGGCACCAAAATGCTGAGGCAGGAGTAGGTCCTGGGTTCCTCAAGCAAGCTGTGGAAAAGGAATGAGTTACATTGCAATGTTAAATCACCTCTTCTCAGCACACCCCAGTCATTCCTGTCTGTAGCTGTAATGTACACCCACGAGACTTGTGCTTAGCTGCAGGAAATTCACTCTTCTGTCCAGTGCAGTCATCAAAGCACCATATGGAAGAATGCAGCACAAATGCTGAGAGACGTTAAAATATTCTTTAGATCGATTGAACTGAAAAATAAGAGAAGCAGTGCTACCATTAATGAGACAGTGAAGCAGGGAATATTGGCTTTGGGCACTGTGCATGCTTGGTCACTGCACATGCCACCGTTACTTGAAACGGCCATATCCTTGCGTCAGCAGCATTACTGAGTTGAGCCCACAACCTTTATTTACAAATATTGCACAGACAGGAGAGCTGCAATACAGATTTAATGTATTTGAAAAGATACATCTTGCCTCTGCAGCACTTTTCAGCAAATGAGCACAGAGAGGTAGAAGGATAGCTTAGGAATAGAGCACAGGATTAGGACTCAGGAGACCAGGATTCAATTCTTGGCTCACGCAGACTTGGGTAAATCATTTATTCTAGTCATTTAATCTAGGTGGATTAACACACAGGGCCCATGCCCAGGGCCCCAGAACCTCGGTAGAAATGTAGAGGAGGAGGCACAATGCCCCATCCCCCTCCATGGCCCCACCCCCTGCTCCTCCTCTTCCCTGTGAGGTCCCACCCTCTGGCCAGGCTGGAAGCTGAAGCCAGGTAGAGGTAAGAACTGCCCAAGGAGCCTGGGCTGCTGTGGGGAGCCCCAGACCCTCCACCTGCCCTGGGCGGGAACTGGGGTCCCTGAGGGCAGCCACTGTCCCTGTCCCTGGGGATCCATGGGCGGCTCTTACCATGGCCCAGCTCCAACTTCTGTCTGGCCAGGGGTAGTATTTCGTGGGGAAGAGGAGGAGCATGGGTGGGGCCAGTGAGAGGAGCCAGGCCTAGTCCCTATACCAGGAAGAGGCTGGTGCCACCGGCACGGGCTGCTGCCTCAGCTCTGCAGTGAGAGGTAGGGGAGGAACAGCTGTTTTCCCACAGGGGAATTTACTGAGGGTAACGGGGAGGCTGCCTGGGGAGGGGAGGTGTGACATAAGCTGTTGGGTGGGGGGTAAGAGTCCTCTCTGCTCCCGGCTCAGAAGCTTCACTCGCTTGTGTCCCTGCCAGCAGGTAGGGGATCTTGGGGGACAATTACTGCACTGGTGGGGTGCAAAATAAACTTTATTAATAAAATGCAAAAACAGGGAAAATTCAATAGTGAGGGGTATGGGGTTTGTTAAGGTAGACAACTGGGGAGGGGTTTCTTTTAGTGAACAGTAGGGGGGTTTCAATAGTGGGGTACAATCAGTGGTTTCCCCAGGAATTGGAATTAGGGGGGGTGTTTGAATTTACAGTTCGACCAATGAGCTATATAAAAGAGATATGAATAAAGTAAATGTCTTGTTAGGATTATGCAAATTTAACATAAGAATAATGCAAGTTACACCAAAACACATAACAGGTCTAGATTTCTAAAAAAATATACATTTAAAAAAAAGTATTTAATTTAAATTGACTTTTGAAAAGTAAGCCATCATGGGGTAAGAGGAAAGTCCTCTCATGGATCAGTAACTGGTTAAAAGATGGGAAACAAAGGATAGGAATAAATTACCAGTTTTCAGAATGGAGAGAGATAAATAGTGGTATCCCTGAGGGGTCGGTACTGGGACCAGTGCTGTTCAACATATTCTTAAATGATCTGGAAAAATGGGTAAACAGTGAGGTGGCAAAATTTGCAGATGATACAAATCTATTCAAGATAGTTAAATCCCAGGCAGACTGCGAAGAATTACAAAGGGATCTCATAAAACTGGGTGACTGGGCAACAAAAATGGCAGATGAAATTTAATGTAGATAAATGCAAAGTAATGTACACTGGAAAACAATCTCAACGATACATACAAAATGAAGGAGTCTGAATTAGCTGTTAACACTCAAGAAAGATCTTGCAGTCATTGTGGATAGTTCTCTGAAAACATCCATTCAGTGTGCAGCGGCAGTCAATGATTCCCAACATTCTGTTTGCTTCTTTAAAAAGAACAGGAGCACTTGTGGCACCTTAGAGACTAACAAATTTATCTGAGAATAAGCTTTCGTGGGCTACAGTCCACTTCATCAGATGTAGCCCACGAAAGCTTATGTTCTTTTTGCAATACAGACTAACACAGCTGCTACTCTGAAACCTTTGCTTTTTTAAGAAAGGGATGGATAATAAGACAGAAAATATCATATTGCCTCTATATAAATCCATGGCACATGTACACCTTGAATACTGTGTGCAGATCTGGTTACCTCATCCCAAAAAAGACATACTGGAAATGCAAAAAGTACAGAGATGGGCAACTAAAATGATTAGGGGTATGAAACAGGAGAAGAAATTAAAATGACTGGGAATTTTCAGTTTAGAAAAGAGATGACTAATGGGGATATGATAGAGGTCTAAGAAGAAAGTGAATAAGGAAATTTTATTTAATCCTTCACATAACACAAGAGCTAGCAGTCATCCAATGAAATTAATAGGCAGCAGATTTTAAAAAAACAAAAGGAAGTACTTCTTCACACAATATAAAGTCAACCCAGGGAACTCTTTGCCAGGGGATGCTGTGAAGACCAAAACTATAACAGGATTTTAAAAAGAACTAGATAAATTCCTGGAGAACAGGTCCATCTGTGGCTATTAGCCAGGATGAGAGGGATGCAACGCCGTGCTCTGAGTGTCCCTAGCCTGTTTGCCAGAAGCTGGGAATGGGCAACAGGAGATGGATCACTTGATGATGACCTGTTCTGTTCATTCCCTCTGAAGCACCTGGCCTTGACCACTGTTGTAAGACAGGGTACTGGGCTATATGGACCATGGGTCTGACCCAGTATGACCATTCTTATGTAAAAATTAATTATAATAAAAATGTTTAGTACAGAAACTCCCCAACATAATGACCTCCCAAGATAGCAACAATGTGAGATAACAACCTTGGCAAATACTGCATTTTAAATATCTTGGCCTACTGGGAAACATATTTATATAAGTTTCCATTCCCAGTCACAAATCTAGCATTCTGGAGTAAAGTGACTAAAATATAGTCCAAAAAACAAATGTTTATTTAACATGCCCCTCACTTTTCCCTCCACCGCACTCCACTCACTGGTGTTGTCCTTGGTCAGTGGAGACTCAGAGTTCAGAGGTGCTTTCACATGAGTACACCTTCCAGGAGGGGGGGGACAAAAAGGCACAGTTCACTCTGGCCACGGCTGTTCGTTGTGCCACCGTTCACTCCACCACTCTGTTGCCAATGGCCCTGCACAGTCACCTTCTGCTGTCACCTACCACTGTGACCTCTGCGAGTTGGTCTCGAGGTTCCACCAGCTCTCAGTGATTTCAGCTGAGCTCTCAATGTGGGAACCTCGCTGCTAGTGCAGTCTGGGCTGTCTCTTACACAAAAACACTGTACCCACAGGAACATTGTCCCCACAACAGGACTAAGCACTTAGACCTGATTGTCAGTGATTTCGGCTGCAGTGGTCACTTAACAGAACAAAAGACTATCTATGGAGCCTAACCAGCTCTGTCTATAAACAGTGGAGAGGGACAGGTCCCCACCCTCTCTCTTGATGCCTTCAAATCATCACAGGCTAAGTACAGTTCTATTGCCCTTTACTCATACAATAACAACAACATTTCATCCCCCCTTACCCCCACATTCAAGTGGTTTGTAACCCAACCCCAGCCAAAATCTATCACTTGGACAACACAGCTCTGTTTGCTGGATACCTAGGTAGATTACGTGTGAATGTAAATATAATCTGGCCCTGAAGCCCTTCCCCGCAGGCCCAGCTCATCACTAGCTGTCAGGGAGAGCTCATTTAGACTTTGCTTACAAATCATCATTTGAAATTATTAGTTTGGCCAACATCACCAAAATGAATGCACTGACATCATAAAAAACAGCTGTATAAGGAAGCAAGGAAGCTAGTCTATGTTCATACTTTTCAAATCTATTATACTTTTTCAGATACACATATTTTATCATACACTATATAAACTTTTAAAGTGTGTATTAATGTTTCAGTTTAAATTCAGATTTCCAAACAGTCACTAAATTGGTATGTAACTAGCTCACAAAACTGGGGGGGGGGTGTTGGGAAAATTCAGGGGGGGTGTAGGGAAATCACTGGGTACAATACAGCGGGATACAATACAGTGGGTACCCAGTTAACACAGAAATATAAATGTAACAGGTAGCTAACAATTTCTATGTAAAGGGTGTGTTACAGCAGCATATAATCAACTAACAGTTATGGAAAAATATGTTATAACAAACAATTTTAGGTAAAAATGTGTCACAGTGGTGTAAATGTAGAATGTGAGGTGTATCAGAGAGGAAAAAGTAACCAATGGGGTTTTATGCTAGAGATTTAAACTCAGTGAAACACAGAGAACAAACAGGCTGTAAGTTTAAGCAGCAGAGAGAGTGTAACAAGGTAGGGAAACACAGAGAAGCTTGGGGGATGGGGGTTGGCAGTGGGAAGATAGACTTAATTACAATTATACAGAACACAGCAAAATCTTATCTATGATCTAACTTAACCAAGACTACACAAATCAGCAAGCAACAAAACACAATGCAACAATTCTCTAAGCCTAATTTACAGAGTATAATGCTAAACCTAACTTAATGGGTGCACCTTATGCTAAGGGTAGTTTTAGAGGGTGTGGCTGCAGCAGTGGGACAACTGCAAGTGGGCTGCCCAGGATAGAATCCAGGGAGGCACAGCTTGGCAGTGGCACAGGCTTATTTTTTAGCAGCACAGACCACGGAGTTAGCTTAGGTCTGTCTGTTGGGGAAACAGAGCCAGCAGCCAGGACAGGGGAAGTTTGCAAGAGGGAGTTCTTACCAGTCCCCAGGACAGCAGCAAAGGCAGAAGCAGGCACAGCAGTTTCAGCATCAGAGGATACAGAGAGGACTCAATTCGTTCACAATAATCAGGAGATCTCCAGGCAAAATTCGTTGTTCGTGGGAGGGGAGTTAAAAAACGGGGGTACGCTCAAAAATAAAACGAGAGCGGAGAAAGGACCCCCCAGAACCCCTGGCTGATCAGACCAGGCAGCAATGCAGGAACCTTTCTAAAGTCTGATCAGAAAATGTCTGGTTATAAAGGCAAATTTAGGCAGCTTCCCGCCAGTAACTCTGATTGGTTCCCCTTCTCACAGGGAGGAGAGAAGGCAGGGAAAAGACTGCAGGTAGGCATAGAACATGTCTGGGCAAGTTCTGAGCCCCCAGGTATGACTCATATGCTCAGCTATTTGGCCTTTAGGTCTTGCAGCTCTGGACATTGCCTACCCTACACCAAGCCCAGGTTTAACAAGGTGATAACAGGACTAACCCTTTGAACAGGGCAGTGGTCCCACTTAGCACGCAGCACAAGTGGCCATCCCTTTGAGAAGGGCAATGGCTCTTGTTAAACAACTTAAGGGGCCATCCCTTTGAGAAGGGCAGTGGCCCTGGTAAACAACTTAACAGCCAGGGAGGGGCGGCCACAGGAGGAGAAAAAAAACAAAATGTTGTAGGGGGACAGCTGTAACAGACAGCTTGGTCCCAAGGGCTGCCTCCCCTAAGTCAGGCAGGTGGGTGCACAGGAGATAAATGGGTGTGAGATCAGCTCCCCCATGTGCCTCCCCTCCCAATCTGAATAGGAGTGGGAATGGGGACTACAGTGGGTGGGGGAGGAGCATGCTGACTCACTGTGCTGTGCCCTGTCCCAGGGGTGTTCCCAGCACAGTGGTTCCCTAGTTTAGTTTTAATGGCAGATTAACCATTAAGTAGGTGGTGCCTGCCCGCTGCGACCTCCTTGAAACCACTTTACCTTCTATTCAATTTCTGATTGCAAATCCACATGCTCAGGCTTTCTTTTTTTAACTGTTTCTGTTTCCACTACTTATATTTAACAGTATACTGAGATTCCCTGGGGCCGGGCCTTGTCTAAGCTGTTGGGAAAAGTGGTGTGCACATTTCTATATTGCAGCAAGAATAAGAAACTCCTTTCTTTACTCACATCTCTGACTTAATCCCATATCCTGCAAACCTCATTACTCCTCTGGAAGTCGCTGGGGTTCCTGCTGTTAGTGTGAGGACAGTGTGTGATTGTTGCGATTTATAGTTCAGCCCCTTAAACTGGGCGATAACTCTAGTGCGGATAGGCTCTCCCCCATCCCTGTCCCCCCTCCCACCATGCTTCAATCCTGCTGCTCTGGTGGCTTATAACTAGGCTTGGTAGAATACAATTTTTTATAACTTTGATGAGTAATATCAATTGTTTATTTTTAAGCTTTTTTGTATTTTTATAATTTTTAATTTTCAGTTGTGGGAAATTATGGGGGAGGTCAGATAAATGTTAATGACAGTTGAAGTTGAGATTCAAAGAGCTGAACTTTAAAGCTCAAAAAGAGAGACAAGGTGGATGAGGTATTATCTTTCTTTGGCCCAACTTTGGTTGGTGAAAGAGACCTGGAGCACACACGGGGGACAGCCCACCTATCAGCTCACCCCCCACCTCCCCCAGCGCCTCCTGCCTGCTGGTGGCCCTACGGATCAGCCCCTCCCTCCCTGTGCCTTCCGCCGTTCGGAGTGAGGATGTGGCACACTCAGGGGAGGGGTTGAAGGAAGGGTGGAAAGAGATGGGGTGGGGATGGGGAATTGGGGGAAGGAGTGGAGTGGGGATGGGTCCTGGGGCACCCCCAGTGGTTTGAAAAGTCAGCGCCTGTGGCTCCACAGCCCTGGAGAAGAGCTCTGTGGGGTTTGAAAGCTTGTCTCTTTCACCAACCACAGTTGGTCCAATTAAAGATATTACCTTGTGACGGTGCTGCCCGTGGGAGCCAGCTGAGGTCACTCAATTAGGGTGAACTGCAAATCAAACAGGGCAGACAAACCCCAAATGCTGGTGGTTATTTCAATACTTAGATTTACCAACCAGCACAAAACAGCTTCTACAGTACCTTACTGGTCACTTAGAAGTCCAAACCATGCAGTTCCCTTAAAGTGCCCTCCGTCCAGACACACCTGTCAGATATGATGATGATTCCTGAGAATCTTACTTCATCATATAAAAGAAAAGGTTCTTCCAATCCCAAAGGATCAGCCACATACCCAGGTCCAATTATAACTTAGATCTTACCCAAAATACACGCTATAGCCAATTCTTATTAACTAAGCTAAAATTTATTAAAAAAGAAAAGAGAGAGAGTGTTGGTTAAAAGATTAATCTACAGAGAGACTTGAATTCAATTCTTGAGGTTCAGATACACAGCAGAGATGAGCTTGTAGTTGCCCAAAGTCCTTTTAGAAATAGTCCATAGGTTATAGTCCAATTTCCATATTCAGGGTGGCTCCAGTCAATGACTGGGGATCTCAATCCTTATGGCTTAAGGTTTCCCCCTCTTGAAACCCAAAGCAGATCTGAGATGAAGAAGGATCGTGTCCCAGGCTTCTTATACATTTCCAGCAGCCTTTCGGCCTGAGAAAACAATAGGCTTAACTCCTTCTCCCAAACATCCTGGCAATTAGCACAGAGTAATTTATCCATTAAACAGTTCAGATACAGGTTAGCACAACCTTCAAAGAGACACATAGACAATAATACTATTTCACTCAAGTATCATTATAAATGTTAATATTTCCTTTTTGATCTTTGAATTAAAACTATAGCAATAGACAAGACTTGTTTGCTGACATCACAAGACCTGAGCAAACATCTCCCCTTCTACCTCTAACAATGCAGACTTGCATTTCAAAGCTCTAGTTATTTACATATCTTCCTAACCAGTCCTCAAGGTTCACCCATGGGTCAGGTCAGTCTATGAGTTAATTAACTCTTTCTGGCCCTGTCACCTTTCAATGAGATATTATATCACACTCATAACGTCACATACCTCACCGGCCTTGTGGCTCTCATATCCTGGTACCAACATGGCTACAACAATACTGCAAAACCCACTAAGTGTCAATGTCACATGTCAAGATATACAAACTAAATATCCTAAAACCAGAAAAGATTTGTTAATTTAAGTATTCATTCTCTAGTCCATTTGTAACAAGCCCAATTCAGAAGTTTATATCACTAAAGTTCTCAAGCAGCATTTTTCTTGTTTTCCCTATCTGTAAATTTCAGGTATTACTGATGGAAATATGTTTGTGGATTTGTGTGTGTATGGTGAAATCAACAGCTAATTTCCAAGTTATCTGCAAAAGAACCCTAGAGTTTTCAGGTGCCTTAGTATCCCCTGGAATCATGGTTAAAGTTGCCTTCCCTCCTCCCCACCAAAATCTGAAATGGCGCCCCTGGCCAGCCAGGAGTAGCCAGAGGGCTGCAGGAGGGGCCTCGGTTTGGTTCTGGAAGATACAGCCCCCATGTGACAGCCACATGCTGAGCACCGGGCACCACAACCCACAGCAGCAGTGCAGAAGTAAGGGTAGTAGTAGATAGTAATACACCATATACTGCACCACCCTCACTTCCGCGCTGCTGCTGGAGGTGGCATTTGTTACCTCAAGGGGAATAAGGCAACGCTTCAAGAAGGAAAGCTTTAGAAATGGTAGTGGGGAGATCAAAGGAAAGCCCCTTTTCCCAGAAGGACAGACTCAACTCCCTTCCGTATCTGTCACTGGTAGATTTAGCTTACAATAAGGGTGTCCCTCCCTCCCTGTGTGATGTAACAAAATGAAGAAAAGACAAGGTACCATGGTGCAAACAAAGGTAAGTGTATTAAGGGTAAAGGTACAGAAAACTGGGAAAAATGGGGGGAAGAAACACAGACATAAACATACAGTGAATCAGTGACTGGCTTTAGGAACTTGAAGCTCAGACCCACAAAACTTCCTTGGTATTCAGAAAAACAATAAAGAAACCCCAATACAGAAACCTTTCCTACAATTTAAGCGTAGTGGACACAGTGTACAGATGCGAAGCCCAGGGCCTTCTACTCTCCGGCTGATTTAGAGTCTTTGAGGAGGATTACTGGGGAGTCCTGAAGACTGTTGGACTTCGTCGCGGGTGGGGAGACCCTCTGGGATGATGGACACCAGAAAAACAAGACCCTCCACAGGTAAGATGGATTCGATTCTCTGTGGCGGGGATAGTGATGACAGGCCTCTCCTTCCTCAACCTCGCTGCGGGATAGATAGCACTCTCTCTAGCTCTGTAGTGGTGGGAAGACCCGACTGTGCACACGCTGCCGCTGGAATGGACAGCCCCACGCAGGCACTGAACAAGATCTTATATAATCTCTTAAGGCCTGGTCTACACTGGCGAGGGTGGGGATGTCGATGTAAGATATGCAACTTCAGCTACGGGAATAGCGTAGCCGAAGTTGACGTATCTTATTTCGACTTACCTCCCATCTTCACAGCGCGGGATCGACGGCCACAGCTCCCCTGTTGACCCTGCTTCTGCCGCTCTCCCTGGTGGAGTTCTGGAGTCGACGGGAGCACGTTTGGAGATCGATCGCTACCCGCCAATCCGGCGGGTAGGCTGGATGTACCTTAAGGCAGGAAAAGTTTTGCGGGAATAGAATGTTAGGGGTTGGCTTTGGCAGGAAAAGCTGGTTCAGTCCCGTTTGAGCCAGAGGATTCTAGTGTCCAAGTTGTAAACAAGTCTGCTTACAAAGATAGAGTCCAAGGGTCATAGTTCATATACTCCATATTAGAGTCTATTAAAGCCAGTGATTTACTTAACATTACTTCAAAAACACATTATTAAAACAACTAATTAAACATATTAAACAGTACCAGCATTACTTCTTTATACTTAACACATTGCCTTCAGAGCTGAGCGCCCAGCCAGCACCCACCAGTATCAGGTCAGCCTGCCAGTGCTTAATTTGTGCCAGGTCTGAGCTCTGGCATCTCTTTCAATACAAATTAAACACTGGAGGAGGCAGCGGAGCCCAGAGGTGATGGGGTGGGAGAAGCCCAGGGAGCCCGTGGGGCTCAGGGGTGATATGGGGGGTGCTAAAATACAAGTTTGCCCAGGATGCCATTTCCCCTAAGGCTGGCCATCCGCCATATATTAGGCAGAGTGCATGTTACTCTTCCTCAAAGCAACAGCTATGGGGATCCAGCATGCACCCGCAGTACATGCTGATGCATCTGCTCCATCTCTTCCTCATGTTGCCATTGCTTTTCATTCTCCACATGTTGGTATTTCAACATCATCAACACATAAAGTCTATCTGCATCTTTTCCAACTCAGTATCAGCTCCTTAGGCCTGCCTGACGTGTGCCAGCTGCTGCTCCTCGTGGTGGCTGATCTTGCCCCCTTTGGAGACTGCTTCTGGTTGTGAAAGACCTCTCTCTGTTGTACAGTGTCCAGTTGTGCCTCCTGATCATTATTGGCCTGGGCTTCTGTGGTGATAGAGGGAACATGTGGTAATGTAGGGGTATTGTCAACAGCATCCTGGTACACACTGGGCAAAAATATATATTCATTTTTAAGCAACAACAAGCAACAAAGTTACTTCTAGTATAAGAAAAATATTTTTCATACACCTGAAGTGAGATGAGTCCAAAAGGCCCTACTGTATAGAGACAGACACCATTCAATATTATAACACACAGCACAAATAATAAGAAAAAGTGTAGAATAACTGAGCACCCATTGGAATTATATAAAATTACAGAAATTAGAATTTGCAAAGAATTAAGAGGAAATCCAGTCTATTCCCCCTGCCTGTGCACAGCTGTCCCCTGCAGTACATTTTCTACTGCTTTGTGCAGCCAACTTATTAAAGCTCCCAGTCTCACACTACTTTACTTGGGACACTGGTCATCCCCCATCACAGATACTTGTGCCTCAAAGTACAGCCCTAAATAATTCCTCTTCCTTTTGGTGTTCACACTCTTCAGTCAGAAAGTCCTCTCTTACACATTGCTTACCCAAACTATAAATATTTAGATCTTTCTCCAGAAGTCAGCCCCTCAATACTGCCATTTTTAATGTTCTTCTCTGAGCTCCCTCCAGTTTGCCACTATCTCTCCCATTTTATTAATTTGTTTAGATTTATTGTCAAATCCTCACCTATTATGCTGGGTGTCTGCACAGAAATTAAAACACAAGCCTATTTGACAACAAAATACTTGAAATATACAAAAACCTGCACCTACCACTTAGACATTCAATCACACAACTACTATTAGCAATCAGAAACAGCACAGTGCTAATACTAACAAACCCCTTGCATATTTTTTCAACCATCCTTCAAAAGACCTCCTTTCTCAAGTGGGTGAAATCCTGGCCTCTATGGAAGTCAATGGCAAATCTCCTACTGACTCCAATGGGGGTCAGAAGTTCAACCAATATTTATTTACAAATTATTACACAGGTTTCATTTTTTTAAAAGGTATTTAGATGGAAAATACAAAACTCATCCTAGTTCCCCTGAGGTAATTTACAATTTAACATCCGGCATATAAAGAAAAGTGAAGATTAACTGTAATATTTACCTAGAAGACTTAGGCACAAGGCCAGAGAGAGAAGTGAAGCTACACAGCACTGGATTCACAAGCCTCCCACTCTCTCCTGGAGAAAACACAAACACCGGCTGAACAATTCAAACCCTAGACCAGACTGCCTCAATGATGTCACGAGATTCCACGTTCCTGCCTGCACATTCTTCCGGCTACTCTGATTGCCAACATTCTCCGTTGCTAAAGGGCCTGCCCTGGCTTGTCTGCTTATCTCTCAGCCTTGTCATGTTGTATGGACAGAAAGCATTAGAGCAGGACAGAACATTTTGATGGGGGGCAGTTCTATTGTTCTGTGAAATGTTGATAGTAAATGTACAAGTCAATCATGCCACCGGTGTGCAGGAGGCAGATTGCCGGAACACCATTAATCTGAACAATAAAGGGGAAATATTCCACGCACAATGCCTCAGGAGCTCCCAGGCATACCTGGGACCATGCTCACTGCTACTTGCTCTCAGAGAGTATGGCATATGCTCCCTGAGAAATACTGGGAGATAGATAGAATAGGGCTGCCAAGAAACAACAGGATATTACTCATATCTAAATAGAGTGAGAGCTGGACTGTGCTAAGCCCACGTGTCGGTGTGTAAGGCAGGGGCTGGGACAGTAGGCAACATAGTCAGCATGTGGGGAAAAGCCTTCCTTTGGCAACCCCTGCGCATGAGTGGGCTGTAATTACACGCTACTCAGCACAGGGGCCTCTTCCTGCTTGTGCTTCCTGGGTCAAAAGCCATCCCAAAGAGGAGGGAGGGCACAGAGCCATTACCCTGCCTCCACTCTGTAGCCTGCTGGCAGAGTTGGATGGCCACACAGGGAAGCACATGGTGCCCCTTCCCAAGGGGCAGGGCTGTGGACATACTCCCAGGGGCGGCTCTAGGTATTTTGCTGCCCCAAGCACGGCAGGCAGGCTGCCTTCGGAGGCTTGCCTGCGGGAGGTCCCCGGTCCCGCAGATTCGGCAGCACGCCTGCGGGAGGTCCGCTGAAGCCGCGGGACCAGCAGACTCTCCGCAGGCATGTCGCCGAAGGCAACCTGCCTGCCGCCCTCACGGCGACCGGCAGAGCGCCCCCCATGGCTTGCCGCCCCAGGCACACGCTTGGCGTGCTGGTGCCTGGAGCCGCCCCTTTGTACTCCTGCTGGGTGGTGCAGCTGTGCACTTCTCCGAACTGGGGGTTATGCCGAAAAGTCACAACGGGGCCCTAATTTACCCCCTGCTTTGGCTCAGCATCCATGATTACCCCTTATTCCAGTTAACTTACACTGAATCACACTTCTTGGAACCCTTAGCACATGCTCTCACTCCTTCATTACCAGTGTCCTCTCTAAATTTGGCCTTTAACATGGACCCCAGTGCAAGATGCACAAAGCTGCCTAGAGAAAACATGTTCAACTCTAAACTGTGTTTCAGCATCTATTAAAAGACAGTCTTTGTAATCAAATGTGAAACCACAAAACCCCCAAACAGCAGTGTAAGTAGCACTCCTGAATATTATCCGCCAGGGCATGCACTTGCTGCTGTGGAGAAAAATGACAGCAAAGAAGGAAATGAAAAAAAGCGTCATCCTGGAATCTGTGGCAATAACTTCAGAGCAATGACAGCAACACAGAGTGCAGCTGCCTGCTAACAGCTAACCTCAGTTCTGCAGGCCAACTGACAGCAGGCTTGGAAAGCTAGGAGAAAAGCAAAGCAAAAGAGATCGCTAAATGAAGGAAATAGCAGCCTTCACTTTTGGGGGTGGAAGGAAACGGCTTTACCTTCCTCTCTGGTTTGAATTTGGAAGCCAATATAAAAAAAATGAAGGACAAGATGCTGTAAGGTGCTGAGCACTGTCCAGGTCCCTCTAAAACCATTGGGAGTTGAGGCTGCTCAGCACTTTACTTGCTCTGGCCACAAAAGTTTGAGTGAGGGAGGTTGCAGCTTGGCAAGTAGCAGATGAGATTGTTTATTACTTGTGTATCACTTTAATGTCTGCTGAGCAAACAGCATCCCATGCCTCCTATCATTCAGCAAAAACATACATATAATATTAAATTGATTTCTCCCCAATTTACCACAGCACTTGGTCCCTGAGCAGAGATGCCAAGTCCTTTTATGGCTCTTCCATAAGATTTATAGGAAGATCCTTTCAGGAGGACATCTTGAGAATTTGAGTAAATGTATCATTATTAATCACTGAGGCATTGCTAAAAGAACAGGAGTACTTGTGGAACCTTAGAGACTAACAAATGTATTTGAGCATAAGCTTTCATGGGCTACAGCCCACTTCATCGGATGCAAAGAATGGAACATATAGTAAGGAGATATATATATACACATACAGAGAACATGAAAAGGTGGGAGTGAGGCATTGCTATTTCTCCAGTAGCCATCAGGGATGCAAGAAACTTAACTGCAAAAAGCACAATGGGTGCCACACATCTCCATTCCACCATTGCAGTGGTGCTGGAACTGGGGGTGCGTCGCACCCCATGGCTTGAGGTAGTAATAACAAACATCTAATACATGGTTTTCATCATTAGCACCCCCACTATAAAAATTGCTCCAGGGCTCCGGCACCATTGACTCAGAAAGCACACGCTACTTCCATAAACCTTCTGGAGCTCCCTATTTCTCCACTTGCACAGCTTCCGAGTATACAAATACCTAGTGCTGGTGCACCTGCCAAAGTAATAAGATCTTCAGAAAAAGCACTTAAAAACAGTGTTAAAATTCTCATTCAAAGCTGAAGATGGGATTCTATGCACTCATGTATCAGGGTGGGTGCAGCAGCCCGGGATTTGAAAATCCAGACATAGTCTGACACTACACTGGATAGTTGATATATCAAGGATGGTCTCAATAATTTAATGCCTTTCTCATCTATAGCTTCTACGATCCTGCTCTCCAAACATCACCTACCACTGAGATGCACTCACAATGCCTTGGTATAAATGACTACACAAGGTACTGGGCTATGAATAATCAAGCCCACTGTTTATTTACATGACATAAGTGACAAATACCATGTTGACAGGTGCCTTATAAGTGCTAATAATAATACAAAGGCCAAATTTGGAGGCTCGTACTCCTTTCGCCATGCCCCAGTACAAACAGAACAAAATTGTGTTTTATCTAAAGTACTTCCAAGGCCCCCATCTCTACAGTAGCTGAGCACCTCCCAGTCTGTTAAGGTATTTATGCTCACACCATGCCTGTGACGTACTATCATCCCTATTTTATTGATGGGAATGAACGCATGGAGAGACTAAGTGACTTGTGCAAGGTTACATAGGAAAGTCTGTAGCAGAGCAGAGATTGAACCTGGGTTTCCCAAGACCCAGGCTGATGCCCTAACCAATAGATCTTTTCTTGCTATCCAAACTTAAAGATTTATATCAGTGATAATAGTGAGGATGTGGGAAGACAGGTAATGTGACAGTTCAGACCCTTAGCAACAGAGAGCATGTAATATGTTGTGGCAACAGAGTGATTATGATGTCAGCAGAGTGTGGCAATGACATCACTGTGGCAGTTTAGAAAAGTAGCTTGGTTTGGGTTTTAATGGTGTGGGCCTGTCGGAGCAGCTGGGGTTGAATTTTCTGCATGGGGGACTTGTGAAACAGAGGCTGTGTGTGTGTCTCTAATGTTTAGTCTAGCCTCCTCCACCGCTTTTGTGCCTAAATCAGCTATGGTAATTCTTCAGTTTTTCTTATCTTCTTCATCAGCTTTAGGCAATAATGTAGCTCAGGAGCATTAGAGAATGAGTTTTGTTGCCTGTCTAAATCTTCTTATAAAGATGACTTTTGTGGGTCATTCCTCCTTTATAAAATGTCTACATAAATACCATGTAGCTTGGGATAAGAGACAGGTTGCACTCTTATTTCAAAAAAGTCAGTTGAAAGGATGTTTTGACCCTGATTAGTGGCAGATTGCCTCTGCAAGCACTGTTCTGTGTTGAGGGCAATGAGGGGCTGCTTCATTCTAAGGAGTCTTCAGGATGGATTGTACCTCCGGAAAAGAGAAGTTATCCTTCCCAGAGCTCCAGGAAGTGTGTTGGCTGTGCTATGCCATACGATGATGCAACATACCTCCTTTTGGGCCCCAGCCAAATCTATTGGTTGATGTAGAAGAGGATGGTTTCATATTTCCACCTCATCCTTGCATATTGTTTGGGGCCAGATTTTTAAAGGTATTTGGGTGCTTAAAGATGCAGATAGGTGCCTAGTGGGATTTCAGAATTGCCTAGGTGCCTTATTCCCAGTGGTTTCAATAGGATTTAGGCACCATGGTTCTTCTGAAAATCCCACTAGGCACCTATCTACATTTGCAGGTGCTTAAATACCTTTCAAAATCCATCCCTTGGCTTCTTAGGGGTCACTTGCTTAAAAGTACATCTATGATTTTCCCCAATCTGTGCCAGGACACCCCCAGAGATACCTTGACTTCATCAGATGTCTCCCATGTTGAGACGGAGTCTCTGCATGTTAGAGATCAGGAGACACAAGCCGATTTGGAGCGGCTCAGCAACCTGGAGGGGTCGGAATATTCAGACCAAGCTGGTACAGCATTAAAGGAAATGCAGACAGGATTTGAATTTACTGTGCAGATAGCTCAATATAAAGACAACAAGAAGCAGCAGCAGCATGAGAAGATGGTAAGTTGAAGTGAAAATTCAGCCAGAGGTAAGATCATGGTGTATAATGGGAGATGTCATCCAGCCCAGGAGCTCAGCCCCTAAAGGAGAGTGGGAGCATGGGACATCTGAGGTACTTCTCTCATGAGGCAGCAGCTTGGATGGACACAGATTAATATTGAACTGACTTGAAATGAAACATTTTGATTTGGTTCAATGAATCAAAATGTTCTGAACTGGGTCAATCTGAAAATTCCCAACCAGCTCTATAAAATACCTTTTCAAAGGAAACTGATGGATATTATAGGACTAGTGAGTCCGTATGTGAATATATAATTGCCCAAAGTTTTATGTACATGAGACCAAATCTGTCCCATCAAAGCCTGATTAGGTCTCAAATTTAGCTTAAATATGAATTTATACTTACTCCCAATATGTACCAGGATGTTTCCAGAGGTACCCCAACATCATCATACATCCCATATGATATGACAGAGGGCTTGGATGCTAAGAGCCAAGCAGTCCATTTGGAGAACAGGGCAAAGAGAGAAGCTGATGCTTTGCAGCCAGAAGGATTCACCAGCATGGGTGAGATCAGCAATTTGGAGGAGCTGGAACAGCCATGTGGCAGACGCATCACAGCCACTGATCTCGAGCTGGAGAAGATGAGGTGGGATTCTGCACTGACCAGGCTGAAACACAAATATGAAGACAATGAAAAGCAACGGCAGCATGAGCAGACTATGGAGCAGATACATCAACAGGCAACACCCAGATCAGTAAGTGGGAATGGGAAAAAAGCGGTGGGCATGACAGAGAGGGAAACTATTTCCACACTTCCATAAAGCCTCATTCCTTTGAGTATTCCTTCCTCAAGAACATTTTCATCCTGCTTTTAAATTAGATGTGGGAATGTGATCCCTACAGCTCACACTGTTGCTCACAGAGAACTCAAGATATTGCCTCCTCTAAGAACAGTCCCCTAACACTGTGATACAGTTAAAATGAGCTGTTAAAGTACTTTGAACTTGCAAATTAAGTTTATTGGGTAAAGTTCAATGGGCTTAAGAAAAACATAGAAGGAATGTTTTCCAAATTATGGTTCTACTGATTAACTTATGGCCAGCTTTAGGGGCAGCTGACCTGGGTGCCAGTTTCTGGAGGGCACCAAATCAACATGAGGGGTATGTCACATGGCTCAGCCCTTGTTTAGTGTTTGTGTTTACTCAGCCACTCGGGGGGCCCCTGAAAATGTTTCCCACCCTTGGCAGCAAAATGTTGAGGGCCTGCCTTGGTTTACCTGCCTCCATAATGAAAGAGGTCAAAGAGGACTTATTGCTAGAGTAGTTTCTGAAAGATTTCCTGCAGTACAGTTAGATGACCAAGCCACAAGTATATCAGAGCAAACAGCTGTGAAGGCAGGTAGATATTTGGTCACGACGCCCATTCAAATTTGGAAGATGGGCCAGATTTTGCAACTCCTTGTTCACAGAAGTAGCCCTGTTGAAATCACATAGTGAAGGGTTTGCAGGATTTGGTCCATTGTTACCAGGTGTCCAGTCTAAAGTAGATAATTTTTTGACAGAGGCAGAAAGGTTTAGAAGATGTGCCACTTGTAAATCTCAGTTGAGTGGGTTTCCTGATCACTGTTGCTGTCTCAGGGGTTATTTCTCCTCTCACTTTCAACAGTTGGTTACTGGTGTGAGTAAGAGGAATATCAGGCAGTCTATTCCTATGTCATCTATGGTAAGATGTACATGTATCTTTAGCGTTTCTTGCAGGCTTTGTGCTGTTAGTTAGCACAAGATAGATAGAAGAGTTTGCATTATTATTTATGATTTGTACTGCAGTAGAGCTTAGGAGCCTCAGTTAGGATGGAGGACTGCACTTGGCAAGGTGTTGTACAAACCCATAGATTTTAAAGTTACCTGTAACACCTTCTGTATGTATAGTCTGGAACCAAGTACTGCAGGAGGGTGTTAAGCAACAGTAACACCAATGGAATTACAAATATAAATGAGATCAGAATTAGGCCCAGTGTATATTGGCATCTTTCAGGCTCAATCAAAGAAAGAAACTGCCAATTCCTTTATTAACATAAGGCCTAACCATTCCCATATAAGGGTTGTGTAAGTACGTATTTGGAGATGATTGAACTATTGGTTATTGAAAGATGAATTAATATGTGACTATGAGCTCACACAGAGTGTGGGCTACACAGGTGGTGACATCCAGTACAGACCAAAAGGCAGGGGAGGCTCTGGGGATTTTGCTGCCCCAAGCACGGCAGGCAAGCTGCCTCCAGCGGTTTGCCTGCAGAGGGTCCGAAGCTGTGGGACCAGCGGACCCTCCGCAGGCACGCCTGTGGGAGGTCCACTGAAGTCGCGGGACCAGCGGACCCTCCTCAGGCAAACCACCGGAGGCAGCCAGCCTGCCGCCCCCGCAGCGCCGGCAGAGCGCCCTCTGCGGCTTGCCGCCCCAAGCATGTGCTTGGCGTGCTGGAGCCATGAGCCGCCCCTGCCAAAAGGACTGGGTGTGCTGAGCAGCGGCATCTGTACAAAGTAGTGTGCAGAATGTGATCTTGCAATGTCATGCATCTCTCTTCCTTTTTCCACAGTTTGGCCAAGGACTCCATGACCTACTCCAGCCCCAGAACCAGTACACCTTGTTTCTATACTGCTTCATCTTTATACACCTCATTTACACAGTGAGGGAGCTGGCGTTCTATTTTGTTATAAAACACTACTTGTTTTGCTTTGCCATTGTGCTCTATTTCATTTTCAAGAAGTTTTTCCAGGATTACAAAAATAAGAAAAAATGTTGCTAAGCCAACAGCACATTTGCTACAGCTGAAACAGATGCTTATCTGTCCTGACTTTTTCCTCACTTTTCCTGCTTCCCATCTCCACTATCCCACCTGCGCTTCACCTAGCATTTCCACTATCATTATATACATAATGCTATAATTTGAGCAAGTTTCACTTACTCCTTTTGAATATTGTAGCTGAATATCATTGTTCAATTACATGTGCTTCCATTAACATATTCAGCATAATTCTGTCACATTCACCTATACTAATAAAGATACATGTAATAGAAATCGCTTTGGAATGTGTCTTTGTCCATTTATTCTCACCTCCCTGGTGGAAGATAGCGGCTTGGCTATGAGCCTTGTTTCTGTGAGGCTGAGTGGAAGGGGGCCCACGTGGTTATTTACTCTTGGTGTTTTCTCAGTGAGAAGGTTCACTTGTTCCTAGCTGGGATGTGCCACACTCTTTCGTTCCACACCATTTCTTTTGAGGCTGGGTGGCCCATTTTCATGAACAAGCACTCACATTTTTTGCAGCCAAGTTCTGGTGACTGCTGAGATTGCTCTAGACTCAGGACCCCTAAAGGAAGATTTAGGAGATAATGCTTCTGACCTTTTTGTTGGGACTAAGTGTAGTCAGAGTTTGGTGATGTCCCTTTTACACTACCTTTATCATGCAACATAAGGGTCCTCCCACCAGGTGTGGAAAGGTGAGAAGTTGTTTACCCTATGAAATGGCTGGTGAGAAGCTAGTACAATCTCATTCACACGCTCACAAAGTTAGAATTGGAGCATTATTCAGCCACACGTCCCCATAAACTTTATTGTATGTATTTAAATCATTCTAGCATTTGTGTCCTTGTTGTTCCTGCAAGGTCTGTGTATGGCATTGAGTACATGATGGGGAAACAACTCAATGAGCATTTTTGGATACCTTAATCCCAACACCTAAAGAGCTGTTCAAGTCAAAGTTTTAGGGGATGATATGGGTGTAATTCAAACATATTCCTGAGTGTGTTTCTGATATGCTTGATCCTGTGTGTATTCAAATGGCATTCTGTTTCCATACAGAGCCCATGCTATGCATGGCAATTAGAAAAAGCCCTTTGAACCATGTCCATTGACGTAAGTGTATCTCAGACCCAGGTCTAGCTATTGGATAAACACTGACCCACCACAGAATGAGTGCAGATCTCCAAAGTCACCCCTACAGCTCTATATTTTCAAAATAGTGGAAGATCGCAAATAGGATTCTCTAGCTTGCATGTGTGCAAAGATCTGCAGTAAATCGAATGATCGATGGCATGATCTTCCTGAGAGGAGGCTTGACATGGTAAGTAAGCTGAGGCTGTCTGACATTGACACAACCAACATATGAGAGTTCAGGTAACTAGTCCAAATAAAATAAGGGCCAAAGGTTTTATTGCAGATAGATTTCCTCTTCTCGAAGGTTAGATGGCAGTTGGCTCACTCCACACAAGAGACTTTAGGATACTCACCTGTCATACTTTGTGGTTCCTCTGTAATGCAGCAATTAGCCTTAGTTGAATTCAGCCACACTGTATCTGGAATCCTTGGCAGCCTGGGGAGGCTGCTGACTAAAACAGCTGTTCTGGTTGACAAGTGCCACCGCTTATGTTGGCCAGGGAGAGCCATATTCACTCCAGTGCAATTCTAGTTTACAACTGTAATTGAGATTTTGCAGCAAGTCAAGCAGCTGGGATATCACTTGTGTAAAATCCAATCAGCCTGAGAACCCTTTCGATTACAAATATTTCTATCAGCATCAGTGTGGAGACACCAAATGAAGTCCACCCAAAGACCCATATAAAGAGGTTCCCCTCTGTAGTTGTGTAACTCCACAGTGTTTCCAACGTGAATGTCCTAACAGATGTCTGCATGTCTGTGATAGCTTAGGAGTTGATTGGATGTTTGCACACATTTTTAAAATAGCTTGGACTGACAGAGTTATTTGAATGGCTGATGACAGTTAAACTATGTTATTAAGCCAGAAGTGAAGAGATTAAAAATTATTAGTGCAAACACAAATGTAAACACGTTATAAGTGTAATTACCTGTCTCCAATAACCTGGGATGGCGGGGGCTAAAAGTGCCATGGAGTTGAAATGGGAAAAATGAGGATTTTAGTGGGATGTGTCCCATTGACAGATGAGACATACATTCCTTGCAACACAAAAGACTTAGTACGACAGATAGCACAAGAGTCAAAGGACTTTGGCAACAGAGCTGGGTTACTGTAGCAACAGGGAAATGGTGACTATGGTATCATGACATCAGTGAAATTGTTTCTACAGTTAGTTTGGTTTGAGTTTGAACTTTCTGTGGATGGGAGAGTGGGATCCTTGTGAAATGGAAACTGTTGTTTAAGAAACCAACTTCACAAAGTTTATTTCTTTCTCTGTGCCTAAATCTTGTGTGACAAGAGCTATATTAACTTTCCTTCATAGGCTTTATTCTGTAAGTTATCTGAGGCTTCAGACGACTGTCATAAATGGGCTTTTGAGAGCAGGAATAGACATCAGTGGGGGAAGAGTTCAGTAAGTGGGAAGATGCGGGGCAGCCAAACAGGGGTCCCCTGTGACCAGATGACATTGAGTGGGAAGAGATACAGCTAAAGGTCGAGTTAACTAGGCTGACCTACCACAATGAGAAATAAAGAGAGTGGCAGCATAAGAAGATGGAGCAGATGTATCAGCAGGATCCATTCAGAGAGGTAAGTGGAGCTAGGCTGCCTGTTACTTCTTTGTGTCAGAACATTGCCAGGCAGTAGCAACATGTTGGGAAATGTGGGTGAAGCAGTAATAAGGCCTTCTACTAGAAGAGAAGCTTTCAAGAGAAGAACATCTGAAGGGTACCAACAAGCACAATCAGCAGTGGGCTGTCCTACCATCAATCAGAGTCACTAGCTATACCTAACTGAGTCTGTCTGTTCAAACAACAGTTGCACTAGATCTTTGTTCTGTGTTTGTGCACAACCAAGAACAATGGGGACCTGGTCCATGACTGTGGCTCCTAGGCACTACCACAATGAGAAATAAGAGTAATATAATATAACATGAATTATTGCCATTTATTATTATTTCACATGTACACTACGGTAGCACCTAAAGGCCACAACCAACTCATGCCCCTGTGCTAGGTGCCAGGCAAACATAATGGACAGTCTCAGTTGAAGGTGGGTTGCAGTGGTGGTGCTATTGAGTGACACAGGCAAAAAGGACTGGGCCATGCTGAGCAGAGGAGTCTGTGACTGGGATCATCAAGGACATAAGCATGCAATGTCACACACAGTTGACCCCTACAGTTTGATGAGGCACTCCGGGGCCTTTGCCTGTCCACAGCCAGCTTGCATTGTTCCTGTATTACTTCATCTTCATATCCATTCTGAGGAAACTGAGCTCTTTCATTATGAGGCATCTTTTGTTCTGCATTGCTGCTACCGTAATCTACTTCATTAAAGCCTTCCTGTATCATTCACATGCTTTTCTTTGTGCACTTTCGGAAAGCAGTCCTCCAAGCATTTGAGTGTCTTGTACGCAATAGCCAAACCACTATCTATGGAAGAAAAGGGTTGTTAGATGCAGGGACGGCTCTATGTTTTTTGCCACCCCAAGCATGGCAGTCAGGCGGCCTTCGGCGGCGTTTCTGCGGGAGGTCTGCCAGTCACACAGATTCGGCAGCATTTCTGCGGGTGATCTGCCGGTCCCGTGCCTTCAGCGTACCCGCCGCCGAATTACCGCCGAATCCACAGAACCAGTGGACCTCCCACAGAAACACCGCTGAAGGCTCCCTGACTGCCGCCGTCACAACGACTGGCACACAGTCCCTCCCCGCTCCCCCAGCTTGCCGCCCCAGGCACACGCTTGCTGCGCTGGTGCCCGGAGCTGCCCCTGGTTAGACGATATGGGCACACATCACTGTGCTTCTCCAATACTTGATCTCTGTTAGGATGTTGTTCTGAGTGCCTTTGCCTGGGCTAAATATACTTACGTAGACTGCTCTGTGTATGGCAACTAAAATGAGGCACAGTGAGCTTAGCCCAGAGTCACACATACCCCAGATCTGTGCCACACTATGAACATTTATCAAGTACAAGGCCAGTTCTCCCAAGAAGATTTCTGCAATATTGTCTCCTTAGGAGACCAACATTCAGACTGGCTTGACTTGAAGATCCAATGACATTTTCAAACACGGACCAAATTTCAAGTGATCTGGCTTGACATTTGGATAAGTGTGAATTATAAGTGGATAAGTGCAAATTATAAGTGAAATTTGGATAACTGCCAGCTGTGGTTCCTCACTGCCTCGCCAGTCACTCATTCTGCTCACTGTTTCACCAGCCACTCGCTCACCAGCCAACGGTCAGTCACCTTCTGCTCTTACATGCTGGATAGAAATACAGTCTCACCACAACTGATTTCAGCTCTGATTGAGCCTTTAAAACAGGGGTTAGCAACCTTTCAGCAGTGCTGTGCCGAGTCTTCATTTATTCACTCTGATTTAAGGTTTTGCATGCCAGTAATACATTTTAACATTTTTAAAAGGTCTCTTTCTATGAGTCTATAACATATAACTAAACTATTGTTGTATGTAAAGTAAATAAGGGTTTTTAAATGTTTAAGAAGTTTCATTTAAAATTAAATTAAAATGTAGAGCCTCCTGGGCGGGTGGCCAGGACCCGGGCAGTGTGAGTGCCACTGAAAATCAGCTCACGTGCCGCCTTTGGCACACGTGCCATAGGTTGCCTACTCCTGCTTTAAAATAATAAAGAGGCTCCTAATAAAGCCTAGTTAGCTCTTTCTTTGAACAGGGAAGGACCCACAACTCCTGGCTGGGAGACCTGTCCCCCACTCCTTTTACTTTCACAGGGGTCTTGCATTCGAGCCCATGGCTTAATGAGGTCCTTTCAGCTGAGGTGACCCCCTCATTTGGGACAGGTTAAGCACAGTTCTGTTCCCCTTTATTCACACAATAATGACAACATTGGTAATAGCATTTCATTACCCCTGCATTCAGTACTGAAGTGATTTGTAACCCAACACTAGCCAAAGTTGATTACCTTGAGCAACATACCACTCTATTTCCTGGATATCTAAGCAGAGCAGGAGCAAACTGTATTTACATAAACACACCTAAAGTCTCTTCCCCTCCCAGCTAGTTGTCAGGGGAGAATTCATTCAGACCCTGCTAACATCTGCAAAGAAAAGCTGGAAAACATGATGTCATTGTACCCTAAGGCCTCAGAAATAGGACAGCCAATAAAAAAAGCACAAAATTCATTATTAAAAAAACATGATGATTCCCACCCTTTTAAGGTCTATCTCAGGGGTAGGCAACCTATGGCACGTGTGCCAAAGGCGGCATGTGAGCTGATTTTCAGTGGCACTCACACTGCCTGAATCCTGGCCACCAGCCCGGGGGGCTCTACGTTTTAATTTAATTTTAAATGAAACTTCTTAAACATTTAAAAACCCTTATTTACTTTACATACAACAATAGTTGTATGTTATAGACTCATAGAAAGAGACCTAAAAACGTTAAAATGTATTACTGGCATGCAAAACCTTAAATCAGAGTGAATAAATGAAGACTCGGCACACCACTGCTGAAAGGTTGCTGACCCCTGGTTTATCTCATTATTTTTGAATGCTTGACATGGACAGTACTGAACTCAACAAAAACATTTGCCAACCTGCCTGCCATCCAATGCCAACTTTCTCACAGCTTTATTCCCAAATTCCCTCAGAGCCAGGTGTGCAGCACCATATTCAAGAGGCAGTAGAAAGCACTGGCCTGCTAGTAAGCAGAGATCTGCTGGAACCTGAGAGAAACAGGGCTGGATCTGTCTTGAGAGGAGGACCTCAGACTTAACAAGCAGCTAAATAAAGAGGATGAGACATTGGAAACAAAATTAAAAGACTTCCTTTTGTGGGAAGGGCAAATTGTTCTAAAAAATAAAAAAAGACATCATAATGGAGATGGTTTTGTGCCATATGTTTTTTTTAATTAGTGAAATGCACCTGGTGTTCCCAGCTTGAAGCAAAACCCTAGATCTGAACAATTCCCTAATTTTGGGAAACTTGGATCTGGTGACTGTCCCCTACCTCTACACTGAGCTGAAATTCCAGACTCAACTTCAACTGAAACACCAGAAAACTTTTGACCCCGATATAAATCCATATTTTGAGGCTCTGGGGTGAGGATATATGTGCTATTTCTTTAAATCTGTAGCAGGAATCCAGGCAGGAGGGGAATAGGGTAGGCTGTTATTATTATTTACTATTTAATTATTACTCTAGGCAGAAGTGCTGTGGTGAAGCAGAGCACAAGAGAAGAGCTAAATTAGGTGCATACTTATGAATTAAAATGTGTGTGTGACTGCATGTGTGTGGGGGAGGGATCTTATGTCTCCCCAGCTTTCCACGGCAGTAATGAATCCCAGCTGCTTGAAGCCTTTCAGCTCTGGCAATCAGTTTCCATAAGGTTTCATTTTCAAGTCACTGCTTGCAAGGAAATAGTCCAGAAAGTTTTTTTTTATTAATTATTATTATTAATTAAAGCTGAGCTGTTTCATGAAGCTCAAATGCCAGCTCTATTAACAAGGAGTTTGCCTGAGCTCCAATCCCCCTAAGCTACACTTTGAACTTAAGATGAACTATTGTATATACAAGGTTTTGCAAAGCCCAGTTGAAATGTTCCCATTTTGTAATCTTAATTCCCGTGGAAGATTTTTTTTTTTGAGGGAGTGCCAGGACAAGTAAGCCCCGAAGTGAAAGTTTAGCTAAGAACAAAAGTGAAACCTCTTCATTTTATTTGTCCCAGTTGGGTGAAATACAAAAAGCAAGCAATCAGCATTAATAGTAGAAAGAAAATCAGATTTTTAAAAATCTTGGCCTTAAATAATGTAAATGTATTACACAGGAATTTTAAAAAACAACAACACATGATTTTAATCTGACAGTGTCTCTTTAAGTAATTTCATTTTCTTGCTAGTCAGTGCCAGGGGTTTGAAAAGACATCAGGTTTCTGTTAGACATAGCTATACCTCAGCAAGATCATGTGTAATCCTCTGACCCAGTGAACATCTCAGAGGTCTGCATCATTTGATTATAGCATCACATATCTGACAAAGAGCTCCACCCCTTACCAATGAGCAGTAGCAGCTTTTAGGGGAAGATAAGACAAGAGGCAACTGGGCAGAATAACAGCTGGAGGAAGGTTGTTGCCTGTCGCTGTTAGGGGGAAATAGGGGACACCTGCTACTACCTCTGCCTTGGGAGGCTTCAACAAGATGCAGAGGTAGGTGGTCTGATCCCCTATGCATGGGAGGGTAAGGGGAGAAAGAGGGAAAGCATTTAACTTAGTAGCCTTGAGAGTATTGATTGAGTGAGTGCATCACCCTTTATCCAGGGCTCCTAACTATAGGTGCATCTTCTGTTTGCTCTTGAGTGCTGTATTCTCTAGAGACCAGGGAAGAGTGACCTACTTTTAGAGGCACCTTAACCTCATATACCCCTTAGGTTAAGCGATTTGGAGGCGCAATAAGGTGTGGGGAACTGTTTGCCTGCCTTTATTTGTGGGATGTGTGTGACAGTTGATTGCTTTACTTTTAGGATGGTTAATAGCATCTGTGCTGCTGATTTCTCTGTGTACACAACAGGTGTGGGGGTTGGTTAAAGAGCAACAAAATAAAGATGACAAATCTGCCCTTCTTGTTCGTTCTTGCTGCTATTTTAGCAGGCAGCCTGTGCTTGCAGACAACTAGAAGGGAATGATCAGGTGCAATTTCTCTGCTTAAATGCATAGAGTACTAAAGCTTTTGCTCTTATTAGTCCTGATTGGATGCTTTCTCTCAGTCACCTAATAAATAGTTCAAGTGCCAGTACTGGTGGGTGGGTGGATGCTATTATTTCTTCGTCGTATAGGAACTTTCCCAAGGTGACAGGGGATGGGATGGTGGACAGTGGTTGTTCCACAGCATAAGAACTTTCCCAAGCTCCGAGTGTACTGTAATCATTCTCATTTGGGAGATGGGGAGGAGAGTTTTTAAACCATTTGGATTTATAAAAATAATTAAATATAGTTGTGTTGGAGAACCAATGGTTCTAGATCCCACCTTCTAGTTTAAATGTCATCAGATTCCGCTATGACATGTGGTTCACATGGAATCGGATTCTGCTCTCTTTTGCACTGGTGTAATTGAAGCTACAGGAGTTACTCCTGATTTACACTCATAACTGAGAGCCAAATTTTCCTGGTAGCACATCTCTCACTTTCTGTAAGTGGATAATCAGGGCCTTGCTGCTAGAAATATTAGGGCCTGGTGCTGCAAACACTTGCACATGTGAGTAACTTCACTCTTATGGACTTAGCCTCCCTGTGAGGATGCCCTCCATTTAAATCCCAATATAGCAAATTCTCTTCCCCAATTACAGAGAGTCTCTGTGTATTGTCATCATAAATAATTTGTGTCCAAAGTGTCAGATTGTGAAACTGAAGTTTCTAGAAATGTTCTTGAACTACCATTTTCAATGTGCTGGTTGTCTGTCTGATAAGACTTTTTGACACAGAATGAGTGTTTAATAGTCCTCTCTCTCCTGCACCCTCCCCATAAATAAACTCATTTGGTAATGACTCTACAAAGGCAATTGCTATATTCATGGCTTTTCTTAAAAAAAGAACCCCCTGATAGACTGCCTAGGTGGAAACATGCAGTGTCCCAGTTAGGGCAATCTATGTGCCAGAAATATTCTTTTTAACTGGCTTCCTTCTTTCTTCACACCTGGAGATTGCTGATGGCTCAGCATCTCTGTGCACCAAGTGATACACCATGTGTGTGGGTGATGCTGGTGAGTGGACCAAAATGGTCATTCCATTTCCTAAAGCCCATGTCCTCTTGAGGAGGTATCAATGTACTTTTCAGTGACAGGGATTTGGCTCCTTCTTCTGAAGTGCATAACGCTTCCAGCTCTTCTCCCAGGGCCTGACCCAACTCGCACTGTAATCAATGGTAATCTTTCTACTGACCTCAGCCATCAGGCCTTCAGTGTCTTGCAAAGTACCGACAAGGTGTCAGAATCATGTTTGTTTCAATACTATAGCAGCGTGAACAGAAACAAACAAACGTCACTTCTACATCAATCCCCCTGCAGCTGTACGCCTTCCAGACATTCACACCACTCTTTGGTAATACAGTATTCCACTGGACAAAGATGCAATTAGCAAAGCATTTTGGCCCAAGTTGTACAGCATTGTATTAGAGTCCTGTCAGCAGCAGGGCATGGGAGAGGGGGATGACTGTTATTGCCTGGGGGGTGGGAGAGTGACTTTGTTATTGCCATTACAAAATGAGTAAGATTCTTTTAGATTAAAGGTGGGCCTGTTTTAAACTGGGGGGAAAGAGGTCTCATCTCTGCAATTAAAATGGCAACATTTGGCCAATTTTGTGAATTGCAATGAAACATACAAGTCTCAAATGTCCTTGTTTTCAAAATTTTGTGTGACTGTTCTTCACAGGCCTTTGGCCAGAGCTTTAACTCTGTCCCACTGAACTCATTCAGTGTGCTGCTTTGGGGTCCAATCATGTAGCTAACTTTTGAGATTAGTCCATTTAAATCACTGAGATGACCCATGGGCATAATGTCACTCATGTTCCTAGTGTTTGCAAGAGGAAGCTCTGGGTCTTCTGCCCAGTGTGACCCGGAGTCGTGGTTGACAGCTGCAAAATCAAGACAAATATCTTCCCCTATAGCAGCGTATTTGGGGCTAGGACTAGCTTCTCTATGGACTTTTTCGCTGGCTAGTCCAGCTGCAGGTAGCTGGCCATTTGGGCTGATTGTGAGGTGATGACTTTGGACTTGTTTGCTTCCTTTATGAACCATTTTGTTCCCTGCTGTGTATCAACAGTAAGTGCATGTGCTAGCTCCTTCAAATATGTGAACTATATCGTCCATTACATTAATAAGTAAGGGTTATTTCATGCCCCTACATGTATGATGCAGAAATGAACATGTTCCTTTTAATTGCTGTAAGACACACATTCTCATGCTTGCACCCTTACTCTTCTTTTCAATTTGAGTGGTGTTTTTAAATTGATGTCTTTAAAACAATTAGATGAAAATGATGGGGCTGGCTGGGAGGGAGGTAGCTGTTTGCCTTGGGTTTGGAACATGCTAAAATGTTCCGGGGGTTTAGGTTTAGGTATTCTTGAGATGTATTATGGGGGACTTTTAAATTTAAAAGGGAGTGAGTGGACAGGCCTTAGAGAGACGAGGGCACCCCTGAGAGTGGGAGTAATAAGATCTAGGAGGACCACACTCCACAGCAGAGAGGCACATTCCAGAATGAGGTGGGGGGAGATGGGATGCCATGGGGATGCTCTACAGAGTACAGGGAAAAGAAAAGGCCATTCTTGAAAGGGGGGAAGAATGGGGGGTGGGGGGAAGGATGAGGTGCCTCATAAAAATGCTGGAGGAGCAGTCTCTGATGGGGGAATGGGATTACTATAGATCCCAGCCCCACCAGATGTGGATAATAGTCCGTCAGGCTTCCCCACGAAGAAGATAACAAGGTGGAGAGGGAGTCAAGCCTTGCAGGGGTAAAGATATGATTGTGGGCTGGTGGATCGAGGAGCTTAGAGAGGTGCCTATAGGTATGGATAAGTATCTGATTGCTCAGATGCTGTCTGAAATAATCCCATATTACAACACCTTGGTTTTCACTGGTTCATATGTATCGATCTAATGCTCGTGGATGGCAGTGTGCTTTTTTTTTAAATGCATTTTTGAGATATCCCATCACTGTAATGAAGCATCACTGCTTCTGATCCAGTCCCTGCTGCACTGAGTGCCAAGTTCAGCTTTCACATTCTCATGTTAAAGATCCTACACACTTCACTCCAGCCAGTAGCTCTGCCTTGCTCACTTGTCGAAACAGAGACTGTGACCAATACTACTTAGCTTGAAGATCTCCTGACTAAGTTCTCATCACTGCTTAGCATTAAGGACTCCCATCCAGAGAGATGCCATGCCAGATGCTGCTTACCCTGGAGGCTTGCTATCCAAACATTGACTTTGGGATGCACAGGCTGTGAGTTAGTGGAAGCTCTTACTACTTTCTAGCATTTACCCCATTCACTGGCCAGAGCAGAGGGTAGCTTGGACACAAATTTTAGCTATGATCTCTGTTCATATCATGGGTCTGAGGGAGAGATTTGAATCAGGGTGAGTAAGGACTTGCAATGAACAAGACAAGTGGTTTGGGAATCAATGTGGTTTTATCTATCCTGTGATTTATATGGAAGAGTATCTGCTTGGATGGAAATGAGAAAGCAGGGTTGCTAAGGCCTAACTGGCTTAATCTTAAGAAACCTATTTAGTCTTGAAAAATATAACAAAAGTAACGATTCTCTTTATCCGTGCTCTGGCTTTGGGTCTCATAGAACCTGAGTAGTTGCCTATGGCCCTTATTCTGCAAAGGACATAAGCAAGTGCTTAACTTTAAGGCCAAGGGTGGTCCCGTGGACTTCAATGGGACTATTTGCGTACTTAAACGTGCTTAAGTGCTCTACTGGATCAAAGCTTATGTGAGCCCCATGGCCTAGTCTGATTAACTCGGTCCTCCTGTTTCACCATGTGTAAATTGGGGCTAATACCTCCCTACCTCAGAAACATGGTAAAGGTTAATTCATTAGGGTCAGTAAACTATGCTGGGATACTCTGCTGAAAGGTGCTAGTCCAGTGCCAAGATTTACACACATGGACAAAGGAGGGGGAGGAGAGGGGAATGATTCAAAGGCAGAGGGAATTACTAAAATTTCAATTGTCTCAGGGTGCCCTCTTTTGGAGCTTCTAAATCACTGCATTGGGCTCAGATGTATCTTTTCTCTCTTGCTAACATCTGCACTCTGTAATTGGGGGCTTTGGGTTTAGGTATGTTTTAAAAATGTGAGGGATCCTTTTATCGCAACTAAATGCAAAATCAGAAGGTGTAATCTGATTTTGGGGGTTTACTGCAGCGCTCACCTTAGTCCTCAACCCTGTGCTGTTTCCAATGAGATATCAACAAGGAGCAGGGTTTGACCTCTACACTTAATTGGCTGTCAGCCCAATGTGGCAAAAGAGGCTCTATTCTGATATAAACAGGTACATCGACTATGATTTCCAGAGGATCTGAAGGAAGGTAGGTATCCAAATTTCATTACATTTCAGTAAAGCCTGGTCTACACTAGGCGTTTAAATCGGTTTTAGGAGCGTAAAACCGATTTAACGCCACAACCGTCCACACTAGGAGGCACCTTATATCGATTTTAATGGCTCTTTAAACCGGTTTCTGTACTCCTCCCTAACGAGAGGAGTAGCGCTAGTATCGGTATTACCATATCGGATTAGGGTTAGTGTGGCCGCTGATCGACGGTATTGGCCTCCGGGCGGTATCCCACAGTGCACCACTGACCGCTCTGGACAGCAATCTGAACTCGGATGCAGTGGCCAGGTAGACAGGAAAAGCCCCGCGAACTTTTGAATATTTCCTGTTTGCCCAGCGTGGAGCTCCGATCAGCACGTGTGGCGATGCAGTTAAAAATCAAAATAAAGAAAGAGCTCCCGCATGGACCATGCGGACGTGATCGCTGTAAGGGCAGGCAAATCTGTTCTATCAGCGCTCCGTTACAGAAGACGAAATTCAAAATCATTTTTTTAAAATCTCCAGACAGAGCTCCAAATGCTTCTAGGGTCAAACACCGTGTCCGCAGTGGGTCAGGGCATAGCTCGGCAATTTTTGCCCCATCAGGCACTGGGATCTCAACCCGGAAGTTCCAAGGGGCGGGGGAGGCTGCGGGAACTATGGGATAGCTACGGAATAGCTACCCACAGTGCAACGCTCCAGAAATCGACACTAGCCTCGAACCGTGGACGCACACCACCGATTTAATGTGTTTAGTGTGGCCGCGCGCACTCGATTTTATAAAATCTGTTTTACAAAACCGGTTTATGCAAATTCGGAATAGTCCCGTAGTGTAGACGTACCCTGAGATATGGGCATCTCACTTCCTTTAACCCTTTGAAAATCTCACCCTTTGTCAGTAGACAGTGAACTGTGTCTCCTGGCTGGCTTTCTAACCAAAGGTCTCTAAAAATAAGATGGTACGTGGTCTAAGGCAGATCATTTAGGAGATAGTTTCAGATGGTATGTTATCTAATAGAAGCAGAGAGCAGGATGGAGTCCAAACAACAATTTGTCTATCGCTTAAACCAAAGCTGCAAAATTGTTATGGAACCTTACCAGACAAAGTACAAAATTTGCTTGCATAGCCTGATGAGTGGGGGTGGAGGTGGAGAAGGATGGGAGGTTTTTACTTATCTCTCAAAATAAATAAGTTGCCCTAGGCATGAGGGTGATTGGAAATTTGTGAGGTTGGCTTAACCAATGGCTCCAGTCACAGAGGGTTAAAGAAACTTTTTTTTTTGGTCTGGCCTCTAGTAAGCTTGAAGTCTGTCTTGAGAGGGTTCAGGGGACAGTCCATTGTCCGTTGGAGAGGAAGGAGGATCATTGAATATTTCTACTAGCCTAGAGAAGTTGTTCCATCTTATTTCTATTGTCTAGAGTCCTTTCTTTTATTCACTGGAATGTTCTCCTGCATCCTCACTCTGCTTGATTCCATGGGACATCCTGGATTTGGAACTGAAGGCTCCTGTCAAACACCTACATTCCTGGATCAGCTAACCTTTTAAGAAGGGATTATATAGTGTGTATGGAATGCACCTAGAAGGGGAAGAGAGCCAATGACAATACCAGGGCATCAAAGGTGGCGGGAGGAGAAGAGTCACTCCTCTGTTTAAAATGAAGTGTCTGTTCTACTTGATCTTTGTTGGCCCAGTGTACTCTCTCTTTCTACTGCCTGCCTGCTTACTGATCTGCCCCAAACCTGGAACCCAGTCCAGATCTAGGGGAGTCCTTTCATCTACTTTAACAGCAGTTTCATCAAGTGCTTCGATTTTCCAGCCTCTCATAGTGGGGTATCATGAGACTTCCCAGCTCATGATATCACAGTGATGCAGCAATCAGAACAGAAATGTAGTGACTCACTAAGGACCAAGCTTCATGGATACATTATCCAGGTTGAGCTGGCCAAGCCGCAGTGAGAATTTTGGATCGGTTGAATCTGAAGATGATGCAGCTGAATGTTGCCCTGTGCAGCATCATGTTGTGGGCTGGTTCAGATTCTGTTCTGCTTAAAAGGGCACCAGGGCCTCGTATTACCCCAGCTTGGCAGCAGTTTGAGGGACAGATAAAGATTAATGAAGTGTTTCAAAGGGCATTGCCCAGCTCAGTCAGCTGGTATCCATTGCCAGCCTTCTCCTGTGATTCCTGCAGAGTATGCCTAAGAAGAGCCCACACTGAAGAAAACATTAATTGTTCGTGGGCAACAGATAAATACAGTGAAGAAGCTGACTAGCCAGTGTTCTCCCTGCTGGCTCTGACAACGCTGTAAAGACAACATCCAGACAAGTAAAGAAGACAAGGGGCATGCAGAGCTTCTGTATCAATTGACTGGTGAAAGAGGTTATCTTCTGAATTCTGCCTGGATGGCAAACACTCAGCCTTTCTGGGTGTCAGAATAGTGGAAATGAAGACTTTGAATTGGGGCTAGAAGTGACAAGCCTTTGTCCTCTTTGCTTACCAGCTCAAGATTTTGTAACATTGCATGCTATGTGGGAAATGTATATTGTGCCAGAAGTGTGGAGGGGACCTGATGTAACACATTGTCTAAATGCTATTTGATAGGCTAAGAAACCTGTTCGGGCCATGATTAGGTGAAGGTTGATATTTAGGGTTAATATGTTGGATTAGTTTTGATTGGTTGTGGATTGGTCCTGCTTTGAGCAGGGGGTTGGATTAGATGACCTCCTGAGGTCCCTTCCAACCCTGATATTCTATGATTCCCATAAGATTCTCTCACAGATTTCAACCCAAGATGGAAGAAATCTAGCAAGATTATTTGTTCTCCTGATGATTGTCACATTAGAACTGCAACAGTGGCTTCTTTTTATTTGGATCCAGGATAGCGCTAAAACTGAAAGAAAGAGTTTGGGGCTGAGTTTGAATCCAAAGCTCATCCTCCTGACATTCTGAGGAGGTTGGAGTTTGAGGTTCCACTTGTGTGCAGACCATGCACATGAACTGATCAGTGGCCCATGGTTTGTAAAGTTCAATAACTTCCTGTCAGTCAGTGGACACAAAGCAAGAGGCAGAGAGATTAACAGGAAGCCTTTGTATATCTTTGCTATTCTCAAACACAAGGAGAGAGACTGAAAACTGGTATTTTCTCTTATACAGCAGAGGCATTTTGACTATAGGAATAGCATCTGGAAGAAGATGACTACCTGATCGTCTTCTGTGGGTGCAGAAGAGTGTTCTTGAAACTCACCTAGGGTCTGGTTAAGGAAGTCTCTGAAGAATCTACCTGTTTGTCAGGCTGGTAAGGCAGTTTGGCTGACAAATGACAGCCCAGACCAATGTGAAGAGCGGGACCTTGAGGTAATTTTTCTTGACGGTCACATAAAAGGCTTCTCTCATGGACTGGGGCCAAGATGTTCATTGACTGTGGCACAGCAGAAACAGCCAGAGCTGCCTATATCTGACTGCAAAGGTGACTTACAGGATGGGTACCTTGGACTTTTTTTGTTCTCTTACCAGGTCAATCAGGAAGAAAATCCTCTGTCAAAATGAAGACAAAGATGTTTACAATGAGCATAAAAAATGAGGAGTGTTCTTGCATAGCCCTCGTCATCCAAGGCAGAATGAGACTAGTATCTGGAGTTGTGGTGCTAGAGTCTGCATCAGGAGATGAGGAGCCCAAGGAGCCAGCATTGCCACTAATTTCCATTGCTGCTGTTAATCTGAGAGTGAAAGAACAATCTATCATCCCAGAGTGATGGATGTGGGAGGTGGTTAGACCTGATAGCTCACAGACCCAAGGGGGAAGAAACAATCCTTTCTCTCTAGAAAGGAAAGGATGGCCAAGTGATTAAAGCACTAAACTAGCACTCAGGTTCCTGGGTTCAATTCCTGTCAAATCACTTAATGCCTCTTTCACTATTTTACAGAGGGGAAAATAATACATCCCTACTCCACATGGGTGTTGTGGGGATAAATTATTAACATTTGTGGGGTGATGGTACACTTTGGTGATAAGGGTTGTACAAACAGACAGAGATCTTTAAAATAACAAAATAAATAGTGCTTCACCCCTGCCAAAGCTCTTGGCAACTGAACCAAACAAAAAAAAATAACATGGATCCTTGAAAATACAAACACATAGCAACAAATACAGGGCTGAAATAAAAGGAATGAGATATGAAATAAAAGGAATAAGAATAAATGGATGGACAGGAACATCAATATTAGGTCAGATTTCCAAGTACTCAGCACCAGCAACAGGGGCCAGATTTCTCATTGTGACGCTTCTGGGCAGATTTTTCAAAAGAGCTCAGCACTAAATATATTGAATCAAGCAACTTTAGCTCTTTTGAAAATCTGATCCATGTTGTCCTAACCTGATGGGATCTGACTTACAAGGCATCTCAAACAAGCTGTTTCATTTTTCTCCCTCTCCCTTCCCCGAAAATCCCAACACATTATTTTCTCCTCCTCACTGTGGAATCCAACTCTGTACTGCCATAAAGATGAGAAGATCAGTTGGGGAGGGATGTTCTTGCAAACGGTCTATTTCCCTCTACTGGAAGTAGCAGAATAGAACAGTTCTGAGGTGTCAGCTGATTTGCAAAGCAGCTATAAAACCAAGACTGGAAACTGACAGGAAAGGTGAAACTGCCTTTTGTGATCAGAGCTCTGAAACTCTGTGCTCCAGAAGGTGGCAGTCTCAGCAAGCAGGAAACTTGTTCTCCAGCAGACATGCGTTCTTTTGTTTTTAGGTTCATACTGTTGTGAGGTTTTTCTCATAATCTTTATCTTTCAAAAAAGACCAGCAGCCTGTGTGTTTGACAAATATTTGTATAGTATTGTAAATTCATACAGACTTCAAAATGACCTTTGAGTCAAAACTGGAGCAGGTTCCCACATAAAAAGGAATTGGGTTTAGTTACTATTTTTGCATACAAAACCTATATAAACAGAAGATATTTAAGTGTATGCCTTAAATACTTCACCTCCAAAACTGGGGCTGGAATAGCGTAGCTGCATGTTCTCTTTATTTCAGCCCTTCAAATCTGCTATCATGGGCCTGATCCGTCTCTCCTTACACAGGCAGAACGGCCATTGACTTCCCAAGCTCCATGAGCCTTAGAGGATCTACAGGAGTGAAGGGGTATCCCTTTGTCTTGGCACAGGCTCTGAAGCCTTGGCACCCCTTATTACCAATATTGGTTACCTTCCCTACCTGGGGCTCAATCCTGCAAGACACTGAGCAATTCTTGGAAGTGATTAGCATTCAATGGGAGGTGAGGGCACTCAGCACTTCCAAGAACCTCTTGGTCCCTCATAGGATCAAGCCCAGAATATCCATAGGGGCACAGTGGGGACATATTGTGTGTAGTGCCACCACACCTGGCTTGCCTCCGGCTCAGTTCCCTGTGGTGCCCAGGGAATGGGGTAAGGGTCTGCACTGAGGAGGCAGCTGGCTTTCTATGAGGGAGAGAGGAGATCTGTGCATGATAGGTCTCCTCCTTGTGTAGCTCTCCAGGGCTGTTATTAAAACCTTTATACAGGACAGACCTTTTGGAGCGGGGGTCTGCTAGTTTGCAATGAGGGTCTGTTTCCAAGACAGGGCAATGTGTTTGCTTAGCTAAGCTGACAAGGAAACCTAAATATATAACAATATAAATAAAAGGGAAAATATAATAAATACATCAGGCCTGTTTCTCATTTACATTATGAGGTCCCTTGACTCTGAAGGGAATTTACAGCAATTGTAAATGTAATTTATGCCCACTTTAAGGCCCTTTTGTGCTATCTGGATGGTGGAAAAGGACCTTAGTGTGAATGAAAATTAAGATTGGTACAAGGCTTTTGGAAATGGCTTATGACAGAGCAGAAGTGCCAATGTTGCTATTTCTGTGTCAGGGCTGCACTTTATTTTTTTTTTTAAACAAAATATTAATTTCTTAATAAATTATTCTAAAAACTAGAAGCCTTAAAAGAGACATTCTATGCTTTTTCTCTTTGAAAGTAACAATTTGCAACTTTTAATTTTTCAGTGGAGTCCCCAAGAGACAATTTGGATCTCACGCTGATGTCACTCCATTGATTTCCCCCCCCCCTTTTCTTTGAGTGACTTTGATTTGACACCACTGTAACTAAGGTCAGGATATAACCTTACATATGATATAACTTGCTAGGTCCACGTCTGACTCAAAGTTGAAAGCTGGATTTTTGTTCAATGTCTAATAGTATTAGCAGTAGGGCTGTCAAGTGATTTAAAAAAGTAATTGCAATTAATTGCACTGTTAATAATATAATACCATTTATCTAAATATTTTTGGATGTTTTCTACATTTTCAAATATATTGTATTCTGTGTTGTAATTGAAATCAAAGTGCATAGTGCAATTTGCAAGGTAAAAAAACAAAAGAAAGAGATTGCACTACAGTACTTTATGATTAAAGTTAAATTTACAAATGTAGAATTATGTAAAAAAGTGCATTCCAAAATAAACCATTGTAAAATTTTAGAGCCTGCAAGTCCACTCTGTCCTACTTTTTGTTCAGCCAATCACTCAGACAAACAAGTTTGTTTACGTTTTGCAGGAGATACTGCTGCTCGCTTCTCGTTTACAATTGTCACCTGAAAGTGAGAACAAGCATTCTTGTGGCACTGTTGTAGCCTGCATCTCAAGATATTTCGTGCCAGATGCTCTAAAGCAGGGGTTCTCAAACTGGGGATCGGGACCCCTCAGGGGGTCATGAGGTTATTACATGGGGGGTCGCGAGCTGTCAGCCTCCACCCCAAACCTCGCTTTGCCTCTAGCATTTATAATGGTATTAAATATATAACATTTATAAGGGGGGGGTCGCACTCAGAGGCTTGCTATGTGAAAGAGGTCACCAGTACAAAAGTTTAAGAACCACTTCGATTCATATGTCCCTTCATGCTTCAACCACCATTCCAGAGGACACGCGTTCACGCTGATGATGGGTTCTGCTTGATAATGATCCAAAGCAGTGCAGACTGATGCATGTTCATTTTCATCATCTGAGTCAGATGCCACCAGCAGAATGCTGATTTTCAATTTTGGTGATTCTTTAGAAATCTCACATTGGTACCTTGTGTTTTGTCAAATCTGCAGTGAAAGTGTTCTTAAAATGAACAACATGTGCTGGGTCATCATCCAAGACTGCTATAACATGAAATATATGGCAGAATGTGGGTAAAACAGAACAGGGGACATACAATTCTCCCCCAAGGAGTTCAGTCACAAATTTAATTAACATGTTGTTTTTTTAAAAAGTGTCATCAGCATGGAACTATGTCCTCTGGAATGGTGGCCGAAGCATGAAGGGGCATATGAATGTTCAGCATATCTGGCATGTAAATACCTTGCAATTCCGGCTATAAAAGTGCCATGCAAATGCCTGTTCTTGCTTTCTGGTGACTTGTAAATAAGAAGAGGGCAGTATTATCTCCCATAAATCTAAACAAACTTGTTTGTCTTAGCAATTGGCTTAACAAGAAGTAGGACTGAGTGGACTTGTAGGCTCTGTAGTTTTACTTTGTTTTGTTTTTGAGTGCAGTTATGTAAGAAAAAAATCTACATTTGTAAGTTGCATTTTCACGGCAAAGAGATTGTACTACAATACTTGTATGAGGTGAATTGGAAAATACTATTTCTTTTGTTTACAAATATTTGCACTGTAAAAATGATAAAAAATAATATACATCTTGATTTCAATTACAAAAAATACAATACATATGTAAATATAGACAAACATCCAAAATATTTAATTAATTTCAATTGGTGTTTTATTGTTTAACAGTGTGATTAATCATAATTAATTTTTTTTGAGTTAATCGTGTGAGATAACTGTGATTGACAGCCCTAATTAGCAGTTGAATCACATGGTGGTGGTATTTCAAACTACCTCCAGATCAATAAGAAACCTGTATATTAATCTGCAGAAGGAAGGTTAGACGCTTCAGCTATTTTAATTCAGAACTTCAATTTGGAAGAACAGAGCATATTTTCTGAAGAAAGGCCACGATTTTTTGCTGTGTTCCAACCTTGTGGAGGACTTGCATTAGGGGATAAATCACAGGGAAGCCAGCAGGACATAGATGGACAAGGGGTTTAATGTTCCAGTTAAAATAACTACATTACAAAGGAACTCAGAATGTAGGACTAGTTTGATATGTTGCTCAATTGGCATGATTTCCATGGTCTTTTAAGACAGTTCTGGTTTGTGAATGATTTTTTTTTATTTAAAAAGAAAGTGGATAAATTATCTGAATTGCTTGGGAAATGATGCAGTTCTCACTCTCCCAGTTCTCTCCAGCTTGGTATATTGTAGCTTCCCATGATGTTCCCAGGGGATGGCAAGTTTCCCCACAGCTATCTCGGGAGGCACTTGGCAGGGTCAAAAAACATCTCACCTGTGTTGCAAAGTTCTGTTTTTTAAAATGGAGAGGGTTTCTTAAAACAAAAAAATCAAATCTACTTTGGAAAATTCTTGCTTTGCTCTCGTAATGCTTGGACTGAAAATTGAATCATCAGTTTCACTTTCTTTTGTGGGAGCATAATGCTCCAATGTTTGGGTTGCAAACTCTAAAGGGGAATGTTTAAATGAAGGCAAACTGTTTTCACTGGCATTTCAGACAATCATGAAAACATCTGTTTTCAGTTTTATAATGCCTCCTTTTATTTATTTATTTTAAACTAAATTTTATTATTTGTATTCTGGTTGGTACTACCTGGTAGCTCTAGTCAGTGACCAGGATCCCATTTACCTAGGCACTGTACAAACACAGAAGAAAACATCTGTCCCTGCCCCCAAGGATTTTGAGACTAAACGACCAGACAAAGTCCCTTTTATACACACACTCTCGCTCTCAAAGTGTAGCCCAACTGAGAATTACTAAACAGAAACACGTGACATAAAAAAACGTAAACATAAAATCTAAAACAATCCATTTGGAAATAAATGCTTTGAACAGAGAAGATAAGCAAGGTAAGCAATGGAATGTTACACTTTATACAAACATAGAAGTTTTGAAATAGACCTGGAGTCTTATTTGCTTTGAATCTCTGGTGCAAAGATGTTGGATCAAAGCTTGTCCCTCTAATGCAAAATAAATTGTATTAAATATAATTATATGCCACTCACAAAGATTCAAAGACAGATCGCATCAGCCATACAAATATCTAGGTACGTGCGTTACAGGTTTGTCCCAGGGTTGGGAAACAATTTAATTTAATAACTCAGTGAGGGGATGGTGTTTTCATTAATTTTATGAAAAAACTCAATTACCAGTTCATAAGGAGTCTGATCCAAAATCTATACAAGTCAGTGGAAGTCTTTCTACTGATTTCAATGGGCTTTAGATCAGGCCCAAAATACACAGTAATCTTTTCCCCCCCCCACAACACGCCTAGGCAATATAATAATGCATCTTCCTTACCTCATTCTAATATATGGGAAAATCACACCTTCTAGTTCCTGCTAATTTTGAGGCAAGAGCCTCACTGACATTATCAGAGGATCTCTAGTAGTATGTTAATGAAGCAATGAGACATGACAGGTTGTGTGCTGTGGTCTAATAATGTGCCTTAGAGGTTAATAGCACCTGGCCCTTGTCTTCATGTACACAGTAACGATGAGCAGCTAACTGTCCAGGTATATCGTTATTAGCCCTTGATCTACTCTGGCCTGTCTTCTTGCAGTGATGGAAAATTCATGTATATAGTTTTAAAAAGACCATGCAATCCCTTCACTTCTCAGCCCAGGTGCAAGGTCATGTTTGAGGGGACTAATTACAAAGTGTTTGATTATGGCAATGAAAAACCATGAGCACATTTAAGAGGAACACTTTGAAAATTAATGGACTTTTTGTTTTGTTTTTCCCTGGAGGAAGCAGATAAACAGCCATCCTGTAACTATGGGCAAAAGTCCGGGGGAGAATGAGAAGCTTCCCATTACACTTAGGGTCCTAGCTTTGTCCAGTCATTGGGAGAGTGCAAGAAGGATGGCTGGGGAGGAGGCTGGTCACTGCATGCCCCCATCTACCCTCCATGGCAACCAGCCGAAGTGACTGACTACAGAGAGAAGCATATGTTCTGTTCAGCTAAAGGATTATACAGTGGCCACACAACCTGGCTTCATGCTGGGAGTCTGGGGAGGCTCTATGTAATCTGATAATCTCTGAATAAATTAAGTCTTCCAGATAGCACAATCTGCCGATGGAAAGCAGTGCATAGTTTTAGCATACCTGAGCTAAGCAAAAACTCAGGTGCTCGAAAGCAAGCTGCGTGTGTGATTTCCTTGGATGACCGTTCAAAACTCTCTCATAATCCTTGTACTGAAGCAGAGATGAGAAAGCTGAAGTGATCTGCTTCCTACCACCATATGGGCGCTAAACCTATTCTGCATTAGTATGAAATGAAGCTCTGCCTACATGTGCAGCTGTGGACGATTGAAACGCTACCCACGAATGAGGAACTGACTGACGTTCCAGTCCAGTGAGTTGCTGAGCTTCATCTGTCGGTGTTCAGCACCTTGCAGGAAAGGGCCATAAAGGCTGGGTCTTTTTCTCCTTAACTCCTAACATTTCCACTGAGTCTTGCTGGAAAAAGAAGGGCAAGACCTGGGCCCCAAATATGTCTGATGTGCTTGTCTGACTTTAAAAGATTCAAATTTCTGTTACAATTCAATTCCAGCAATGCCCCTCTGCCATGTACATTGGCCAAACTGAACAGTCTCTATGCAAAAGAATTAATGGACACAAATCTGACATCAGGAATCATAACACTCAAAAACCAGTAGGAAAACACTTCAACCTGTCCAGTCATTCAATGGCAGACCTGCGGGTGGCAATTTTGCAACAGAAAACCTTCAAAAACAGACTTCAGTGAGAAACTGCTGAGCTGGAATTGATATGCAAACTAGATACAATCAACTTAGGCCTGACTGGGAATGGCTGAGCCATTACAAACATTGAATCTCTCTCCCCTTGTAAGTATTCTCACACTTCTTATCAAACTGTCTGTACTGGGCTGTCTTGATTATCACGTCAAAAGTTTTTTTTTTCTCTTACTTAATTGGCCTCTCAGAGTTGGTAAGACAGCTCCCACCTTTTCATGCTCTCTGTATGTGTATATATATCTCCTCAATATATGTTCCATTCTATGCATCCGAAGAAGTGGGCTGTAGCCCACGAAAGCTTGTGCTCAAATAAATTCGTTAGTCTCTAAGGTGCCGCAAGTACTCCTGTAATTCTTGTTACAATTCAGTGTGTCAAGTGACTGCTTCAGCAACCGACAAAACCTAGCTGCTTAACTGAGGAGGCCTTCCAACAGAGGTGGAGTGGAGATGTTCCCAGTATTTGGGGGGTGGGTATGGGTAAGTAGACTGTAAAGACAGGTCCTTGCCTAGCTAGGATGGTCTCTTGTACTGCATCTTTCACTTAATAACACAACTGGAACACTGAGAGCCTCTTTCATAGCTGCCATGGTAAAGGACCCTTCATGGAGAATACCCTGCCAGCAGGGCAATTGCAGCTTGTGTGTGTCTGCCAACAGCAACAGTAGTGGTATCACATAGGGAGAGAAGCATTCACTTGAATAGGCAGGTTATTTGAGGGTTAATAGGTCAAAACCAAGACCATAAAGCCCATCCAGAAATTAACAGAGAGTCAATTCAGATCACAGAGCACTAGTATTGTATTTACTCAATCATAAGCCAGTTCGTTTATAAGCCAACCCCCACAAGATGTATAAGTAAAAATGGAAAATGTTTATGACCCATTCATAAGCCGACCTTATAATTCAGGGGTCAGCAAACTTTTTGGCTCGTGGGCCATCAGGATAAGCCGCTGGGGAGGCCGAGATGGTTTGTTTACCTCGAGCGTCTGCAGACACAGAGTTAAACCTAAGTAAACGAAGTGTCCCAGTGTGCCAGCTGCTTACCCTGACAGGCCTGGACAGCAACTGGTAGGGAAATTTTTTTGGGAGGAGAAGCTTGGAGTCAGGGGAGTAACCCCTGTGTCCACCCCCCACATGACCCCACCCCTAGCCCGGGACCCCCACACTCTCCCCATCCCATCCCATCCCACCTTATCTGGGGAGGGCCAGGGGAGGATGTCTCTGACCTGGCTGGAGCTGCTCTGGCGCCCAGTTGGCACGGCCACAGCCTGCTCTGGGGGGCGGGGCTGAGCGGCACGGCTGCAGCCTGCCAGCCCTGGAGCTGCAGCTGCTTCGGAGGCTATGGGGAGAGCAGCGTGGCCAGAAGCTGAGAGACTCTGGTCCCACCTCTTCCCTTCTGGCTGTGCTGCCTCTCCTCGCTCCCTCTGTTGGGGGGAAGGGCTGTGTCCCACCTCTCTCTCTCTATACCCGTTCATAAGCCGACCCCCTTCTCTGGTGCTTCCCTTTTTTAATAAAAAAAGTTGGCTTATGAACGAGTATATACAGTATATTGTGATGATGTGGTACCTCCATAGGCAGTAACTTTCTGCTGTAGCTTCAGTTCCTGAACAGATTAAAGATGAAAACCAGTATAGGGCATGTTGCAGCAGACTGATGTTGAGGTGACAAAGACACTGATGACTGGAGCTATGTCCATGTCTGACAGAGGTGGGAGGCAATGTAGTTTGGTGGGTGGGGCACCAGAGTGGGAGTCAGGAAACTTGGATTGTATTCCTGGCTTGGTCATGGACCTGCTGTGTAACTGGGAAACATCACTACACCTTTCTGTGTCTCTGTTTCCTTTCATGTCCATGTAGACCAGGCCTGAACAACATGCGGCCCGCGTGGGCTCACTGTGCGGCTCGCGGGGGGGGGGCGTGAGGAGGCAGGCGGGCAGTGGCTGGGGGGGGGGGCAGGTGAGTCGGCGGTGGGGGAAGGAGCCTGAGGAAGCAAGCAGCGGGCAGTGGGGGGGGCAGGTGAGCTGGCGGCTGGCCCCAGCTCACCGCCTCTCCGCCTCCTCCCCTGAACGCTCTGCCCCACTTCTCCCCCTCCCCCCCACGAATCAGCGGTTTGCGCGGGAAGCCTGAGAGGGCAGATAAGCGGTGTGGTGGCTTCATGCTCAGGCCCAGAGAGGTGGAGACGAAGCCAAGGTGAGCTGGGGATGGGTGGCGGGGGGAGAGGCACCCACGCCGCAGCAGGTAACCTGAGGGGGGCGCAGGGGAACCGCTCCCCGCCCCAGCTCACCTCCCCTCTGTCTCTGCCTCCCTGGGCCTGAGCGCGAAGCCACCGCTTGCTTCTCAGCCCTCTAGGGTTCCTGCGTGAACCGCTGATTTGCAGGAAGCGGAGGGGCTGCAAGGATAGGGGTCGGGGCGGTCAGAGGGCATGGAACAGGGGGGTTGAATAGGGGCAAGGGTTCCAGGGTGGGGGCTGTCAGGAAGGAGGGGGGGGTTGGATGGGGCAGCAGGGGGTAGGGGTTCCAGGGATGGTCAGGGGACAGAGAGAAGGGGTGGTTGGATGGGGCAGCGGTTCCGGGGGGCCATCAGAAATGAGAGGAGGGGTTGAATGGGGGTGGCGGGGGACAGTCAGGGGACAGGGAAGGGGGGTGGATGGGGTAGGAGTCCCGGGGGGAGGCATCAAGGAACGCGGGGGGGTTGGATGGGGCAGGAGTCCCGGGGGTGGGCAATGACCCCCTTGTGGGGTGAGGATGGAACCGGTTGTTAAGATTTTTGGCAGCTCATCACTGGCCAGGGGCATGGGAGGCTGAGGAGGTGAGCGGGAGGGCAGTGGTGGGGGTGAGTATGCGGGGTGGGGGCTGGCAAGGCGAGCAGGGGGGGCAGGTGAGCCGGGGGAGTGGGGGTCTGAGGAGCTGAGCAGGCAGGTATTGGTGGGGGGGGAGGTGAGCAGGCGGGGGGGAGGGGGGCTGAGGAGATGAGCTACGAGTCAGTGGCTGACCTATTCTACTGATCTGGTCTGGCTCCCATCCCCTCTTCAAGGGTTGCAGCTGTCTGGAGGTGCCTGCCTTCCATGCCTTCCTCAGTCACACCTCATTCATTCAACAGGGCAATTGATTACAAAGTGAAGGGAAGATCTTATTCTACTTCTAGAATAAGAAGGGGTGGCGCTGGGGAAGGAGGGTTTGTTTTCTTGGGGTGGGCAGCGCTTGGGGGGGGTTGTTTTCGCAGGTCGGGCGGTGCTGGAGGGGGTTGTGTTTCGGGGGGGCTGGGTGGCACTTGGGGTGTTTCGGTGGTGCTGGGGGGGGGTTCAGCGGGGCCGGGGGGGTTTCGGCCCTCAGCTGTTTTCTTTGGAGTAATATGGCCCTCACCGCTTTACGAGTTGTGCAGGCCATTGTAGACTGTAAGCTGTCCAGGCCAGGATTCTCTCTTGCTATGTGTGTGTATGGTGTCTAGCTCAATGGGGCCCTAATTTTGACTGGGACTGCTAGGTATTACCGTATACAAATTAAGAAGAAGACTGGGGCTGTGGGGAGTCCATCTTGGTCACTTATGAGACGCCTTCATCTATAAGGAGCTGGTGAGCTAACCAGATGCTCATGCATATCAGACATGTGTCCTCTATAAAAGTAATATTTTGCCAGAATCTTCAAGTTGCTTTTGCCAACTAAGTTGTCTTTGTTCCAGAGAGAGTGCCAGAGATATAGCAACATAGTTATCATAATATACATATACCTGATTCTAGAAAGGTAACTGAACAGGGGGAGGGATAGCTCAGTGGTTCAAGCATTGGTCTGCTAAACCCAGGGTTGCTGCAAGTTCAATCCTTGAGGGGGTCATTTAGGGATCAGTGGCAAAAAAAAATAGTTGGGGATTGGTCCTGCTTTGAGCAGGGGGTTAGACTAGATGACTTCCTGAGGTCCCTTCTAATCCTATTATTCTATGAACTGTAACTTTTTAAAAAAAGTGTAGCACTAGGTATATAGTCGCCTTAAGAACAGCCATACTGGGTCAAACCAAAGGTCCATCTAGCCCAGTATCCTGCCTTCCAACAGTGGTCAATGCCAGGTGCCCCAGAGGGAATGAACAGAACAGGTAGTCATCAAGTGATCCATTCCCTGTGGCCCATTCTCTGTGGCCCATTCTCAGCTTCTGGCAAACAGAGGCTAGGGACACCACCCCTACCCATCCTGGCTAATAGCCATTGATGGACCTATCCTCCATGAATTTATCTAGTTTTTTTTTAACCCTGTTACGGTCTTGGCCTTCACAACATCCTCTGGCAAAGAGTTCTACAGGTTGACTGTGCATTGTGTGAAGAAATACTTCCTTTTGTTCATTTTAAACCTGCTGCCTATTAATTTCATGTGATGACCCCTAGTTTTTGTGTTATGAAAAGGAATAAATAACACTTCCTTATTTGCTTTCGCCATACCATTCATGGTTTAATAGACCTCTATCATGTCCCCCCTTAGTCATCTCTTTTCCAAGCTGAAAAGTCCAAGTCTTATCAATCTCTCCTCATACGGAAGCTGTTCCATACCCCTAATAATTTTTGTTTCCCTTTTCTAAACCTTTTCCAATTCCAATATATCTTTTTTGAGATGGGGAGACCACAGCTGCACACAGAATTCAAGATGTGGGTGTACCATGGATTTATATAGAAGTCTTAATGATTCCCAACATACTGTTTGCTTTTTTGATTGCCACTGCACATTGAGTGGATGTTTCCACAATGACTCCAAGATCTCTTTCTTGAGCTGTAACAGCTGATTTATGAATATGTTGAATAGGACTGGTCCCAGTACAGACCCCTAGGGGACACCACTCTCCATTCTGAAAACTGACCATCTATTCCTACTTGTTTTAACCACTTACCAATCCATGAGATGACCTTCCCTCTTATCCTATGACAGCTTACTTTGCTTAAAAGCCTTTGGTGAGGGACCTTGTCAAAGGCTTTCTGAAAATCTAAGTACACTATATCCACTGGATCCTCCTTGTCCACATGCTTGTTGACCCCCTCAAAGAATTCTAGTAGATTGTGAGGGATGATTTCCCTTTACAAAAACCATGTTGACTTTTCCCCAACAAATTATGTTCATCTATGTGTCTGACAATTTTGTTCTTTACTATTGTTTCAATCGGTTTGCCCGGTACTGAAGTCAGGCTTACTGGCCTGTAATTTCTGGGAACACCTCTGGATCCATTTTTTAAAAATTGGCATCACATTAGCTACCTCCAGTTATTTGGTACAGAAGCTGATTTAAATGATAGGTTACAGACTACAGTTAGTAGTTCTGCAATTTTATATTTGAGTTCTTTCCAAACTTTTGGGTGAATACCATCTGGTCCTGGTGACTTATTACTGTTTAGTTTATCAGTTTGTTCCAAAATTTCCTCTGACACCTCAATCTAAGACAGTTCCTCAGATTTGTCATCTAAAAAGAATGGCTCAGGTTTGGGAATCTCCCTCCCATCCTCAGCCATGAAGACTGATGCAAAGAATTCATTTAGTTTCTCCGCAATAGCCTTATCCTCGAGTGCATCTTTAACATCTCAATCGTCCAGTGGCCCCACTGGTTGTTTAGCAGGTTTCCTGCTTCTGATGTACTTAACATTTTTTGCTAAAGTCTTTGGCTAGATGTTCTTCAAATTATTTTTTGGCCTTCCTAATTATATTTTTATACTTCATTTGAAAATAAAGTACACTTTTTAGTAAGGTATTGGATAAGCTGAGAGGCATGGGGTACTGCCAACATTTTGTAGGCAAGCAATATTTTAAAAAACATTCAGGAGCATTTTGCTGCACTACATAAGTAGTTGGGAAGAACTGACTAAGCAGCAAAAACAAGCTCTCTGGTTGACTAATTTTGAGGCCACTCAATATGACTGCATCCCAGGTTTGTGTATATCTGTCTTGTCAAAGGGGATATAGTCTAATGTAAGGAATACCCTACTGTTACCAGTACAAACTAGCAGCTCATTGTACCATTCCTTTTTAAGTCATTGTTCAAAATCATAAGTATAAAACATTTTGAATAGAATACTTAAGATACTGTAAATTCAAAAATAAAGCAAAAGACACTCCAGGCAACCTAACCACATCCTGGTTACTGCTCAGGTATTATGTAGGCAATAATGATTATACTGAAATTGATTCTTGGAGCTTCAAAAAGAATGAGTTCACATGAAGGGGAGATAGATGGCATTTGTGAGGGTTACCAGGAAATCCATATAAAAACAAAGAGCTTGATCCCGTGGCTATTGAAGACAATGGGAACATTGATCTTGCACCTCAGAAGTCAATGGCAGACTGAATATGCATTGACTACTAACATAAACCATTTAAATAATTAAGGCAAAAGGTCTGCAGTTTCTCTCTCTCTCTCTCTCTCTCTCTCTCTCATTCTTTTTTCTAGTGTCTGGCTATCAAATTTTGTTGCAAGCTACCAAACTTGTCTGGCAGCCTGGACAAACACCACACTTGAAAGCGAGTTTATTTGCCTTACATTCTGGATTTTGCAGAACTTGTTTCTTTTTCAAATAAGTGATTGATATGGGAGGGGCATGGTGCATGTGGTGACTTTTTGGTGTGTGCATAGTTAGCATAGAGTAGCCTTTTATAATGGATGGCGCGGTCCTGCATTGAGCTGAGACTGTGGGCAGGGCTCTGCTCATATGGATCTCATGTAGGATCATGGCCATAGAGAGGACCAGTTCACTAGGGACAAGATTCTGATATGCTGATAGCATCATACTCAAGGCCTTGTCTGAACTTGTACTTGTCTGAACTTGTACTGCTTTAACTATTTTGGTGCAACCCCCTGGTGTGGACTCTGTCATACCAATGCAAAGGTACTTTACACTAATATATCTAATCCTGTGCAAGACAAGGAATAAATTATCTGGAAAAAGATCCCTTTATATTGGCATAATTGCATCCACACTAGGGGTTATAACTATTTAAGTAAAAAATATCAGACTTCTAACAAATAGTTATTGACATAGACTGTGTGTAGACCAGGCCTTACTCCATTTGAGTAGTCTCCATGAAATGGACCTGATGCTCAGTCACACTAAGGCCAGTTTATAGGCCCCTTGGCAGCCAGAGTGGTGAAAAATGAACATTTACACTCACTTCAAGATCTCTTTTCCCTGTCAGAGAGATGTAAAGCAACCTTACTATAAATGAAAATCCGATTCAAATGGGTCTCTTGTGGAGTAAGTCACTTCCCAACATAAGTAAGGGTATCAGAATATGGCCCTGAATTATAATTTGGAAGAAAAAATTAAATAAAGGTTCTTACTTTATTATGAGGTCTGTGAGAGAAGGGAGGAACATAGCTAAGGGCTTATCTAAATTTAAAAGTTTTACAGCCATAACTATGCTGGTAAGGGGTGTGATTTATTTTATGTATTTATTTTCCTGACAAAGTTTTATTTGTGAAAGTCCTAGGATACAGTTGTACTGGTATAAGGTGCTTTATATCAGTATAGCTTTTTCTCTTCAACAAACTGGAATCTGAAACTAGACTGGAATAAGCACTTTTATAGTGGTGTAACTACACCCACATTATTTGATTTTCCACTTTAACCATCATGGTATAGTTAAAGTGGCAAGGCTTTTAAGTATAGATAAGTCTTTAACATCTCTGCCTGGCCCTTCGCCCTAGCCCCTCACTATTTGTTGTTATATATAATGTTATTATGAACTTTTTATCAGTTTGATTTTTTTTTCTTCCTTCCAATGAAATAACTTGTAAATTTCACTGTGATTGTTTAAATTGAAAGCTGAAGCCTGGTACTTTTTTTTTTTTTTCCCACGAGAACCTCTCATTTTGTGGTTGCTTGAGGAAGTTGACTTTAGCAATTTAAGATGAAGCAGTGGTTTTTTTAGAAAGAAACAGTGGCCGTTAACAAAAAAAAATGCCTAAATATGTTAACAGGTGCAAGAGCTGTCTAATCACATGATGGCTACAGGAAACCTATTAACCATAGTGTTCAGGTTAGAGATAGGTCACACAGATAATTTAACCTTCTGGTATTGTTATCTTAGAAATTTTGCTGTATCTTTTCTTTTTCTTGTACTTCAGTGGCTGTACAGAAAATTTTACTATCTTCAATCTCTAGTTTGTGTTATGTGTATGACTTAGATAACAGAAAGGTGGTGACACAAAGCAGTGACACTCAGCCTGACTCTAACCTTGCGGAGCTCTATTTGGGAACTGGAACAGTGGTGTGAGGTTAAGAGGATGTCAGCATTAAATCTGAATTTCTATGCTTTTGCTGGTTTTATGTCATAGGCTCCAATCTTTGCTTAAATGTAGCCTTGTTTTATAAATTAAGCAGCTTGGAAGCATGTCAGTGCATGACATTTTTTTGAAGCTATTAGTCTGTCGTTCAGGACATCTCTCACAGCTGTAAAAGTCTCATTTAGGACTATGCCCTGGCTTACTTGAGGCTAAAACCTCTGTTTTCCAACAAAATCTTCACCTGCTATTCCAGACTGCCAAGGAGGGGGCCATCCTGACCCAGCAGTCCCAAGAGCTGACATTGACAAGTGAAATTTTTCTTTTAATCTTCAGAATGTAAACCTTATCCTGAAGCATTGGAGACCCCAGAACAACAACATTGTATTAGTGTGTTAACAGGGCCTATCTCTCTAATTAAAAAATATATATTTTAAATCATATCTGATATAACTGAGGGTGTTACTGTAGTCTATATAAACATCTAATGATATTTTTGAATCTTGGCCTCAGTGTGGACTAATGTTCCTCTGCTTAGGGTGCTAATCTGGGATTTAAAAGACTGGGATTCTGTTCCCTGTTCCACCACAGGAGTTTTACGTTATTTTGGCAAGTAATTTCATCTCTCTGTACCTCTGTTTCCCATCTGTAAAATGGGGATGATCGTATTTCCCTAACTCAACAGGGTGTTGGAGAAATATATTAATTATTGTGAAGCACTCCCATACTATAGTAATGGAGGCCATATAAGTACAATAGACAGTGATATCACATTGCAGTGAGTTCTGTACGTTCCTTTTTTAAAGACAATGCAAAAGTATTTTCTTTGATCTGTTTTACATTTTTGTAGCTTTTTGATTTCACTGAATTTCCCTCCCCCCCAATCCTCTTGTATTATGAGGGGTAAACAACGAGCAACAATGTACCTTCTCTCAATAATCCATTATTTTGTATGCCTCTATCATGACACAAGTTATTTGTCTCCTCTCTAACTGATCAGTGTCAGTCTTTTTCAATCTCTTCGTGGTTTTTCTGCGCCTCAAAGAATACTAAGAAATGAAAGCAGGATTTTCGTTTATAAAAACCATGCTCTTTGTCCCTACCTTATTGCATTCCTCTTGTAGCTTCATAACTCTGTTTTAACAAACTTTTCAATACTGAATAAGGTTTACTGGTCTGAAATTCCTAGGATCACTGCTAATACCATTCTTAAAAACAGTTCTAGCTAGTAGGCCCAGTGGCCTAATGGATAAGGTATTGGTTTCCTAAGCCAGGAATTGTGGGCTCAAGTCACATCTAAAGTAAAACATTGTTCTCTCACTGACAATCTTAAATCAAAAGTGGATGTTTTTCTAAAAGTTCTGCTCTAGAAATTATTTTGGAAGTTCTATGGCGGGTGTTATACAGGAGGTTTATTAGATGATCAATGTGGTCCCCTCTGGTCTTGGAATATATGAAAAAATGCTACCCTCTAGTTCTCAAGTTTATAAGCTGATTCTGATGAGCAACTGGATATTTTTATTAGCAGTTCAGCCACTTCATTCTTATGTTCCTTTAAATCAGTTGAGTGTGCATCTTCTGGGCCTAGTGCTGACTTGATGCTCTTAGGTTTTCCATTTAACACTGCCTTTATCCCTGGCAGGTGCGTTTGAAAAAAGTAGATCCAAGGTAGGAATCTCCCCAAAATCCTCTAGTGAAAACTGATGCAAAGTATTTAGCTCTGTGTCTTTCTTTGCTTGAAGCCACAAAAAATCTTATCACTTTCCCCAGTTTTTTTGTGTTAAGGTTCTAGGAGGAATCAGGATTATAACCTAGAGAAGGCCTAACAGTCAGAACACATTATTTCCATAGCACAAGTCTTCTGATTACATTTGAACCAGTTGGGTGCTCTAACTGAAAATATCCTTGAGGAAATGCTACAGACTGAAACCAAGGAATCAGCAGATTCTGACACTATTCTAGATGTGAAAATAATGCAGACTGAAGCAGATAATATGTGAGAGGAAAATAATGTGCAAAATTTTCTTGCACTCAATACAACATTAAATAAAGCAATAGCAGAAGCAAAGACATTGGACAAAGTACCAATTCCCAATGGATAGGAAACCAACTTCCCTAGACAGTGACTCAGGATTTTGGCTGGTCTGAATAACTTTCACAAGGTTTCATCTGCCACTTAATTCTAACCTTCTCTTGTAGCTTCCTTGAGAAGCGTTTGCTCAATGAGGGAATCTGGAGATGGAAAAGACCTATTACAGTTGATCATTTAGACCTTCCTTTTGCGAATTGTCTTACTCTGTGGCCAAGGGAGAAAATGGTAGGGTAGAACTAGGTTTTATTCCTGACTCTGACATGAACTTGCTGGGGGATCCTGGAAGGAAATCACTTAACTACTTTATGCCTCAGTTTCTCCAATTGTACAATGGAAGTAATATTTACTTATACATGGTCATTATTTAATGTGTATTAAGTGCTCAGAGATCCTTGGATGAAAGGCTCGGTGTGTATGTATTATTACTGATCTTAATCTCGCTTTCACCTTGTTTATTATTCATGGTACATCTTCATAACTTGTGAAGGCATTATACTTTTCAAGTCTGTAATTGTTAATTCCTGCTCCTGCTATGCAATTGTCAGACTAGAAGAAGGAGTCCTTCTAAAGCTATTTTCCGATGATACATATCTACATTACATAAACAATGCCAGTGTCTTTTGGTATAAATATTAAAGAAACACCACAGAATAGAAACACTGAGATCATGGTCACACCCACATTTCTACTCATAAAAAAAAACATGTGACCACTTCATAATAAGCATAATATTTCAAAATGTTCTGTCCCTTAAGGCTGTCTCCTCTGCCTGCTTATTGCTTTTACTAATTATTTCAAACATACAGTCCTCCATATGGAAGTCAGATATTTTAGTCATAACAAAACTAAAAGTTATTTTCTTTGGAACAGAAGTGTTCCTCATTGTCACACTGTGATAGAGTAGTCAGTCAACAGGTACCATTTAGAGGAAGTCACACGTTGTCTTTTCAAGGAAGCTAGACCTTTCACGTCTCCCCCACTTCTGTCTAGTTGTGGAATGACAATTAGGCCCTGGTTCAGCAAGGTACTGAAGCATGTACTTGATGTTAACAGAACCACACATGGTTAAAGCTAGGAATTAATTGGGGCATTAATATCTTAAAGGATACCATTTTCTCCCTCGGCCACAGAGTAAGACAATTGACAGAAGGAAGGCCTAAATCAGGGATTGGCAACCTTTCAGAAGTGGTGTGCCCAGGGCCGGCTCCAGGCACAAGCCGACCAAGCACGTGCTTGGGGCGGGACCTTGGGGCGGGGCGGCGCTCGGGTTTTTTGTTTTTTTGGTTTGGTGGGGCAGCACTAGAGGGTTTTGTTTGTTTGTTTTTGTTTCGGTGGCGCGGCGTTGGGGGGAGTGGCACTCGGGGGGGTGGGGGCTTGCGCGACGCTGGGGGGAGCTTTGGGCGGCGCTCGGGGGGGTGAGGCTTCGGGCGGCATGGCGCTCGGGGGGCAGGGGTTTGGGCGGTGTGGTGCTGAGGGGTTTAGGGGGGTGGGGCTTTGGGCAGCGTGGCGCTCGGGGTGGTGGTTTCGGCAGCGCAATGCTCACGGGGGTGTGTGTGTTACGGTGGCGCTCTTTTTGTTTGCTTGGGGCAGCCAAAAAGTTAGAGCCAGCCCTGGGTGTGCCAAGTCTTCATTTATTCTCTCTAATTTGAGGTTTCGCGTGCCACTAATACATTTTAACATTTTTAGAAGGTCTCTTTCTATAAGTCTATAATATGTAACTAAACTATTGTATGTAAAGTAAATAAGGTTTTTAAAATGTTTAAGAAGCTTCATTTAAAATTAAATTAAAATGCAGAGCCCCCCGGACCGGTGGCCAGGATCCGGGCAGTGTGAGTGCCACTGAAAATCAGCTCATGTGCTGCCTTCAGCACGCGTGCCATAGGTTGCCTACCCCTCGTCTAAATGATCAACTATAATAGGTCTTTTCCATCTCCAGATTCCCTCATTGAGCAAACCCTTCTCAAGGAAGCTACAAGAGAAGATTAGAATTAAGTGGCGGATGAAACCTTGTGGCAGTTATTCAGACCAACAAAAATCCTGAGTCACGATGGCTTACTCTTCCTAGTTGGGGGAGAGGTGCTGGGTGAAAGCTGAGTCACCTGAAAAACTGGTTTGAGCAGATGCTCTAAGGGATCCAATGAGGGTTCCTTTCCTATAAAAGCTCCCTTGAACAAAGAAGATGCAGAGACACAATGGTGATGGATATCTTGGATTGGACATATGGCCACAATTAACAAAGAAATGCTCAGTCTTGGGGAAAAAATACAGGGAACCTAGATAGAGACCCAATTTCTGAGTGGTAATTCAGGTGAAAGAAATCCTCCTGCCTGCTTGTAGTTTTATTCAACTGCATAACACAAGGTTCTTGCCCACCCAGCAATATTTTAATAATATCAGTCTGAAGCATATTTGTTTGCTTTGCCTTTCTATTTTATGGGGTTATTTCTCTTTATGCTTTCTGATAAACTTGATCTAGATTATGGCAAATGTTAAGTGTGGAATAATCTACACTCCAATGTGCCTGAGGGAGAGAAACCAGAACACTGACTTCAGAGGAGGTAAAAGCTGGTGTGCAGTCAAAACTATGGGAACTGCAGGGTCAGTCCCAGTCTGATGCTGAAAAGAAGCTGGCATAGTCGACCATGGAGGAGGGGGAATACTTAAGGTCTGGAAGGTGGTTTGTGTGGCTAGGGCTTGCAACTCTGGACCAGATTCTATGCTGTTGCAACTTCACTGAAGTCAGTGGAGTTATACCAGCAGAGGATTTGGTCCAACATGTCTAACTCAATTAGAGATTCTGTCCTGTAGGTGAAGGCTCATAAGAGAAACTAAATGAGTGCCTGCTAATAGTCTAGCTTCAGTGGCTCATGGTGATTGTGTTTGGTACCAGAGGTCTGATGCACATCCTCTCCAAAGAGGTTTCACAGCTGTTACAATTTAGGTCTAGTAGGAGGGTTTTCTAGTTGCATTCCTAGTTACAAACCAGGACTGTATGTACAGGATGCTGGAAATGAAAGAGCACAATATAAAGTGAGGCTCATGCCAATGTCCGACCTAGGCAGTTGAGAGTACTGCCTATATGAAAGGGGGATAATTGTGTTCTTAGCAATAGCTCGAGCCAGATGTTCCTCCGAAGCATGGGGCAGGGGTCGCTTGCTAAAGGAGTGGGTGGATCGGTTTATGTGGCCTGCATCTTGCAGGAGGTCAGACTAGATTATCATAATGGTCCCTTCTGATCTTGAATTCTATGATTCTATGATTCAAGAAGTTGCTTCTATGAATCTGTTGGCAAAGATAGCTGTTTTATGGCATTACCCAGTGATCTTTGACACCTTTTTTTGCTGAACGGTGAATTGTGTCAAAATAAGATGCATGTTACTGTCAGAATGATATTGTATCAGTCATCAAAGAAAAGCAGTTTGTCCTTAGAAGCTAAGAGGGTTCTGAAGTGGATAGAAAAATACCTCCTGGGATTCACACTTGGCAGCAAAGGTCATTAGGAGTGCTAACTGGATCTGCTTCCAGATAGTCTTGCTCTGGATTATTGGAATTTATCTGAGAGGGTTTTCTCCTCCTCATTGACACTCAGGTTATGAGCACACTGGATCTGCTTGCTAACAATTTTGGAGCTGGGGGTAGGGTAGGAGCGGAGAAGCACTTGTGACTTTCTGCAATGAGTATTTACAACAGGTACTGCAGTAAAGGGGTGGGAGTGGGAATGTAGGACAGGACACAGGAAACTCACCTGGGTCCATGATTTCTTGAGGCCCAGTTACTTTGGGTAAATATAGGCCCAGCCTGGCACAACTCAGGGATTTGGAGGTGCAGTTTGCTTTGAAAGTTTCCTGTAAATAGCAATGTATCTCACGGGGAACATTTTTCACAGGGCTTTCTAGCCCTGTATTTTAATTACCTTGATCTGTGCACCAAAACAGCAGGGATGAATTCAGAAGGCATTGTTGAAAATTTGGCTGCATTGGCAGAAGATAGGAAGAGTTGATGGGACTTTTTTCCTGCCATGCTTGAAAACCCTCCATGGAACAGAGCTGTGTGTGTGTGTGTGTGTGTGTGTGTGTGTGTGTGTCAGTGTGTATTGGGTGCAGAAGTAGTGTGGTGCAAGGAAAAAGAAAATTACTAACTCATGTTGTGTGGTTTCAGAGTGCTAGCCGTGTTAGTCTGCATCAGCAAAAAGAACGAGGAGTACTTGTGGCACCTTAGTTATTTGAGCATAAGCTTTTGTTGGCTAAAACCCACTTCATCGGATGCATGCAGTGGAAAATACAGTAGGAAGATATATATATATACACACACACAGAGGACATGGAAAAAATGGGTGTTGCCATACTAACTATAACGAGAGTAATCAGTTAAGGTGGACTATTAAAGTGAACAAATTTTAGCCTCTCATATGTCTGTAATTAAAACATACCTTAAGCCAGTTCACAACAATACATACAAGACACTTGACTTTTTATACATAGCACCGTGCATATGCATTTAGAAACCACATGTCAGACATAAACCCACAATCAGCTGCTCACCATAAGAGCCTTGCAAGTTCCAGCACCTATAGTTATTCAGTTCATAGTCTCATCTATACCAAGTCTTCACATTTTCATTTAAATTACCTTCAGACCAGATTCAGAGTCTGTGCCTCTGGTGTGCATGTCCCTGTTTGCACATTAATTTTCCTATATAAATAGGCATTTGCATGCCTTATCTCCTTTTTCATAGGCAAATGCTTAGGAGAACATATGCACACCCAAGCAAACTGACTCCCAGAGCTGATCTGTTTCAGTAGTGGTGGAAGATGATGAAGAGTCCATTTGCACCTGGTTTCTTGTCCTGCAAATGAATATTTCTAACTGATATCTGTCTGAAATAATACAGACATTTTACTTTATTCTTATCAGAGGAGAAGAATCAAGAAAATTCATATTTTAGATTTATCATTTTGTGCTTGTTTTAATAGAGAAATTTATGGTATCAGGCTAGAGTTGGTCTAGACATATTTATTTATTTTGTTTAGATTAAACACAAGGACTGTGTTGTTATTATGTAAGTGTAAACAGTGCCTAGCACAATGGGTGCTTGGTCACGGATCAAGGCCTGTAGATGCTAACACAGTATTATTAATAAATAATAATTTCTTTACTCTGGGGCAATTATTTTTGCTTTGATGAAAAGTTATAACTAGTGCTGAGAGAAACCAAAATTTTTGATGTGAGAATTTCTGATATTCAACATTTGTTTTTTGTCCCAAATTGGGATGAAATGTTAAAATATTGAAACTTTTTTTTCTGAAACAAAAAGTTCTTTAAAAAAATTCAGTTCAGAAATGTTTAGTTTCCACTTGCTGAGCCAAAGTGTAAGGTTCTGTTTCAAATCAGTCTGCCAAAGGTGCTGCAGTGCCTTATGGGAGTCGTAGTTCAGATCCCTCATGTCTTCATTCACAGTTATGGACTGGGCTAACACACTACAGTCATATGAATCCCATGATGCACAATGCAATTTGTTTGAACTGAAGACTGCTTTGCACCATTGGAGATGAAGCCCAGCCCATAGGAGAGAATGGGGGCATGAAGCACCTGAACTATCACTCTCAAGAGACAGCACAGCACCTTAGGCAGATCTAGTTTAATGCTGAACTGGCTCAAAATGAAATGGTTCCATTTAGTTCAACAAACCAAAATGTCTTGATTTGCATTGAACTGTTCCAAAACAAAATATTGTGCTTCATTTTCTCTGATGGAGAACTTTGAGTTTTGTAGAAACTGCACTTGTCAACAAATAATAACGTTGACAGAAAATTCTCAACAAGCTCGAGTTATAGCCTTAGTGATGGAGATGCTACCATAACTACTTTATACTCTTGTAACCTTTTTTTTCTTTTTCTTTTGAGGACAAATATTTTAGTCATATAATAAACCTTGGGCCAGATTCTCAAGCTAGTATCAATCATCATAGCTAAGGATATAGTGCTTGAAATGTTTTGTTTAACATACGTATGTGTGTGAAGCATTTCCCTTTCTGAGAGCCTTTAATTAATCTTTTAGCCCAGCTTACCTTGCTTAAATCTAGGAAAACAGGAGGAGATAAGTGTCCCGTTCCTCTTAACTTTCAATGGGGACTGGCACCTATCTTCCATTTGTGCCTTTTGAAAATCTCCCAACATTGAATTACTCAGCTGCTCTTACTCCCGCAAAAATGAAATGTGAACACGTGTATGTGCATGACTGAAATGGGTTCCTTCCACGAGGCACTCAGAATTCTCAATGTGGGATTTTGAAAATTGCTTTAAAAATAGGAGGGGAGTTGTTGTGGTTTGTTTAATTTATTTATCTTTCTTTCTAGAAAAGCAGTTATAGGTCACTTAGCCCAGAATCCTATGGGAAGGTAAGTATTTATTTATAATTTCCTGCTCTCACAGTACCATAAACATGCAAGGTGCCTTATAATACAGCTAAAAATGGATACTGTTTAATCTTGTATTCAGATCAATGAAGTGGGCCCTTACTCCTACACAGTCTTACTGAAGTCAGTGAGAGTCTAAACCAGAATCTGCCCACATGGATCTGAATGCAGGAAGGGAAACTATATGAAGAGCAGAGCAAACAGGATGAGATGGCAACGCAGGGAAGGGGAGACAAGGGGAAAAACTTGTGAATTAGTCTTGTTTAAAACAAGCTTAAAACAAAAATGCTGTGGGTCTCTTCACCAGTGCTGGAAGAGTGGAGGAGGAGGAGGAAGAGTTGTTGTTGTTGTTTCTATGTAAAAGTTTGTCATAAGAACGGCCATACTGGGTCAAACCAAAGGTCCATTTAGCCCAGTATCCTGTCTTCCAACAGTGGCCAATGCCAGGTGCCCCAGAGGGAATGAACAGAACAGGTAATCATCAAGTGATCCATTCCCTGTGGCCCATTCTCATCTTCTGGCAAACAGAGGCTAGGGACTCCACCACTGCCCATCCTGGCTAATAGCCATTGATGGACCTATCCTCCATGAATTTATCTAGTTCTTTTTTGAACCCTGTTATTGTCTTGGCCTTCACAACATCCTCTGACAAGGAGTTCCACTGGTTGACTATGCGTTGCATGAAGAAATACTTCCTTTTATTTGTTTTAAACCTGCTGCCTATTAATTTCACTTGGTGACCCCTACTTCTTGAGTTATGAGAAGTAGTAAACAACACTTTCTTATCTACTTTCTCTACACCAGTCATGATTTTATAGACCTCAATCATATCTCCCCTTAGCCATCTCTTTTCCAAGCTGAAGAGTCCCAGTCTTACTAATCTCTCCTCATACGGAAGCCGTTCCATACCCCTATTCATTTTTGTTTCCCTTTTCTGAACCTTTTCCAATTCCAATATATCTTTTTTGAGATGGGGCAACCACATCTGCACACAGTATTCAAGATGTGGGTGTACCATGGATTTATATAGAGGCAACCTGATATTTTCTGTCCTATTATTTATCCCTTTCTTAAGTATTCCCAGCATTCTGTTCACTTTTTTGACTGCCACTGCACATTGAGTGGATGTTTTCAGAGAACTATCGACAATGACTCCAAGATCTTTCTTGAGTGGTAACAGTTAATTTAGACCCCATAATTTTATATGTATAGTTGGGATTATGCTTTCCAATGTGCATTACTTTGCATTTATCAACATTAAATTTCATCTGCCATTTTGTTGCCCAATCACCCAGTTTTGAGAGATCCCAGCACAGCACCCCAGTGTCCTGCTTGGGAGCTATGAAATGGAGCATGGCCAGGTTCCTGAAGTCTACTAGTTTGTATTGTTTTCCAGGCTCTGAGGTGAAATTGCTACCTCAGTCAGTCAGGAGCATACGTACACATCACTATAGGCAACTAAGTAACTAGTTAACAATCTAAACTCAATTTGGGGAATTATTGAACCAGTAACTCACGTCTCAACTTGTAGATCTTCAAGTGATTACCTGTGGTGAAATGTTCTGTCAAGAACAATTCAATTAGTTCAGAACCGTTTTCTATGGAACCCAATGACTCAGCCGCTGGCATCTGGTCACTTCAGAACACACCCAAACAGGAGCTGTAGCAGAGCCAAGACTTTAATGCAGGGAAAACAGATTTAGACTTCTCTCTATCAACAAACTAGGGACTCGATCCTACAAGTACTGAGCACTCTGGCCCCGAGCCAGGACAGCACTTAAGAAGGTACTTAATTCAGAGTAGGTGAGCAGCTCTAGAGATGGTGTCATAATTAAGCACATGCCTAAAGGCTTTGCTGTATCGGAGCCAGAGAGCTCAGCCTCAGCTAGGATTGAGGTCTGAAAACTGCATGACTGAGAGTACAAATATACAACTATGGCTTCAAAACATTCAGGGAGGAAGCACAGATTTATATTGTTTTTCTTGTCCCTTTTAATGGCCCCATGATGCTTCAGAAACAGAGAATCTATTTTCTCCACTTCTGAACTGAATATCTGTTGCCCCTACATGCCACTGAGGTTGTTCAGGGGGATATGTACAGCTGTGTTCACAGGCTTCCTTAAATATTATTCTGTTTAGGGAGGCAATAGTGTCTAGAGAACATTAGAGCTATAAATGCAATGACTGGCCTAGAACAGGGTGTAACTACTGCAGGTGGGACAGCAGAAAAGGTTCACCAGAGTTTGAGACATTTGTATACAGGGCTTTGTGTCAGCCAGCCAAAAACTGTAGATCCATCTAGAGAGTCCACTCTGAATATCCCCAGCTGACCATGCAGTGAAGATACAAAGTTTTAATTCAGGATAACCTCTAGAAACAACCAGTATTTCAAAGTTTAATACTTTGGATTTACACCTGTGCCTCTGAGGCTTTCCCCATTGTCATGATAATGCTGCCAGAAATCAAAGCTATATGCCACACAGGTGTTGTCCAGTGTCCCTGTACAACCTCTCCATGACTGGACTTCCCCATGCAGCAGAACTACATTTCTCTTGTCTTTCAGGCTTCTCGGGAGCTGGAGGATTTTAGCCTGGGGAAAGGAATACTTGTGCAGTAGAACAGGAGTTCACCTCCTGCAAAACAAGAACTCGCCACACAAGTAATTAAATTTTAGACCAAAAAAAAAAATACGGGCCCCACTCACTCATCTGTAATTAATCTTAATTAAGATTAAGAAAATAAAACCTCTCCTGCTGCTGGAGTCTACAATGATGGTTTTGGTGCCAAGTATGAGGCCCACAAAACCTAATGTATGGAGCTGGATAAGGTTTAAAAATTAAACTGAATGGTTTAGTAACAGCATCTCTAAATGGCTCTGAATCCAATGACGTAGAGCCAGACTACACTTTTTGTATAGCACCTTACTACTCAGGTTTCCCATTGACTTCCACAGTTCAACAGCATTTCATTCACAGAATTAAAGCTCAATTACACACTTAGGGCCAGATTTGCAAGTGGTCAGCACCTAAATTTTATGGACTGTGCTTAAGCAAAAAGAATAAAAAAACCACAACCCCCTTAACAAGGAACCTATCAACAGAACCACCTTGTCCTCACACCATCATCTTGCCCAGCTCTCCAAATGCCCAAGAGAACATTTATACATCTGTGTGGTTTAAACTATTGTATCTAAACTAGCTTCAGTGGGACCACTCCTGGAGTAAGGTGTTGCTATTCAGCGTGAGTAAAGAGATCAGAATCTGGCCCTTAATGTTTACTTAAGTCTGACTCCTTGTACCCCATGGCCATACAGCTGTTTTCTCAGGCATGTAGGGAAGAAGCCAGGCTGATGGTGTGGGCTTATGGGGCGTCTGATTTTTTTTTCTTTGCTCAGGTATTGTCCATTAAGTGTGTTATCAGTTATGAATTCTTTTATTTGAAACACTGTTTAGTTGGGATAGGCATGAAAAAGTTGAAATAAATAAATAAAGCACATAGAGGATTCTGCTGAACTATCTATGCAATGCATTGCTGACTAAAACCTGCAAGGCACTAAAGCAAAAGCATTATAGATGAAAGACAGAGAAACACGCACATGCTTTTTACTAGCTGTAGGAATTTGAGACAGTCTGATTTAAACTGTGGCACAATAATTCTTACCACTCCTCCTTATCAACAACCAGCACGTGAAGCTCCTCTTCTTCCTCATGCTAGTGTTTATTATTATGGTAGCACGTACAGCCTCCTACTGAGATCAGGGTTCTGTGGTGCTGGTCACTCTGCAAACACAAAATAAGAGACAATCCCTACCCCAAAGAGTTTACAATCTAAATAGACAAAACAAGCAAAGGATGGGATAAAGAGAGTATTATCATTGCATCCTCTGCATGCAAATCCTCCTGTCTCCTCGCACTCTACATACAATCCCTCCCCCCACCCCCTTTCTCTTTCTGCTTTGTTTTTTATTTTCCTCTCCCATGTATCGACAAGACCAATATCCGGCCTGGTGTCCTCTCCCTCTCTCTCTAACCAGCCATAAAATGGTCATTGTTCTGGGTTTGACTGGAATGCTCTTTCAGATAGGGGCTTCCACATTTGAGTTGAAGGCCTGCCAATGTCCAGCAGCCACTGGTTTACTGCAGATGCCAGTCCCAGAAGGACTCTATGGAGCTCTAACTGTTCTGCTGGAGGAGCCGATCTTTCCTTTCTCTACGCTGTTGGCTCAGCTGCCTGTGCTGCAATGTATCTGCTGATGTACAAGTAATGTTTGACTGAATTCAGGGTGTGTCATGTCCCAAAGGAGTGTGCCATGTCCCAAAGGAGGCATTATCAGGGCTAGGTCACATAACTTTGGAGAGGCAGAAAAGTAAGTCACAAATGAGGGACGTCTGGGTGTGATGCTGTGGCAATTGAGCATATAGGAGTTGGAGGAATCTGGGAATGTGCTATGCAAAAGGGTAGTAGTGAGCATGGCAAGTGCTGCTTGTATGGAGAACACAACCACTGCTTCCCATTGCTCTTCAATGTCTGTGCTAAACCCCAAATACCACTTTATACCCTTGCTTTTTAAACTCGCGTTACTTTTTGTACATACAGTGGCTTGCTGAGAGGCTGTGGGTTACAAAACTCCCATTATGGCATTGCCAGGGTTGCCAATGGTTTATAGGTGATGGTCTGACTTAGAGAAGGATTTGTTAAGCCAGGCACATGCATGACTTAACGTCTTACAGAAGCACTGCTGAAAGAAAATGGATTCCGCCTATTGTGAAGCAGGTATAATGGAGCTTTGGTAATAACCCAGTTCCACAATTACCTCTCTCTCTCTGCCAGAAATAATTTGGCCAGGCAGTTTAGCTTCCTCCAGTATGTGGATGGCACTTCAATGTTTGAAGACTTCAGTAAAGTTAGATGTTGATTTTTAAACACCTGTGTCTTTGTGAGGGCTGTTTTCTGGATAATACACTGTGCTTTTATTCTGTCATTAGTCACATATATCATTTACACTTACTGACTATGGCTCTGGTTTTATCACTTCTTGCCAAAGCACCTCTGTGTTAGAAAGAAAATTGACACCTGGCTGCAGCTTTGTTTCCTTGGCACATTATCTTGCTTTTCCACTCTCTCTGTTGTGAAACAAACCCCCTGTCCTCAGATTTAAGTTCCTATTCAACAGATCTAAATAATAATCATGGTCATTCACCATATTCAAACTGGTCTGACTCTTTGGGATTCTTATGCCCTGCATTGTAGAATGTTCATCCTCACCTCTCCACAGATGTGAAACCCCTGCTGCTCCACTGCACTGGGAGACAGGCCAAGAGGAGCTATGCATCTAATCATGGGTTTTATACCACATATACCACCATGGTATCTGTCCCCTTGTCTGGTGTGGCAGACCAGAGAAGGGCATAGGGTTATGACTAGTGGATCCACCAGACCCATCCTCTTGTTGCCCCTGCTTCCTTGGAGTGTACAGGGGCTAAAACCACTACTACAGCTCGTAGTCTAGCATGGGGCTGTGTCCACACTATCCTGTGACCATAGGTCTGAAGGGGAAGGATTCCCCTGGATACACTATACAAAATCCATTTATTAAATACTTTGATTGGGGGATAAAACCCCATGCCTCTGTCTTCTGCAATGTGTTCATTTTTAAATCAGCCAGGCTAATGAAGACACTTTCCCCCCAGGCTCCACATCCGTCCAAAGGTATATCCAATATCTCACAGTAACTGTGAGCTACAGAGACAAGCTTATACATGCACTTTGGGGAGTTTTAATGACATCCATGGTAACCATGCAGTGCTGGATTAAGGTATAATCTAACTAAGCTACATCGTAGGGCCTCTAAAAAAGAAAAAACTGACTCTATTTCAAATGTTATCAGAATCGGTTGACAAATAAAGGAGATACGGGAAAATATGATTTTCTCTAAATATAGACATTTTCATTCAAATATGACAAAAAATATACACATCTGGCTACACAATACCCTTACCCTCCTCTTACCCTTGACTAATTGTTCGTTATTGACAGGTGGGAGGCCAGGGCTGAGAAAAAATGATAATTGCACTTATAAAATTAGTATTTCTATGAGTAAGTCCGCTATCAATCTCCTAAGGCAGCATTTTGTTGGCCGGCTGCTACTGGTGAAATTCTGACCATGACTTCATAACTTATTTAAATAAATAAATAATCTCACTGCCAATAAAATCAGGAAAAAATGTCAGGTCGGAGACGGCAGTGTCGTGAAGCAATCCTGCCAAGCTCATACTCGTATGTTAGTGTGTTCTTTCTTCTTTTGATCTATACTTAAGTACAATTGTGTGCTTTCTGCTTCATGTGCTGTCCATGCTTCACATGATTGAGTTGCAGGTGATTGTCTTATGGACTTGGGTCGAGTGGATCTTGAGGAGGATAAATTTTGTGTTGGCTTCCCTCTGTCAGTTTCAGGAACCTTCACAGTAAATATCAGAGTGCAGATGAAAGGATAAATAGAGGGTTTTGAGAGATGTGAAGGAAGATATACATATATATCAAAATATTCTGAGTACTTGGTGAGCAAGTTATTTCAGACTCTGTGCATATATGATGTATAGGCTATTAAAGCCTATAATATTCATATTTGTTTGAATATAGGCTAGTTTTTCTCACTTTCTCAATGCTTGTCTAGAGATTACCAGTCTTTTTTTCTGGTAAATTCTTTCTTTTTCTTTTGCACATAGAGCTTGTTGTCAGTCTGTGTGTCCGAGGTGTTTACTAGAGATTAATTAGTGGTCCTGGGGGAGACAAAGGATAGAAAAGTGAACGTGAAGAGAGAGAGCCTAGAAAAAAGACTGGAATTTTCTGCTCGACAGGTTTGGAGCGTGCAAGATAATATTTTATTATAGGTTGTATGCCATGTAAAAATTCTTATATAGACTTATAAATCACATATCATATGCACAATTCATTATATTTTTATAGTATGGCAAAAGAAAAATCCCAAGAATTCATTGTTTTGTAGTGAAAATTAAATCGGAATAAACATTGGTAATATATTTTATATATAGTCTGGATAAACTTTGTATCTCACTGAGAAAATTAATCAAACTTTTTTTATTTATAGAAAAAGGATAATTTTCCATATTCATAGTGTAAAAAAAGTTATATATTCTCTCTTGTTTTTCTGTGAGAACATGGAGAAAATAGCACTAGCTTTCACAGAAATATCCTGGTAAAATAACACAGGTTTTTGGCATATATATATTTGTTGTTGTTTTGTAGATATATAAATATTGAGATTTATATATGTAAAATTATTTTTTTACAGGTTTCAATAAAAACTTTCTGCTACTAATTTTAGTAGCAATATTAAGTAATTCAGCATAACCTTCTATAAAAACAAAGCAAATCAATTTATTAGAAAAATACAACATGCATACAATTTTCTGATGGTTTCTTCTTATCTGGGTGTAATTCATATCAATATAACTAACAGTTGAGATTTAAGCTTGTGGGTTACATGCATCCTATATCCTGTATTGCCTCTTGTATCCTCTATTGCCATCTTATATCCTCTAAAAGTCTCATTGCATATTCAGACAAGGAATTCCACAATTTAGATGCCCCAAAAGAAAAGAAAAATTTCCTGAGAACTCTTCCAGTAAATTGTATTATTTACTGCATTTTTTTATTTCGTATTTTTTATATTGTTTACTTCTACTTTACTTACATTTGCAATTAGTTCAAAGAATTTGTCTAAAATTTATTTCTGTCATGATGTCATCGTTACAGAGAGGGCTGCTGAAAATGAAGATTGTTCTAATTTTTACAACTTCGTGTTTGTATATATGCAAATATAAAGCTTTCGTGTTTATATATTCAATGTCCTTTCTGTGAAAATAATAAATTCATTTTTTTTATGGTATGGGCCCTCTTACACTCGACATAGCTTAGAGACTCAGAATGTCATAATCCGGCCCTGTAATCACAGCAGTGAAATGGGAGTGCTTTGTGACTTTCTCAGAGACCTATCATGTGCCTATAGCCTTTTCCATAGTTCTCCTGAACTGTGTTTTATATATGTAGAGGATCAGAAAGATTTTAACAAACCCTTCCTCTATTTATCATCATGTACCAAAGATTGTCCTGCTTTGCAGCATACTTTATAACAAAATTTACATTTGTTTAGAGTCAGCAATTTAAGGCAGAGGGTCTTTTAAACTATAGGTGAGTCCAGATGTGCACAAATGGTCTTAAATGCTTTAATTCTTTGAGTTCAAGTTTATAGCTGAGCTGTGACATTGTCAATATTATCAGTGAGGGGAATGAGGTCGGGGGAGGGAAGGGGGCATTGAAGCAGTGTAGAGATTAGGATGGTGCAGGTTCTTCCTCTTTGTCAACTTTACCCCTTTAGCATGTGCTCTGGCACAGCTACTGAAGGACCAGCATGCCCCTATACAAGGGCAATTATTAATGTAAGAGATTGTTCAAACAATATGGTTTTTGGTAATTCAGTTTAATTGATAGAGCTTTGACAAAGAATGAGGTTTTCAAAATGTAACTTTTCTATGATCCCTCTCTGACTAAGGGATGATCCTCAAAGGGTATGTCTACACTATGAAATTAGGTCAATTTTTTAGAAATAGATTTTATAAAGTCGATTGTGTGCATCCCTACTAAGCGCATTAAGTTGGCAGTGTGCATCCACAGTACCGAGACTAGCGTCGACTTTCAGAGCATTGCACTGTGGGTTGCTATCCCACAGTTCCCACAGTCTCTGCCACCCATTGGAATTCTGGGTTGAGCGCCAATGCCTGATGTGGCAAAAACATTGTCATGGGTGGTTTTGGGTACATATCATCAGGCCCCCCTCCCTCCGTGAAAGCAACGGCAAGCAATCGTTTCTCGCTGTTTTTCCTGGGTTACCCGTGCAGACGACACAGCACGGCAAGCATGGAGCCCACTCAGCTCACCGTCACCGTATGTCTCCTGGGTGCTGCTGGCAGACACGGTACTGCATTGCTACACAGCAGCAGCTCCTTGCCTTTGCAGCAGCAGATGACTGCTAGCTGTTGTCATCGTCTCCTGGGTGCTCCTGGCAGACCTTGGTGAGGTCGGTCAGGGTGCCTGGACATAAATGGGAGTGACTCCAGGTAATTCTCTTCTTTAAGGTTCATCTCATGGAGATTCAGTGCTGCCTGGAATATCATGCGAGCTGGAGGCTTCTGCCTCAGGCTGCTCTCCCAGTCAGCAGCACCGCACGGTCCCACCTACCCCAGCCTACCCCTTGCTCCCATGGCTGATGAAGCCTGGACAGTAGTAAGGAGCAGATCAACTATAGGCTGAGCAAGTGCAGAATCGTGGTAGAATGTACATTTGGACATTTAAAACCACGCTGGCGCAGTTTACTGACTCGGTTAGACCTCAGCGAAACCAATATTCCCATAGTTATTACTGCTTGCTGTGTGCTCCACAATATCTGTGAGAGTAAGGGGGAGACGTTTATGGCGGGGTGGGAGGTTGAGGCAAATCGCCTGGCCATTGATTATGTGCAGCCAGACACCAGGGCAGTTAGACAAGCACAGCAGGGCACGCTGTGCATCAGAGACACTTTGAAAACCAGTTTCATGACTGGCCAGGCTACGGTGTAAAAATTCTTTTTGTTTCTCCTTGATGAAAACCCACCCCATTGGTTCACTCTACTTCCCTGTAAGCCAACTGCCCTCCTCTCCCCCCTTTGATCACTGCTTGCAGAGGCAATAAAGTCATTGTTGTTTCAAATCATGCATTCTTTATTAATTTGTCACATAAAATGGGGGGATACTGCCAGGGAGGAAGAGGGAAGAAGGGAAGGACAAGGCCACACTGCACTTTAAAACTTATTGAATGCCAGCTTTCTGTTGCTTGGGCAGTCCTCTGGGGTGGAGTGGAGTTCTGATAGCACGGATTCCTCTCCCCATACAGCGATCAGATCCAGTACCTCCCGTTCAGTCCATGCCGGAGCTCTTTTGCGATTCTGGGACTCCATGGTCACCTCTGCTGATGAGATCTGCACGGTCACCTCTGAGCTCGCCACGCTGGCCAAACAGGAAATGAAATTCAAAAGTTCACAGGTCTTTTTCTGTCTACCTGGCCAGTGCATATGAGTTGAGAGCGCTGTCCAGAGCGGTCACAATGGAGCACTCTGGGATAGCTCCCGGAAGCCAATACCATTGAATTGTGTCCACACTACCCCTAATTCGACCCAGCAAGGGCGATTTCAGCACTAATCCTCTCGGCGGGGAGGAGTACAGAAATCGAGTTGACAAAAATGGCTTCATCGTGTGGACAGGTGCAGGGTTAAATCGATCTAACACTGCTAAATTCGACCTAAATTTGTAGTGTAGACCTTTTCCCTGAGTTCACAGAGAAGTGCTGACAGAGCAGACCCATAAGAGCGGAAAATTGCGCACCTTCCTTTCTCATGTCATAAGTGTGGAAGAAGGGAAGCAGGGCCATCTGTGCCTTCCTCCTTCTTTCCTATAAATACCCACCACTCCCTGGGCTGCTTCACCAGACCAAGGGAGTGGGCTCTGCTGCTCTCCAATAGATTAAACAACCCAGAACTCCCTTCCTGCCCCCATGCTGCCCCCAGTAGTGAGGGACAGGCTCCAGGTTCACCATTCCCCCTGATGCTGATTCTTCTAGTTGTGGGCATGGGAGGTGGGGAGAAGAAAGTGTTTCTCAAAATGAGGGAAACTGACTTAGCTGCTTAAAGGGGAAAAGGGGAGGTCAGTGCACTGCAGGAGAGTTTGGAGAGGAATGAATTGGTTCAGAACTGAGCCTGTTCCACACCAGCCATCCGAGACTAGCACCATGTTACCACCCTTGTCTAGGGAATTTGTCCTGAGACATTACCTTCACTTACCCCACACTAAGCTCTGGAGACCATAGTCATGTATGTCACCAGACTGCTGGCAATCCGCATGGTAAGAAAACACCTGTGTGCACCTCTGCAGGCAGAGCTACAAAACTCAGCACTGAAATGAGGTGTGCTTGATCCCTCAGGGTCTTCCTCTGGTGTGACAGTGACATCTCTTCCATCCTGCTGCAACTAACACCTCCACCATTCAGTCTGACTACACCAAACACAGTGGACAGAGCAGGAATGCATGCAGATAATACTGGAATTAAATATTTGGAACACCACACAAACAATGGCACATTCTCTTAGGACTGGTCTAGTGTGTTTTAATGTAGAAACGGGGCTAGGGAATTTTTAGTGTCAATCAGTTAGTGTGCAGCGCATTAGTGTGCACTAGAATTTACACCTGTCTGGTGCTGACTAGTGCACTGAATAGACAAGTCCTTAGTCACTTTTACTAGTTATTTTGGACTCCCCCTTACTGAACCATTCCTACAGGCTGTGCTAGGAACCTTAACTCTGCATTAATGAAGTTTTGGGACATTCAATTCAATGAGATTGAAAGGTGACCTATTTAAAACTGATACAGGGAAATATTTGATCAAATGCATAGTTAACCTGTGGAATTCAGTTCCACAAGATCTATTACTGCATCCAGGAACATAGTAGGTTTCAAGAGGGATTGGATATTTACATGGATAATGAGAACATGCACAGGCACAAAAGTAGGATACACGTTTTTTTAAACCACACCCTTGCGTTTTGGGGCATAAGTCATCCACAAACTGAATGGTGAGGAAGAAACATCCACTATGAACAGGTTATTCCATGGTTGTGCACGTCTCTCCCATCTTCCTGCGAAGCCTGGGTGTTGGCCACTGTCAGAGACTAGGTTCTAAACTAGATGGAGCCCTGTTCGGTATGGCAATTCCTATGATGCTGCAAGTACGCCACCTGCAAAACTCTCATTACAGCTGGTAGAAGGTCCATGTGTGGAGAGACTGAAGGATCAGGCCCTGTTATGTCACAGACTTGAAATATAGTCTTGTAATGAGTTCATAGCTAGGAATACGTGATTTCCCACCCCCACTATTAGTGTCTTTCTCCTATGGTGATTGATCATGTATGTGTGTGTGAGACCCAAATCTTAAATCATTTCATTAATCAGAACGCTAACTACTCAGGCCAAGACTGGCGAAACTGTTCATATGTTTTAAAAAATTGGTTTCCTGCTGGCTGGCTGGAGAATTGTTCATTAAATCATAGGCAATAAACTGCTTGCCAATATTTTCATTCATCCTGTCATCTTACGCCACAAATTCATACTTTTTATTTACAAATATCTGTCTTTATTTTAAATAACCTCTAATGAATTGTTAAGGCATTCCTGCATTAACATACTATCACAGTGCTTGCAAATTTAATCTAGGACTTGTAATATATATAGCTTCTTTCTTTAAAGTGTAGGAGATGAAGTTTACAGCAGTTTTGCTATTACTAGTAAATAATAAGCTGCATAAGCAAATGAAGGCCATTATAAATCTTGTTTCATGGACAGTTTAGCTTTAAACAAAAGGATTTCTTCACACTGAGCCTCATTAGTCTGATTAGCGGGTTGGTAAAATGAAGCATGAAAATGAAGCATGACATTGACATGCATTGATTGTACTAAATGTCTAATCTGTGTTGCTTTAAAGTGGAAAAACCTTGATAGAAGTATTCCCCGACCAGTTTAAATTGTTAAGATTTAGATGTAGCTGAGTTTTGTAGCCTGTAAACAACCCTGCTCCAACGCATTAAAGGGAGATGCTATAAGAGGCTCAGACTCTGCTGAAGTTAATAAAAGAGGGCCTGGTGTAGTCATCGTCTGAAGGAAACATTGGACAGGAAAACATGATGGAATAATGGATAAAATCCGTACTGATTAAACCTAATGTAAACATGAAGAAAATAGTTGTGTTGTGAAGTCAGAATATAGTTAACTATTCTAAGAAAACTGTCTTACCACCCTGCCCATCTATGTCTTCAGCTGTGCCTTATTGCATTTTCTTGCTTATTAAAAAATCCTGTTTTTAACTGAGTTTGGGAGGGGCTGAAATTTGCATCTTGATTGGAGATTTTGGCTTCTGATGGTGCAGGAGCTGCATTGTGTTTTTTAGACATCACTACAGCATGTTTTTTTTAGGGTCTAGTTTTCTTAATAAAGTGCTGTGTAATGAAGCTTTATTTCTTTGGGCACTAATCTTGAATTGCAACTAAGCCTCTTTTATGCATACTGTACCCTTCCATCCCAAAACTACAGCTGTGAAAACTTTTGTTTTGCACTTTGCTAGAGTGGTCTTTCGGGGGGAGAGGATTCACGTTATTTTTATTCTGTAGCTAGCTTTTGAAACTAAATTGAGAATTTGAATTTATCTTTTCATGCAGAAGCAAAGTCAGTTTTAAAGTTGTGGAAGGACAGTCTGAATAAAATCAGAATTCAACTGTGACTTTCAGTTGCTTAATCTACATTTCTTTTTTATAAGCATCTTGAAAATTATTTTGAAACACTATTGAACGTTCAGGGAAGGACTATCTGGCAATATACAGCATGATACTGAATCGAACATCCTAATAACTTAGAGACCAGGCTAGAGGTTTTAAAATATAAAAAAGGTATTGAATTACTATCCCATGAACATCACACAAGAGAGGGGAGGAAAAACATTTATAAAAATAGTAAAATGTCACTGTAAAAATCTCAGTAACCTTGGTTTAAATGCAGTGTAAGATGTGCTGAAAAATATAGCTGTATTTGGATAGTGATAAAATGTGAAAGGAAAATGCTCTTCCCACAGATGTGCAGCTTCATAATGCTTCCTAGGGCAGCTTACGGTAAGATAACCTTTTCACTGTATGAGGTAGATGTGTAATGTACACCTCCAAGATTAATTCAATGACCTGGGAAGGAATGCTTTCCCATGCTGCCTTCCCTCCCCCTCCCTCTCCCTCCTGTTGTGTGTACAGTGAAAGTCACATAACGCAGGCAGACCCTGAGTAAACGGACTTCATATGACCTATATTAGAGACACTTTCTCCTGGGGGGCTGATAGCAGCCCTGCCAGTGCACAGCTGCTCCTGCAACACCTGAAACCCCCTAAAGTGGTTTTTGTGGTCAGTGAATGAATATATTTGGTAGCACCAATAGCCACACACTAAACACCCCACTCTCCAGCCCAAGAACAGCCCACAGAATTTCCATACTGCTGGGGTGAACTGCCAAAGAGCCATGCCCCAGGGCACCAGGGGGTTGTAAAGCTTCCCTGAATGATCTTACCACCGAAGTGGTTTTGCTGCTGTTTTGCCTTTGTAGACCTGCAGGATTTACTCTCTTAGCAGGAAGGAAGACAAGATTTTGCCTACAGGGCTCAAAAATATTGCTTGACAGATTCACTTTATGTACTTCTCACCTTTCTTCTTTCTGCGATCTTCAAAATGCCTCCCTTCTGTTAATCAGGGTATGGTGCACCTGAGATCCATTACTATGACCCCAATCCTGCAAGTTGTTCTGTGAGGGCAGGCTCCTGTGCACACCTGGAGCACAAGGGAATTCAAATGGGCTCTATACCAGCTCTTGGACTCTGAACACTGCAGATTGTCCACTGTATCATCCACTAGATGGGCTTTTATTTTACAGCACCAAACTGTGGAATGTAAACACAATAGAGTAGGACAGAAAACATTTTGGGTGAAAATGTCATTTTTTATCAATATTTGAACACTTTTTCCAATATAAATCTTTGGTAAAAGAAACTCTGCCCTAGAGGAGAGCTGCCGAAGAGGAGAGCTGAGTGAATATGGGTTGTTGTTTTTTTTTGTTCATTTGGCAATTTTCAAAAGGTGGGGGTGGATTTGGTTTTTGTTTTAAGCTCACTTTGGGTCTGACTGAAAATAAAAATTTTCAGCAAATTGAAACCATGGGTAAACATTGTTTTGGGTAAACAAAATAAAAATGTGTGGGTTTTAAAAAAAATTTATTAAACATTTTTGGATTTTTAAAATAAAATTAAAAGGAATTTTTTAAATGAAATTTGCTTCAAACTGAAAAATTGAAACCTTTCATTTTGAAAATATGAAAAGGAAACATTTCTATTTCTTTTTCAGATATTTTTTCCTGAAATGAACAACTTGGCAACATAAAGATGAACTTTTGCCATGTTTTGGTAGCTCCAAATCTGCATTTTTTCAGCTGAAAAATTTCACCTAGCTCTACCCAAGAGACAGAATCAAAATACCATAAACTTGAACATCCAATCAGGTTCGAACAATGAATTTAAAGTAGTTTCAGATGTTTCATCTGTCCTGGAATCCCCTGCCAATTACTTGAGATTTTACAGTCAATGTTTTCTATTTTTACAAACATTTTCCTCTTTCCTGTTGTGGGAGTGGGAGGTGAGATGGAGAAAGTGGCTCTCAAAATGAGGGAAACTGACTTAGCTGTGGTACATTGAAGAATAAGGTACGACTCAGTGGGAATCAGGAAGGCAGAATCTGGACCAAAGTAAACAAACAGTTATAGTAATTGTAGATGTTACCTATACAAATAACAGAATTTTCAGGCAGATGGTTGGGGGAGGGGTTGGTTAATTGTTGTTTTGTTGTTTTTTTAAATTAAGGCTACAGTAGTGAATTTGGTGTCAGTGTCTCTTTTTAACATGCCCAGTTTCTTGTAGATTTCTATCATGATAAGACTGGCCCTAAAAGTGCAGAGACAATTTTCCCCAAAGCTCTTCAATAAATATTAAAAAAAAAAAAAATCAGACACAACAAACTGCACTACATAAATGTGCGTGTTGTCCCAGCTAACGAATGCAAGTCAATGTGGTTAAGCAGGAAATGCACTATATGGGTAGGCAGAGAAGGGCTTCATCTTAACAACTGCCATTGCACCTAAAATAGTCCAAGATGTGTGGTCTCTTTTCTGATTAACTCTGCATTTCTTTGCTTTTTGTTGTTTTGCTTCCTGTTGATATTATTTTTAATGCATCTGACAGACCTCAAAGGCTGCAATCAGTGGCCATCAACATTAGTAGTAAGGTGATACAATTAGTCTTCTGTATTCTTCTGGTGGATGACTCATGTGACATATCTCAAAATGAACAGCTACTGTATCAATTATTTTATGCCTCATTGAATTGAGTATAATGAGTGCTGTGTTGATTTTGTTTTTGGTTTTTTTTTTTTTTAAGAATTATGCACCAGCCACATTGTATGATGCAATTTAATTCACAAATGATATAAACGTCTAACTGACAAATGGGTTCAGGCTTAGAATGATGCCAATGAACTGGTGGCTTTGATTTGTGTTTTGGCACTTGCGGTGGTTTGATTTTGCTCTTGACCAAACTGAATATAACTTGTCCTGTATGAACATGTACAGAAATCAAGGACAGGACTTTCACATAATGGACTGCCTTCTGTTCTCTGGTACATCCCCAATGAAGTCAACTGGGAACAGAATTTGCCCAGCATGTTTTAAAATATGACTTTACACTCTGAAAAGAGATTGTGGCATTGGGGGACTCCTGTTTAATAGGTCTATCTGCCTTATACACCAAGTGAGCTTAATTTACAAGTAAAGTTGGGTTGGGTGGTTGTTTTTGTGATGGTGTCTGTCTGGTTACTAGCTGGCAGTGGGCGCTGTCCGGGGTTCTCTGCTCGGTGTCCCCGTCAGGCTCCCTTCTTATGACCCTTTGACCGCACTCCTGTCCCTGTTCTTTTATTAGTTGTCCCCGCAATTAGTGGGTTTCTGAGGTCCTGTAGATCCTTCCCTTAGGCTGAGGGGGGGATCCATTAGCATGGGGCGGGCTTCCGCCCGCCCCGTTTCCCGGAAACCCAATAGATACTAGCTGGCAGACAAGCTCAGATTAGAGCAATGGGGCAATTCACTTGTGTGTGAATACCAAAGAAATGCTAAAAGCAGTGTGTGTTCAAGCCAATTCACTTGTTAGTATAGATCAAAAGGAAATAATAATGTTATTGTCCACTTCTCCACATCTCAAACCCCACTGTTAGTCAAACCCCAGAACCAATTGCCATAGAGAATTGAACTTGCTTTCTCATCATTAGAGGTGGTCCCTCTCTAAAGTCTGACTGCAGCACACTGATGCGGTAGTGTTCCTGTGCTGCTAGCCACCCTGCACTTGTTCCATGGAGAAACAGAGAACTTCAGTCATAAGGCTTTCTCTCTTTCACGTTTCATGCCTAATATGGCCAACAGCAAGCATTCAAAAATCAACAGTCAAGTCTCAAAAAATCATGAGATTGAGATTCATGCAGTAATAAATTCTTTTTATTTGTTTTCTTCTGTTGGTTCCTTTAGGGTCACATTTCCAAGCTCTTCTTTACAACCATGAGAGCATTTTAAAAATGAAAGCTGAGTCTCATGTACTGACCTGACTCTATTAGCTGGTGCTTTTATTAAAAAAAACACCAAATATCGTGAGACTCATGAGATTTTTAAGCTGCATGTATGCTTTAACTCTGTGAGTCTTCGCCCCCTCCCCCCCAGCCCTACTCTACTGCTAAGGGTTATTTTTCTTTTTAAAATAAAGCCATTTTGATGTGATCAGTGGCTAGGGCTCCTGTGGTGCTTTGTAGCTGCAACTGAGTAAGAAACAGTCCCTTTTACAGAAAGGAGGAACAATGAACAGAGCCCAGGGTAGCTGAAATCCAGGACTGTGTTTCCTTGGAATGAGCAGACCCCTGCTGACGTGGATGATGTCACAATGCTAACATACAAACATAGAAGTAAGCAAAAGCCAGCTGTTGTCCAACACGTTGGCTTCTGCAAAAGGAAAATAATCTCAGAAACATGGTAAATTTTATTTCCATTTGAAAAAATCTTGTCTCTTTCCCACTTGGAAATAATTTCCTTGTCTTTTGGGAAGTTTTAAACAATAGCCAGTTCACAAAAATATTAAGAAATGGGATTATATTTTTAATAAAGGTAAATAAATCTGCATCTTTCAGATATCAGATATCTGTCATGTATGAAATTAACATTTCCCCCTTTAAAAAGCCTTTAGAGGAAAGGTCAAGATTTGACCTAAACCACTCTAAACAAGAAGGGCTGGACATGAGGCTGAAATTCCATGCTTTCAGCTGTTCTCTTGTGTATTTCAGCAAATAAATGTAAAATTACCTGCTGTTCAGACCTCAGTTGTGCTTAGGAACAACGGAGCTGGATTAAGGATGGAGTTAGTCTTTGCCATATTTTTCCTGTTTGTTTGGTGATTTAAGCCAGAATCCCAACAATAGTTTAGTATAGTTTTTCACATGTAATTGTCATATGTTTCTGATTGCTGCGTTCACATGCATAACAAGAACAAAACAGAAAGGATCTTAGGGTAGGTCTATACTTACCTGCCCGGTCGACGCGTAGAGTTCGACTTCTCGACTCCGAACGCGCTCCCGTCGACTCCAGAACTCCACCACCGCGAACAGCGGTGGCAGAGTTGACGGGGGAGCTGTGGACTTCGATCCCGCAGACCAGGCCTAACTTGCATAACCATATACATGTGAAAAAGGAGAGATCTGTTGATGAAAAGTGTGTGTGTAGTGGGGGAGGCTGGGATTAGATTGCTGTTGGTCCTTTGCACAAATGGAGGCAAGATAACGGAAGAAGCCTTCCTCCCTCCATCTGCATCCCATGCAAAGGCCAGGGACCATTGCATTCACTGTGCTCAAGGCAGGGTAAGACCTGTTCTTTTATGGGTCCTGTTCTTTGCAAATCACTAAGGGGGAGGGAACATGGTCCCATCCTATGAAGTGGGCAGGGTGTGCTGGGGGAGCATGTTATCACATAAAGAAAGGTCGATTTGACACCTCTCCTCCAGGCATCAAGGAGCATGGAGGGTGTGCATATGCCCTTGAACTCCTCCTAGGGCAGCTCCTCCTCGCCCCCCATTCAAGGCTGTGGACCTAATCAGTATTGTAGCTCCTTGCAACGCCACCTTCCGTGATTTAAAGCGCTTTTCTTCCTGAGTGATTCCCCAATATTACTTGGCCATATCCAGGCTGTAATCACATTGCCTATCCCTGAAATGTAACCTCCTCTGGGAAGCAAGACATGGAAGGACCCAGTGCTGAAACATGTAACATCACACAGCAATGCTAACTGATGATTTAGGATACTGAGCTCCAGGGAATATTGTATCCCATTGATGCTGTAGGGAGGATTTAACTAGGGAGAATGTAAGCATCCAGGTTAGAATTTATCCATCATACTTCGATTAACACCCTTCAAAAGATGACAAAAGCATTATGGAGTTTACAAGCAGTCTGGACAGCTGTTTTCATCTCCTCTAACAGCTGAAGTCAATGGAAAAACTCCCAGTGATGTCAACAGATTTGGGATCAGCCTGAAGAAGGTAAAGTGTGTGCGGAGTCACCCTGTTCATTGTACACAGTCACGATATAAATTCTTTATTGTTCAGACAGCGGTGTCACTGCACAGAAAATGGGAACTATTTCACAATCAAAATAACTTTCTTGGGGAGTTTGGACAAATCCTTCTCTCCTGATATTTTTTTCTCCAACATGGTAAATGAGTTTATTTGTAGGGCTGTCAATTAATCACAGTTAACTCACAGGGTTAACTCAAAAAAAGTAATTGCGATTAAAAAAATTAATCACGATTAATAGTGGGATTAATCGAGTTGTTAAACAATAGAATACCAATTAAACTTTATTAAATATTTTTGGATGTTTTTCAACATTTTTAAATATATTGATTTCAATTGCAACACAGAATACAAAGTGTACAGTGCTCACTTTATAATTTTTATTACAAATATTTGCAATGTAAAAAGATAAAAGAAATAGTATTTTTCAATTCACCTCATACAAGTACTGTCATGCAATCTCTTTATCATGAAAGTGAAATTTACAATGTAGAATTTTTTGTTACACAACTAATGTAAAACTTCAGAGCCTTTAATGCATTCAGTCCTACTTCTTGTTCAGTCAATCGCTAAGACAAAGAAGTTTGTTTACTTTTACGGTAGATAACGCTTCCCACTTCTTAATTACAATGTCACCTGAAAGTAAGAACACGCGTTTACATGGCACTTTTATAGCCAGCATTGCAAGGTATTTATGTGCCAGATATGCTGAACATTCATATGCCCTGTCATGCTTCAGCCACCATTCCAGAGGACATGCTTGCAGGCTTGCAGGCTGATGATGCTCGTTTAAAAAAAGAATTTTCCTTAGGGGAGAATTGTATGTCTCCTGCTCTGTGTTACACGCAGTCTGCCATATATTTCATGTTATAGCAGTCTTGGATGATGACTCAGCATATGTTGTTGTTTTAAGAAAAAACGGTTACCTACCTTTTGTAACTGTTCTTTGAGATGTGTTGCTCATGTCCATTCCATTCAAGACCTGCTGGACATCAGCAGAACACCCCCATTCATCTGTACTCAGCCACACAGCAGCCAAGCCGTCAAGTGCAGTGACTCCAGGTTCAGGTGCAGCAGGTTCTGTGACAGCAGATACGACCAAAGAGATAGCTGCAGCGGGATGACTGCCGAGAGACTCTGCAGTGATGACAAGGCCAGGCCGGGGCTATGAGGATGATCAATGCTTTGTCTTGCATCTGGCCACCATGGTAACCTTCTCCACCAGAGTGCCAAACTCTGGAGCCAAACCCTTAGGGAGGGATTCCCGGAACTTCCCAGAGATTAAAACTGTATTAGCCCTGCAGGGCCTGATGATTCGCCACCCAAAATTGCAGGCTGGCAGTAGAATAAATCTGTCTCACAAATAAATCAAGTTTCTTAGTGTCCTTATTTTTGGGAGTCATGGAGCTGAGGACCTGCTTGTCTTTTTCATTGGCTGCAGATACAACCAGCAAGCCCGGGGGCAGGTGGGTAAAGAGGTATTCGAAACCTTTGGCTGGCATAAAGTACTTTTTCTCAGCCCGTTTCAAGGTGGGCGTGGGACGTTGCACTCTATATGATTTTATGAAAATATGCTAATGAGTTTAATATAATGTAACTGGAATATGCTTCATGGAAAAGGTCTCTTTGTAAGGTATCATTACAAAGCTTATAATCTACTGAGTGTGATCATCCTATTTGTATAAATGTACCACTCTTGTATCTGAAACTAGAAATATGAAATATAACTCTGAGGGCCTATTATAATTATGCAAAGTGTGGGCCATTAATGGTGGTTTGGAATCTTGATGACTCCCATTAACCAGGACAATAGCAGAGGGCTATGTTTTACCTGTAAGTCTTCCTATATATGTGTGTGCTGGCATAGCAGAGGGCTATGTTTTACCTGTAAGTCTTCCTATATATGTGTGTGCTGGCAAGTGGGTAATGAAGTCTTACAGTGACATGTGATCATGTCACTTGAACTGGAATCCATCTGTAAGCAGAGTCAGGATGAGCTCTATCCTGACATCTGGTGGTGAATTATGGCAAGTGTGGAAAAGAATTTCAGGAGCTGATCTTGTTTGCATAGGCACACCCACCCCGCCTAGCATAGCCCACGGCAGCCTAAAATGGTCACTTTGACAGATGTGGGATCCCCAATTTCTCTGTTATTGGGGCAGGAGGAATAAAGTGGTGTTACCCTGATTATATGAATGAGGGACTATGAACCTGTTTTATGACAGAGGTTCTCACCATCAACTAAGCAGCACTCGCTAGACAAGGGACATGGGTGCCAAAACCCAGTGAATTGAGAAAGGTTGGAGACTGGTGTGTGTACCTGATTGTATGGGCCCCTTTTGAGGATCTGGAACACCAGTTGCACCTTCTCCTCTCTCCACTGTTGAAGAGCAGAGCTCATTTTGATTCTATTAGGAGTCCATCTAGAGACTGCTGAGCTGAATTCACTTTGGGCTAATCGTGCACCAGCACTGGGACTCCCCTACTACAAGCTGAAATCACTTACTGAGCTGAGATCACTGAGTGCTGTGTTAACTAGTGGGGGAGCCTGAAGATCTATCGCTAAGCGGCTGGCAGAGCGGCGCAGTTTGCAGCACAATTGGAGCAGCCCACGGAACAGTGAGTTGAGCTGAGTGGTTTGCGGGATGGTTGGAGCGGCCCACGGAACAGCAAGCGGAGTGGAGTGGTTTGCAGGGACAGCTGGAGCAGCTCACAGGTCGGCTGGAGGAGTGGCACAGTGGGTGGAGTGGAGATGGTCATGGTGAAGGCTGCAGCAGAACTCCACGGAGAGGCGGGGCAGTCGGCCCCGGCCTATGTAAGGTGCCCATTAACACTCTGTGTGTGCCTTCTCCCCCCATTTCCACCCAAGCTGGGGGGGTAAAACTCTGCAGATAAACTTTTGAACCCTGGGGTGGAGCTGACCAGGGACAGAGACTCTTGGGTTGTTGGACTTCGGGGTGATTGGACTTAAGACTCTAAGGGGAAAAGGACACTGCCAAAACTTACTTGGTGGGTCTTTTGCTCATGGTTTATGTTATGAATCCTGTTTGTGGTGTTTCCCCAATATGATGCCGCATTGTTTCCCTCCTTTTATTAAAAGGATTTTGCTACACTCAGACTCTGTGATTGCGAGAGGGGAAGTCTTGCCTCCTAGAGGCGCCTGGGGGGGTGGTATGTAATTGTCCCAGGTCACTGGGTGGGGGCTTGAGCTGGTTTTGCTTTGCGTTATTGAAACGGAACCCCTGGATACTGAACCCGGCCCTTTTTGCTGCCAACTCAGAGGGGCAGAAGGGTTACACATCTTTAACCTGGTGCTTTTCCATTGAGAAGGAGGGGATGGGAACCCAGAGAGGGACAAAGGATTCCCGTCTTATGCAAAAGATATATAAATGGGTGGAACAGAACAAAGGGGGAGCCATCATGAGGAATCCCCTGGCTACCACCTGAGCTGGAACAAGGGCTGTACCAGGGGAAAGGACTGTGCCCAGACTAAGAAGGCATCCAGTCTGTGAAAGAAACTTATTGAAACATCTCTGAGGGTGAGGTTTTTATCTGTACTCAGTTGCATTACTGTATTAGGCTTAATTTGCGTGTTTTATTTTATTTGACTTGGTAATTCACTTTGTTCTGTCTGCTATTACTTGGAACCACTTAAATCCTACTTTCTGTATTTAATAAAATCACTTTTTACTTATTAATTAACCCAGAGCATGTATTAATACCTGGGGGAGCAAACAGCTGTGCATATCTCTCTATCAGTGTTATAGAGGGCGAACAATTTATGAGTTTACCCTGTATAAGCTTCATACAGAGTAAAATGGATTTATTTGGGGTTTAAACCCCATTGGGAGTTGGGCATCTGAATGTTAAAGACAGGAACACTTCTGTAAGCTGCTTTCAGGTTAAGTTTGCAGCTTTGGGGTATGTGGTTCAGACCCTGGGTCTGCGTTGAAGCAGACTGGCGTGTCTGGCTCAACAAGACAGGGTGCTGGAGTCCTAAAATGCCAGGGCAGGAAAGCAGGGGCAGAAGTAGTCTTGGCACATCAGGTGGCAGCTCCCAGGGGGGTTTCCGTGATCCAACCCATCACAGATGGAATGAAGGAATGGGTCTGCCACAAGGCCTTTGCTATCTTGTGGACCCCTTCATGCACAGTCAGGCAGGGCAACCTGGGCAAGTGTAGAGGCTGAGAGAACATTGAAGAGGGTGTCCTCCTGCTCTGCCATCTCCTGTACCTCAAGCCCCAAGTTCTTGGCCACATGCCAGAGAAGGTCTTGATGCTCCCTGAAGTTATCTAGCTGGCTAGCTCTGGAAGGTCCTGCAACCACCTCATATGGGGACAACGAAGAAGACTGGACCACCGGTGGAGGTGCTGAGGTCTCGATCACTGTCAGAGAAAGAAGCTTTGGGGTGGGCACAGGTTCCTCCACCCCGACCTCAGAATGGGCTTTTGGTATCAGGTCTGGTGCCGGTGGAGCCACCATCCGATGTTCCATTGCAGGCACCGAGGAGTGCTGAGAAGGAGGCATCATCACAACTGGTACGCCCCACGCGCTCCAATAAGGCCACTGCACTGGCTACTGGCCATGCTGCTATTGTGGTGCCACCAATGAGGGACTCTGGTGCCCAGTGACACCGATGAGACCGTGACAATGGGCTGAACGGGCCCTCCATACTGGAGGAACCCTCCTCCGGCAACCACAGAGGAGCCGTCAACGCCTGTGTTTGTTTGCTGGTCGTAGCTACTGGTGACCATTGCCTGGGCATAACTGCACGGTAACTGGAGCATCGAGAGCGGTACCGGTGCCAGGGGGACCAGGACTGGGACAGGAAACTTTCCCATCATGCTGGTGATTGGGACTGACGCCTAGAGGATGACCATCAAGACAGCAAGTGGTGCTGGGAATAGAAAGGGGAGTGTTGACACCATGCCAGAGAGTAGCACCATGGGGATCTGGAAGCTTGCCTGGGTGACTGATGACAAGATTGGGATCTGCCCCGGGATTCCGAATCCAGTGATGATGATCAACGTCTTCTATCCGGCGACTGGAGTTGTTCCCCTGTCCTCTAAGGAGCCTTAATGGTGGCTTGCCTTCTTGGGGAGCCTTAGCTGGGTCCTGCAGCACCAGGATCGTTCTCGGAGCAGGTGGAGACCTGTGTTCTCTCTGTGCCGGGGGGAGCCTGGGCTGACAAAGGTGCAGGCAGGAGTGTGGGTCCCATACCGCTCCCATGAGTCAGTTGCATACCTTTAAGGGGGCTGGGCACCTCAGCTGGAGAGGCACGATCACATGGACATGGATCCCTTGATAGATGACCACTGGGCCTTCTTGCTCAGTGCTGGGGAGCGCTTCTTGGCCTTCTTCTTCGGTGCCAGCGATGGCAAACGGTGCCAGTAGAAGTCAGGTCCCAGCAATGTGCTGTGCACGGAGGCCAAGGCATTTGGTGTGACCTGCCTGGATGGCTTGGAAGCCTGGCAGAGCGCAGACTCCATCAGGAGAGCCCTGAGGCAGATGGCCCGCTCCTTCTGGGTGCGGAGCTAAAAGTTTTTGCAAATTTGGCACCGCCCCTTAATGTGTGACTCCCCAGGCACTGAAGGCATCTGCTGTGGTAGTCACTAACACGCATAGGCCTGTTGCAATCCGAGCAGAGCTTGAACCCAGGAGACTGGGGCATGCCCCGCCTGGGGCAAAGTCCCACTGTGACCCTAACTAGTAACTCACTAACACTTAACAAGTACTTAAAAACTTCCTAACAACTACTTAGCACTAGCAAAGTGAATGTACAATGGCATTAAGGCATGAAGTTCAGAATGGTAGACACCCGCTAGCTCTTGCTAAGCAAGAAAGGTGCTCCGACTGACCACCACAGGCGGTAAGAAGGAACTGAGGGGATGTGGGGCTGGCAGTGCCTGATATACCGCCGCATGAGCACAGCACTCCAGAGGGCGCCACAGCCAGCCCTATGGGTACTGCTAAGGCAAAAATCTCTGACAGTCGCGCACTCTGGTGTGCACACACCTAGAATGGAATCAACATGAGCAAGCACTCCAAGAAGAACATTTTCACTGCAGATTTGACAAAACGCAAAGAAGGTACTGATGTGAGATTTCTAAAGATAGATACAGCACTTGACCCAAGGTTTAAGAATCTGAAGTTCCAATATCTGAGAGAGATGAGGTATGGAACATGCTTTCTGAAGTGTTGAATGAGCAACAATCAGATGAAGAAACTACAGAACCCGAACCACCAACAAAAGAAAATCAACCTGCTGGTAGCATCTGACTCAGACAATGAAAATGAACATGAATTGGTCTACACTGTTTTGGATCATTTTCTAGCAGAACTTGTCTTCAGCATGGATGCATAACCTCTGGAATGGTGATTGAAGCATGAAGAGACATGAATCTTTAGCACATCTGGCACGTAAATACCTTGCAATGCCTGCTACAAAAGTGCCATTCAAATGCGTGTGCTCACTTTCACGTGACACTGTAAATAAGAAGCAGGCAGCGTTATCTCCCGCAAATGTAAACAAACTTGTTTCTCTGAGCAATAGGCTGAACAAGAAGTAGGACTGAGTGGACTTGTAGGCTCTAAAGTTTTACATTGTTTTACTGTATTTTCGAATGCAGTTACTTTTGGTACATAATTCTATATTTGTAAATTCAACTTTCATGATAAAGAGATTGCACCACAGTACTTGTAATGGAGGAATTGAAAAATACTATTTCTTTTGTTTTTTACAATGCAAACATTTGTAATAAAAATAAATATAAAGTGAGCACTGTAAATTTTGTACCCTGTGTTGTGATTGAAATAATTATATTTGAAAATGTAGAAAACATCCAAAAATATTTAAATAAATGATATTCTATTGTTTAACAGTGCAATTAACCACACGATTAATTGTGATAGATTTTTAAAATTGCTTTACAGTCCTACTTATTTGATTAGCGCTGGGCATGCTTTAACTAGGTTTTGCTCTGGAAACGGCAAGCAATAGAAGGACCTACTAGATACATTTCTATGCAACAAGAGGAAAGCTTAAGCTGTTGCTTCAACCTTCTTAAAATTTACCCAAACTAGAAGCAAGAAATAAATTGTTATGTACAATATTGGGCTTCTCTATATCTCTGTATAAATGCTGATTGCTCTTCTTATTCCCCCAGACACAGTGAGGTTCTGCTCTGAAAACTGACTGTGTAAATGACATCTTGTTGTCTAGTGTTTTCCATCTGGAGGTCGCATTCTGCTTTCAGTTATATTGGTGCAAATCCATTGACTTTAAAGGGCTCACAAATGGTATGACAGCAAGCAGAATTTGGCCAAATGACTTTTCATATCAAATTTGCTCAACTTCCAAGCTGACGTGCTGGGGAGTGGTGGTGGTTGGCGTTAACAACCAGTTCTGCAATTCCTTCTGCTAGCTGAACATAGTGCTGTTTTTCTTCTGCTCTGCGTGTGTCACTGCTAAAAACAGATGTTAAATGAATGTTAAGGTTTCAAAGATAAGCACTTAAAAGTTACGAAATGCCAGAAAACAGCATGTACAAAATTAAAATGGGAAAAACAATATATTTCCCCTAATCCTTTCTTGGAAATGGCTGAACTGTTCTAGCTGAAACTTTTTTAAAAAAAATTCAGTCGGACACAGGCACCTGGCATGGAAAATTTTCAGCTCAAATGGTTACAGTGTGGCAAAGCTGTGACTAACTGAAAACAGGCTTACCATGGAAAGTTTCAGACTAGTTAAACTATGGGCATCACTGCCAACTCTATCAGTAATAATATGGGCACAGGCAACCTTAATTCTAGCATTTCCGAACTTTTAAGTGCTTAACTTTGCAACCTTAATTTATCTGTGTGCATGCGTACGTGTGTGCATGGAGAGAGCGAGCGAGATGTACAATGTCATCAGCCATCATTGACAATGAAGCCTCTCTAATCAGAATGTAGCTGTTTTTAGTTTATTCTGGCACAAGCATCAAATACAGCACTGTGTGCTCTGGTCTTCTATAGCTTTATTAATATGAAATAAACACTTTTTGACAGAAAACTAGGCAGCTGTGACTTAGCACATACACAAGAGGAATAGCAAGGTGCTATACTTAGTGATTTTTTTTCTCACCATAAGCACATTTTTATTCATCAAATGAGCTGGTATAATAAAACCGATATCATTGATTTTTGCAAATTCAGAACTTGAGGTTTTTCCAGTGGTTTTCTACAGTAGTCCAGTGACTTTTTTCCCTTGACGTGCCTATCATTTCTTACTGTAAAGATGATGTTGGCATTCTCAGCCCTTCTCGCCCAAGGTGATCAAACTAATTTTTGATGGGTGAGTAAAACTTGCGGTGTTTTGGGGGGTTTTTTGTTTGTTTTTTTTAAGTCTCTTCTATTGATCATAGTAAAAGACAAGTGAGTTGCTTTGGTGCCCAGACTGGTAAAGTTCTGTAATAATGTTGCAAGACAGTCTTCTCTGTTTAAAGTTAGTGACCAGAAAAAACAGAAACTGTATAAACATTAAAAACATCACCTTTCATGCAATTCACCTTACTTAGCCCCGACCCAACAAAACACTCAAGCACACGAGTAGTCCCATTGACTTCAGTGCTACTAAAAAAGAAAAGAGATAATTTGCCTAGAAATACTCACTTTAGATTTTAAAAAATCTAAACTCTAGAGCCTCTGAAAAACTGCCTCAAACAGCCTTCACTGCTAATGACCTTGAGTCTTTCCCCAGTGTGAGCCAGTTTTGAACTGGTGACCTAGAAGCAAAAGCTTGTGTCTCCACCAACCCTGCTGCATCCTGACACAGGGGAATCTAGATCCATGAATACCTGTGAATAAAGATGCCTTGAGCCAGATGTTTCAAGGCTTTAGGGAAATGATAGACTGGAAAAAATTCGGATCCCTTGCCTAATGGTAGCTAAGTCTTCAGATTTGATTGTCCTAGTTCTTGCCATTTGGTCTCATCCTCTCGCTAGTCAATTTGAATGAAACCTGGTTGCTCCTGGGATTAGCTAAAGATATTTCTCTTACTTTTATGCTGCTTTGTTTTGGCCTGTTGTGCCTTGATTTCACATTTCCAGTCTCCCATTTTTTGTGTGTCTGTCTAGCTCTCATGTGCTCTTGTGTGTTTAGTTCCTTTCCTTGCTTCAGTAAAACATCACTGCTAGCAGCAATGTGAGGCTGAGAGTTAGCACTGACACTCTGGAACAATCATTTCCCATTCAAGTGGAAATTCACAGCTATCCGTCTAGCAAGGAGTCTAGAGCTGCTCATGCAGAATAGCACTGAATCCTGGCATCAGGTAGAGCTGCCTGCTGTTGACTGCTCATTGTGGTTCTATCCACGAATGGTTTGTTTCTGGTACCCCTTGAAAACAAGAGGAATCGTCTGATAGGTCTGGAAAGCATCTATTCTTGGGCCATTTGCTTGTACCAGCATGTGCTTTGCTGCTTGCTTACACATGGGCTTATTTTGATTCAGTTCATTGGAGAAAGCAAACATTCTGCCACAGCCGTACTATAGAACAATGACAACAGTGTTTCCACCAAGTGCAATACATCCTCAAAGGCAGGTGGCCTCAGGTCTACAACCCTTGTAACACATGCATGGGCGCTGGCACTTGTGGATGTGATGGTATGTAAATGTATTTGTAGAAGCAACCACGGACCTAGGGCGCCACTCTCCTTTTTCAACCTCACTCAAGCCCTGTGTAAGTTGAACTAGCAGAGTAAGGGTTTGTATAGTGTCATAATGGGCAATTCTTTTTTTAACACTAGGCTGGTGGAGGTGGAGCTGGAGGTGTGTGGTCGAACACACTGAAACTGTGTGACAGGGGATTGCTGTAGCCCAATGAATCAGGCATCCTTCTGTTTCATGGCAGCTGCAGGGATGTAGGTCTCATTTCTCTGCAGCTTTGTTTCTACAGACACAAACATTTACCCCTTCCAATTTGTCATTCTTAAGGATAAGTTTTTGGATGTCAGGTCTGGCACTGATTTGTTATGTTTGAAAAGCCTCAAATAAGATCTTTCAAGAAATAGATAAGAAACTTCAGTCGAAAGGTGATTAATTCTATTATGAAATACAACAGGCCCAGGAATTTGATTGGCATTATCTCGTTAAGAATGCCTCTGACCTGGGCTACCTCAGCTATTGTGCCATGTTCTCCAGTATGGTCTGAAGGAGTGACACTGATGTACAAAAATACAGAGAGCGAACCGATTCTTCCAGTATACGACATAATTTATGCTCACCCAGCCTTTCATGTTCTGTATGGGAACCCATGAGCTCAAGGAGCAGTATAAGCAGAGTAACACAACACTAGCGGGCAGCAACCCTCCTCCCCCGGGAACCCAGGATTTTGAGGGCTCATCACCAATTGCAGCTGCCTCTTCCCACACAAGCGCGGACTTTCCCAGCTGAAGTGACCTTCTAAGAAGTCCCTAGGAAGGGAGCACAGGGATTTACTGTTTGTTAGAGGAATTTTTAAATGATTTAAAAGAGGACAACTTTAACTGTTTTATAACTCGCAAGGTCTGCAAGTCATTAGGCTGAGTAACCACATGATATCTCTTCCCTTCGTTCTCAGTCACTTGGTTTAACATGTTTTTAATGAGACTGTAAACTCTGCCAGGCAGGGACCACCTTTCCACACGTATTTGGTGCATAGTACAACTGGGCCTCAGCCAGGATTGGAGCCTGTGGGAGGCACCAGACTATAAATAATGGTAAAAATACTGGAAGATAGTGCTAGTTCTACTGAATCAGGTGGTAGCGTAACAGCTGAGCAAGTTCTTCTGCTGCAGGAGCTGTGCCTGACTACTTGAAGTGGACACAATCGGCCAAAGAAATAAAAATGGTTGGTTGCAAGCTAGAGCGATGTAGTTAAATGATCTTGACTTAGGCCAACTCTTACTAGGAGCACTCGGACGCTGGCAAAGCACTCCTAGGGTGACACAGTTCATAGGGGCAAACCTGGGGAAATAAGGGGGGAGGACCTGGAATAAACTAGAACTGTGTTTACATTAGGGGTTTTGCCAGCACAGTTGTATCAGTCAGGGACTTACACCTCTTCACACACCTGACTGACATAGCTATGCTGGCAGCAGTTTGTAGTCGAGACCTGCCCTTACTGTGAGATGCAACATACCATTGGTTCAGGAACATGAATAAGCAGGGAAAGGCAGTGGTAACCTGTTGATATTTCAGTGTGGTGATGACAGTTAATGAGTCCATTGTTTAATGGAGTCTAGGCACGGGAGACTGAGCTTTTGTGGTTAATACCCACCACACGTGCACATGCACAACAGTTGCCATCGGTGGCTTTTTCTGGGGGGACGGAGGGGACACCAAACCTAGCCACCATTTTTCAGATGGTGTTTGGAAGGCTTTGCCTGTTCCTGCAGCTTCCCTTTCTAGAGCCAGAGTGGCTGCTCCCAGCTGCCTTCTCAAGTTATGGGTTAGGAAGAAGCTATGATCTGGCTTTAAGATGTGTTTAGTGAACTCCTTGGTTTACTGTGTTACCTATAAATACTTCCACAGTTCTTGTTACATTTATTGATTAAACTTGCTTTTTCACTTTTCCTTGCCTTGCTTTGTGCTGTTTTATGCTTTCAGTAAGACCAATTAAGTGGAGAAGGAAGAAGTCTTAATATCATGGTCCTTAATGTGCTACTTGATCAGCTAAGAGAGGTCAGTGAGGAAATCCTTACTCATCTACAAATACATTTATAGTTAAAAGAAGAAATATGCTGCTCTCAAGTTAATTTACTCTTAATAATAATCCATTAGCTTCTCTTGTTGTGACTTGCTTTTGGGTCCATAGATGATGGTGCCATTATTATATATAAAACATGTATTGCTTTTGGCTGGTGTCTTGGGTGCTCACTGTGGCTTATGCACCCAGAGTCAGAGATCTGAATAATCGTATGCACACCAATACAACAGCAAGGCCCAATGGTCCATAAGCAACAAAGCTAGGCAAAGGAAGCAGGTTTGGACTGGGTATTTGAACATGGAGTGGCTGATGCTTCGTGTAAGAATCATAGAATATCAGGGTTGGAAGGGACTTTAGGAGGTCATCTAGTCCAACCTCCTGCTCAAAACAGGACCAATCCTCAACTAAATCATCCCAGCCAGGGCTTTGTCAAGCCTGACCTTAAAAACCTCTAAGGAAGGAGATTCCACCACCTCCCTAGCTAACCCATTCCAGTGCTTCACCACCCTACTAGTGAAAAAGTTTTTCCTAATATCCAACCTAAACCTCCCCCACTGCAACTTGAGACCATTACTCCTTGTTCTGTCATCTGCTACCACTGAGAACAGTCTAGATCCATCCTCTTTGGAACCCCCTTTCAGGTAGTTGAAAGCAGCTATCAAATCCCCCTTTATTCTTCTCTTCTACAGACTAAACAATCGCAGTTCCCTCAGCCTCTCCTCATAAGTCATGCGCTCCAGCCCCCTTATCATTTTTGTTGCCCTCTGCTGGACTTTTTCCAATTTTTCCACATCCTTCTTGTAGTGTGGGGCCCAAAACTGGACACAGTACTCCAGATGAGGCCTCACCAATGTCGAAAAGAGGGGAATGATCACATCCCTTTATCTGCTGGCAATGCCCCTACTTATATAGCCCAAAATGCCAGTAGCCTTCTTGGCAACAAGGGCACACTGTTGACTCATATCCAGCTTCTCATCCACTGTAACCCCTTGGTCCTTTTCTGCAGAACTGCTGCCTAGCCATTTGGTCCCTAATCTGTAGTAGTGCATGAGATTCTTCCTTCCTAAGTGCAGGTCTCTGCACTTGTCCTTGTTGAACCTCATCAGATTTCTTTTGGCTCAATCCTCTAATTTGTCTAGGTCTCTCTGTATGCTATTCCTACCCTCCAGCATATCTACCACTCCTCTCAGTTTAGTGTCATCTGCAAACTTGCTGAGGGTGCAATCCATGCTATCCTCTAGATGATGAAGATATTGAACAAAACTGGCCCCAGGACTGACCCCTGTGGCACTCCGCTTGATACCGGCTGCTAACTAGACATGGAGCCATTAATCACTACCCATTTAACCCAATGATCTAGCCAGCTTTCTATCCACCTTATAGTCCATTCATCCAGCCCATACTTCTTTAACTTGCTGGCAAGACTACTGTGGGAGACCGTATCAAAAGCTTTGCTAAAGTCAAGGAATAACACATCCATTGCTTTCCCCTCATCCACAGAGCCAGTTATCTCGTCATAGAAGGCAGTTAGATTAGTCAGGCATGACTTGCCCTTGGTGAATCCATGCTAACTGTTCCTGATCACTTTCCAAGTGCTTCAGAATTGATTCCTTGAGGACCTGCTCCATGATTTTTCCAGGGACTGAGGTGAGGCTGACTGGCCTGTAGTTCCCCAGATCCTCGTCCTTCCCTTTTTAAAAGATGGGCACTACATTAGCCTTTTTCCAGTCATCCGGGACCTCCCTGGATTGCCATGAGTTTTCAAAGATAATGACCTATGGTTCTGCAATTATATCTGCCAACTCCTTTAGCACCCTCGGATGCAGTGCATCCGGCCCCATAGACTTGTGCTCATCCAGCTTTTCTAAGTAGTCCTGAACCACTTCTTTCTCCGCAGAGAGCTGGTCACCTCCTTCCCATGCTGTGCTGCCCAGTGCAGTAGTCTGGGAGTTGACCTTGTTCGTGACGACAGAGGCAAAAAAAGCATCAAGTACATTAGCTTTTGCCACATCATCTGTCACTAGGTTGCCTTCCCAATTCAGTAAGGAGCCCACACTTTCCTTGACTTTCTTCTTGTTGCTAACATACCTGTAGAAACCCTTCTTGTTACTCTTAACATCCCTTGCTAGCTGCAACTCCAAGTGTGATTTGGCCTTCCTGATTTCACTCCTGCAAGAGAAAGTCAGAGCTCTTCAAATGGGGTGGGGGGGGGAAGCATGAGAAATGGCATGGGGTGAGAGAAAGAAACTGCTCTTGCCAAGACATCCTCTAACAGGGATTATTTGAGGGCAAGTCACTGGCTGATTCCCTAGCTGTAAAATGGAGTCAATAATACCTCCCTATCCTACAGGCTGCTGTGATGGTTTGTTAATGTTTGTACAGTGCTTCTGTAGGAGCGGTATACATATTGCATGTTAGACAATGACTGGAACTGCTAAGCACTTGCAGCTCGTATTGGCTTCCGTTGGAACTGCAGATGCTCTGCATCAGTGATCAGTTTTCCTCTAGGGTATTTGCTGCCTTTGAATGGCCTGTCCATGGATGTGCTTTGGTAAAAACCTTAGGAAAAGGGCTGACATGCTTGTTGGCATTCAACTCTAAACCCTGGGGAGGGAGCTTGCATGAAGGTCCTGACATCTGAGACATTCAAGGCAGTGGGAGAAAATAATTTATTAGGAAAATCATGATTCATAGAGGCACCCTGGTTGCTAGCAGTACGGTACGCTTGACTACTGTTGCCAAACACTACAAATCAAAGGTAAAAGTATAAGAGAATAAATGCATAAAAGTATAAAAGAATAAATGCAATGATTGGCAGTTCAGTGTCTAAGATCATTTTCTACGGTATTTGTTAAATCAAACACCATGTGTATTGCATATACTCACTCTGGCAAATTTCTATTGATTTTATAAATTCAGTGGGTCATATTGTACCATACGTTTTAAAACAGTCCCTATTGAAATAAGAGTCAGATTCAATGGCATGATATGTTTGAAGGTATGGGAATTTATCTTAACCCTTTGCATGCTGAAGGCTGGTCCAGGATCCGTTGAAGTTAATGGATGGAAAGGTTTATAATACATCACTGTTTCTTTATGCCTTTGGTTGATGTTGCTCTAATATTCTTTTCTAGTTTTTAAATATGGGTAACTTTTGTTCTTCTTTCAAGCTTTTAATGATCAATGCAAACCTTCATTTTCTATAAATAATTTAATAAATACTTTGTTTTACAATAATACATCAAGTGACAAATTCATAGCAAACAAGAGTCACAAAGAATTTAGGATCAGTATACTTTAATAAGGTATCAGTGTCAAAATACATTTCCTTATCAAATTAAAGTTCCCATACAGTCATTATATTGTCAATAAAAATTCAGAAATATAGATCATAAAATAATGCTGCTACGTTTGGTTAATATTAAGCATGGAATATTTGAGTGTCTAGTAAACTTATGGTATAACATCTTTAATGCTGAAACTACACAAACAAAAAAAATAAAAGAGCAATATTTAAGTGTCATTAACCCTTCAAGCACTCAAGTCATTACCACTGCAGATTTGTCAAAGCTGCTTTGCTAAGTATCATTAGACGCTTACACATTTTTTTCTCACATAGCAATAGGTTCCTTTTAAAAGTAACTTATTTTTGGTAAAAAGTTCTTAAAGGTAGTGAGGGACACTAATAACTTTTTTTAAATGTACCAACAACAGAAAAGGTTTTCAATTATTTTTTCAGTGTGTAAGACTGTAAGGTTAAGTATCACTTAAACACAATGAGCTCTGAAGTGTTCAATGAATGCAATGCTCCCTACCTGCAAATGTTAGTGCATAGTACAAAGGGATTTGATGGAACATAGACTTCAGTGGAGTTGGAAGTCTGAGTAGAATGGCTTTGAGTTTGGGGACAACTTTAAGGGCCAGATTTTCAGCTGGTGTAAACTGGCACTGATTTACATCAGCGGAGGATGTTAGCTTAGGGGCAAGAGGAAATAGTTTGTCCTCGCATCTGCTATCAGGGATTTGCCCTTCCTTTCCTGGTTTTCCACTGAACACCTAGACTTTACAGAGCAATACCATTATTCTTATTTTCCAGCAAAGGCAAAGAGGTTTCCGGGGACAAAACTGAATCCTTGCCCTTTAAATAAATTCACGATAACAAGAGTTGTTTTTATGGTGGTTCTGAAGATGTCCGATTGCCTTACAATGACATACTGTAAGATACTTGAAAGGCTATCAACAATACAAGGAAAGCTAAAACACTAAAGAAAACCCTCCCAGCCCAACACTCTTAACATCTTATTTTCACTAGGGTAACTCAGTAAAAGGCAAAGGGAAGTAGGCAAGGGGAAATACTATTTTAACTTTTATTTTTAATGTTTCATGAGTGTGGATTATGTTGCTATCTAGCAAATAAAATGCACACACAAAAAAGGTCAACTTAATTGGTAATTAGCAGTGTTAGTACTGGCTTTTGGACAAATCCTTACAGTCCTGCAATATTGGCAACACAATCCTGAGTGTTCCCAGCGCTCGCCAAAAACAGCTCTTAAAAAGTGAGTATGGTTCTGGTTCTATGTCTTAGCCATAACAAAAGTACCAATACATAATAACCCAAACAGAAATTTCAAAGATTCAGTTACATTTTGTGTAAAAAAAAAAAAAAAAAATAAAAGAAATACCCCCCCGCAAAAAAAAACCACCATGAAACCCCATCACAAATGAAAACCTATGTGCAGAGCCTCTGCTAGCATACGTCAGTGTGGCTCTCTATACAGCAACAGAGCACCAGTTTCAGCAGCTGAGGATCTAGCCCATGTTAGGGAAACAAAGCTACGCTGTGCAACTTTCGCAGATACCCAAAAACTCTGCAGTTCACCCTTCACATTTCTTTCAGCAAATAGTATCTGATTTAGGGAGAGAAAGTCAGAAAGTGGTGGTGTGAGGTTTTTTATTTTTTTCCCCAAAGATGTTAACATTTACAATATGATTAGTGCTGGGAAATAGAGACTACAAACACAATAGGGGCATGGAGCATTTTAATTTAGAAGGTCAACACAAACTGTGGTTGGAAAGCAGATTTTTTTGTTTGTTTTCATTTATCTTTGGCAATAAAAATCAATCTTTGCAGTTCAGGAGCCAAAGTATTAGAGAGACATTTACACCACAGTTTTGTTAGCATGAATACTGAAGAAACTGTCAGAGAATATAAATTACAAGTCAGGCAGGAGGGGAAATAATATAAATTTTCTAAAGAACACTTTTATTGAAATAGAGAAAAATACAGTAGATGTATATTTTTAATAAGAATAATAAAGTGAGTAACTTCAAAAAGGGCACTATTTGGTAATGTGGACAAGTTCAATACATAAGTAAAATCTTGTAAAAGTGTATTGGGTATTAGAAATTGTCTACTTGAAAAAATATATTTAAAAACTGAAGCTGTTTTGAACAGTATAGGCCAAGGAATAGTGCAGGGTTACTCAGGTTGCCTGGTCAAGAGCTCTGAGCAAATCACATCCTTGCAGAAGTGTAGAACTGCCCAAAACAGGGACATTCACCTCACAGTCATATCTGGTCAATTCAGGCAACAAATAGGGTTCATAAGACTGCCCAAGCAGACGACTTGTCACACCTGAAATAGAGTGTTAAAGAAAAGTTGTAAAATAGTGAATGATGCCCATCTAAACAGAGTGGGGAAGGTTAACTTTTCCCTCCTTTAGCTTTCTTTGGTATTCTATAACATTCAGGCACCTGAAAACAGCATTACATCTTCCAGTTCAAACCTATATATGCCAAACAACATTTAAAACTGAGAATAATCTCACATGTTGAAATTTTAGCTAGAAGTGAAACATGTTTTCTTTTCCTTGTCATTTAGATTTTTTTTTTAAAGGGGAAATCATTCTAGTTCAAAAACAGGAAACCTGTAGTAAACCACATAGTTTTCTGAATTAGCACCAATTGCAGTCATGTACCTCATCTAATTTTTTTTTAAAAAGGATCATAAAATAAAGTCAAACCTACATCTGCTGAACTATGACTCACTTCTGTGATTGTGCTGTTGTTGTAGTAAGCTGTTTGTTCCCACTTTCAGTTGAAGGGAAAAATGTATGCACAAGCTGCCAAACATAAAATCACTCTGAAGTTACACAGTTGCTACATTTATAACTATGAAAAAGAACTGCAATAATCATATTTAACATTGCGCTATGTCATTGCAACTTTTATTCCTTTATTTACCAAGATTGATGGTGGGCGTCAGATTTTGTTGAGATCAAAGTTACAAAGTCCAAGTATATGGAGGAAAGGACAGTAAAAAATGAAGGATCAAATTCAGATATAACTTGATATAAAGAGGACAAAGACAGTACTGGGTGCTGGGAATAGGCAATAGTGGACAAGTTTTCTCCACTCACTGTTGAAAAAAAATATTTTTTTAAATTCTCGTTAAATTTGTTTAGGAAGATTTTCATTACAGTCAGAAAAGTGAACTGCTATAATGTCATTTAATGTGCCTGTTGAACTGTGAAGCGTGCACTAGCAAGGCATTGTAAGGCTGTTATTTTAGCCGATATATTTTAATACATTTGCTAAACAGTCCTTATTAAAGGAAAAATGGCTCTATCTGATGTTAGTGAGGTATAATTTTAGAGGAATGACTGAGGCTTACTTACCCTTTGCCTAAATCTATATAGGTATCCATTGACAGTTATGCCTTTGGACACTTATTTTGAAGAGTATCCACTGATGGGTTCTCAAGGATACAGACACCAATGCATGGCCATTTAAATTTTCAACTTTGGATATTTAAAATTAATGCTTTTCAAGGGTCAGAGCCTTCTCTCCTGCTTCTCTGGGGTTGTAATGCTCTAAATGCAGCAGAACCACCATGGATCCACTGCACAGGGGCTTACATGGCCACACAGAAGAGGAATAAGGTACAGGCTAGCAAGGGAGAGCTTGTGCATGACTATTGGGTCTGCAACAATGTGGATGAACTGACTGAAATCAGGCCTGGTTAATGGCATTCCAGAAATGGCTATTTTGGCAGCTTCTATGCTACAATCTGATGGGAGGATTCTGAGCTGCCAGTTCATACAGAGTTCCCTGGTTCAATCTCCATTTAACTTAAGCTTCACACAGGGGACAAAGTTGTTGGGTTGGATCACGTCTAACTCATTTTCTGGGAGGAAGAATTTTATATAAGTACATACATGCATGTGGTTTACTGTCGAGACTGTGCTGAGGGGTGCTATTGAAATGATGGATAGTGTGTGCAATATAAATGTTCATATTAAATGTACACACTTATCTATATAGAGAGAGAGAGAAAACAAAACACTAAGTTGAATTTATATGAAGTGTGAAAGTTTGTGCATATGATATGGCCTAGAGACACACGTTTGTGGGATTTATGCACAAACTGTCAAACTAGATATAAACTTATACATACATTCAGAATTTCATCACTTCAGTATAATATGAACTATACAGATTTGGGTTGAAGTTTATTGTCCTCTAACTCCCCTTTATAAGCCATCAGTCCTCATATCTGTATTGAAACCAAAGAGCAAAGCTATTTTCTCATTTGTCTGTGATAGCCCCTTACCTGACTTTTTATGAGTTGGTTGAACATTGAAGTTCTGATAATGGGAACTGTAAAACTGAGGGGAGAATGCTGCTTTCTGATTATCACCAGGGCTTCCGCAGGAGGGTTGCTGCTGTCGCTGCTGCAGTTGGTTCACTGGTTGGCTCAGACCTCTCTGTGAGTTACGAATAAACTCGTCTAAAATTAAATGTGACAATTGTTTTTTAAAAATGACCTTTGTGTTACAATGTGCCAATATATCTTCTGGGAGCACAAGTGCCGGGACTGAGCTTCCCAGAGTCCTTGACTATAGCAATGAAAGTATAACTGGCAAACTTTACTACACTGCTTCAAAGCTATGGCAGACCACCTTCACTGGTTAGTCAGTCACAGCTACCCTGGAGCAGAGATTACATCACTGTGCCAAATGAGTGTGGCCATTTTGTGAGAGAGCTTAAGACCAGGAGGCTAGATTCAATCTTTTTTTCACTTAAAGGATTAATGTGCTCACTGAATTATTTATACAGATAGTGTAGATGAAATTATTTTTTTCTTCCTAATAAGAGTTCATTCCGAAATCTACAGCAGGTTTAGAGAACCACCTTATTTTGATCACTCATCATTACCAGCACTGGAGGGTTCTTTCTTCAGAACCATTGACTGGGTAAACATACTCCTAACCTAGTTGTGAATAAATGATGCTGCATATACCAGGATGGGTTGTAGACCATTGTATTGTGACTGTCCCAGTGGGGAGAAGAAGAATTGGAATTTTAATACTTCACACTAAGTTGATGTCTTAACACAGAAATCACACTTACTTTAAGCTGCCTTCCTGTGGCCTTGGACCTACTGCACAGCAGAAGAATATTTTTGCAACCAGAAGGTATAAACTTTTTTAATGAAAACTCTGATGCTGTGGAAATTACTGGAAATATCAAAAGGCCACAGTGACCCTAAATCTGAGCTATAGTGGAACTATCACTTCAGGCTCCCTGGGAAGCAGAGCCCCAGAACAATATATAAGCTTTCATTTACAGGACAATCCAACTCAGAGCACTGTTGACTGCGTTAACAGTTGTTGGTCTATATGTATAGTTTATGGTAGTTCTTCTGCTTTTGGCATGAAAATGGCAGGTATGATAATTCCTGTACAGAGTCTTTGTTTCTAGTGAAACTGTCCTAAAATAATATCTAGAAATGAACATTATAGAATCAATTTATGTCTTACCAGTAAGGACACTTGTGCTGAGGGACTTCTTTTCAGTAACCAATGAACAATTTTCACCTTTGAGAATTTTCATCCTTTTCCACATTAAATGAGATGGGTTCATCATTGACAAATCCGCCTGCAGTTGGATAAAGAAACCAGAAACAGACATAACTAATCAAAATGAAAACCCTTTTGTAATGGTCATTGTTTGAAGTGTCTGAATTCCTTATAACAGATTACCCCACTCAGCTGTTGAAATGTTTGATCGTCATAATCCATCTGTCGCTTCAGTTTCAAACTGTTGGCAAGAGCAATTCTTGCAGGGTTTATATCTATGCCCCGTTGCTCAAAACTGTCCAGTGATCTGTAAAGAAAAGACCCTTCCTTGAGTGAGTAATTTGCAAATAAATAAGACTATTTGTGTCTGATTGATCTTTCAAAGCATTAAGGTTCTTTTGGCATAGGACGGTGAGATGGGCTAGACTGCAAGTGTAGAATTTTTCCTGGACAGCTAACCCAGTTGTCAGTACACTTATTGCCATAATGCTTGGAAACTTTCAACAGCAAGTGTTAATAAAAGTCTGGTAAGTCATTACCTCACAATCTAGAAGCAAAACCTTGATTGTGAAACAAAAATTGTATGACTTAGTAGGTCAAATTTTTAACAGGGCTTAACCTGCCCTCCATTTTTGCAGGCACAATTATGGGCACATATGTTAGTGGTCACATAGCCAAAAAGGCTAGCAACTGCATACAATTAATTGATCCTTCAGGTATAAAACTGCACGTGCCCACACCCCTGAGATGGTTACAATTTTTTTAGAAAATGAAACCCATCATCTTGTACATCTTTAAAAGTATTAACAACCCTAAAGCATTTAGAGCACTTGTCATCTGTGATTCCCAAAGAGCTTTATGAAGGTCAGCCAATATTTTTATCTCCATGTTACAAATCCAGAATCTGACGCACAAAGTTGTTAAGTGACCTGTCTGAACTGGACTACTGTGCTTCTATCCTGGTCCTTACCCTATGCTCATCATAGTAGTAATAAATATAAATAAGCTGTATTGAAAATCTGAAATTTAAGGATGATTTCTGTTTAACAACATGCTTAAGACTATTACTGAAGCTCTTTACCTACGGTATTTATATGGCCCCCATGACTGTTGTATCATGTATTTGCCCTCCCACCAGCTCTATGAGGTAGGGAAGTGCTATTACCTCCACTTTACAAATGGGGAACAGAGGCTCAGAGGCTTGCCCAGTGTCACACAGGGAGTCTGCGGCAGAGCAGGGAACTGAACCCAGCTCACTGGCTACCCTGTAACCATCGGGCCATCCTTCTCCCTGTCCTACAAGATCTGTTTCTGACACTGTTTGTGACAGTAAAGCAGCTTTGCAAAAAAGTTCTCTGTTTTTGTGATAGACATGTACATTTTCACAAATCCACACATCAGTACACTGATGATAATGGTGAAAATCAGCCCACTTCTGCTCCCATTCAAGTCAATGGAAGGGCAAAGCTGTTCACTTCAAAGGACAGCAGAATTGGGCTCCTAGTATTCCATTCTGTTGAAACAGATTATTCCAGCAGAGTGGGCAAATAGACTTTTTCCAGGTTTGCAGCACAGAAGTCTCAAGGGGAGATACACCTAACAGCTTGCATATTAGGACAGATTTACCTTTTCTTATATAACGATATGTTGGGAGAGTGTACTGGCGGCCCTGATGATGAACTTGCTAAGGACCCACAGTATTTATCCATTAGTCTCCACTTAGCAGGAACATACTGTACTGGTGGATCAGGTGGCCACTGGGTGCTTGGTCTTCCAACCATTGATGCCAGTGGGGTGCTGGCTCGCGCATGGTATGGTGACAGGGAGGACTTGTTCGTGGCGTTGAAGGACACAGATGACAGACGTCCACGACCAGGGTTCATATTTTTATTTGACATCTGTTGGCAGTATTTCTCCAAGAGGAACTGATTCTGAGAGGCAGGAGCAAGAGGCTGGAAAATGGTACTCATGCTACTTAAACTTTGCTGGGTGTTTTGTGCATTTTCAGGGAGAGGACGTTCTTCTTGGCAGATTGGACTCAGCTGGAAATCTTCCCCATCCATGGGAATGTAAGGAGCCAGGGTTTCAAGATCCAGCTCATTGAAATCAGTCTGTACAAATAATAATAATAAAAAGCACATGGCAATTAATGTGTACATGGAAGATGAAATATCAGTGAATGTAAGACTGAAGAATCATTACACCTGCTGTATAGCTAAGAGTCAACCGAATTTACTTAAATATACTGAAAGTGGCAGATCCCTATTTAAAGATGCATGTAATTTCCATACTGAAATGTCTGTTTTCCTGAATTCTATACTTGTTTCTGATATCGCCAGGGATAAGGTTGCAGGGCAGATGAGAAACATGAAGCAAGACTGAAAATCATGCTACACCCACCAACCATGCTACCATATGCACAGCACTTTCTGAAGGCTAATGCCCCAATGCAGTTTGGGAGGTCAACGTGGGTTGAACAGGAGCAGATGTTCCACTGGGCTTTGAATAACTTGTCTGCCAATGCTTAAGTGTGGCACATAGTTCAACTTCACACCATGCCTGACTAATGGAAAATAAGTTATTCAAAATCTAATTGCATAGAAAATGTGCATCAAATCCACAAAAGGCCTATTAAACACAGTTCACAGGACATTAACACATTCATTTCTGTATTTTTCAGTGGGAGTGCTGACTGCATCTAAATCTTGCATCTTCCATGCAGAAGCAATGGAACCTAGAAGCAGGAAGAGAGCATGCTTCCCATCCACTCAGATCAGCAACAGCCTCTCCTCCTATTTCCATCACAGCAACAGTTCCAGATCTAGCCCTTAAAAACCCTAGGTCCACCGGGAGGATTCAGATGACCACCAGCAGCAGGAGGAGGAGCTGCAAGCAGGACAGAAAGGTCTCATACACTCTTGAAGTCATCTGAGCAACCTGATGTTGAATTGTTTCTGGTAACAATTATTTCTATTGTGCTCCAATTCTCACACCATGTTTGCCATCCTTCCTCCTTGCCTGCCTGGCATTTCACTCTCCTTCCCTACCCCTCCTCTGTTGCAGTCACTGCTCTGTTATGTCAAAACTTAGACTGTAAGCTCCCCAGGGCATGGACTGTGCCTTTTCTTATCTAGAACACTTTAAATAACAATCCTCCCTCTAGCTATGGTATATACAGAGGGAGTGTCTGTGGTCACAAAGTTGCTACCGAAGCATGGAGAGAAGTAGTCTAAAAAGAGGTCTCGGGCCTTTTATTTGGAAGCAGTTTTCAATCAATTTCCATGTCGCTTTTTGACCAGTTATGAACCCAGAAAAAGGAGAAGGACGTAGACTCAGTCCAAAGTGATTATTCTGATTTTGCCACAGGGGTGTGTGTGATAGCTGATGTGTGCACTTCCCTGTCCCTGCCTTGTTGCATGTTGCCTGGTTGTCCATCAGGCCATCTGGCATTGCTTATTACTATTGCTGCTGTATCCAGTCTGAATCAGTATTCAGCGTTTTGAAAAGCTATTTTTCACTGTTGAATTGAACGATATAGTCTATGCCAAACAAAATATGAATGAAAAGATTTGCTTCATAGTTAAGTCTAAAATTCACTTGCACACTCTCCCAAGGGCTGTATGTGCATGTGCAAACCAAGGGCTGTCTGTCACAAGTTGGAGGCATCCGTATGGGCATAAGCATTTTTTGTGCATGTGCTTTTGAAAATCTTTCCTGTAATCTCCTAGGTTGACCCATTTGACTGGATCTCAGCAAGCTGATCTCATGGCAGGCAGTGGCAGCTCCAACTGGAGAAGTTTGGATCATTTCCACTGTGCCTGTCTCAGTCTGTGCACAGATCCGTCCTCAAGTGTTAACCTAGTTTTTAAGATGTAGCTGAAAGAACTAGAGCTCATTATAGCCCCTGCATCATATAACCTCCCCTAGGAGGAGCAATCTTACTTTCCAGATAGAGTCCTGCTGGCACAGGATCTCGAGGAGATGCACTCAATCAGCAAACTTCGCAGCTTGCCCGCTTTCCATTCATCTCCCAGGGCCGCCCGGGGTGGGGTGGGGCAAGTGGGGCAATTTGCCCCAGGCCCCGCAGGGGCCCCCACGAGAGTTTTTCGGGGGCCCTGGAGCGGGGTCCTTCACTCGCTCCGGGGGCCCCAGAAAATTCTCGCGGGGCCCGGGCCCCTGGAGCTTCTTCTGCTCCAGATCTTCGGCGACAATTCGGCGGTGGGGGGTCCTTCCACCCTGGGACCCGCTGCCAAAGTGCCGGGTCTTTGGCAGCAATTCAGCGGTGGGGGCCCCCCGCCGCTGAAGACCTCAGGCCCCCTGAAGCCTCTGGGCGGCCCTGTCATCTCCATACTCTTTCCTGACTACGCTGACTCTCTCTGGATCTTCTTGAGGAATGGGAACTGTTAGCAGCATTGAGAATTAAGTGCTGTATTACAATAGAATGGTCATCCATGGTACTGGTTATGGGAGGATTGTTTCATCACTTGTGGGCAAGAAAATACTACTGTCCTCTGACCTGGGAGTTGCACTGGTTCTTTGACTCTGTGTCCATGGCAAAGAGCTTCTCAATCACCTCAATCTTAAGATCTTCCTCTAAGGAGCTGTAATAGTCTTCTGGGCTGCTTGGCTGCACAGGAATAAAAAAGAAGCCTTTAAGAAGCAGCTAGATTATCAGAGTACTTGATTTTGATATGGTGCTGTCAGTGCACTGTGCTGTACAATAATGAACATCAGCTATGCAAAACAAACAACGAGGCTGGGTCTACAGCATCTCCACAAACCAAATATTCTACTCAACTCTAATAAACACACACTAGTCTCCAACAGAAAAAATGGTTACCTACCTTTCGTAACTGTTATTCTTCAATGTGTGTTGGTCATATCCATTCCATTCTAGGTGTGCGCGTGCCCACCTGCATGGCTGTCGGAGATTTTGCCTTAGCAGTATCTGTAGGGCTGGCTGTGGAACCCCGCCCTATGTCCCCTCTGTTCCTTCCTGCCAACAACTCCGACTGAGGGGCACGAGGGCAGGTAATAAAATTGACATGAGCAACACAAGCAGATTCAACAGAGGTGGGTTCGGAGTTCACAGTCTTGCAGTTTGCAGCACTGCTCTGCCAAAGCCAGCACAGTCTCGAGCGTCCAGAGTCAGTGCGTAGTGCAATGCAAATGTGTGGACTGACGACAAGGTTGCGGCCTGACAGATCTCTTGGGTCGGCACCTGCACCAGGAAGGCAGCTGACGATGCCTGCACCATAGTCGAATGAGCCATCATGATCACTGGCGGGGGCACCTTCACCATCTGCAGTGGATGCAGGCCATGGTCCAAGATGAGATTCTCTGGGCTGACACTGGCCAACCTTTCGTCCTGTCAGCATCAGCAACAACCAATTGCATTGACTTATGGAATGGCATTATTCTATCAGTGTAGAAGGCCAGCACCCATCTGACATCCAAGGTTGCAGCCTGCACTTCTCATCCTTCACATGAGGCTTCGGACAAAGGACTGATAGGTAAATGTCCTGACCAGTGTGGAACTGGGAGACGACCTTGGGCAGAAAGGCCGGGTGTGGATGCAGCTGGACTTTGTCCTTACAGAAGACCATATAGGGCAGCTCTGATATGACCACCCTGGTCTTGGACCCCCTATAGGCTGAAGTTATAGCAACCAAGAAGGAGACCTTGCAAGAGGCAGCAGGAAGCCAAGGGCTCGAAGGGGGGAACCAGGAGTTTGGACAGCACAAGAATCAGGTCCCAAAGGGGGGACCGGGTCTCAGACATGCAGGTAAAGGCGCTCCAAACCTTCCAGGAAGCTCCCCGTCATGGGATGGGCGAAGACTCACTGTCCTTGAAGTGGAACAGAGAACGTTGAAATGGCTGCCAGGTGTACCTTGATCAAAGATAGCGACAGATCCTGATGCTTAAGGTGCAGTAAATAGTCCAGGATGTCCTGCAGCGGGGCCTCTTCTGCATGAATGTGTTGGCCCATTACCCAACATGTGAACTGCTTCCACTATGCCACATATGTATCTCTGGTGGACGGTTTTCTGCTGCCCAGCAGGAATGCTGGACACCAGCAGAACACCCCCATTCGTCCATACTCAGCCACACAGCAGCCAAGCTGTCAAGTGCAGTGACTCCAGGTTCGGGTGCAGCAGGTTGCCGTGGTTCTGGGACAGCAGATCCAGCCAAAGAGGTAGCTGCAGCGGGGTGGCTGCCGAGAGTGTAAGCAGCATGCCGAGCCAGTGTTGACAAGGCCACGCCAGTGTTATGAGGATGATTGTCGCTTTGTCTTGCTTTACCTTGAGCAGTACTCTGTGGATTAACGGCACCGGCGGGAAGGCGTACATCAGCGCTCCTGACCAACAGAGAACAGAACACGTGGCACTTTCTGTTCTGCCAGGATGAGAACAGGTCGATCTGGGGAGTCCCCCACCTGCGGAAGATTAGGCTGACCACCTCCAGATGGAGTGACCATTCGTGGTGAGACAAGAAGGTCCTGCGGAGGTGAAATGCCAGGATGTTCTTGGCTCTGGGCAGGTGGGGAGCTACCAGATGAATGGCATGTCACACACAAAAGTCCCAGAGGCTGAGCACTTCCTGGCTCCATCCTGCCTGTTGATGTATTGTCCGTCAGGACCTGCACCACACTGCCCTTCAGATGGGGCAAGAATGCCTGGCAGGCCAGGTGAACTGCTCTGAGCTCCCTGATGTTGATATGAAAAGCTAGCTCGCTGTGTAGCCAGTGGCCCTGAGTCCTGAGCTCGTCCAGATGGGCTTCCCAGCCCAGGTCCGAAGCGTCCGAGACCAGGGTAAGGGACGGAGATAAGGACACGAAGGGAACCCTGTGCAGCACCAACTGGGGATCCAGTCACTAGTCCAAAGATGAGAGGACATAACTTGGCACCATGACCACTCGGTCCAAGGAGTGCCTGCTGGGGATATAGACTGAGGCCAGCCATGACTGCAGAGGTCATAGATGAAGACAGGCATGGCTGACCACGTATGTGCTCACGGACATGTGGCCCATTAGTCGCAGGCACGTGTGGGCTGAGGTAAGTGGATGGATCTTTGCGTGGGCAATCAAGTCTGATGTGGCCTGGAAGCGCACTTCCGGAAGGAAGGCTCTGGCTCACGTGGAATCAATAACTGCTCCGATAAACTCTATGAGTTGAACCAGTGTTAATGTGGACTTTTCTGTATTTATTAACAGGCCTAGATTGTTGCAGATGGACCACACCAGATTGAGGCTCTGTTGGACCAGCTCCGGAGACTTGCTCTTGATGAGCCAGTCATTGAGATACAGGAAGATTTGGATGCCTCAACTTCTCAGGTAAGCCGCTACTGCTGCCACACACGTTGTGAGCACCCTGGGGGCTGAGGACAGGCCAAAGGGTAACACTGTGAACTGGAAGTGATGCCCAGCCACTATAAACACAGGAAGTGCCTGTGGCCTAGGAATATGGAGACATGAAAGTAAGCACCCTTTAAATTGAGAGTGGTGTACCAGCCCCCCAGATCCAGGGAAGGGATGATGGAGGGCAGGGAGACCATGCGGAACTTCAACTTTTTGACAGACTTGTTGAGGCCATGCAGGTCCCTTTTGGCCTTTGGGATTAGGAAGTACAATCCTCATCCTTCCATGTCCCGAGGAACCTCCAAGCCCTGGAGCTTCTTTACCTCCTGAATGAGGAGTTGCTCGTGAGAAGGGTCCCTAAGAGGGACGGGAAAATGAGGGGGCGGGAAGGAGGGGCGGCCAAGAACTGCAGGGTATAGCCCCGAGCCATTATGTTCAGGACCCAGAGGTCTGATGTAATCCATGACCGATCACTTCTGGCCCCCTGGTTCTTTTGTGGCTCCAGGCTGGGCTGGCGAGCAGGAGGAAGAAAGGCGACGATGACTGAAACTAGCATCCCTTCTCCGTGTAGGTCCCTGACGAGGCTTCCAGAGTGTTGGCCAGAAGGGCTTCCTGGCTGATTGTGGCCTGTGCATGCCCAACAAGCGAAGGGTAGCCCTAGTGTCCTTCAACCCGTGCAGCTTGGCATCCATTTGATCCAAGAACAGACCAACTCTGTCAAAGGGGAGGTCCTGGATCGAGGCCTGCATCTCCTGGGAGAGGCCTGCTGTCTGGAGCCAGGAACTATGTCGCATGACCACCACCGATGTGACCACCTTTCCTGCTGAGTCCACCATGTCCCATGCAGTCTGCAGGGAGCATCTGGCCACCATCATACCCTTCTCCACCAGAGTTGCAAACTCTTGGGCCAAACCCTGAAGGAGGTATTCCTGGAACTTTTTGAGACCATCCCAGAGATTAAAATTATACCGGCCCTGCAGGGGCTGATGATTCACTACCCAAAATTGCAGGCTGGAGGTGGAATAAATTTTTCTCCCAAATAAATCAAGTTTCTTAGCCTTGTTGTGTTTGGGAGTCAAGGAGGCGGGGACCTGCTTGTCTTTTTCATTGGCTGCAAATACAACCAGCAAGCCTGGGGGCAGATGAGTATAGAGGTACTCGAAATCTCTGGCCAGCATAAAGTACTTTTTCTCTGCCCATTTTGAGGTGGACGGGATGAAGGAGGGGGTCTGCAACAAGGCCTGGGCTATCTTGAGGACTCCCTCATGCACAAGCAGGGCAACCTGGGAACACGTAGAGGCTGAGAGAACGTTGAAGAGGGTGTCCTCCTGCTCTGCCATCTCCTGTACCTCAAGCCTAAAGTCCTCGGCCACGCACCATAGAAGGTCTTGATGTTCTCTAAGTCATCCAGCAGGCTAGCTCTGGAAGGTCCCATAATCTCCTCATCTGGGGATGACGAGGAAGACTGGACCTCCGGTCTCGGGTCTCGACTACCGCTGAAGAAAGAGGCTTTGGGGTGGGAACAGGTTCCTCCACCCTGACCTCAGAACGCGCTTTTGGTACCAGGTCCAGTGCCGTTGGAGCCACCGTCCGAGCTTCCATTGCAAGCACTAAGGAGTGCTGTGAAGGAGGCATCATCACAACCAGTACGCCCCACGTGCTCCAATAAGGCCACTGTGCTGGCCACTGACGAAGGTGCAGACAGGAGTGTGGGTCCCATATCACTCCCAGGAGTCAGTGGCGGACCCTTAACAGGGCTGGGTGCCCCAGCTGGGGAGGAACGATTGCATAGCTCTGGAATAGTCTGGTGGGCAGGCCTGAGTCCCTTGGTAGATGACACCTGGGCCTTCTTGCTGAGTGCCAAGGAGCACTTCTTGGCCTTTTTCTTCGGCACTGGCAAAGGTGAACAGTGCTAGTAGGAGTCGGGTCCTGGAGGTGTGCTGCGCATGGAGGCCGAGGCACTTGGTGTGACCTGACTGGGTGGCTTGGAAGCCAGGAGGAGGGGGCAGATGTCTTGCTCTTTCTGGGTGCGGGGACAAAAGTTTTTGAAGACCCGCCACCACCCCTTAATGTGTGACCACAACGGGCAGTAAGAATGAACTGATACGGTGTAGGGCCGGCGGCACCTGATATATCCAGCATGAGCGCAACACTTCAGATAGGGTTGCCAGGTGTCTGTTTTTTTTTTACCAGAACACCCAGTCGAAAAGGTCACTTTGGAGGCTTCGGTCAGCACTGCCGACCAGGCTGTTAAAAGTCCCATCAGCGGTGCAGCAGGGCTAAGGCAGGCTCCTTGCCTGCTGTGGCTCTGCGCAGCTCCTGGAAGCAGCGGCATGTCCCCCCTCCAGCTCCTACAATAGGGGCAGCCGGGGTGTTTCACACACTGCCCCCGCCCCAAGTGCCAGCTCTGAAACTCCCATTGGCCGGGAACCATGGCTAATGGGAGCTGCGGGGGCGTGCCTGTGGATGGGGCAGCCAGCAGAGCCGCCTGGCTGCGCCTCCGTGTAGGAGCCAGAGGAGGAACATGGCACTGCTTCTGGGAGCTGCCCAAGGTAAGTGCCACATGGAGCCTGGATCCATGACACCCTCCCCTGCCCCACCCCGATGCCCATCCCACCCTCCAAACCCCACAATCCCAGCCTGGAGCACCCTCCTGCACCCCAAGCCCCTTATTCCCAGCCCCACCCCAGAGCCTGCACCCCCAGCCAGATCCCTAACACCCCATTCCTGCACCCAACCCCCTTCCCCAGCCTGCAGCCCCTCCTGCACCCCAAATCCCTCAGCCCCAGCCCTACACCAGCACCCACACCCACAGCCAGCATCCTCACCCCCGCATGTCCTGACCCCCTGCCCCAGCCCTGATTTCCCTCCCGCCCTCCAGACACCTCATGCCCAGAGCACCATCCTGCACCCAAGCCCCTCATCCCCAGCCCCACCCCAGAGCCCACCCCCTTACCCCCCCACTCAACCCCCTGCCTCAGGCCTGATCCTAATCGTGCCCTCTGATCCCCTTGGACGCATTCCGGAGCACCCTCCGGCATTCCAAACCCCTCATTTCCAGCTCCAGCCCCACCCCAGAGCCCACACCCCCAGCTGGAGCCCTCACCCCCCTCCATGCCCCACCCCCCTGCCCCAGCCCTGATTCCTCTCCTGCCCTCCAAATCCCTCAGCCCCTACCTGGTGCCCCCTCCTGCACCCCAAATCCCTCAGCCCTAACCCCACACCTGAGCCTGCATCCACAGCCAGAGCCCTCACCCCCCGCCGTACCCGTACCCCAGCCTGGAGCCCCCCCTTGCACCTGGAACTCCTCATTTCTGGCCCCACCCTGGAATCCGCACCCCCAATCCAGAGCCCATACCCCTCCCAACCCCCTGCCTCAGCTGGAGCCCCCTCCCATATGCCGAACCCCTCAGCTCCACCCCCTAACCTGGAGTCCCCTCCTGCACACCAAACCCCTGCCCCAGCCCAGTGAAAATGAATGAGTGAGGGTGGGGAGAGCGGGGCCTCGGATGAAGGGCTCAGCAGGGGGTGGGGCAAGGTTGTTTGGTTTTGTGCAAGTAAAAAGTTGGCAACCCTAACTCCAGAGGTCGCCACAGCTGGCCCTTCGGGTACCGCTAAGGCAAAATCTCCGACAGCCGCGCACGTGGGCACACGCACACCTAGAATGGAATTGACATGATCAAGCACTCGAAGAAGATTATTACTTTTATCACTAAGAAATGGTGAAAAGTGCTGCATGCGATAATGATAGAAATGGTCTACCATATGGATATAGTGTAAAAATAAATGTAAACTGGCAATGTGAGACATCCCCTCTTAAATCTCTCTGAAGAGGAACGGGGTATTCAGGGGCTCAGGCTTTCCTCTTCCAGCGTTTACAAAATAAATGGGGCATCCTCCAGGAATGGCCTACTGGCTATGCTAAGTCAGCACTTTCCAACTTCTAGGGGGCGATTATGCTAGTTTAAGCAGACTAAACTCTCATGTGTTCCAGTTAGTGTCTACTGCCTCTCATTCAGTTGTGCACCATCCAGCTTAGTTCAGAGCAAACCAAATTTTCGATTAGAGAGTACACAAATGAATGGATGGCAAAGAGCAGCAGTTCACTGGGGCCCAGCACAGAGCAAGGAGGGACAGAGGAAATCTATGGTACCAGCCTGAAAAGCCTTAAGTGCCAGGACTGGTACATGTACCAGTAGTTGGGAACCACTGAAATATGGCTACAGCTTCTACCTAATGAACAAATGAAGGTAATATGCCAGGATTTTTGTTAAAGGGATATTGATAATGGCTGCACTATCTAATAGCAGCCTTTTACTGGCTAATCCACCTAGAAGTAGTGGTGGCTTGGTCTAGCGGCTATACATAGGATGTTTTAATGAGAGAAGACTAGTGTGAGGCTGGGAAAAAGGTATTAAGCGCAGGGGCTAGCCCCGATTTATTATCCTCATTATTTTGTTCAATATGTATACAGTACAATGTGCCTTGGTCACTTCATAAGTACGAGACCACTACTGTACACATGTATCTCTCACTGATGTTGATGGGAGTTACATACAAAACATCACACTCCATTTATTTACCTTGCAGTTTGTAGATTAGATAATTTAATTTTCAGTTCAAAGGTCTTTCTTACCGTTGAACAGCTGCTGTTGCTACTTGCACTTGGAGTACTACTGCCTGGTGCAACTTGGGGCATGGTAAATGATGGCATAGTCAGCTTTTCACCTTGGGGAGTATGGGTCTTCACTTCCACTGGCCACTGTTTGTTTAGAGTCAAAACAACGGCCTTGTTGTAGATAGAGGCTTCCTCAAACGTCTGTGTCCCTGAACAGACATTAACAAGATTGACACATTCTTTCAGCCTGACAATTCTGTTGTGCTATGACACATTAGCAGCTATTTAATAAATAAATAAGCAAGCAAGCAAGCATCTCCCAGTTGCCATGTGCATGCTTCACATTCTAAGGTTTTAGTATAAATCAAGAAAAAATAATAGGCCTGATTTGTCATCTGGCTCACAGAAATTTTTCATCGGTGTGAGTCCTTTGACTTCTGTGGAGTCACACCGGATTTTCCCAAGTGCAAGGAAGAGCAAGATCAGTCCCATTGTGGTTCTTTGCATTTGTTAAAACAAGAAGTATTTTGAGGTTATTTTTTATTGCATGCTACTTGATGCTACAATACTAACCAAAATCCAGAGAAATAATGGCATCGCCTGGTGTGGGTGCCAACTGAGCAAGCTCCTCCGGTTCTTCCTTCAGTTTTGTGAACAAGAAGTCACTCTTCTCAGTCACTGGGACCCCATTATCAAAAATAGTATTCATTGTCAGCAGGTGAGGCTTAAACAGAGATTCCGTCTGGTCCATTGAGAATACAATGTCATTCTTCTCAATTTCGCTAACAAGGCAATTAGATCTGTTAGACATTTTGCACTCTAAAACAAAGTCAGTATATAAACAGTTAACGAACTGTTACAACTTTAAGGCAAAGGCCAAAACTGCCACTAAGTTTTGGTGCCTAATGTGAGAAAAACTGGAGCTGGAGTTGCTGAGCACCCAGAACTTAATTTGAAGCAAAGAGGAACTGCAGTTGCTCAATAATTCTGGGGGATGATTCACCACTGTTACTCCAGTTTTACAGGTGTGTAATTAATATAGTAATGACCCAGATCAGTTTCACTCTCCAAGATTGCAGTTTTTGGCCTAGTCTATGACCACAATATTTAATTTTGCCCAGAGCAGATCACTTTGTGGTCCTGACTTTGCTGAGGAAAACTACTGTATATACTCGTTCATAAGCCGAATATTTTTGTTAAAAATGTGATGCACCAAAGTGCAGGATTCGGCTTATAAACAGGTCTACACCAAAATTTGATGATTTTAAACTCTATGGAATCATTGAATTGAATATCTAATACATTGTCATTTTGTTTACCTGGAGCATCTGCAGGCATGGAGCCCCTCAGCTCCCATTGGCTGGGAATGGTGAACTGAGGCCACAGGTTGCTGAGGGGCTCCATGACTGCAGATGCTCCAAGTAAACAAAACCAGCGGCTTACCCTGACGGCCGGGAGCCAAAGTTTGCCAACCCCTGAAATATAGGGTCGGCTTATGAAAGGGTCATACAGTTTTTGCTATTTTTACCTAACCATCTTGGGGGGTCGGCTTATAAACGAACGGGCTAATGAATGAGTATATATGGTACTTCTTCCTGGTGATATTTACAAGAGATTAGGCTTTTCTTTGCTCCACCTGGTAGCAAGCAATTATTCCAAATCTTCCATGCAGGTTTTATATCTAGTCCTCCCAACAAACTAGAAATTCTACTGCATGCAAATAAAAGCCTTCTGCAGGCATGTGTCAATAGATTTTGTATCAAACAGACATTATTGAAAGAAAAAGTCCAACAGTTGTGTTTGATCTATCTTGCTTGGCGAAGTTGGTTTCAGAATATCAAAGTAAAATACACCTTTCAAAAATACCACTAATTGCCTGTGTTACAGCATAGATGTTCATAAGCACTTTTGGGGTTCTATATAACTTACCTCAGTACATAGTTGACACAGACAATACACTGAGGTTGTAGGTTGCGTGTATTGTAAATGACAGTTCCTTGCGTCTCCAGCCACACGTATCCACCATGCTTTGCAAGCATTCGGTACTGGCCAGTTACTACTTGACCTTTTGCACACACTATCAAATAGGACAAAATATAAATAATGCAGCAGCATTTATAAGAATGCAATATATAAACATAGCACGCAGCTTAAACCAGTAAGATTGCTTTTGAGTTCAAGTAATGTAACATGACAGCACTATAATTAAAGCTATTTGCTGGTAACTGTCTGATTATCTTATTTTTTTAAGTGTAAATGTAAAAGGCAAAATTTTCAGAAGTGGACACTACTTCTAGGGGCTCAGTGTGAGAGAGTTCAAGTTAGGTGCCCCAAATTGGTGGCTACTGATTGCATGTGTATACTGTATGTAGACTAGTCTAAGGCCAGTGGTGAGCTGGAGCCGGTTCCCACCGGTTCCCAAGAACCGGTTGCTAAAATTAGATCTCCATGGAGAACCAGTTGTTAAAGGGCCAGGGGGTGGGCAAAGAACTCTGGTCCATGGGCTGGACCATCCTGTTGCTCCCAGGAATCCCAGCTGGGGAGGCTGAGGCTCCCCCGGCCCCTCCCCCGCTCCCACACCCTTAAATCAGAACTTTTTATAGGGAACCAGTTGTTAAGATTTTGGCAGCTCATCACTGTATAAGGCCAAGCATAGGTGCCTAAAGTTAGACTCCTCAGACCATATTTAGGCATCTAAAGAAGTGGCCTGATTTTCAAAAGTGCTGAACACCCATCAGTTGCTTTTTATTCAGGTGTCTATGAACTTAGGAGCCCAACATTAGGTGCCCCCACCCCTTTTAAAAAAAAATCTTAGCCTAAATTGTATATATTTTCCTTCCTCGTGCCTTGGAACCTATGACATCAACTCCAGTTATACATTCCTGATATATTTTGTTATTGTTGAAAATAAGGAGGCATGGTATTACTATGCTGACATTGCTCTTACAGCAAAAGGGAAAAAAACGAAAAACATTTTCAAAGCTGTCACAGTGACATAAATGAAGAATTATCAGTGGTACTGTTTTGTCAGTAGAGAAAATGGAGAGTTGAATTGTTCTGCTTTTCTGGCTGTTTGGCCTACGCAATCATCATTATTTCTCTGTAATATTTCCTTTTAACCTGCCAGTTTCCAGCTAAGACTTAGATGAAGGTCAAACAATGCTTACAGGACAATGTAATATTTCCATGTTACTTCCGGGGTTACACAGAAGACAGAATCAAGCTTTGTTTGGGTAGTAGCACACTGAACAAAAAAAGTACAGTTCAGATTTAGAGTTTGATCTGGATGCTTTACAAATACTTTTATATATCGCCTAAATAAGACATCTATAGTACTCAGAGATAGGCAAGATGTTTCAGTGTAGAGTTCTTGGCATTTGAGAATTTAAGTTTTTAGGATGCTTTACTTGGTGTCAACCTTCCATTTTCCTCAAGGCAGCTAATATGGACGGTATCTTCCATTCAAGCAACAGTCTTTCTCCCAACTGACAATAATTTTCTATCCATGTTAATAATAATATTGCAATCCATACTAGCACATAAGCACTCGCCATTGGGATTCAAGTTTGCCCAATCAGGCCCTTTTGGCAAAATTTCCCCTTTAGGCACCTTTCAACTGTAATAACGTTATTTGATCTCAATTAAACTGATGTACTAAAGGCCAATTGTAGTTGGACTTGATCCTACAGTCTTTGGACCGGAAAAATCCTGCGTACATGACCATTGTAGAAACTATTGAAGCACAAGTCCTTCCTGCACAACCACAACAGAACTGGGCCCATTAAATTTCTGAAATAAAATAAGGGTAGCATACTCAAAGGTATTTAGGTGCCTAACTCCCTTTGATTCCAATGCGGGGTAGGCACTTAAGTACCTTTGTGAACCCCACTCTAAGTGTTCGTGGGTCATTTGTAGTGTTTCTCTTCCTGTCTCTAAAGTTTTTTTCCCTAGGAATATTTCATCATCCTTCATTTAATTTATTTAGACTTTTTTAATTTAGACAAAATATAAGATTATTGTTTTTGATTAAATATGTTTTTGATTAAATGTGTGGAACAAAATCAAAAGGTTTTGCCTTTAGTATGTTTCAGAGACTGTTCTGCTCTGCTTGTGAAACATAATTACATTGGCTTCCTAATCATCAGCTCTTCAATAAGAGTCATAATAAGGGCGCCTGTTACATTACAGGAAAGCTTTTTACTGCTTTAATCTTCCCTCCCACCCCCCAAAGCACATCATGTTCTGATACAAAGAGTGGCAGAACGCTTTCTTTGGAGTAACACTATAAATTACTAATGCACTTGAATTTTGTCTTTCAGTTATCTAGCCATATGCCTTCAGTCTGACTTCCAAGTTGTTAGAAAGTTAAAAGCATTTTATTTTAAATACGTTACCAAAATATTACATGTCTATCTCATACAACATTAATTAGATCATCACACTGAAGAATAAACAAAAAATATTATCTTCAGTTACTTTTTGTTGCCTTTCATTGTTTACAAAGCTTTTTTTTTAATTGTTGTCATACATTTGAAATAGATGCAAAATATGATACAACTGACTTGGTCTGTCAAACTTCTATGTACTTCCCATTGACATGTCTCAGATGGCCAGAGCCAGCTCCCCATGGAAGTCAATGGCAAAATTCCAATTGTTTTTAATGGGAAGGCCCTAAATGGAAATAGTTCTAGAATATTAAGTGTTTGCACAAAAGATTCACTGCAAAGCTATATTTTCCAGCCAAAGACAAAGATTTTCATCTCTTCCTCACATAACTGGTAAAAGAGTGGGTATGTTAAACCCTGCAAAATTAAATTCTAATCTTGCATTTGATGACATCCAGTTAAGTCTTATACTGTATATGGAGCTATACTTGCAGCCAAGAACACAAACAGTACTATGGTTTATTTCAGCACAGGGTCATTACCTCATCTGAAAACAACATTACAGTATTGTAAAACTGCAACAAGTGTGTCAGCGGTGTCACCAGTAATTCGGGGAGTAGTTCTATTTCCATCTTAAAGGCTCATTTTAGGTCTGTTCATTCAACCTTCAAACTTTTTTTTCCCATTCCTCATTATAGTGGTGGATTACCTTCTTGTAATGAAAAATAAATCCTGCTCTAGAACTCGATTCTTTTCTTTGCTTGGTAACATTACATTGTTGGCATTGATGTATTCAGAATCAGTGGGTATATTATAGTGTGATTATACTTGGCTCCTGCAGAAAGCATAGTTAGGTTAAATAAAATTTGGATGTCTAATATATTTAGCATGGAGTTTTATTTTTGTTTTGCATTTTAAATTATTACTTTGCAGCTCTGCTAGGAGAAGAATTTTGTGAAGCATCGATCAAAACAGCTAGGAGAATTCTCCAGAAGAAACTGTATCTTGTTTTAACTTTTAAAAAAGGATAATTATGTATCATCTTATATCTGATCTATTAACATTAGATTACTCAATGTGTGTTAGAAATCACAGAACATAACTCATGAATATCCGCCCAGTTTCTCAAAAGGTCACAAGGGCTTCCATGTTCAATGAGGGCTTGCTGGTGCCCAGGTGGCTGAATGTTCATGGCTTGCTATTCATATGGCCCCAGCCATACGGGCTTCTTTAAGAAGTGCCTGGAGGCATTTGCCTCAGCAAGATGCAATGGGCCAAATTTTCTGGTGGTGTAAAGTGACATAGCTCTTGTTGAGGTTATTGGAGTTGCACTAATTTACGTCACCATAGAATTTGTGCCAACGCCTGTAAAGGGCAGAATGCATAAGCTATGCTACCCGGGGACTAGATACAGTATATATGCTTCCCCACACACCTTCAGAGACTGTGGGGCTACTCTTAGTATTATAGGGCCTGAGCCTTCACATTTATTACTAGATGTAGTGCTCACAGCTGTGAGCAGCCCTATAAGGCTGCAGTGGGATTCGTTTTATAAATAACCACTTCTGGGTCTTCCCCACTGATTTCAACATGCTTCTGGCTTAGGCGCTACGTTGAGGGCTTAAGTGGCCCTTTATGCTGGCCCTGTGCATGGAGTCAATCTGACTCCGTTAGAACAAGGAGCAGCCTCCACTGGTGGCTTATTTTATTTCCTCTCCGGTGCGATTTCAATATAAACTGTAGATGGTCACTTTTATTGATCTCTGGGATTTAAAAAGAATTTAATGCAACACAGCCACCGATTGCTCATGATGTCTCCTAATCAGATATCTCAGAATACATAGCTTGCTTGAGTAGAGACAATATCATTAATTGCTCACCCCCGTAAAAGACCTAATTTGTTTTGGGGAATTCAAAATTTGTAAAAAAAAGACAAAACCACATGACTGGATTGACAGCAGCAGGCTAATGGAGAACAAATACAACTGCTTCCTCAAAACATTCTGATTAAAACTAACATTGTTCTGCACCACAGATGAGTATCTCTGCTGTCAAACATTCTTATTAATGAACATCTGAGTACTTAACTTGTTGGGGATGGCGAGGTCTAGAACCCCTGCTGTTAGGGCTAATGTAACCCCCCCCCCTTTCTGGTTATGCAGTTGCCTGCTGAGACTGATTATTATGGTCTTTAAAAAAGTTAAAATCACTCTGAAAGGGATGTGGAAAAAGATGATCGGGGTCTATCACTGGATGCCCCAACAACATGACTGAGCCTTTCACTGTAAATGCATTTGGTAGACACATGCAGGGCCTTCATTATATTGCTATGAAATGCCAACTCCAATGCACAGACAGTCACAAAAAATTCTATATTTATATATTAGTCAAAAGACTAATCTTTAGGAGATTAATGTTAATGGTCACCTTTAATCGAGGAAAAATAGAGTTAGAAATTTAAAGTAAGTGCAAAGAGCTAGAGAAGACATGATGTAGTTAATTTCATCTACCAACAGCTTGTTTTATATTTCAAGGACAGCAATTATGACCTCCAAAAGACAGCTCAGAGTTTTATATGCTAATTTGATTATAACTGTATATATTTCTGGTTATTATTTTCCTTGTGGAAACCATAAACTATGGTTGAATTTAGTATTCCACAATTCATTCATGTGGTTAAATTACATACATGACACTCTTCAAATAGCTCATTATGTCATTTTTAATTTGTATATGGAGCCAAGAGTTTGAGTCAGATCCTGTGGACTGCTGTTAGACCGCTATAGAACTGGATCGACACTTTGTGAAAATGACTATGACGTAAAAAACCAAGCAATTCACCTCACTTACGCAGAGCACACAGGAGATGACACAAGGGAACAGTAAAATGGTCCAGCTAGTTCGGTATCCTGTTTGCAAGAGAGGCCATATATAGGAGACACCTGAGCAATTATATCATCTTTGTAGGGTTCTTTCCTGGCCCCCAGCTGGTGCAAACTGTTATATCCTGGAGCATGAGAATTTGGCACCTTTGTATTTCTCTAACCTAGCTAATGTAATGGCATTATTATTTGCATTATAGCAGCAACTAGAAGCCACAGTCAGGATTCAGGCCTCATTGTATTAAGCACTACACAAGAAGATCTTACCATCTAATTTAAGGAAAAAAGTAACAAAAAATAAGGCAGGAGCAGGGGAAGGAAGATGAAGGAAACGGTCCTGAGAACATGCAGATAATTTTATTTTTGAATCTTACTAAGCGATGTTTCTCAATAGTATCTTCCATCAGCATAGCCACAGGTTAATTTTATGTCATATAAAATTGGTTTTTTTCCCCCTTGTTTTTGTTTGTTTCGCTTGTTTCATTGAAAGCTCCCTTGTTACCGACATTATAGGATAAGACAAACAAAAGTGGTAGTCTGCATCTTTTATTTTATGTATCTCTAGCATATCTCCTTTCATGTGTGTTTCTCTACTAAATAATCTTTGGGATTTTAAAAATTCTCCTCCTATGGAACTCGCTTACCCCCAATCAATGCTTCATCATAGTCTATGACCTCTCATGATCATTTCAAAATGATCGTACCAGGAATGAAATGAGATGGTCATACACAACATTCACTGTGAAGCATTGATTTATACAATGGCATTATACTTTGCTTCCATATAATTCTCCATCCTTCTGACCACCATTGTCTACTGAGCAGAAGCCAACATTTAGCTGACCATGTCAGGTAATATGGAACCCAACTAAGTATAAAAAGAGTTTAAAAAACCCTTCCTCCCAATATATATTACCTTGTATACTGAATGCCATCTTCCATCTATCTCATTTTATTAGGTCCTGTTGGAGTTTCCCTACAATCTTCCCTACTCCGAATTAGCCTAAATATTTCTGTGTTTTTTCCAAGCTATTTGTTTTGGGTGGGGAAAAGAAGTAAAGTGATGGGGACAGGAGGAAAGAGAGAAAAACATTGAACAAGATTACTTAATAGAGCTTTTTCTATTTATTATATAGGACACCTGTGTCTAATACTGATCACTGTGGTATGCCACTATTTACTGCTTGCCATGCTTGAAACTGACCATTTATCCTTATTTATGCCTTCCCAATACTTGTTGCTTGCTCTTACCCAGCTTTTCAGCCTCTCAACTGAATCTGGTATCATGAGTTAACTTAGAAAAAAAGGGTGTGTCCGAGAATCAACATCCTGCAAATGGAACTAGTTTTGTTTCTAATTTAGAGTGAAATTCATCTAAAGGGCCAGCTCTGGGGCTTCAATGGGACATAGCAAAAAGCCGATGCATCACTTAAGTTTCACTCTGAAGCACTAGTGCAATCCCTTTGCATTTCTCTCTCGCAGAATACATGCAAGATATACACAAGAACTCAACAACACGCCAATGTGCATTTATGTTTGCAGCTTGTTAGTCAGGTACATGCATACCGTGTTTTATGTACAACAAAGGACATATCAACATGACTTACAGTTCTGATGGCTTTTAGTCATATTTTCTGAGTCCAAGGCATGATAGAATTCATATGCAGAACGGCCCAGTAGCTCTTCTGGGTGGTATCCAATCAATTCAGTAATTCTTGACCAAGAAAAAAAAGGTTTAATTAGATCTCTCCTACTCCACAATGTCTATATATATTTTAAGTGCTGCCATGAATTTAAGTCCTTATAGCAATAGAGCTGAAATGTGATGACAATTTCTTTTTGGAACATATTAGGAAATACAGTGTTCTTAATAATGATCTGCTGTTACCATACTTAGGGTATATCTACCCTGCCATAAAAGACCCACAGCACAGTCACAGCTGACCCAGATCAGCTGACTTGGGCTTATCCAGCCTGAGCTGGAATTTCTACTCTGCTACCTTTAGCCCTGCAGCCTGAGCTCCACGAGCCTGAGTCAGCTAACATATGCTCTGAGATGCGGTGCCATGTTTTGTTTTGTTTTGTTTTGTTTTAATCACAGTGTAAACATACCCTTTGAATACTTTTATCATTCATTTCGATAGCTGATTATTAAGGCAGCCATTAAAAACACTATTTTCTCCCCAGTAGTTCCATAACAGTTGGAAAACTCACTACAAGCAAATCATTGCTTACAAGTTGTCTCACTGTCTATTACTCCAGATGGGCCTGATCCTCCACTCCTCCACACTAGGAGCAGTGTGCGCAAAGAAGAGAAGGTCCTGCCCTCTGGCTATCTACTCTGCTTGTATAATTCTTATGGTTTTGACTTTAAAAACTGAACTGTAGCAAGGGATTAGCTCATTGCTTTTGGTATTTCATTTATCAAAGCAAAATACACAGTAAACTAATGCCAGGAGAGAGAGATTTTAAAGAAATCAGCTGCTCTGCTTATTCAGTAATGTTTCTCAACAATAAATCCATGAGGATTTTTGGCCTGTGTTACTTGGATCAGGAATCCACAAACTACACAGGGTTTACACAGATAGAATTGGGAAAGTCTGATCTCAAAAATCAGAAGTTTCTTAAAGGACCTAAGTAAGTATTTAGGAAGGATTTAGCTTAGGACATCAGAGAAATAAAAAAAGTCTTCAAAAGGAGTAGACATATCAAAATAAATATTTACAGGCTGGGGGGTTAATTTTAAATAAGTGTTTCCTAAATTAAATTTGAAGTGCATGTAACTGTCGCATGAAAAATATTCAGGAATTCATCTATTAAAAACAGGAAACAAAGTAGACCTCAGTTAATGAGAAAACACCTATATAGATCCAACAGCAAAGTCACATCTACTGCAGAGATTCTAAGGAACCATTAAAATTTATTGTTTCATCCATAATACTCCTGGGTGACTTCTTCTATTCTTTAAACAAACTGCAGTAAAAACTGGGAAATTAACAGACAACAACAAAAAACAATTGACTAACTCCTAGTTTGTCATAAACATTACAAAGCCAGGAAATTCAGACTTCAATGGATACTCAGTCTCCTCTTTCTTCCCGCACGTAACTGCCATTAACATTAATAGTTACACAGGCCTACAAGCAGCACAACAGAGAGCAGAATCAAACTCTCAGTTTCCTATACATGTGCTTAGGAGGAGTTGCTGTTGGTCTGAGTGTTTTTCCAATGCTCTAGGGAAAAGAATGGCCCAAGTCATAAACATCCATAAAATAGATACATATAAATACTGCAAGAGCCACGTTAATGTGCAAGGCAGCCACCTGCAAGGCCTCCCCCAAGCTAGGATCACAAATAAAGTATGTACATTAGTACACCTCTACCCCGATATGACACGACCCAATATAACACAAATTTGGATATAACGTGGTAAGGCAGTGCTCTGGGGGGGAGGAGGGAGGGGCTGAGCACCCCGGTGGATCAGAGCAAGTTTGATATAACGTGGTTTCACCTATAACGTGGTAAGATTTTTTGGCTCATGAGGACAGAGTTATATCGAGGTAGAGGTGTATATGGTTTGATAGCTGACACTGCTGAGTCAGATGCTTTACACACATAAACATATGGTCCACATCTCTTGTGACCCCTTTATCTTGTCCCAGAAAAATCCATGTGCCAGATTCTGATTTCAGTTGGGATGACTCTAGATTTACGTTGGTGTAAATAGGATCAGATCTGGCTTCTTTGTGGGGAGCCTACAGAGCTGTTTGTCCACAGATCTGGGGGATCCATGATTGGGGTGGATAACTTGTGCCCTTCACGCCCCCCTTGCTAATCATGGATATCCTGACGAGTGCATATGGAAAGTGCTCTGCCAGAATTTGGCCCTGTAATTGCCACCCCATACACAGGATAAGAAATCCATCCTGTTCTATGAATACACAAGTAGCCAACAATGCATTGAGTCTGCTTGTTGTAAATCATGTTTCTTTAAATATAGCAGAGTGGTGTGGGCTTGAAAAACATTGTTTTCTATTAATTTGCTTAGTCAGCGAACAAATACAGCATTTCAACCCTAAAATTTAAAAATCATGAGTTAGGTCCCCCCCAAATTATGAGAGAGGCTTAAGAATAAGATGATTTTAAAATAATACATTTGGGGGTCCTTTTTGTTTGCCTTCTGGTTTCTGAGCCTTTACAATGTACTGGGGTCATGTTTTCAAGCTTTCCTCTGCAACTAGGAGGACTAGAAGTTTACTTTTTAATTAAAGCTGAAATTCTCATAGGACCCAGGGCTTTAAATCGATTACCAAATATCATGAGACCCACAATGTAACTGTTAATGCTGCAAATAGGCTATATCAATAAAAACAATAATCAAAGTCTGCTCTGTCTTCAATGGAGATGCGTTGGTATAACTAGCCACAGAATTTGGCCATGTGCACGAATTTGAATGTGTAATCCTTAAAAATTTTGAACCACTGGTACAGAATCAGTAAACAACCTAGGTGGGATTGCAACCCCATCACCTCGGGCAAGTTTTTAAAATTCAGAGAGTTTGGGATTTAACCCTAGTCTTCAAATATGGATTTAGAAACAGGAGGGGAAAGAAAGAAAGTTTATCAGTAAAGCAAGGGACAGACACTGATCTCAACTATACCAGTGTAAATAAAAAATTACTCCATCATCTTCAATTGAGTTACACCAGAGAAATTGACATGAGAGTCCCTCGTGCTGTAGTAATGCATAATTTTGTTTGCAATTCAAACATGCCATTTTTAGCTAGCTGCATGCTGGTTCTATGGATTTTAATCCCCTAACTCCTCTTTCAATCTGTTTCTAGCTAACTTCCTCATTACAAAAATACCCTTCTTGTAGTTCCATGTTACAGCACTACCTCTTGTAAGTATGAGCCTCCAGTGAGGATGTCAAATTGAATTAGATCAAATGTAATCTTTGGATTAACCGTTGTGTCTCTGGCAATGGGCGTGTCAATGTCCTTTTGCTGAGATCAGCTAAAATGTACAAACAATATATGAAAAAAAGCTCTTGAGGCTGAGTATCAGAGAACTGCATCCATGTTGTGAAAGAACAATATCGAACAGACAAAAATTCTAAACATCCTAAATCACAGTGAAATATTACTCAAGTATTAAAGTTTTAAAATAGCTACTTTTTAAAATTGGCTAAATCAACTGTACTCCCTTGTTAACTAATCTGTTAACAGTTCTAGGCTTCATTGCATTTCTCTTTAAACCCGGTCCAATAGTTAATTAACTATACTTAATTAACAAAATTTGAAGCAAGAGATTTTTCCTTTTTCTCTCCCCTATCAGAAAACTAAAATATGTTAAAAGAGCTTCAAAGATATATTTTTTTAAAAGTACCATAGTATGCACTACAGAAATTCTGTATCTTCTAGTTGTTACAAGAGTAACCTTTACTTAAAATTGCAGAACCATTTCATGCATTTTGGGGACAGACAGGGGCTGGCGCTGATAATTTTCAAAATCTTAAAGTTAAAGGCTACAGTCTTTGCACAGATGAAAAATAGATTAGCCAATTCCATGCCACATTATGCACCAGATGTGATGCCAAATGTGCCACCAGTGCTGCATCACACACAGCCCATAACTCCACTTTAAGTTACTGGGCATTTTGTGAAAGAACATGGTGTGCAGCAAATAGGTTAAATATATGTGTCAAAAACGCTATTACGGAGCTGCTTTAGTTTAGTTTTTGACAAAATCCTCCAGTTACTCTGAATAGCTTCCACAGGAATCTCTTTATCGTACAGAATCTCAGATGAACATGCAGAGCACAGAGCAAATTGTACAGTAGCACGCAGTCAGCTTGAACCAACCAAACATAAAGGAGGAAAGCATTTTTCTGGAAGTGTGATGTGGGAAGGAGGGGGAGAAAAGAAAAATAGAAGAAGAAGATCTGTATATATGCTCCATGGGACTAATCAATTTTACACAAGAACCAAGAAATCCTTATTACTTTGGGTGTGAACACTAGGCAGAAAATTGTTTCTCGTTCAAGCTGTGGAATGACTAAATAGCACATTTTATTTTAGTGTACTTTCATCTTTGAGATGAAAAGCGGAGTGAAGAAAGGATGTGTTCTTTCCCCTACACACTTTGGAATCTTCTTCTCAGTATTCCTGAACTGTGCGTTTAAGGACATGAAAGATGGAGAGTATCTCCACACAAGACCGGATGGGGAACTCTTCAACCCTGTCCAGTCTTAAGTCAAAGGCCAAAGTAAAAAAGGTGCTAATCAGGGAAATTCTATTCGCTGATGATGCTGCCCTTGTAGCCCACGATGAAGATCTGCTACAAGAACTCATGGATCACCTTTCAAGTGCCTGTCAGGCATTTGCTCTTACCATCAGCATTAAGAAACGGTTGTATTAGGACAGGGGGTTCCACAAGATCCTTCAATTTCCTTAAATGCAAACCAGCCAGAAGCAGTCCAAAAGTTCAGCTATTTAGGTTCTACAGTAACCACCAACCTCTCACTGGATGAAGAACTAAATGTTCACATTGGAAAGGCTGCCATCACCTTTAGCAGACTAACTAAAAGAGCATGGAACAACTCAAAGTTTACCATCAAAACCAAAATGCTAATGTACCAAGCTTGGGTCCTCAGCCCTCTCATGTATGGTGGGGAAACATGGACAACTTATGCTCATCAGGAGAAAAGTTTAAACAGTTTCCACCTACGCTGTTTACACCGCATACTCAACATCAAATGGCAAGATAAAGTCACCAACACAAGAAAGAAACCAACAGGACTCCACTGGCCATCACATACAGTCCCCAGCTCAAACCCCTCCAACGCATCATCAGGGATCTACAACCCATCCTGGACAATGATCCCACACTTTCACAGGCCTTGGGTGGCAGGCCAGTCCTCGCCCACAGACAACCTGCCAACCTGAAGCATATTCTCACCAACAACTGCACACCGCACCATAGTAACTCTAGCTCAGGAACCAACCCATGCAACAAACCTCGATGCCAACTCTGCCCACATATCTACACCAGCAACACCATCACAGGACCTAACCAGATCAGCCACACCATCACCGGTTCATTCACCTGCACGTCCACCAATGTAATATATGCCATCATATGCCAGCAGTGCCCCTCTGCTATGTACATCGGCCAAACTGGACAGTCTCTAAGGAAAAGGATAAATGGACACAAATCAGACATTAGGAATGGCAATATACAAAAACCTGTAGGAGAACACTTCAACCTCCCTGGCCACACAATAGCAGATTTTAAGGTGGCCATCCTACAACAAAAAAACTTTAGGACCAGACTTCAAAGAGAAACTGCTGAGCTCCAGTTCATCTGCAAATTTAACACCAGCAGCTTAGGACTAAACAAAGACTGTGAATGGCTTGCCAATTACAGAACCAGTTTCTCCTCCCTTGGTTTTCACACCTCAGCTGCTGGAACAGGGCCCCATCCTCCCTGATTGATCTAACCTCGTTATCTCTAGCTTGCTTCTTGCTTGCTTATATATACACACCTGTCCCTGGAAATTTCCACTGCTTGCATCCGAAGAAGTGGGTATTCACCCACGAAAGCTCATGCTGCAAAACTTCTGTTAGTCTATAAGGTGCCACAGGATTCTTTGCTGCTTCACCAACACAGAGGTTCTTCAAAGGGCAAATTTACCAAGTGTGACAGCCCTGCTCAACCAAAGATGATTGTGCTAGCTGGGCCATCTGAGTAGGTTGGAAGACGGATGTATATCCGAGGACATGCTATATGGCAGGGGTCGGTGTGGTGTGCCGAGTCTTCATTTATTCACTCTAATTTAAGGTTTCGTGTGCCAGTAATACATGTTAATGTTTTTAGAAGGTCTCTTTCTATAAGTCTATAATATATAACTAAACTATTGTTGTATGTAAAGTAAATAAGGTTTTTAAAATGTTTAAGAAGCTTCATTTAAAATTAAATTAAAATGCAGAGCCCCCTGGACTGGTGGCCAGGACCTGGGCAGTGTGAGTGCTAGAGGTTGCCTACCCCTGCTATATGGGGAACTATCCGAGAGAACAAGAACAACAGGATGTCCCAAGCTTCGCTATAAAGACACATGCAAGTGAGATATGAAGGAATTTGGAATAGATCCTGACCGATGGGAAATCTTGGCAAGTGATCGTAACAAGTTGGCTCCGTCATCCCCATCAGGGAATCAAAGTCCATGACAGGAGCTGGCTTCTACAGCTTGAAGAGAAAAGAGCCTATAGGAAGCAAGCAGCTCCCAACCAGGGTGGATAAAAATCAATGATTAAAAAAAAATTGGAGTTTTTTATTTAAATCAGAATTTTTTGATAAAATGCTTTTTGAGGAAAAAAACCTATCTAAAGATAATGTATCTTAATTAAAACTGTAGCTCAAAGATATCTCCCCATGGAATAGGCATTATAAATTCTAATTCTATAGTATGAGGCAATATATTCATGTAACGTTTAAGAAAAGTTTTGTAAATGAGTTCTAATAGTTCATGAATTAGGAACCCAATTTTATAGGGTTCCAGGGGCTTCTGTATAGATTATTTAGGTTAATCTATCTACCCAATTGGACTCAGTGCTCAGTCTAGAAGATACCATCAGAGATGTTTAGTTTTGCAGTTCTCAAACTGTGGATTTGTGTTTCCAGAGATAACATGCTTGTTAACAGCAAAAATGTTTGTAAATAAATAAATAAATAAATAAATAAATAATATATAGAGGTGAGAAATAACAGATCTCAACCCTATTGTCCCTCTGCAAATTTGTGTACACAAAGTCAATCCCTTACCTCTCTCTAAAAGTGCAAAGTTTCAAAAAGTTGAATGACGAGAAGATTGTTGGGGGCAGAATAGATCTGGACAAGGAGAAGAAGTCTGGAGATAAATGTGAGAAGGGAGGGACAGGCAGTAGAAACAAAAGTGAAACTGTTTGAACAGCATATTCCAGTCTTGAGGTCTTTCTGAGTGTAGCCTTCATTGATTTGAAATCTGCCATACCATTCTCTCAATAGAAGGGAAAACCTATAATGGCAGCAGGCCATAAAAGAGACCCAGCTTGGGCATATTTTAATGAAGTTCCTTTAGGTGTGGGTAAGACAGGCATGCATGCAAAATGCAAACAGTGCAACAAAGAAATACAAGGCCTGGCTGCCCAAATGAAACAACATCGTGAGACGTGTTCCTTCTCAGGGGGAAGCTGCATTGAAGATTATGAAAGGAACATGTCTGAACATGCAGGATCTTCAGGTAAAATTTTTTATTTCATACTTCTTTCTTGAGGATGGCCTGTCTTCCTTCTGGACTATTCTTGAATTCTCATGTTTGAGCAAAAAATATAGTTGTTACTCTCTGGTACTATCATTTTAGGATTCTGAAGACTGTCCACCTTCAAGATCACCATCATTTTCTATCGTTTCAGAGTTATCTGTCAATGATAGCGTTTCAGTCACATCATGTAAGTCACGTAGCCACAGTATATCACCTGTAGCAAAAAGAAATCTCCATTATCCAGAAAAAAACATAGATAAAAGTTTGTGATAAGATCCAGCAGATTACAAAAAGAGGTAATTGATGTAAAAATTGCCCAGTTTGTTTATGCAACAAACTCTCCTTTCTGTATGATTGAGAACCCACACTTCATTAACATGGTTCAGTCATTAAGACCAGGATACAGTCCACCCAACAGAGCAGATGTTGCAGGAAAATTGCTGGATAAAGTGTATGAAAGAGAAATTTAGCAGTGTGCAAAAGGTCTAAAGGGTAAAATTGTTAACCTGAGTCTTGATGGGTGGAGCAATGTCCACAATGATCCTGTTTTAGGTGCTTGTGTGACAACAGAAGGGAATGTCTTCCTTACAGAAACAATTGATATATCTGGAAATGTACACATGGCAGAATACTTACAAGAAGTAGCAGTAAAAGCTATAACAAACTGTGAAAAGAAATTCAAATGTCTAGTACACAGCTTGGTCAGAGACAATGGTGCAAATGTATCCAAGATGAGAAGATGATTTAGAAGAGAGTGAAGAGAATTCCAAGCTAATAACATACGGTTGCAGTACTCATTTGATGCACCTCCTAGCCAAAGACTTCAGTGTTCCAGAAATAAAGACTAATGTTGAAATTGCAAAATTCTTCCATAAGAACCACTTTGCAGCAGCTGCTCTGAAAAAGGTGGGAGGAACCAAGCTAACTCTCCCTCAAGACACGCGATGGAACTCAGTAGTGGACTGTTTTGAGCACTGTATCAAGAACTGACCCAATCTGACAAGAGTTTGTGAACAAAATCGTTAAAAAAATAGATGACAGCCAATGTTCTCAGCATTGGGCTTAAGGGAAATGTTGAACACATGCTGAGTACCCTGAAGTCTATTTCTGTAGCCTTGAACAAAATGCAGGGAAATAACTGTTCTATTGCTGATGCTGTTGAAATTTGGAAGGAACTGAGTGAGATCTTAAAACGAGAAATATGCAATGACAGAGTTAAATTACAAGCATTAAAAAAATAATGGGACAAGCACTATCTCCAGCTCATTTTTTTGAAAATATTCTCAATACTCAGTACCAGGGTCAAACCTTAACTGCTGAAGAAGAGGAGTTGGCTATGACATGGGCATCCAGCAATCATCCCTCCATAATGCCAACTATAATAAACTTCAGAGCTAAGGGTGAACCATTCAAGAAATATATGTTTGCTGATGAAGTTTTAAAGAAAGTCACACCAGTGAACTGGTGGAAGTCACTTAAGCACTTGCATTCAGAGACTGTTGAAGTGATATTCTCACTTTTAACAGCAGTAGTTTCTTCTGCCGGTGTAGAAAGAATATTTTCTTCCTTTCGACTAATTCATTCCAAATTGAGTAATCGTTTGGGACCTGAAAAAGCAGGAAAGCTTGTTTTTCTTTTCCAGATTATGAACAAACAGGAAAATGAAGGTGAAGACGACTGAGTTAGCTGCAGAAGCCAATATTTAAAGTTTCTCATGTTGACCTGGCTGACACAGTCGATTTAATGTTTTTTTTTTAATATTTCATTTAACTATTTTAGTTAAACCAATTTTAACAAAAACAAACCTGATTTTAAAAAACTTCAATGTTTAACTAAATTAAAAAATTCATATGCTTGTTTTGTTAAAATATTATATGTTTGTTGTTGAAGAAAAAAATCCAGAATACATTAACGTAGTTGTTTTAGTTAAATAAAACAATTTAAATATCTGCCTGGTGATGTTCTCCTCTTAATACAGCATGGCAAGAAAATCCTCCAAATATTAATGATTAACCTGTTGAATGGGAGAGATAGTTCACCTCCCAGTGACTTCATAAATATCTTCTTCAATTACCTTTGGTAAATGAAATAACCAATCATTCATTCATTTTCTGATATAACTGTAAAATTAATCTGAAAAGTTTTCAAAATAAATCACTTAAAAATATATAGTGTGTACCTTCTAACAATGAAACCTACATCTATCTCTAAGTTGTGAATAATATGTATTAAGGTTATAACAACCAAGAAGAATGCACTTTTATGTAGAAATCCATGATTAATGATTTAATCTTCCTGACTAGTGATTTCTATCATGATTTAATCTTCCTGACTAGTGATTTCTATCATGATTTAAATCAAATCCACCCTGCTCCCAACCAAGATACATATATTTGTAATAACTGCCGAAGATCATGCAAATCTCAGATTGAACTATTCAGTCACATGAGACATTGCAAACCATGCACCACCAACCATCATAGGCAGCAATTCCCACCATATCTTACAGATGAAAGGGTGCCAACAATGAACAAAAAAATTGGTCAACACTCCTGCTGATACTTGCTTTGTGTTCTTAGTTAACATTTGTATTTCAAAGGTTACATGGCTGCCAATTAGGGGAATAGTAGTAATTTTAGTTGAGAAGGTATGGGTAGTTGGAAAGCACTTTGCTATCCCTTTTGCCTCTCTTTTCAAATTTAAGTATTTATGGAATTTTGCTTTCGATGGACTGCCTCTTGTGTTTTATGACCTGAGTCTTTCTCTCAGTTACATCCAGAGGGCCAGTTTCTGAACTCAGTTATTCTGGTAATAACATATCTCAGAATCCAGTAAAATAACAAAGAGACATGCACTGATCCCCAAAAGCAGAAATGTGCCCCAACTGCTATTTTATCAATGTAGTTTTTAGAGCTATTCTACTCTTTCCTTTTTTAATTGTAGTAAAAACATTGTGGGATATTAGTGACACACAGCAAGGCTTTGTGGTTAAGGCACAGTACTGGAAATCAGATGATATGGGGTCTATTCCTAGATCTGTCAGTCACAGACTGACTGTGTGACCTTAGGTAAGTCACTTCACCTCTTTGCCATTTAGTAAAATGCATGCATGGAATATTACCTACCTCAAAGGTTGTTGTGAGGCTAAGTTAATTAAAGGTGAACTGTAAAGGGCTTTTATTAAATTGGTCTTGCACCCTTTTACTTCTTTACAATATATAAAGACAGACAAAGCTTTTTTGATACTTCCCGCTCACGTCCCAATTTTTACCTCAGAACAGCTCATGGAAGAAGCTACTACCCAGCATAAATAAGGACGGCAGTATACAAAGCATATCCCATCCCTACAGCCCCCCCTTGTGGTGAGGCATAATGCTGCAGGTTCACCCTGCCTTAATTTCCCCAATTGGGTCACCAGTAAGTTCACTTTAAAGGATCTGGGCCAAGGGAAGCCAAAACTGACTAACAATAAGTACGTCCCTTTTACAAAGGAGAGGGAGCAGCTGTAACAACAGTTCATAGGGCCCTTACCTCAGGACCCTGGTCCAGAGCCCCCAAACTTGAAAGTCCACAGACAAAGTCTCTGGGCCTGGCCAGGCTAATCCCCTGGAGTCTAAAATAGCAAGCACAGCCCATTGCAGTATGTACGGCTTCTAGTCCCCTATCTCCTGCTCAGCTTCTCTGTGGTGTTGCACCCCATATTCTTCATAGAAATATCGTTCTGATATGAATATGGCCTAAGATATATTTTATGCAAGATGTGTCTTGTAAGGTATCATTGGAAAGGTTATGATGTACTGAATGTGATTATCCAATTTGTATGCATGTATCCTTTCTGTATCTAAAGTTAGGAATGCTGACTATGTAACAATTACAACTGTGTGTGTATTTGGGAGACACCTACCAGACAACCAGCCATCACAGCCTTTATGGGCCATTAGGAAGAAACAGTAAGACTGTGAAGAGACTAATCTCTCTCCTTCCTGAGAGGCATCCTGGGATGTAGCTGTGACATTACCATATCAGGTGGTCCTGTCACCTGATACAAAATACCACCTTTGACACTGCTGGTACTTTTCCTCTGTAGGGGGAGGGGGATCAAACTACGGTTTCCCACTTTAGGTAAATCCCTTTTAAGGCTGGGGAGGGGGTTAATCTGGGCTCTCCTGCATTGCCTACCCAAGAAGAAAGACTGCTGAAAGTACTCGGAGGGACGAAGGAACCTAACCTGAGGGGAAAGGCAGGAGTGAGTCCAGACTGAGACATGGGGGTCCAGTTTGTAAGAAGAAATAACTGGAACTCTAAGCTACAGAAATGCTGCAAATTGTCTAAAACAACATTTAGGATGAGAAATTACTTCTTGAAATCAATCTCTTTAAGATCTTAAGCTTAGTATGCACGTTTTGTTTTATTTGCTCAGTAATCTGCTTTGTTCTGTTTGCTATTCCTTATAATCACTTAAAATCTGCCTTTTATAGTTAATACATTTATTTTGTTTATAACATAACCCAGTTTGTGCAATTCATATCTTGGGGGAAGGGGGCAAGAAGCTGTGCATATCTCTCTTCACATTGAGGAAGAGGGTGAATTTTTATGAGCTTATGCTGTGCAGATCTTTCTATACAGGAAGGTGGGCACCTGAGTGCTGGGGCAAGTCCCTTAAGATGAGTCTTCCCAGAGCTGATCTTTGTGTCTGTGTCATTCTGCATCTGGGTGTGGCCTTGCCTGTGTGTGTGCTAGAGGAGGCTTAAGAGCCTGGCTCAGCAGGACAGGGTAAAGGGGGCCCAGGCTGTTGGAACAGGTGGTCTCAGTGCATCAGGTGGCACCTTAAAGGGGGGCAACCCATCACAAGCCCCTTGAGATGCTTTTAATGACTTATAAGTTGTGACTAGGCTTAGAAAAATGGGTTGACTGGCTACAGAATTTTAGCCCAAACTAGATCATGAACAAACATTTTTCTTTTAAGAACTATCATGATGCATCCAATTCAGATATCTCAAAACAAAACATTCCACTTACAAACAATTCTGTGCATAATGTGTGTTATTTTCAGGTGGCTTTTTCCTTCCTTGGTTTGTAATTCCAAAAGACGTTAAAGATACAGTGACTTCTCAAAGATCAAGGCTAAGGGCTAAAAATGCTGTGGTGAAGTCTTTCCCTTCCCCATCCCCCATGTTTCTAGCGGGTTGAAAATGTAATTGGTAGGATGTGCAAATGTCACAGAAGCCCAAAATACAGTTAGACACATAAATTCATAAATTCTAAGGTTGGGAGGAACCCTTGTGATCATCTGACATCCTGTACAACACTGGCCATACAATTTCAGGCAATGATTTCTGCATCAATTTTAAATAACTTGTCATTGAATTACAGCATATCTTTGGGGAAGAAGATCTCCGATCTTGATTTAAAGACTCCAAGTGATGGAGAATCCACCAAAACCCTAGGTAAATTGCTCCAATGGTTAATTACTCTCACTAAAAATGGGCATCTTATTTCTAGTCTGAATTTGTCTACCTTCAGCTCCCAACCACTGGATCTGGCTATGACTTTGTCTGCTAGATTATAGAGCAGGGGTAGGCAACCTATGGCACGTGTGCCGAAGGTGGCATGCGAGCTGATTTTCAGTGGCACTCACACTGCCTGGGTCCTGGCCACCAGTCCAGGGGGCTCTGCATTTTAATTTAATTTTAAATGAAGCTTCTTAAACATTTTAAAAACCTTATTTACTTTACATACAACAATAGTTTAGTTATATGTTATAGACTTATAGAAAGAGACCTTCTAAAAACGTTAAAATGTATTACTGGCACGCGAAACCTTAAATTAGAGTGAATAAATGAAGACTTGGCACACCACTTCTGAAACGTTGCTGACCCCTGTTATAGAGCCCTCTGCTAACAGAAATATTCTCCTTGTCTACATACTTACAGACCACAATCAAGTCACTTCTCTCAACCATCACACATTCTATGCAACAGTGCCTCAGGAATTCTGAGCTTTGGAGGATAAGATTATACTTCAAAATTATCAAACAAACTGGAGAAATGGTCTGAAGTAAATAGGATGAAATTCCATTAGGACAAATAAAAAGTATGCCAATTAGGAAGGAACAATTAGTTGCACACATACAAAATGGGAAATGACTGCCTAGGAAGGAGTACTGCAGAAAAGGATCTGGGGGTCATAGTGGACCACAAGCCAAATATGAGTCAACAGTGTAACACTGTTGAAAAAAAGCGAATATCATTCTGGGATGTATTAGCAGGAGCGTTGTAGGCAAGACACAAGAAGTAATTCTTCCACTCTACTCCGCACTGATGAGGCCTCAAATGGAGAATTGTGTCCAAGCTTATTCCCCATACTTCTCACATTAGTATACAGACATCTAAGATACTGATTTGATTACCCCCTCGCCCTCAGCCAGGTCTGTCTTGTCTCTCCATTATCCCTGCTATAACTGCCCATGCTCCCCCCCAAATTCTGACTGTTCTCCCAGATCTCCATGTTTTTGACTTATCTGTGGGCTTTGGTCACCTGCCCAATTCGAACCTACTTTAAAGCCCAGTCTGTATCCAAATATGTTCTTCTCCTTCCTCGATAGGTACATAAGAACATAAGAACGGCCATACTGGGTCAGACCAAAGGTCCATCCAGCCCAGTATCCTGTCTACCGACAGTGGCCAATGCCAGGTGCCCTAGAGGGAGTTAACATAACAGGTAATGATCAAGTGATCTCTCTCCTGCCATCCATCTCCACCCTCTGACAAACAGAGGCTAGGGATACCATTCCTTACCCATCCTGGCTAATAGCCATTAATGGACTTAACCTCCATGAATTTATCTAGTTCTCTTTTAAACTCTGTTATATTCTTAGCCTTCACAACCGCCTCAGGCAAGGAGTTCCACAGGTTGACTGAGCACTGTGTGAAGAACTTCCTTTTATTTGTTTTAAACTTGTTGCCCATTAATTTCATTTGGTGGCCCCTAGTTCTTATATTATGGGAACAAGTAAATAACTTTTCCTTATTCACTTTCTCCACACCACTCATGATTTTATATACCTCTATCATATCCCCCCCTTAGTCTCCTCTTTTCCAAGCTGAAAAGTCCTAGTCTCTTTAATCTGTTCTCATATGGGACCCGTTCCAACCTCCTAATCATTTTAGTTGTCCTTTTCTGAACTTTTTCTAATGCCAGTGTATCTTTTTTGAAATGAGGAGACCACATCTGTATGCAGTATTCAAGATATGGGCGTACCATCGATTTATATAAGGGCAATAAGATATTCTCCGTCTTATTCTCTATCCCTTCTTTAATGATTCCTAACATCCTGTTCGCTTTTTTGACTGCCGCTGCACACTGCGTGGACGTCTTCAGAGAACTATCCATGATGACTCCAAGATCTCTTTCCTGATTAGTTGTAGCTAAATTAGCCCCCATCATATTGTATGTATAGTTGGGGTTATTTTTTCCAATGTGCTTTACTTACATTTATCCACATTAAATTTCATTTGCCATTTTGTTGCCCAATCACTTAGTTTTGTGAGATCTTTTTGAAATTCTTCACAGTCTGGTGGACCCCATCTCTGCTTAGCAGTCCTTCTTCCTGGAACAGCATCCCGTGGTCAAGGATGCCAAAGCCCTTCTGGCAACACCATCCTCACAGCCAGGCAGTCACCTCCTGGATGCATCTGTCTCTGCCTGGGTCCCTACCCTTGACCAGAAGGATCGAAGAGAACAGCACCTGCACTCCCAACTCCTTTACCCTTACTCCCAGAGCCCTGTAGTCACTTCTGATCTGCTGAGGGTCATACCTCGCAGTATCATTAGTGCCCACATGGATGAATAGCATGGGGTAGTAGTCAGAGGGCCTGGTGATCCTTGAGAATCCCGCCGTAACATCTTGGATATGGGCCCTTGGCAGGCAGCATACCTCCCGGGATGCCATGTCAGGGTGACAGATGGGTGCCTCCGTCCCCCTCAAAGGAAAAGTCACCAACCACAACTACCCTATGTTTCCTCCTGGGAGTGGTGGCTGTGATCCTCCCAGCCTTGGGGGGGGTACATGGCTTCTCCTCTACCTTTGGGGGCGATTCCTCATTGCTCATTGCTAGGGCAGCACATCCATTTTCGATCACTGTGGTGGGTGAGTTGGGAGTAGGGGTGGAGCCCTGCATGATGCCAGAAGCAACCAGCAGCCAGTGTCCTCCCTGTGACAGAGCCATATCCTCCTCCACCAGTGGCATGACAGCAGTCCTCTGTAGCTGGATAGCCTCCTCAGCCTTGGATGTCTCCATGTGAATACTCTCAAGGAATTCCTCATGGGCACAGATGCTGCTCAGCCTAGCCACCTCCTCCTGTAGCTCTCCCACTTGCTTTCTGAGAGATTCGACCAGCAGGCACCTTTCACACTGGATGGTCCCCCCAGCCTGGCTTTCTGTGAGTGGGAAATGCAGGACACAGTCTATGCAAATCCACACCAGGATCTGGGTAGAGGCATCCAGGGTTAGGTTGTCTGTCTGGATACAGGTGCAGATGGAGGAGACAGGAGCAGTGTTGGCACTGGTGATGCGGCCTTTCCTAACCATAGTTATTATATTACATCTCCCTCCCACAAACTCCCTCCTAAACTCCCCTGTTTGTGGTCCCCTGTTTGCTAACTCCCCTTGGTTGCTCAGCTTCTGGCTTTTAAGGCCTTCTCTCCTAGGTCAGCCTAGTTAATCACACAGGGGGAGGGTGATCACAAGGCTGATTGAGGCTAATCAAGGATGATCAAGGAAGATCTCCTCACCTCAGTCCCTGGAAAAATCATGGAGCAGGTCCTCAAGGAAACCATTTTGAAGCACTTGGAGGAGAGGAAGGTGATCAGGAACAGTCAACATGGATTCACCAAGGGCAAGTCATGCCTGACCAATCTGATTGCCTTCTATGATGAGATAACTGGCTCTGTGGATATGGGGAAAGCAGTGGACGTGATATATCTTGATTTTAGCAAAGCTTTTGATATGGTCTCCAACAGTATTTTTGCCAGCAAGTTAAAAAAGTATGGATTGGATGAATGGACTATAAGGTGGATAGACAGCTGGCTATCTTGTTGGGCTCAACAGGTAGTGAGCAACAGCTCAATGTCTAGTTGGCAGCCAGTACCATGCGGAGTGCCCCAGGGGTCGGTCCTGAGGCCGGTTTTGTTCAACATCCTTATTAATGATCAGGATGATGGGATGGACTGCATCAGCAAGTTCACAGATGACACTAAACTGTGTGTGTGGGCGGGGGAGGTAGATACGCTGGAGGGTAGGGATAGGGTCCAGAGTGACCTAGACAAATTGGAGGATTGGGCCAAAAGAAATCTGATGAGGTTCATCAAGGACAAGTGCAGAGTCCTGCACTTAGGATGGAAGAATCCCATGCACTGCTACAGACTAGGGACCGACTGGTTAAGCAGCAGTTCTGCAGAAAAGGACCTGGGGATTACAGTGGACGAGAAGCTGGATATGAGTCAGCAGTGTGCTCTTGTTGCCAAAAAGGCTAACGGCATATTGGGCTGCATTAGTAGGAGCATTGCCAGCAGATCGAGGGAAGTGATTATTCCCCTCTTTTTGGCACTGGTGAGGCCACATCTTGAGTATTGCATCCAGTTTTGGGCCCCCCACTACAGAAGGGATGTGGACTAATTGGAGAGAGTCCAGCGGAGGGCAACGAAAATGATTAGGGGGCTGGAGCGCATGACTTATGAGGAGAGGCTGAGGGAACTGGGATTGTTTAGTCTGTAGAAGAGAAGAATAAGGGGGGATTTGATAACTGCTTTCAACTACCTGAAAGGGGGTTCCAAAGAGGATGGATCTAGATTGTTCTAAGTGGTAGCAGATGACAGAACAAGGAGTAATGGTCTCAAGTTGCAGTGGGGGAGGTCTAGGTTGGATATTAGGAAACACTATTTCACTAGGAGGGTGGTGAAGCACTGGAATGGGTTAGCTAGGGAGGTGCTGGAATCTCCATCCTTAGAGGTTTTTAAGGCCTGGCTTGACAAAGCCCTGGCTGGGATGATTTAGTTGGTGTTGGTCCTGCTTTGAGCAGATGACCTCCTGAGGTCTCCTCCAACCCCAGTCTTCTGTGATTCTATGATTCTATGATCCAGGAAACAAAGGCTCAAACAGTCCCCAGACACACAATCCCAGCTGATCCTGTAACTGAAATAACCTGAAAGAGAAGGAAAAACACAAACAGCCAGACAAACTCACTCAGCCCAGGATTAGTACTTGCACCTTGTTCGTTCAGCAGGGGGATTTCCTTCTGCCCCTCTCAAACTCCCCTGTTTGTGGTCCCCTGTTCACTATGAGTCAGCACTGTACATTTTTTCAGCAGCAACATCTTGTTTTTAAATGATACTACAACAACTTTAGGTTTTCAAATAAATTTTTAAATGATCTGGTTATTATATTGAAGTGATCTCACTACAACATCTCATGAGCCAAATTTTCAAAGGTGCTACATAAGTTGTCCTCAAGGAATTTCCCTGTGAGAATGCAGCTTTTGAATGTGCATGAGTGTGGGGATGTGTGCACGCAATCAAGATCATATAGAAACTTTGAAGACAATTTAGAACTCTCTTTTGAGAATCAGGCCTTTCTGTTAATTCTAAGAGCTCCCCACACATCCACCAATGGATACTTGCAAGCGCATGGTGCTCATCTACCTGTGTGTTTCACATTCAGTCCACTCTTCACTGCTGGGAGGCAGGATATCACTAGTCCCAGCCCTTGCATTCATACTCTGAGAATTCAAACATCTTTTTAAAAAACAAAAGAAAGTAAGGCAGCTACCGCCTATTACACTACCGCTTTCTCCCTGTCCAAGCAGAGTAGACTCATGTTGCAATCTTCAGAATATATTTCTAATAATGATATGTTTGCTACTAAGTCTGAAGGAGGCAATGATCTCAGTCACAAGTTGCCTTTATCCAGTCATATGGTACATTTCTAATCTTTCTTACATTCATAGCTGCCAAAATTACTAACTTCTGTGGCTGCTTCACAACATTATGTAAAATACTAAAACTCTTACTTGCAACCATTTAAAAGTCTTCAAAGCACCAAAGAAATTAACTAACTAAATCCCCAATCCTGCACACACTTCTGCATGTGCTTAACATTAAGCATGTGTAAAGTCCCAATGACAACCATGCTGCTTTGAATGACACTGCTCCTGTGTTGCATGTGTATGTGTACGTGTTTTCAAGACTGGGGCCAACACTCAACTAGAACATAATACCATTGGTAAAACCCTGAAATGTAAAGTATAATCTGGTGTCAGAGTTGGTAGAGGGCAGAAATATTGACCCAAAAGTTGAAAGTTTGAGACAAGACTTTTGGTCCTGGGTCATTATGTCAGAATCACCAGAAAAGTGCATGATCTTGCAAAATTAAAAGGGGAGGAATAAACATCAAAGATTAATTGCCTTTCACTTGGCAAAAGAAATGCATCTCTGCTTTATAGCTGTAGCAAACCTATTACAGAATTCTTACAAATTCTCCATTGGAAAATTCTATCCCTACGGGATTAGCCAGCTGGTAACATACTGATCCAAGTGACCCAGAAAACAGCACTTAATTTGTATCCACAAAATACGGGAAAGCACATGAGTAAGGAACAAGCCCATATATTACCTCACTTTTTAAAAAACAACAAAAATGGATTTATGTTACCAGTAAAGTTCTTAAGACCTAAAGGGCGAATGCTATTGCTCTGAATTGTCTCGTCTTCTAACAGTGAGCTTGCAATATTCTACTTGCCAAGGGAGAATATTTATTTATTATAGATTTGAGAGTAAAAATCTCATTTTTCCCCCTTATCATCAATCATGATGGTAAAGGGCCAGGGAACAGATTTTTGCCCAATTCAGAGGTAAGCATAAGTGAGCCAAGTAGGGTTGCCAGGTCTCCAGTTAAAAGTCCAGTCAGTGGCACAGTAGGGGCTAAGGAAGCAGCCGGCATGTCCCTGCGGCCCCTAAGGACAGGGGTGGCCAGGGGGCCTACACGTGCTGCCCCAGCCCTGAGTGCCAGCTCTGCAGCTCCCACTGGCCGGGAACCATGGCCAATGGGAGCTGCGGGGGTGGCGCCTGCAGACAGAGGCAGTGCGCAGAGTGGCCTGGCCGTGGCTCCACCTAGGGGCTGCAGGGACATGCCTGCCACTTCCGGGAGCCGCCTGAGGTGAGCACTGCTCAGAGCCCGCGCCCTGAACTCCCTCCTCTGCCCCAGTTCAGAGCCCCCTCCTATACTCTGAACTCATCCCCAGCCCCATCCCAGAGTCCACATTCCTAGCAAAAGCCCTCACCCCCTCCCATGCCCCAACCCCCTGGCCTCAGCCCGGTGAAAATGAGTGAGCGAGGGTGGGGGAGAGCGAGTGACAGAGGATGGAGTGAGCAGGGATGGGGCCTCGGAGAAGGGGCAGAGGGCAGGGGGCAGGGTGAGGGTGTTCAGTTTTCTGTCATCAGAAAGTTGGCAACCCTAGAGCCAAGAGCGCACTTATGTTGGTGTACAGTACACCTCCTTCCAATCCTTCCTGGTCATGCATGTTACACCGATTTAGACTAGAGGTCACCAACCGGTCCTAGAGGATCTCCGAGTCGATCGCAATCTCTGGTGGTGCATCGTGGCTGCCACTAAGGCAGGCTCCCGGAAGCGGCCAGCATCGCCCCGTGGGGCAGAGGGGTCTCCCTCTGCGTGCTGCTCCTGCCTGCAAGCACTGCCCCTGCAGCTCCCATTGGCAGAGAACAGGGAGCTGTGGCCAATGGGAGCTGTGGAGGCAGTGCTTGCAGAGAAGGGCAGCACACAGAGCCACATGCCCCCCACCCTCTCCCAGGAGTGCAGGGGCGCACTGGCCCCTTCCAGGAGCAGCATGGGGCCAGGGTAGGCAGGGAGCCTGCCTTAATGGCAGCCACGCTGCGCCGCCAACTGGGAGCTGCCGGAGGTAAGTGCTGCCCGGCGAGAGGCCGCACTCCATACCCCCTCCTTCACCCCAAACTCCTTCCTGCACCTCAACTCTCAGCCCTCAGCCAGCCTCCCAGAGCCAGCACCCCATACTCCCTCCTGCACCACAACACTCTGCCCCAGTCCTGACCTCCCTCCCAGAGCCAGCACCCTGTACCCCCTCCTGCACCAACCCCCTGCCCCAGGCTCAGCCCAGAGCCTGCTCCCACACTGCGAACCCCTCGGCCCTAGCCCAGAGCCCACACCCCCTCTTGAACCCCGAACCCCCTATCCCAGCCTGGTGAAAGTCAGTGAAGGTGGGGGGATGGAGTGACGGGGAGGGGGATGGAGTGAGTGGGGTGGGGCTTTGGGGAAGTGGCAGGGCCTTGGGGAAGGGGTGGGGTAGATCTTGGGTTGCCCTTAAATTCAAAAAGTGATCTTGGACATAAAAAGGTTGGAGACCAATGCTCTAGACTCACCTCTATAATCTCACATGCATTTACCAACATGGATTTTACAATCTTTCCCTTGTGCATCAGTCCTAATTTGACCCTCTGTGCCTAAATTGGTAAATTTTAATTACAGTTTTCCAAGGTTGTGTGGAGATTACAGTTGGCATGGGTAGGAAAGAAAGGGATTGTCTCCGCACTCTATGAGACCTTATAGAAACTCCTTTCCTAGTGTTCAGGGTGGCTTGGAGAACTATGGTACAGGACACTAGCCACCCACTGAAGGAATCATCCCTGCTTAACCTGTTGATTTCAAATTAGAAATCCAAATGGAGACTGACATTCCTCAAAACTGTTCCTCTCCAGGACTGCAGGAACAGCCAATGGAAGAATTTCACTCTTGTTAGTGTGAAATAATTTAACCTGTTCAAATAGAAAGAACACTGCGAAGGAAGACTGTGGTTTCCTATTAATTGATTGTTTTGTTAATAAAGATAAATCAGAAACTTCCTAGGCAAGGAACAGTTAGTAGATTCTTTACCTGTCATCACAGTAGGTAAATTTCATGTCCATGCTATGGCGACTCAAGAAAGTCTTGCTGTCCAGTGGGATATCCATGTTTGACGGGTGCTGAATGGGTTCACACATTATTATAAGGCAGGTGAGGAGAGGCTCCTTATACCCACACAGTGTGTGAGGAGGGCAAGTGTTATACACCTTAACTTGTCCAGTGCAGTGCAAGACCTGAAACAAATAATGATTTTATAACAAGGCATTAGTTTAAAAGGTACTTGCTGAAAAGACAATCTGACTTTCATCAATAAAACTTGTTATGGCTAAAATGTGATACCTTCCATGTGGCAGATTTGAGGTTCACAGTTCTGCCTCTGTTGGTAACAGTGCATTTCATTCTCATGAAGAAGTCACGCTCTGTGGATATCTCTTTGCTTTTCTTTCCAAAGCCTGGACCTAAGGTGAGGAAAAAATAATAAGCTTTTTGCACAGGCTGGGGGGTGTTTGTGTTGCTTTTTAAAATTCTCTCTTTTATTTTTAAGCATAAAGGATTTGTAGATAACAACAGATGGTTTGGTTCTCAAATTGTTACCTTCCACATCAAGATCTGTGCCCTGTGCACTCTTGGTTTAAGTAATATTTAGCACGAGTGTGAAAAATAAATCCCCTCCAAGGATAAAATATTAGACCTTTCTGCCACTTTAGTCCCATTTGAACTCCTCAAGCATGAAAACTACTTCATGTGAGCAGACTCCTGTACCCATGCAGAGCCTCACAGAATCAAGCAGGGCTCTGTACAAGGGCAATGGTCTACCCATGCAGAGCAGTTTGCACAGGTTTGGGGTGTAAAGACTTAAATGGTACGGGAGCCCTGTTCATTTTTAACCCGTATTTCAGCCTATGGTACATAATCTTTGCGAACTATTGCAAGTGAAGACATTGCATTTGTTTTAGGTTAGAAACAAGAAAGCACCAGAACACACAGTTCTTAGTGCTGTTATATTTAATCAGAGTTTTAAAAACAGTGGAAATGATGTTGATGCCAAATACTACTCCAGGCATTAACATTCCCATTTGCCCGTGGCCACTATCTAACTTCCGCTATCTGTTGGTTGCTTTATTGGGGTGTTTAAAAGGCAAAGAAGAAGAATACATCAACGATTTGAACTTTTTTCTTACCAGTTTTCAAACTCAGATTCTCTCGAATTTCCTCATGGTCACATGGGTGGGTAAAGTCAAATATGCTATGTCCAGTTAATTCCACCTGTTCAGAAAACAATACATATATTTAGCCAAAAGTGAGGAGAATAAATACAATTTAATAATACAGAAGACTATTTTGGAACACTGATTCATTCAATGCGATCAGAGAAAAGGCAAAAGCAATACAACTTTTCTGATCTTTTCTTGATGATAATTTCAGTTCCTCACATTCTTTTACCTGTTTCCCTAAAATATGATTTCTCTGGGGCATTTTTGAGGCTATTTTGGGTAACAACAAAATAATTCTTAAGCTTAGAGCTATAAGCTAGATATCCTCAACAAACTAATCAGTCAGTGAAACTAAGTCTATTTATACCAACTGAAGATCTGGCCCTAAACTATTAAAACCAGAAATGATATTGGAGACACAACGTGCCAAATTTAACCCCGGTGTGTGCAACTGTCATGGTGTGCATATCTCAGCAATAATTTTAGCCCACTCTTATTTGTCAGCTATTATTTAGATTCTATACCTTGTAGATTCATTTGTGCATTTTGATTTAACCCTTAAACTGATTGGTAACTCACTTCAGCAATGCGAAGGGCCCATTGACTTCAGTAACCTTTGGATCCAACTGACAACATCCAAGTAATCAGGCTGCACGTGAGAGAAGGGCAAGGGGACCCGGAGAACATGACACCACAGCTCTCCCACACATGCTGCAGTCACTGCTCCAGGCTCTGGACTGGAATGGCAGCTGCAGCTCCTGAATGCCATGTGCAAGGTATGTAAGGACAACTGGATGAGAGCAAGATAGATCCTGTGGCCCTTAGCTCTGTTTGTCCCTGATCTATCTTCTCACAGTGTTTGTAGGGCCACTCCCCTACCTTGGGGTACATGTGATGCTGAGCAGCCCCTGCACAGCCACTCCCTGCCCTGCACTTATGGCAGTCAATGGCCCTCCATGCCACAGATGAATCTTAGCATAGGCAGTGCCTCAGGCATTGGGGCACTTTGGTCCCTCCTCTTCTCTCCTTGTGGCACATAACAGTTTAGTCTCCTGCGGGCTACAATGTTTTGGTCTAATTTCAGCTGTTGGGTTTGTGCATGGGTGCTGGGTGCTGTTGGTGGCCCGTGACATACAGGAGGTCAGACTAGATGACCTGATGGTCCCTTCTGGCCTTAAACTATAACTCGGACATTAAAAAGATCCCTCCTAACCCCAAACAAACCACTCCCCTATCAAAAAAAAATTGTGAACGTAGGCCAGTCTTGTAGCCTCCAAATCTGGGGCCTAGCAGGCCAAATGGAAAATGGTGTTCCAGATCTGAGAACCCTTCACTGAGAATATCCTGCACCCAGGCACCTCAGTTTTAAACGGAGAGGCTGACAGCTCAAGGTGCTGATTCAGAGTGCTGCAGTGTCACTCAGGGGCTACATTTGCTCACTGTGTCTTTCACTGAATGAGATCACAGCTTTATTAAACATAATTTGAATTAGTCAGAAGCACAGTGAAGACAGAGAAACTATGTCAAGGTTTCTAGGAATTATGTTGCAACGGCAGCTCTTTGAAAGCAGTAGGGAACAGATTACCTGCGTGAGGCCCATGTATTTGTTGATGTTCTCTGACAAAAAGATCATGTCTCCATCCTGTGTCACCACAGCAATAAATCCCTCCAAAGCTTTCAGGTACAAGTTGTCTATCTGCTGGTCTGTCTCTAGGTCACTCTCATTGTCAGCACATACTGAAACAAAAGGAAAGTGGCCAAAAAAATCAGTTTTCAGAGCCATAATTTTTCTGCTTACTTTCTAATCACACCAAATAGCAAAATGCTTTTCTGATGCCAGAATGCTGGTTATAGAAAAACCCTCCGTGTGCATTCTTGGGAAGGATGACAACTGGGTGGACCACCTGCATTGGGTCTGAAGGGGACATGTCCATCGTTAGGAAGAGAGAAGACATCTTTTGTAAAGGTGAAGAAACACTTACCTTACAGTAACTGTAGTTCTTCAAGAAGTGTTGTCCATATATATATTCCACTGTTGGTGCACATGCACCCAGTGCATTCACGTTCAGATTCTTTTGGCTAGCAGTGTCCTTTGGGGGCCACACCTGTAATATGAATGACCTTGTGCCTCCATAAAGGGTGGAGCAACCCCAACTGCTCCTCAGCTCCTTCACCAATATAGAAACCAGGTGTTGTGAGACTCTCTGTGGTAGCAGGGAAAGAGGGCAGCTCATGGACTAGATATGGGCAACATATCTTGAAGAACCACAGTTACTGTAAGGTAAGTAACTATTTCTTCTTCTTCTTCTTCTTCTTCGAGTCCTTGCCTATATATATTCCACTCTTGGGACTCACAAGCAATAACCTATATCATAAGAAATGGGCACTAGGAGCCTACCTAAATAATGAACAAAGCGTGGCCCTACCAAAATTAGCATCAGATTTTGACACTTCCACTATGGAGCAAAACTGGGCAACTATGTGCACTGGACCCTAAGTACAGAGCTCTAGCATTGGAATATTTCTCAAAGCAGCAACAGAAGCTGCTTGCACTCCTGTAGAGCGAGCTGTCACTCTCACTGGCGGGTCTACGTTTCCTAACTCACGGCACAGTCGGATATGAGTAGAAATCCAGTTAGAAAGTCTCTATGTTGAAATGGCCTGACCTTTCATTCTGTACCCATAAGGTATCAACAATCTGGGGGATACCCTAAATGGCTTAGTTCTGGCTTTGTAGAAAGAGAGTACCTAAGAACTTCTAGGGCATGAGGCTTGGCCTTACCTTTGTTTGAATGTGGCTTGGGGAAAAACATAGATGGGAGTATAAAATGGTGTTTAGATAGAAATCAGAGACTACCTTGGCAAAAAACTTTGGGTGAGGTCTCAAGGACACCTGGTTTCTATGAAAAACTGTACATGGGGGCCCTTGCACTAGTGCTTGCATCTCTCCTAGCCTTATGGAGGATAGTACTGCTCCCAGGCAGACAGTTTTGATGAAATAGTGATTGTGTAGCTAACGGTGCAAAGGGTGGGCCCATTAAGTCTGTCAGTACAATATTTAGATCCCAAGGAGTGGGACATTCTCTGACTGGGAGATATACCCTCAGACGGTCTTTTAAGAACCAAGGCACCAGAGGGCATGAAAATGTGGAATACCTCTATATTGTTCTGGGGGAACATGCATTGACATATCCAGGTGATGACCACTTGGCTGATACAGAGACTTCAACCAACCTTGCATGCAATGAAGATGAAGTCTGTCACGCTGCATTACATAGGTGGAGGAGCCATTGTGTCCTAAGTCTGAGACAAGTCCTCACCAATATCTTGGGATGAACTTGTAGGTAGATGGACAGGTCTTGGAATCTCTCTTGTGGAAGATAAGCCATTTGAGTTATTACCTCTAGCTCAGGGGCGGGCAAACTTTTTGGCCTGAGGACCACATTAGGTTTCTGAAATTGTACGGAGGGCCAGTTTGGGGAGGCTGTGCCTCCCCAAACAGCCAGGTGTGGCCCGGGCCCCACCACCTATCAGACCCCCTCTGCTTCTTGCCTCCTGACGGGACCCCTGCCCCATCCACCTCTCCCTGTCCCCTGACAACCCCTGGATCCCCTGTCCCTGATTGCTCCCCACTGCCCCATCCAATCCCTCCTCTCATTCCTGACCACCCCCAGAACCCCTGCCCCTGACTGCTCCCCACTGCCCCCTCCAAACCCTCCTCTCATTCCTGACTTCTCCCCCGGGACCCCTGCCCCCATTCAACCCCTGTTCCCTGCCCTCTGACCACCCCTGGGACTCCTGCCTCATCCAACCACCCCTTATCCCTGACTGCCCCCAGAATCCCTGCCTCTGACTGCCCCCGCTGCCACATCTAATTCCTCCTCTCATTCCTGACTGCCACCCTGGGACCCCTTCCCCATTCAACCCCCCTGTTCCCCACCCTCTGACCACCCGGACCCCTATCCACCTGCCTGTTCCCCACCCTCTGACCACCCGCCCCCTGACCACCACCCCAAACTCCCCTGCCCTCTATACATCCCCCCTGCCCCCTGCCCCCTTACCATGCTGTCTGTAGCACAGGTGGCTGGAGCACCAGGACAGGCACCCGCGCCACCCGGCTGGAGCCAGCCACACCCCCACGCAGTACAGAGCACCTGGCAAGGGCTCACAGCCCCACTGCCCAGAGCATTGCACCGGCAGCGCAGTAAGCTGATGCTACGGGGGAGGGGCCGGGTGCTAGCATCCTGGGCCAGGAGCTCAGGAGCCAGGCAGGAGGGTCCTGCAGGCTGGATATGGCCCACAGGCCGTAGTTTGCCCACCTCTGCTCTAGCTGGGGAGGCAACTGTACAGTAGATTTGATGGAGAGATTTTTTTAGGTTCAAGCACCAAAACTGCCTCAGCCATGCTGGAGGTACACCATGATTATCCCTTGAATGGGAATTAGTATTGACTTTTCACCTCTCTAGGTCTAAGAGAGAACAGAGACCACTGAATGGGGTCATCTCGCTGTTGATTCAACTTTTTTTTGTTAAAGAGGCTAAAGAGAGTAGCAGATGTTCTGTACAAGATAAACCTGCACTTCTTGTCCTCTGAGATAAGCTGCCACTACTGGTAGCCATTTTTGTGAATATCCTTGATTCTGTCAATAGATTAAATGGTAGCAACCTACACTGGGAGTACAAATTGCCCACTTGAACTCTCATACCTTCTGTGTGCAGGACAAATTGCTATATGGAAATAAGCATCCTGGTGGTCATATGCTGTGTACCAGTCAAGTGGATTTAGGGTTAGAATTATCAAGGACAGAGCCACCTTCCTGACCTTGAGCTTGTGAATAAAGGTGTTCAGCTGCCTCAGGTCCAAAATAAGGCACCAGCCCTCTTTCTCTTGAGGCACTTCTTCCACTGCTTTGGGATTTAGAAATGACTGCACATCCTGATGTAGCCTGCTGTGATGAGAGGGGGCCTGAAAAGGGATGGAGAAGATGTATGGGGATTGTGGCTGAGGGTGGTCTGGAATTGGATGGAATAACCCATTTCTATGATTTTCAGGGTACAGAGCTCCATAGTGATGATGATCCAGATCATATGAAAATTAAATAAAAGATTCTCAAAAGAAGGGGATAAAACAGGAATATCCAGAAGAATATGTACACTGCTCCTGACCAAGCACTTAGATCTGCTGCCTTGATGAGGTGGATGCAGATTACTTCCTTTTATGGAATTTTTGGCACTTTCTTGGAGTTTCAAATTGTCTTTATTGGGTGCCTCTCCTGTGGTTGAGGAGTAAAGTGCTTCTACTTTGATGCAGGAGTATAGATTCCTAAGGACCTTATTGTGGTACGTGAGTCCTTCAGAAAGTGTAAAGCTTCATTGTTTTCACAGTGAAAGTATCACATCCCTTAAACGAAGATCCTCAGTTGTAATTTGTACCTCTTTAGGGATCCCTGATGACTAGAGCCAAGAGGATCTCCTTCTGGCAATTGAGGTAGCCATAAATCTAGAAGCTGTAATTGTAGATCAATAGCTGCTTGGAGGGTAGCATGCAGCACCAGTTGGCCTTTGACCACCAAAGACTTAAAATTCTCCCTAGTACCTTGGGGAAGGTGTGACACTTGGCAGACCAGGTGCCAGCTCATGCCAGAGCCCTAGGCCAATTTGCTTGTATATTAATATTGATCAAAGTGATGGTTAAATGTATAAGAGTGTACTTAGTGTTTAAACTTCATGAAAACTAGTGGGATGTTACTTGCATTGTTTTCACTTATTTGTATCCCATTATAATAGAGTAGCAAACATTTACATAGTGTATAGCCCTGTAACTACATAACCTATCATATGAGCCATCAAGCAAGAAAGAAGCCTTGTGGAATGCAAATGAAGAACTTTAACAGAAAAGTGCTAATTTCAAAGAAAGTGGTCATTGTGTGTGATGTTTGAAGGTCAAAGACTCAAAATGCATTCCTTACTCTCCGTAATCAAAGGAAAAGTTCACATGTAAAGTGACACTATCAATTTGATTTCTGTGAGAAGAAGCTATAAGTATGGATTCAAGGAAGGATCCTGCATCTATGGACTATCTGGACTCTTACAGGGAAGGGTACCAGATGCAAAGCAGAGATCCCCAGAGACAATATGGGCTTCCTGAAAAGACTTGGAAAACTGGCAATTTATTACATCACTGCCACCATTTGAAATTACAAACTCTGACTCACCTGTGCAAATATTTTCCATGCTTGAAGCTCTCAATAACTCTCATTTCCTTTTCTTAGCTAATAAATGTTTAGTTAGTTTACTACAGAATTGGCTACTAGTGTTATCTTTGGTATAAGATCTAAAGTACCAACTAATCTGGGGTAAGTGACTGGTTTCTTGGGACTGGAAGCAACCTAAATGTGATGTGATTTTTGGTGTAAGTAACTATTTTATAACAAAGTCCACTTTGTCTGGGTGGCAAGATAGATTGGAGAGTGTATGGGAACTGTCTGTGACTCCATGATAAGACTGGTATTGTGATCCAGAAGTTCCTATTTGTCACTGGCTCGGTGAAATCTAATTATAGAACACACCACTAGTTTGGGGTGTCTGCCCTGTTTTCTGACAGTCTTCCCTGAGCTAGGCACTCACAACCATGAGCTATTCCAGACAGCATGACAGAATCTTGTCTGCAAATTTAGATATGAAATCTCAATTCATATAATTGTGCTTCACCAACAGGGCCTAGTAATTGGTGAGTCTCATTTGGAGCTGTGATGTAGAATTTTCAATCATTTGATATTGCTTTTTGTTGAATGTCTTATAGGGGATGTGGATGAGTCCAGGCAGATGACATAGGTACCACAGTCTCCACAGGGGATGTGGATGAGTCCAGGCAGATGACATAGGTACCACAGTCTCTACAGGGGATGTGGATGAGATGAATGCTAGGATGGGATGGTCTTCTGTCAGCGACTCCTCACCAGAGCCATGACCAGTCTGTTCAGCAGACTGTGGAACAGACTATGCTTGTTGTAGAGTTCCCTTGTGAGATGGATAAGGTGACCTAGCTCTGGACTGAGATGCAGACTCTGGCTTTCTAGCATGACTCATTCCCCATGGAACCTAATAAGGCCAAGAGTGTTGGGAAGCATAAGAGTATTCCCAGGGGAATACTATAACACACCAGGAAATACTATAACTCTTTGAGATTCTATAGGCTAAGATAATTAAACTAAGTCTTTGGGTACGTCTACACTACGGGACTATTCCGAATTTGCATAAACCGGTTTTGTAAAACAGATTTTATAAAATCGAGTGCGCGCGGCCACACTAAACACATTAAATCGGTGGTGTGCGTCCATGGTCCGAGGCTAGCGTCGATTTCTGAAGCGTTGCCCTGTGGGTAGCTATCCCGTAGCTATCCCATAGTTCCCGCAGCCTCCCCCGCCCCTTGGCATTTCCGGGTTGAGATCCCAGTGCCTGATGGGGCAAAAATCATTGTCGCGGGTGGTTCTGGGTAAATGTCGTCAGTCACTCCTTCCTCTGGGAAAGCAACGGCAGACAAGCATTTCGCGCCTTTTTTCCCTGGATTGCCCTGGCAGATGCCATAGCATGGCAATCATGGAGCCTGTTTTGCCTTTTGTGACTGTCACCGTATGTGTACTAGATGCCGCTGACAGAGGCGATTCAGCAGCGCTACACAGCAGCATGCTTTTGCTTTTGCATGACAGCAGAGATAGTTATCAGCCATACTGCACCATCTACCAATCCATAAATTGGTAATAAGATGATCATGGCTACCAGTCCTTTTGCACTGTTCCATTTGCTGCTGTCATAAGTGCCCCTGGCTGCTCTTAGCCAGGGGCGCAAAAGCCAAAATTGGGAATGACTCCCTGAGTCAATCCCTCCTTTTTGGTATCTAAAAATAGAATCAGTCCTGCCTAGAATATGGGCAAGTGTACTAGAGAACCACTGTATCAGAGAACCAGAGAGCACAGCTGCTCTGTGTCAGATCCTGCAGAAATTATGAGCTGTATGCTATTCACAGGGGGTGCTCCTGCAACAACCCCTCCTGTTCATTTCATTCTTCCCCCAGCCTTCATGGGCTACCGTAGCATTGTCCCCCCACTTGTGTGATGAAGTAATAAAGAATGCAGGAATAAGACACAGTGACTTGTTAGTGAAGGCAGCCTCCAGCTGCTATGATAGTCCAGACAGGACAGTAAGGAGTGCATCCCTCTGCTAGTTCAGGGGCACTTGAATCTTTTCTTTACACATGAAGGGTGGGGGCTGATGGAGCTCAGCCCCCTGTTGCTATGACGATGATGGATATCAGCCATACTGCACCATCTACCAGGAAAAATTAGGACCAGGCGACCTTGATCGACCTGTCCCAAGCAAGTTGGTATGGTATGGTTACCAGTCCTTTTGCACTGCCCCATGTGCCAATAGGCTGATGATGAGGACGGGTAGCAGTCCTATTGTACCATCAGCCACCCATGGCGGGGTGGGAGGAAGGATGTTGTTGTTGAGTGCTGCACCATCCCGTCTATCTGCAGCATTCAGTAAAGATAGGGTGACATGTAAAAGAGTCAAGACAGGATTGTTTTCCCTTTCACTTCTGGGGGTGGGTGGTGGGGGTGCGTAAATTGCCTAGCTATGCCCTGACCCACCGCGGACACTGTTTTTGACCCTAGAAGCATTTGGAGCTCAGCCAAGAATGCAAATGCTTTTCAGAGACTGCAGGAACTGTGGGATAGCTTGAGTCCTCCAGTCCATGAGCGTCCATTTGATTCTTTGGCTTTCCGTTACGCTTGCCACGCAGCAGTGCGCTGAGTCCCTGCTATGGCGTCTGTCTGGAGATATTTAAAAAATGATTTTGAATTTCGTCTTCTGTAACGGAGCGCTGATAGAACAGTTTTGCCTGCCCTTACAGCGATCACGTCCGCATCGTCCATGCTGGAGCTCTTTCTTTATTTTGATTTTTAACTGCATCACCACCCGTGGTGATCGGAGCTCCACGCTGGGCAAACAGGAAATATTCAAAAGTTCGCGGGGCTTTTCCTGTCTACCTGGCCACTGCATCCGAGTTCAGATTGCTGTCCAGAGTGGTCAGTGGTGCACTGTGGGATACCGCCCGGAGGCCAATACCGTTGATCAGCGGCCACACTAACCCTAATCCGATATGGTAATACCGATACTAGCGCTACTCCTCTCGTTAGGGAGGAGTACAGAAACCGGTTTAAAGAGCCATTAAAATCGATATAAGGTGCCTCCTAGTGTGGACGGTTGTGGCGTTAAATCGGTTTTACGCTCCTAAAACCGGTTTAAACGCGTAGTGTAGACCAGGCTTTAGATTCCCTCTCAGGTGTATACTGGTCTTAATGCCCAGACCTCAGAGAAGAAACGAGTGAAACCTTTCTACTGCCCTCAGAGTCTGAGGAGGAGAATGAACAGTCATCCTGGAAAGGACAAACTGTACCAGCTGATGGGCTGGGAAATGCCTTAGACTGAACTCTGATCAATATTGCTTAAGTACTCAGTACCACAGGAGCTGGCTCCTCCTTTCCCAGGGGATCTCAACCCCCGCTCAGCCCCAGGGCCCACTTCCACCCCACCTCTTCCTGCTCCTGCCCCACTTCTTCCTCCCCTAGCTCCGCCCCCTTCCCCGAGCACATTCCATCCCCACTCCTCCCCCCAGTGCCTCCTGCACACTGTGGAACAGCTGATTGCAATGGGCGGGAGGCACAGGGAAGGATGGGGAGGAGTTGATCGGTGGGGCTGCTGGCAGGCGAGAGACGCTAGGGGGGATCTGGCTGCCAGTCGGAGCTAAGCATCCACTCATTTGTTTTCATGGGTGCTCCAGCCCTGGAACACCCATGGAGTCGGCGCCTATGCTCAATACCTGTGTAGGAGCAATGGTTGGTACCAGGGGAGGCACCCTCACTACTGCCAATAGCAGGGAATCTGGTACTGAAGAGACTAGTAGGTGTTCTGTACAATGCTTCAGTACTGAAGATGTTGATGCCACAGAGAGCTGAGAGGATGACATCAGTATTGGGGTGGGTAGTACCGGGGGCCTCAGTCCTGAAGTGATATAAGAACAGCCATCTAGCCCAGTATCTTGTCTTCTGACAATGGCCAATTGCCAGGTGCCTCCGAGGAAATGAACAGAACAGGTAATCATCAACTGATCCGTTCCCTATTGCGCATTCCCAGCTTCTTGCAAACAGAGGCTAGGGACACCATCCCTGCCCATCCTGGCTAATAGCCGCTGATGGACCTATCCTCCATGAATTTATCTAGTTCTTTTTTGAACCCTGTTATAGTCTTGGCCTTCACAACATCCTCTGGAAAAGAGTTCCACAGGTTGACTGTGCGTTGTGTGCAGAAATACTTCCTTTTGTTTGTTTTAAACTTGCTGCCTATTAATTGCATTTGGTGACCCCTAGTTCTTGTGTTACAAGAAGGATTAAATAGCACTTCCTTATTTACTTTCTCCATATCAATCATAATTTTATAGACCTCAATCATATTCTGCTTTAGCCATCTCTTTTCCAAGCTCAAAAGTCCCAGTCTTATTAATCTCCCCTCATACGGAAGCCGTTCCATACCCCTAATCATTTTTGTTTCTCTTTTCTGAACCTTTTTCCAATGCCAATATATATTTTTTGAGATGGGGTGATCACATCAGCATGTAGTATTCAAGATGTGGGCGTACCATGGATTTATATAGAGGCAATATGATATTTTCTGTCTTATTATCTATCCCTTTCTTAATGATTGCCAACGTTTTGTTCGCTTTTTTGACTGCTGCTGCACATTTGAGTGGATGTTTTAAGAGAACTATCCATGACTCCAAGATTCTTTCTTGAGAGGTAACAGCTAATTTAGACCCCATCACTTTAGATGTATAATTGGGATTATGTTTTCCAATATACATTACTCTGCATTTATCAACACTGAAGTTCATCTTCCATTTTGTTGCCCAATCACCCAGTTTTGAGAGATCCTTTTGTAGCTCTTCGCAGTCTGCCTGGGACTTCACTATTTTGAGTAGTTTTTTATCATCTGCCAATTTTGTTACTTCACTGTTTACCCCCTTTTACAGATCATTTATGAATATGTTGAATAGGACTGGTCCCAGCACAGACCTCTGGGGGACACTTCTATTTACCTCTCTCCATTCTGAAAACTGACCATTTATTCCTACCATTTGTTTCCTATCTTTTAACCAGTTACCCAACCATGAGAGGACCTTCTCTCTTATCCCATGACAGCTTACTTTGCTTAAGAGCCTTTGGTGAGGTACCTTGTCAATGGCTTTCTGAAAATCTAACTATATCCACTGAATCCCCCTTGTCCAAATGCTTGCTGACCCCCTCAAAGGATTCTAGTAGATTGGTGAGGCATGATTTCCCTTTACAAAAACCATGTTGACTCTTCCCCAACAAATTATGTTCATCTATGAGTCTGACAATTTTGTTCTTTACTATAGTTTCAACCAGTTTGCCCAGTACTGAAGTCAGACTTACCAGCCTGTAATTGCCAGGATCAGCTCTGGATCTCTCTTTAAAAATTGGCATCACTTTAGCTATCCTCCAGTCATTTGGCACAGAAGCTGATTTAAATAATAGGTTATGGACTACAGTTAGTAGTTTTGAAATTTCACATTTGAGTTCCTTCAGAACTCTTGGGTGAATACCATCTGGTCCTGATGACTTATTACTGTTTAGTTTATCAAAACTCCTCTAAGGACACCTCAATCTGGGATAGATCCTCAGATTTGTCACCTACAAAGAATGGGTCAGGTTTGAGAATCTCTCTCACATCCTCAGCTGTGAAGATCAATTAAAAGAATTCATTTAGTTTCTCTGCAATGACCTTATCGTCCTTGAGTGCTCCTTTAGCATCTTGATCATCCAGTGGCCCCACTGGTTGTTTAGAAGACTTCCTTCTTCTGATGTACTTAAAACAAATTCCTATTACTTTTTGACTCTTTGGCTAACTTATTTAAATTCTTTTTTGGTCTTTCTAATTACATTTTTACACTTAATTTGCCAGAGCTTATGCTCCTTTCTATTTTCCTCACTAGGATTTAACTTCCACTTTTTAAAGGATACCTTTTTGCCTCTCACTGCTTCTTTTACTTTGTTGTTTAGCCACAGTGGCACTTTTTTGTTTCTCTTACTATGTTTTTTTAATTTGGGGTATACAGTTAAGTTGAGCCTCTATTATGGAGTCTTTCAAAAGTTTCCATGCAGCTTGCACGTATTTCACTTTTGGCGCTGTAGCTTTTAATTTCTGTTTAACTAACCTCCTCATTTTTGTGTCGTCCCCTTTTCTGAAATTAAATCCTACAGTGTTGGGCTGCTGTGGTGTTTACCCTGTCACAGGAACTTTATATTTAATTATATTGTGGTCACGATTACCAAGCGGTCCAGCTATATTCACCTCTTGGACCACATCCTGTGTTCCACTTAGGACTAAATCAAGAATTGCCTCTCCTCTGGTGGGTTCCGGGACTAGCTGCTCCAAGAAGCAGTCATTTAAGGTGTCAAGAAACTATCTCTGCATCCCATCCTGAGGTGACATGTACCCAGTCAATATGGAGATAGTTTAAATACCCCATTATTATTGACTTGCATCCGAAGAAGTGGGTATTCACCCACGAAAGCTCATGCTGCAAAACGTCAGTTAGTCTATAAGGTGCCACAGGATCCTTTGCTGCTTTTACATTATTATTGAATTATTTATTTTAATAGCCTCTCTAATCTCTCTGAGCATTTCACAGCCACTATCACCAACCTGGTCAGGTGGTCAGTAATATATCCCTACTGCTGTATTCTTATTAGAGCATGGAATTACTATCTCTAGAGATTCTATGATAAAGTTTGGTTCATTTAAGACTTTTACTTCATTTCATTCTACGCTTTCTTTCACACCTAGTGCCACTCCCCCACTAACACAACCTGTTCTGTCCTTCTGATATATTTTGTACCCTGGTATTACTGTGTCCCATTGATTATCCTCATTCCACCACGTTTCTGTGATACCTGTTATATCAATATCCTCATTTAATACAAGGCACTCTAGTTCATCCACCTTATTATTTAGACTTCTAGCATTGGTATATAAGCACTTTAAAAACTTGCCATTTTTTAGCTGTCTGCCATTACATGATGTAATTGAATGGGACTTTTTTTCATTTGACTGTTTCTCATCAGATCCTACCTGTATTTTATCATCACAGGTGCCTGACTGGGTGCCAGAGTTACCCTTTTGTGCCTTGTGCTCCCCATTCAGCTGAGCATTGAAAGGATTTGTGACTCCCAAGGAAGGACCTGATGATGGAAACCTAGATCTCTTCCCTCTGTGGACTCTGCTTTTTCCTCCCCTTTGTCTCCTGAGATTTAACCAGGCAAGGAGGATCAGCTGTTTCAACTCAGTAAGTAGAAGAGCCAGCAGGAGTCCTTTTAGATAATGAGCACGCAACGGTTTCTGCCCAAGGCACCCAGGGCCTGAAGGGGGACTCACTGACCTCTCTAGCAGGAACTTTTTCAGGTGAGATGCCATAGCGCCTTCGATGCACTTAGAAACTGATTTACAGATGGACCATCACTATGTAATGTGCTGCGTACCCGGATACAACAAGCATCTGGCATGCCCATTACTGAGAGACATTACTGCCAGAATGAAGGGCAACTTGGAAATTTGTGTTCAGTCATTATGATTGATCCCTGGTTCCCTGTACTAGGGCAAACACTGAGGCAAAACCAAAATTCCTTATTACTGAAGAAAAAAGAAAAGGCTAAAACCAGGGGCCACAACCTTTAAGAAGTGGTGTGCCAAATCTTCATTAATTTAAGGCTTTGCGTGCCAGTAAAAGGTTTTGTGTGTCAGATCGGCAGTGCAGGCGGCAGATGGAACACCAGACTGGCAGCCAGTTTGGGGTTCCGTCCACTGGCCCCTGCCAGCTGGGGTCCCAGCCGCTGGTCCCTCTGGCCCCGCTCAGCCCGCTGCCGGCCCGGGTTCTGTCCATTCAGGCCGGTAGCGGGCTGAGCAGGGCCAGCGGCCAGGACCCTGGCTGGCAGCAGTGTGCCACTAAAAATCAGCCCGCATGCCACCTTTGACATGCATGCTGCAGGTTGCCGACCCCGGGCTAAACTAACAATAGTCACTAACTGACAGCTATTTATTTACAAAACAATGGGTAAGCTGCACAGTGAGCAAAGAGGGTACTGCCACGGAGAGACAGAACTAAGGGGCAGTTGGGGTCATCCTGCCCTTTACATCCTCAGTTGGAGGTGTATCTACATTGTGTATCTACATTGCAGCTGGAAAGGTGTCTCCCAACCTGGGTAGACCAACACATGCTAGTTCTGCTCAAGTTAGCATGCTAACCATAGCAGTGTGGATGCTGTGGCGTGGGTGACAGCATGGGCTGGCCACCCAACTACAGACCCAGGGCGTTGGGGGGGCTTGAACTCACAGAGCTAACCAATACTGCTGCCCGTGCTGCAACATCCAACCTATTTTTAGTGCACTATTTGGGCCAGAGCTAGCACATCTGTCTACCTGCCTGGGAGACACACTCCCAGGTGCAGTGCAGCTCTATGCTCAGAGTGCAGGCACAGCTCCCAATGGACACGGCTGACCAAAAGAATCTGAACTCAAGTGCACTGGGTGCATGCCCCGCCACAGCAGAATATACACTGATAAGCACTCAAAGAAGAATGTATTGTTTCTTTATTGCTGTTTAATATTACTACTGCAACACACAGGGTCTATTCTCCAATCAAAAGTGTATGTAATGCCTGTTACTACTAAGGACATTTATGGCCTTGATTTTCAGATACCTTATTTGCAGATACCTGATTTGCACCTGCAATTACTGAACCTGCATGTAATGGCAGAAGCAAATGTGCCTGATCTGTACACCCCCAAGTACTCATTTGCACAAGCAGATTAGTTCATGCCTAGATTTTGTGAATCTCTCTTCCTACATTCCAGTGCTGAAACCTCTCTTAAGGTACTAGTCAAGAGACAGATAAAAATAATTTGCTTAAAGGAGATGTTCGTCTAAAACAAAATCACCTTCAATATGTTTGTGATTAGTTTAGGTCAGGCTCTTAAGACGAAAGGTGGCTGGCTAGCAGAAGCCTCCTGTACAGGTTTCACAGTATATCAAGAAGGCATTAACTCCTATGCTTTGCTTATTCTAGTACAGAAGAAACATGTATTCATGGAAATGAAAATTATCATTTTTCCCTACCCCTATACTGATGGATTCATCCTTAGGGATTTTTCCCATTTCTACTGAAAACACTGATTTCAGAAGTCTGCTAGAATACTGAAGTAGCTATTACTTTTAAATACATATCATATTTATCTATTTCATATATTTTAGCAGGAAAGAAATGGAGATCAATTGTTCTTACTTTAACCTACCTAAGAATTAATGATTTAAGATTAAAGGGTAAATCCTACTTATACCTACGGTTGAGCACTTTGACCAGTCCAAAATATAATCGGTCAATTGACCAGTAAAATATTATCAGATAATGTCAAAAATGGTCAAATATTTTAAAGCATTACTTTATTAGAACAGTAACCACAGCAAAAGCAAAAAAGAAAGACTTTATGGTCTCCAATAGACTTAGCCTTAGATAGATACATATTCCTAAAACAAATTTACTTAACTGAGATATTTTAACTCAGAAAAATGTGAAACAATGAAATGAAGTTCTAAAAGATGAAAGAATAATTATTTTTTCTAGCAATGTCAGGTTAGCATTTAAATGTGAACATTATTCAAGACAGAACAGTTACAAAAGAAAAGAAAATGAAATTAAACAGAAATAAAACAAACACAAAGCAACTATAAGAGAAAAAGTCATTTTAAAATGCTCTTATGCTAGGTAGACAGTAGGCCAACTCGGTGAGCAGCTTAATGGCTGTGCCTCTTTTCTTCTTGTGTTGGGGAAGGAGGTTTAATGAATCTGAACCCTCCTTTCCCTTCTCCACTCCCTTCTGAGTTAATTTTATATGTTTGTCTAGTCAGTTTAGATTGTACGGGCTTTGAGGACAGGAAATGTCCCTTTTAACTTGTTTAATGTGCTTTGTAATCTGCCAAGAACATTGATGGCCTGGTATACAAACAAAAATATACATGCCTACAATGTTTGTTCTAAACGATTTCAGCCAATCAAAATGCTCATCTTTGATTTAGTTCACCTTTTCCCCCAACAGGTGGCATTAGCATGTAGTAATGTAAGTGACCAAGATATTTAGGTAGGCTTGCTAACAGATGGCACCATGATACATTCAGAAAGGTAGTCGTTGCCTACATCAGAACATTTTTGCTGGAATACTTGACTGTGGTCAAATAATAGGCGGTCAATTGACAGGCCAATTGACATTATTTGATGAGTCAATTGACCAGACAAGCCTCCATAAGGCTTTCTGCAACCTCACTGGGTGAGGCATGGGAATGCACTGAGAGGTGTGGCTAGGAGAATTTCAGTGGGTCATACACTGCAGCCCCTACATACTGGAACTGACCATACCCCATAGCCAGCAGAACACATACCTGAAGTGCCCAGTAGGAACATACTAAGGCTGAATTCTAGAGCTCCCTGGGGAGCTTATTTAGGCATCATGCCCTGATGTTGTGTGGGTGTGTTGGGAAGCGAGGGAGTGGAGTCATCATTCAGCCACTTTCCACCACGCCCAGCATAGGACAAGACTGAGCTCTAATGAATGAATGTCATTTCATTTGTGCATAACAATTTAGATAAAACAAACATGTAGGGCCTAATTCCTCCCTTGTGCAACTCCACTGACTTCAATGGCATTCCACCAGTGTTGGAATTGGCAGGTAGAAAACATACCACAATAGATCTGAATAATATTCACTTTGACCATAACGCCCAGTTAAAACAATTCATGTAAGTGGCCATCTGCCTTCTAAGTGCAATTATGCTGCACACAGAATGTCAAGACTACTCTTCCGGAAGCAAATAGTTTAGTCAGCAGGGGCCCTGGCCGTAACCCAAAACAAACTGCACCATGTGGGTTCACAGCAAACCTAATCTTCTCGACTCTCCGGCTCCAACTGAAGCCTCTTTTTTTCTATTTTTTTCTCAGCTCATTAAATTTGCATTAGCAAGACATCACCATTCAAAAGCAGGAAGACTATTTTGTATTCCAAAATACTCAGTACCACCAATGGTAAAAAACAAATGCTTTACTTGTAGTATCAGATGATTACGTTACTTTCCCATATGTATTATGTCACATACACATGCACAGAATGACTTCCTTTCCGCACTCATGAAGAAGTGCACGATCAAGCCCTAGGACCTCAATTCAGCAGATCACTTAAGCACATGCTTAAATTTAAGCATCAACTCTTTGTTGCATCGGACCCTGTCCATTTCTTTAACGTTATATTAGTACAGAAAAAATGGCATAACGCTGCATAACACTGGCAGCCTCAATGTCAGTAGTTAATGGGAATCCTCACTTGTAGTTAATTAGCGCCTTGTAGGTCCTGCTGCTGCTCACAGCCAAGTCTTGGTCTACACATATTTTTTGTATTGGTATAACTATGTTGATTAGGTGCGTGATTTCTTACCCATAGTTTTACCAGTACAACTTCTAGTGTGGATGTATCTATACCAGTATAAAAGATGCCTTATACAGGTATAGTCATTGCCCTTCCTGCATGGGGAATAACTATCCCAGTATAAAGCATCTTTATACTAGCGTGACCAGGCCAGACTAGGGGAGTTGCACCATTTTAACTACATTGGTATAGTTAAAGCGGTACAACTTTTGTGTACAGACAAGTCCTAAGTCAATGGCAAAAATCTGATTCACTTCAATAGAGGCACAATTTTGCAGACTGATAGGAAGGTAAACAGAGAGACTTTGTAATTCAAGCATATCTCAGAAATGACTCCATTATATTTTGTTTTAAATTTTCCAGTGGACTGCGCTGGACCATAAGCATGAGCTATTTTAGCCCCAGAGGAAAATGTTTGAGCAAGTTGGGAGGGAATGAAAATAGGGGGTTAGAACAGAATGACTTTTTCGACTTATGTTTACAGTAGCTGTGATGTCACTTACTTTGGCAGAGGTAACTTGGCATCTTCTCTCCAGCTTTTTCAGGGGTTTAGGAAGGTAATTATTGACTCAAATTATGTTCAAAAAATTGCTAATTACATTTTGAAACAAGCATGATGTGTATTTTCCCCTTTGTGGAATCTTACAAACAAGGGCTTGCTTTTTAATGGAGCCCTTTTCATTTCTCCTTTAATAATGATTGTGGCATAGTTACCGTGCCTTGATCATAAAAGTTCAAGACTGGAATGCAAAATTCGATTTTACTCATTGGTCTCCTTAAATTTAGATTAATTCACACCACATTACAACTTCTTATTTGTATTAGGGTTGTACTTAGGGACCCCAACCAACACTGGAGCTGCGTTGTGCTAGACACAGTACAAGCCATGATGAGAGAATCCCTGCTCCACACAGGTTAGAGTCTAAAATAGACAAGGCAAAGGGTGGGAAGGGACACAGAGATGTGAACTGACCTGCCCAAAGTTATACACACCACATCTGCAGTAGAGCCAGGAATAGAACCCAGGTGCTTAGGGTCCCCATCCAATGCCTTAGCTATTGGATCATGCTGCCTCTGAGAAAGTATTTCCTAGTTTGTGTAAAATTTAAATCTTTTACAGCTTTTTAATCAATTCTCCCCTGCTCACAGAAAAGTACAATCGATCACCCAGTAACTCTGAACTGTTATGGCAAGTCCTTGTTGTAATGTTTATAGTGCCCTTCTTTTATGCTAAAAATAGCCCTTGTAAACAAGCTTTGATTAATTCCCACTGTCAGGATGTGCACTGTTCCCAAGTTTTAGAACACTTTTTCCATAGATGCTTGCTCATTTCCTTTAGTCCAACCTCTTGGAACAAATTTAAATGCTAAAAGTCAGATTTCCCTTGAAAGATATAACAGCTCAGGTGTAAACAAGCACCATATGCCATCTGAAAGAAGGGTCTGTATTCTTTCACACACCTTTTATCTTGCTCAGATGTGACTTTTTTTAATTTGAAGTATCAAATGCAAATGTGGTCTATTGGAAATTGTCTGCACTGGCATGACCTGTTGTGAATCTTCAATGCTTGACTCCTCCCCTGGGCTAAGCAAATACTCAGAAGGTTGTTTGGATGTCATGTTCAGCAGATGAAATCACATGCTCCCCAATAACAACAATTAATGTTCCCTACTCCCCCCCAAAAAGGGTGACAGGGTTTTATCTGGCGTGTGTGGGGTAAAGAGCGAGGGTTTTTGTTAGGATACATGTTCTGTTTCTGTAAAACTATGGTAGGAAGGCAGACAGGAGAAGGGTTATGGAAGATTCTAGGAAGAAGTGCTACAGCTGTGCTTCTCAACCAAGGGTCCCCGTATGCAGAGGTCTTCCAAGGGGTACATCAACTCATCTAGATACTTCTCTAGTTTTACAACAGGCTACATAAAAAGCACTAGTGAAGCCAGTACAAACTAAAATTTCATACAGACATTGCCTTGTTTATACTGCTCTATATACTAGACACTGAAATGCAAGTACAATATTTATATTCCAATTGATTTATTTTATAATTGTATGGTAAAAATGAGAAAGGAAGCACTTTTTCAGTAATAGCGTGCAGTGACACTTCTGTACTTTTGTTTGATTTTATAAGGCAAAAGGTACACAAAACAAATCAGTCTCCAGAAAGGGGTACAGTGGTCTGGAAAGGTTGAGAACCACTGCACTTCAGTGAATCACAGAGAAACAGAACAGCTTTACAAATAATATTATTTGTCTTATTCTAGTAAAGTTTCTCTTGTTCAGTATCAGAGGAAATTGACTTTTTCTGTGATTCTCTGTCCTGACATAACAATCCTCATTTCTGAGAAGATATTCTCAATTTGTTCAATAAAAGCTGCAATTTAGATGCATCAGCAAAAAGCCATTAGGAAAGCTGCCAGCTTCCTGAAGGGCTCACTTAGAGACAAGCACATCAACAACTTCTAGAAAATACTTGCCTTCTTGCTATTTAGTAACTTTATTACAAAGCGTTCGTATCTAGTCAGGGCCACCCAGACCTGTGAGGAGATTCAGAAGGCACTCAGCACCTTGTAGGATCAGACACTTAGCTGGAATAAGTCAGATATGACTTTTCTCAAGAGAGATGCCATTATAGGAATGTAACATTCAACACGCTCTCCCACTCTCACTGATGGGGCTGGGGTCGACACAGGGAGTTATTTTTCCAATTAAGCAAAGCAAAGCAAACAAACAGCTATTTTTAAGTAATGTTTTATGTCACAATGGTCTCAGCTTGTCCAGACATGCTAAACAATAGCCAGACCAGTGCTCTGTAGAGTTTATGCTATCCCTTAAAATCATACAGAACAGCTATTTTTTCCCTTCTGCTCCCCGCTGGCTTTCCGGCTCTGTTGTCTCCCTCCCTTGAAACAATTTCACACCGACTTCCTTGCAACCTCCCTTCTCTGAAACAACTTCCCGTCTGCTTCCCAGCTCCCTCTCCATTCCTTCTGCTGTCTCTCTCCACAGAAACGACTCCCAACACCCAACTTCCTCTGCTGGATTTCTACACAGAAAAGTGTCCCAGGTGTCTGTACACTTAGAATAAGGAGAGGGAAAGCTGACAAAACAATCTTTGCCTGATTAGCCCAATGAAAGTATCTGGCATAATGTGATCCATATTACATGGTCCTGAAACACACAACTCACTAACATCAATGAGAGTTCGGATGTGCAAGGCATTGGTCCCAGTCATGCTTCTTTTCTCATGAATGTTGTTACAGTCTCAGTTTAGTTGCTGGCGACATGTATTAATATACAAAACTGATATTTAAGTAGCCTGCCTATACCCCAGCATTGCCAGGCCAGCCGGGAGATATAATCCCTCCTGTGTGTCCTGGGTCAGTCTCAGGGCCTTCTCCAGTGGGGTGTGCCCAGTAGAGTTCCAAAGGAAGCCTCTCAGGGGGCATCCTTATCAGGTGCCTGAACCATCTCAGATGGCTCCTCTCGATCCAGAGTAGATCCAGAGTAGCGGCTCTACTCCGAGGCTCTCCCAAACAGCTGAGTCCCTTGCCCTGTTTCAGAGAGTATGCCCGGCCATATGTCAATCCATCAAATTTTATCTGTGTACTAAAGATCCTAGGAACCTGATTCTGCAAACTCTTACTCCTCTTTGGACTTCAGCTGAACTACTCACAGAACTAAAATGCAGGATCAAGATCCTAATTTGGAAAAAACAAGATATATTCTAAAATAATCACACTCATTTTCTAATATAAAGATGACAAAATCTATCATGTCAATATAATTAGAAGACATCTTGAAAAATCTTTAAGATGATCATATTTAGCAATATCTCTGCTAAGTTCCAGTTATATTGTGTACTGTTCTGTCTACACACAGCATGGAAACAATTATAAAGCTATTGTTTCAGTTTGCTTCCTGTGATACTGATCTCAATCAGGCTGTCAGACCTACAGCCTGTATTTCTAAATGTTAAAGACTTCCTTTCCAACATTCCCACACTGAATTGCCCACTGTGAAAATCAAAGGGAAATGTGTTACTAAGTAAAGAACAACTCTTATAAAAGCAAACCCTGGTATTTTTTACCCTTTTGAACTCTGAGATATTCAGGCAGCTACTTCCTATTATGATAGGACACAAAGGGCCAAATTCAGACCTTTCAGTGACTTCAATGGAGTTGCAACATCTTACATGGAGGCAGGTATTTTCAGAGGGCCTTAATGGAGGAGGAAGTGTGGACAGAGCCTTGGACCCCAGGACTCAGGAGACCTAAATTCTATTCCTGGCTCTCCCAGTAACCTGCTGGGTGATAATGGGCAAGTCACCTCACCTCTCTGTGCCTCATTTTACCCATCTGTAAAATAGAGATAATGACACTGACCTCCAATGTAAAACCCTTTGAGTTTATTATTAAGCATTTATTAAATTATTTTTATTATTATCGTTAATGATGGAGTCAGACACCCATTAACTTTCAAGAGTAGTTGGCTATCTAATTGCTTTAGACCCCTTTGAAAATTCCTGTTACAGTGTGAATGTAGGATCCAGTCCTCTGAGGTGCTCAGCACTCTGAATTCTCACCCATACAATGAGAATTATAGAGGTCAGCCCTTGGAAGTATCAGACCCCTGGCAGGATCAGAACACATTGCAAATACTTTGATATCAAAACATTTTTTTCTTAAATGACTGTAGCTTTTGATGAAAACAATTAAAGCTTGAATAACCACTAAGCAAGCAGCATTGTGTATTGGATTCCCTTTAAAGTATTTTTTTCAAGTTGAATTGGCAGCTTGTTTTACTAACAATGTGAGTACATAAATGCAGCAAATATTATTTTTACAGTTCCAGGCAATTACAAAATAAATACACTCAAGTCCAGTTTATAAAAAATGTCTAGTTGACTTAATCATTGTTGTGTCCAAAAAGACAAGATAAAATGAAAAGTAATAGCCTGGGTTGAGGCGATCCACTGCTTCTCATGGAGAATTCAGCCCTTTAAATTCCCATTTTCAATGTCAGCAGTCAGAGACCAGCTGTCACAGTAACTTCTGTGCTTCTGATCAATCATTTTATCAATGTACCCTACTGGAATTAGATCCCTCATGTGTAATAAAAGGGCCAAATTCTGCTCTTGTGAACACCAACATAAATCAAGGGTAACTTTATTCAAGCTACTGCAGCCAGTCTCGATTTAGACTGGTGTGACTGACAGCAGAATGTGATCAAGTATCTCACAACCCACTTTCCATTTTGTTCCACACTACTTTCAGAATGTTTGCATGATGAGCAGCAATCCTGGTCATACATGAGCAACAAATTGTATTGAAACTAAAGTTTTCCATTAAATTTGACATTTCATCATTGTCTGACGACAGCTAGTATGCTGCTAAAATGTATCTAATTCAAAAGAGCCCAACATCAAAGATGGTAAACTAATTCTCATCCTGTTTTCAAATTAACTGATCAGAAAAACTATGGTATTTAAGCATTAACTATTGTACATAACTATTATATAACAAAGTCAAGCTCTCCATATTATTAGCCAGCCCCCATTCTCTCTTGAGGGACAAAAACAATATTTTTTTCAACTAAACCTTGACCGCTAAAAATTTTCTGAGAAATGTGAACTTTTATTTACAAAACACTTGATTTCCAAATATCACACTTATTCAGGGCAAGAAATAATTTCTTAATGGCTATAGATTTATTTTAGGCTAATTCTTTCAATATATAATTCCTAAAATATCTCAATCTGTGTTTCCTTCTTGGGACTTTATTGGTAAGTTTCTATTCTCCCTTGATACCAATGCATTCTTCCCACTGGTCTTAATGGTAATCATGTGTGAATACTGAGGAAGGCAACAAGCTGATGAAAGTAAAGTCTTGTCTCGTCAAAAAGGATTTCAAAAATCTTTGCAGTAATTTAACACCGCTGTGTTCTAAAACCAATAACATTTTTAAACTATTTATTTCAAATATTCAGAGTCAAATTCATCTGTAGATCACTTGGTTAACTTAAACAGATTTGCACCTGAGATGAACACGGCTACCGGCCAGGACTTTCAGAAGTGACCAAGGATTTTGTATGCTCAGTTCGGGACACCTTAGAGGGTTCTGATTTTTGGAGAGCAGATGTAAAGCACTTTCTGAAAAATCACGCCCCTTTAAGGTGTTCGAGGTGGGCACTCAAAAGTGAAGACACCCAAAATAACTTCTGAAAGTCTTGGATGTCTAAAGGTGCATTCTGTGTAGAAACAACTCAGACTTTGGTTAGATGCTGTAATTATATTTGCTGTACAAACAGAACAACAACATCTGACTTGCTGTTGGATTTATAGTTAAATTTATACTTGGCTTGGAAGATAAAAAGTTGAATTATTAAAACAAAGGCTGTCCCAATTGTAACTGATGACTTATTTCAGGTTCATGTAGGTACTGGGTAGTGGGGTATTCCAGGCAAAGCGATTCAGTTGCATTCACCACACACTTGTTTTAAAAGCTGATTTAATATCACAGACAAATCATGCCAATATCAGATCTTGGAAGTGTCAAGCAGTGTAAACTTAAGCCAGACATGTATGAGGGCACTAAAAGATATGTTTTATTCGTATTTCTTAGTCTGCCAAGAAATATAGATTTAATTCTTTTTGAAAGAATTCATTTTGCCTTAGTAATTGCCAAATAAATCTGGTGTCCTTGTGTGATGATGAGAACAACAAATCTGAAGTTATTTAATTTTAACTTTCAAAGACATCCTTGTAATATAATGTTATCTGTCTTGTTGTCCTTAGGGAAAAAAAGAAATTTGTTTTCCCACTACTCTAGTCCACTCTCAACCAATCAATAGCTCACAATCTGTAGATGTAAAAAAATTCTACAATATTTAAAATTGGTTAACTAGTAACTAGTTGGTATGATATATGGAGTTTTTAATGGGAAGAAAGTTTGTTTATTTTATGCAACTTGTTTGAGTATGGCATATTACTCATAAAACCACAGATGATATGCAAGTTCTGTTAGCAAACAGTTTTCTAAAGATCCCTCTATTTCATTTTCAATTATAATAGGCACAGATAGAATGTAATGTTCTCACAATCACTATGAGCCAAGAATAAAAACTCTTAAATCAGTTCTGAGGAAGTGGAAAGGCACCACAGTAAACACACACACATCCCGTAATCACCTGGAAAAAGAAATGCGTGAATTTGACTTAATCTGATGTGACCTGCTGAATAACTACAATTAGCATGTGATTTAGCTATTACACTCCATGATAAAACAGACACTCAAGAAGTAACAGAAAAAATAAGATGCTTTCTAATAGCATTTTTTTGCAGTATTACTATATATCCCACTTGTCAACTTAAAGACTGTGGGTAAGATCTTGACTCCATTGAAGTCAATGGGAGTTTTGCCATTGACTTATCTGGGAACAGAATTTCACCCATACTATTTCATTTTTAACTCAGGCATTGTATGAGTTATTGTTAATGTTGTAGTTTCAGTGTTCAAGAAATCATTGTATGAAAATCACCCCAGAAAGATCAAGACTAGTGACATGCAACACTTGAAGACATAGTTAACTTTGAAGAACATCCAAAGATTCAGGTCTGTTTTTAGTTTAATCAAACAGTTTTACCATCCCTAGATCTTACAGTGTTTAGTCCAAAGAACTAAGTGACCCTTTGATTTCAGATGTTGTAATTACTCCTTATACATCCTATTGTAGGTAATGAGTAATGGCATGCCTCCAAACATCAAGGGATTTATTCTTTACCATTTTACATCCCTGATTTTTTCTGTCATAAAACTAAATACAGGTGTTATTCCTTGCCACAATTCAGAATCAAAGAAGAATGGAAACTGCTATTACAGTTGCTTTCATTGACCTTGCAGGTTGCAGGGGCCACAAATGTCCACCGAAGTCACTTCCCGTACACTCTACAGTGGTAGCAGTAATTAAAAACTTTTAAAATACATTTCATAATTTACAGGTGCTGAAAGATCCCATTCACCATGTGCGCCATCATATAGCTCTGATATGAGCAAAGTGGGTGGTTTCTCTTTTAACAGAATCTGTCCATCCAGGTCAAATATTTTAAGATTGTGGCTTTAGCTATTTTAGCACATTGTGCCTCAGATCTACCAGAATGCCATCTATTATCGATCTACTATCAGCATATAGCACAATTAATCCTTTTAAACAATGTTTTTTTGACATTCAAAATGTCAGAGCTACCTTCTAGATGCATGTATGCAAATGTGTTTTCCATGCCAAATCAGGATTTACTTGTCTCAGCATGGAAAATGATCTGTAATTTATAATCTAGGTATTTTAATTATGATTACATTCTTGAAGCCTGAAATCTTTTTAATTGATTTTAATTAACCATTTTCTAGGGCATTTTTAGATTAATTTCTACCTATATGAAATGTCATTGAATTTGGCTTCAAATCTTATTTTGACAATTAATACCTTGCACGATTAATGACTGATATTGCTCAATTTTCTCTAAGCCCTTAAAAAAATCCCATTGTTCTGATGAAAAGCTATGTTCTAATGTTTGTCTGAGTTCTCAGAACACATGCTGAGGCGTCCCCTTTATGCCTTTAGTCTCTTGTGTTTAGAAACTAATAAGCATACCTTTGCCATTTGGATATCAACTAACAGTGACCTTTCTCTTCCATGGGCCTTACCTGAGGACAGCAGTTTGTGAGTGCGTAAGAAACTGATTGCCAGACGCATTATGGATGCCTTGTCCAGATGTGAACTAACACTGTGGGGCAAGGGCAGTTCATGAGCTAATTCATAGAATACTTCAGTCTCCTTGCTTCTTCTGCACCTTGCTGCATCTCTTGATTTCTCCTTCCTCCTTTCTGAGCTGCTCCTATAAAGTAAGCAAAAAAGACAGCTCCTGAGAAGCAATTCATATCTTAAGAGAGACCTTAACTGTCAAGGGGTATGATCTTCTCAGCAGTGAGCCAGCAGGCCATTTGGCTTAAAATAATAGATGTGATAGCATTTTGATTCTTTATAAAAGCCTCTGGAAAGTGACATCACAATAAAAGAAAAAGTTGAAATTTTATTCAGGCCAACATTTGGTCCCACTGAATTCCCACTGACTTCAATGGGAGAAAAATGTGGCCTTTAGTGATAAGACTTAAAAGATACAGCAAATCATGGGTGCTGCCATCATTCAATTTAAATTTGATTCACTAAGGGATTTTGTTTTCAGGAGGTTTTAAAAATTGTTTAGATTTTTCAAGCAAGCTGAATTCAGATATTTTCAATCTTTGGAGACATATATATTTTTCATTACGCCTTGTAAAGAAACTGTGACCCCATTTAAAGTCAAAGGCAAAACTCCCATTGTCTTTACAAGGGCAAGGTTTACATCCAGAATCTTTTAGTTTCCATAACTATATAAAATAACGTATGAAATGATATAGTATATCATGGAATGCTGTTCTCATAATTCTGCCTACAGTGCAAGGATCTTTTACACTGCTGTCATATGGGACAGATATTAAAGAAAATACACCTTAATAATGTGAATTTTACTACTGACTACAGACCTCTCACAAAGGATCCAATCCTGCTAGGAACAGAGTGTAGAGAGCAGTGCACCAGCGTGATGGGTTCACAGCTCCTGTTTTACAGTTGGAGCTATTTCAGAGAGTGTGGCACTGTTTCTAGATATAGTGAGTTGGAAAGGCCATTCCTTGCATTTCAGTAAAAGTAAGCAGTAGGCTATCAAACTCTGTTGGGCTACACAGAATGTCCCAGTTCAAAAGCTGATGCTACACATGAAAAAACATTCTTTTTATTTTATTTTTTTTACTATGAAAGAGACTGACCATTAAATATATTAAATAGAAAAATACTGTAGCATGAAATAAAGCCAATTCTTGACAAAATCTGTTCTAGTAAAGTCTCCTTCTCTCTCCTGTCTGTCCCTCCAGTGAAATAAACATAACCAGTAGAGCTGGCTCCTCCACACTCCAAGGAGAAGAAGAAATAACAAAGGTCAAAGGTATTTTACAAGAGGCAGTGGACAAAATTAATCCACCAGAAAGCACAATGCTAAGTTTAAAGAAGCAAGAAACACAAGCATGTTTGTTACAAGTTTGGGGTGGCTAATTTGTTGAGGGAAAACTTCATTAATTCCTATACAGTACTTCATAAATAGTCTTGGAAGGATTAGATTTTTACCAGTAAATGTCGATTTCACCGTACATACACAAAGCAATGAAAAAATATTTGCACTGTAATAATCAAGATTTACAGATAGGCAAAGTAAAAAATAAAAAAGCTGCTTGAGAATTTAATTAGCGTAAAAATCCAGTGATTTTGACTTTTGAATTAGGCTTGTTAGAAATGGGCTAACAAATGAATAGGTATGATTTCTTGATCTAAGGATATTTACTTTGTATATTTTGACATGTGATGCTGACAATTTGTGTTTTGACAGTCTATAAAGTCAAACTTTTTGAATATCAATGTCTACTGTCATAAAATAATTGTCTGACATCCCCCAATAATGTCATGCCACTGTGAAAATCTAAAATGGATAACAGTCTAAAAAAATGCTTACAATTAAACCAATATTATCCATCAGAATTTTTTTTTTACAAATTGAATTCTGCCAAGTCTATTTATAAAATGCATTTATACCACACAACACATCTCCCCCAAAAGGAAATTAAAAAAATTAAGAAGTGTTTAAAAATCTTCAGCTGATATAAATCAGTGTAGTCCCATTGACTTCAGTAGAACTTCATCAATTTACAACAGCTGATGGCTTTGGCCCTTAGCTGTTCATTAGACAGTGTCCAGTGAAATGTATTGCTCCATTTCCTCGTCAGAAAACTATAACATAGCAGTCATTTTAAATGACCTGGCTTGGACGGGAACAGTATGTGACATGTAAGAGATCAGTCTCTCAGTTTCAGAAGCTGTAATTCTTTAGCAAGTATCCCATTTCCAGTGTCACCTACACAGGCTCTCATTTTGAGGCTATGAACTAAGACGTTTGTGACCTTGGCCAAATTATAGCATATTTTGAGTGGGAGAGGTTGCGTGGCTGGACAGGTTGGAAGTGCTTGTCATCAGGGGAAATCACAGATGGCTTTGTCATCTTGGCTGCAGCTCCGCGTGGCAGCCAGCATGTCCGGCTCCTAGGCAGAGGGGTGGCCAGGAGGGCTCTATGTGCTGCCCCTGGCCACCCCTCCACCTAGGAGATGGAGACATGCAGCTGCTTCCTGGGAGCCTTGCAGACTCTCTCCCACCTGAAGTCAGTGCTGCCAAAGTCAGCACCCCCCAGAGTCCACACTCCCTCCTGCACCCTCCACGCCCCAACCCCCTACCCCAGCTCAGAACCCCCCCCACGCCCAAACTCTCTCCTGAATCCCGTACCCCACACTCCCTCCTGCACCCCAACCCCCCCCCACACACTCCAAACCCCTTGGCCCCAGCCCAGAGACCCCTCCCACATCCTGAACTTCTCATTTCTGGCCGCACCCCAGAGCCCTCACTCGCCCACACAAACCCCAATCCTCTGCCCCAGCCCAGAGCCCCCTCCTGCACCCCAAACTCCTTACCCCGACCCCACCCAATAGCCCACATCCCCAGCTGGATCCCACACCCGCTCCCGCAGCCCAGCCTCCTGCCCCTGCCCAGTGAAAATGAGCAAGTGAGCGAGCAAAGAAGGAAGGGGGGATAGAGTAAGCAGGGTGGGGCCTCAGAGAAGGGGCGGGGCAGAGGCAGGCCAGGGGTATTCGGTTTTCTGCAATTAGAAAACTGGCAACCCTAGCCTAGGTGGATGAGGTTGTAGATGTGTGCTAATGGGCATGTTACCAGAGTAAAAAGCCTCGGTCTTTTAATCCCTGAGACTGACCTCCAGCCAACTTAGTACAGAACTATTTTTTCCCCAGGTGAATATATTCTAAAATGTTGACAGAGAGACTATTATGAAAGTTATCTATAAGATGCTGCAAACATGGAAATAGCAGTCGCATAGAAATTTGACAATATTTCAAAGGGACTGCTTAGGCCCTCACAAGGGGACACTGATTCTTTACTTTGACTGGGTGGAGTTTTCATATCACGAGATTATGGTAATTTAACAAACACAAGTTAATTAGTATAGCATCTTAGCCTTAGGCCATAGTGCACAATCAAATAAATATAAGATAAATCAAAAATTTAAATCAACACAGCTCAATAAAATAAATAGACTTTTCAGATGCAAAAGAAGATAACATCAACTCTTCTCCCAAAATCAAATACACTTTTAAAATCACAACCTATCAAACAAGATGCAAAATTAAAACAAGCAGAGTTAGAAATATATTTGTTCATTTAGTGAGAAGGAACCTACCTTTCACATACTTTTTTCTTGACTTTATGATTGGCTGGCAACTAGGGTGAAAGCCCATATAATAGAAACATTTTCCCCACACAACAAATATTTTAGTTTTTGATCTGGTGTAGTAGAAGGCATCTGAGCCAAGAACTGGATTGAAGGTAATTTAATAGTGATCTAATAAGTAACGGTCAGATTATCTGCTCATGCACAGTCCCTCCACCCAGATTTCTGCACCGTTTGTGTGCAGGAGAGTCAGCTACCTCTATTGTCCTTCTTCCGCAGATTGCAGGAAAAGCAGAACCATGTGTGTATTTTTACACCTATGTTTTCTCTGGGAAATTATGCTTTTAAAACCCCATTTCTATGTAAAGAAACCTACGCTATGCCCCAAATGATTCATCTCTAGAAGTAAGTCCACCAGTGGAATAAAGATTAGAAACAGAACAAAAACAAAACAGAAAACCCCCATGCAGCAATATTTAAGAGAACTTCCAATTGTGACTTGGAGAATGTAACTCAAACCACAAATGTTTTAGTTCCATTCTAAATGTAGAGCCTGCGATTTTCAGATTGGTTCTAAATTATACAAAACATCCAAAATTGTAGAAAGTAGCACCAAAAAAACCTCCTTTCATTTCAATTCTAAACCAAGCATGTACACAGGACAACATTTGCCGTTCACAAATTAAAAATGGGTTGTGTAAGACTGGCAACCTCATGATGCCATTCAAGCCACAAAGGAAAATATTTAGTTTTGTCAACCTCAGTAAATATAATATAGAAGTGTGGCTAATGAGGCAAGCTGGTTTCATTAATGATGGTTGCCCAAGATTTTTAATAACCTATGCTGTCGTTAGAGAGTAATTGTTTCAAACTGTATTACACTATCCTTCTACAATGTTTCTGATCACAGTCATTATTTTCATAGCTGACATTTGTTAAAATGTATTACATACTGCATCCATGGCTCTTCTTTACCCTATGAATCCCTAGGGTAAAGAAAAGCAGGCTCTCTACCTTTTACAGAATTAATTTGCTCAACCATTACAGTTTTAAATAAATAAATAAGTTATCTGAATGCAAGCACTTCTGCTTGGAATACTCCCCCCTCTCCTCCCGGTCACCTCATGTATATCTGGTTTTTCCTTTTCTCTCCCTAACACAGCACACTGAAGCTGCATCATTACTGCAACCAGACATCCAGCACACACACACACACACATTGGTGCAACGCCAGCTATTTCTCGTGGCACAGAGAATCCCAACAACACGACTCTATCTACCCTTCTTTGTTTATTTGCCGGCCAGGGACAACTCTTTCAAAGAATCTCACTCAGTGCTTCCACCTCATAGCTGTGATGTTTCAAAAATTGCTGGTGTACATGTTTGTTGGTTTGTTTTTCCAGCCTCATGGAACATCCTGCACAAGCAATGGCAGTCAAGCAAAACAGAGACGTCACTAGTATGTGGTGTTTTCATTGTTTTCCTTTGCACATTGAAGGCCAAGGCTGGCTGCAGTTACTCCTACTGATTTCAGTGGAGGAGTATTTTACCCAGTCTATGGCTTGATTCACCCATGTCAGGAGAGTGGAAGCAGAAATACACAACAACTGGGCTGTACTAAGCCACGAAAGAGTGCTTACACTGAATCTTATTCATACCTCATTGTGGTAAGAGGACGGATCACGGAGAAGGCAGGGCTTAGCAAACTCCTGAATCACTCCCTCGCAGCAATTTTAGTCAGGCTACAACCCACTTTTGTGGAGAAAAAGAAAGAGCTGTTTGGCCCGAATGCACGTCGTTCTCTGGAAAAAGTGACTCAAAAGCATGGATCTAGCTCACCCAAACTTCTCTGGGACTTTCAAGGAACAATGTCCAGCAACAGTGTTTCCATCAACACACAAACACAAGGCCTATCAGCTGCCAAGTGCCTCCAGCGAACCTCCTCAAAGCCCATTGGTTCAAGGGGGCCTGGATTAGACCCTCATGTCTACACACACACACACACTCATGTTGTAATTGCATGAGTAAGAAAGGAATGTCAAAGTCCAAACTTCTGCAGGAAAAAAACAAAAACACACCCAGATCAGGGAGCAGGCTAGACTGCCTCCCTCACCAGAGTACCTCAGCCTCCTTTCAGGGAGTAATGATGGGATGGTTGTTTGGGTGGAAGAAAAAGAAAGTTTCAAGCAAGGGTTTTCCATGCTAGTTTGATGATGCTCTGGGGTGGCTGAAGCAGTATTTATCCATGCATGAGCACAGTTAAAAGAGTTTGACCTGTAAGAAAAGGAAGTGTTGAGAATCTATGGATGATTCTCAAACCACAGAATATAAACAGCTTGTCTTCCCTTCCCCACCCACCCAAAAGGCTGTTTACACGATTCCTTAGTCACTTTTGAGTGTGTTTAGTTCAGATTCTGAAAACTGCTGTTGTATGGGGGCAAAGAAGACAAAGTACTCAGGAGTACGTCATGAAATCACATGAATTATCAGTAGCAAAAGTTCCCTAGGCCCCCCAAAATAACCCAACAACAGACAAACCCCAAAGACAACTATAACACCGACAGACTCCAATTGGGATTGAACCTGGGACCTCTGGAACTTAATGCATGAGCCAAGGCTGTAGAGCAAACTCTTTAATCTCTTGCTTGCTCTCTAAGTGGTCTTAGTGCTATTAGATGGGACAGAACATCACACCCAGAAAGTGTGTGAGTTACATACTTCCCCTCGCTGAGGAAGCGCGTCCCAGAGACTTCCCAGTTGAAATCCCAGACAATCCCCCACTTGACATACCAACAGACCCCTGTTGTCGGTGGGCAGGATTGAACCTGAGGTCTCTGGAGCTTAAAGATTGAGCCCCTACCACATGAGCTAAAAGTCAACTGGCTGTTAGCTAAGGCTGTAGAGCAGACTCATTTATCTCTGTCTAAGTGGTCTCAGTGCCACTAGATGGGACAGAACACCACACCCAGAAGTTGTGTGGGTTACACAACCACACAAACAAGAACAAACAAAGAGTTTATAACTCAACCAGCCAGATGAGCTCCAATTATTTTAATTATGCCCTGAACAGAATTAAGGGCCAGATCATGATCCCCTTTCTCAGGGTGAATAGCCCCTTGCACCAGAATAGTCTCACTGAAGTCAGTGGGAGTGTTTGCAGAGTCAGGATGAGTTACAGGGATCACAAACTGGCCCTAAAAAGTAACCCTTATTCCAGTATTGCAGTTGTGTGTATAGCTGCCTACCTTCAGAAAAACAAAGCAATGTACATGCATTTTTGTTTTAAAATATGGCTCTGTTCAGTAGGAAAAGAGACAAACTTTTTAGACATGGGGTAACTAGAATCCATTTGCATTCGGTAAGTAATTCTTGTCTATCACAGGTACAAAGTGTTCACTAGTTTGATGTAGTGTTAGACACGCAAATTCTGCCCTGGGCTGCACCTATGCAAGCCCTTTGATATCAGGAGAGGTTGCACGGAATAGAGACTAGCCCCCTTTATTTAAATAAAGTTAATCCATTCATGAGCTGGATCAGCTGACATAGAAACTTCTGCTTGGTGCATCCATATTTGTTCTTTTGTTCCACCCAGGGGCGGCTCCAGGCCCCAGCACGCCAAGCGTGTGCTTGGGGCGGCATGTCACGGGGGGCGCTCTGCCGGTCGCCGGGAGGCAAAAAAGCTGCGGGACCAGCGGACCCTCCACAGGCACGCCTGCAGGAGGTCCACCGGAGCCGCCTGCCGCCCTCCCGGCGACCGGCAGAGCGCTCCCTGCGGCATGCCGCCCTGCTTGGGGCGGCGAAATGTCTAGAGTCGCCCCTGGTTCCACCCCACCAATAACTGGCTTTTTGTCAACTAAGAATACTTGTCCTCAGTCAGTATCTCTCATCTTTAACCTTTCCATGAACATCTACCCTTCAAAGTTCTTGGTGGCTATTTAGCAGCTAGTATCCTGGCAATCAGCTTTAGAGATGGTTCCTTCTGCTATGGACATTAGTGGACTTAAGCTTATTTAGTGTACTCTTCATGGTGTCACCAGAGTTGATCATCTTCCGTCTTTACACAAGTCCATGTGTGTGCACACTGCATGGCAGTGCTGCTGGAACAATTTTTATAGTTGGGGGTGCTGAAGACGGAAACCATGTATGTGGATTGTTATTACTACTTCAAGCCAGGGGGTGCAGCAGCATTAGGGTGACCAGACAGCAAGTGTGAAAAATTGGGACAGGCAGTGGGAGGTAATAGGAGCCTATATGAGAAAAAGACCCAAAAGTCAGGACTGTCCCTATAAAATCGGGACATCTGGTCACCCTTAGCAGCATCTCCAGCACCCCTACTTCCAGCACCTATGCTGCAGAGGAGGAGTGAATCTGTGTGCACGTGCATGTGTGTGCGTGCATGTTTAGGGCTAGCATCCTTGTCTAAAAGGGTTTGTTCTGCAGAATGTTATAACCCTGTAATACAATTAGACTTTGTAGGTTCCAGAGCACTGAAGTCCCAGGGCCTCTGCAGTTAATACCCAAAAAGCTGAAATCAGTATTTAGCTATGGTAGTTTTCACTGATACAACATCTACTGTACTGTGAATTTATAAAATGTTTAGAATTACATAGCTTCAGACTGGCTTACTTTAGTTTACTTAATTAGTTTTGTGTCTCTGGACTTTGTTTGAAACTGCTGTGTAAGTAAACCTCTTAACCTTATAAAGTAACAGGCATATTACTTTACATTACAAGGCTCATTATTAAGCACTTGTAGCTCAGACATGTATTAAAGGTCAAGAATCCACAGTTAATTAAACTGTCACACAAAATATCTATAGTAATTCATGCTGGCTTCAATGTTTACAGTGAAAGCTTCAGATGTTAACTTGTAGAACAAGAATAGCCACGAAAAGATAACATAAAATATACATGATTTACCGTACACACAGAATGGCTGACCAAACTGATTAGACCTCATTTAGAACAGTAAGAATTTAAAGAAATATGTTTAGGATAAAAGTCATATGACTCTAAAAGTAATTAACTATGCGGTTAATATAATAGTCTATTATTGATTACTTTTTAATTAAATCAAATGCACTTTTTACCACTTGTTTACATTTTGCATTTCACTCAATTTGGACAAAAAGTGCCAGATACTCAGCTGCTTTAAAATAGCATAGGATCTAGCCCTGAAAAAATAAACTGGTCAGTTTCTCTTCTGTTTACAGTCATTTTCACTTTCTGGTTCTACACTAGTTCAGCGATTCAGTGTTTGGGTCCAGTCCCATAGACAATATTTAACAAAGGTACAAAAGTGGGTGTCATTCTTATTTTGTTTTTAAATTTCATTAAAATATTTTTAATAATGGGGTTTTGTAACAACTCTATCCACCTTATGTTCAAAAATAACCTTCACTCTGGGCATCACACTGTCCTTTTGACAGTGCCCCTTTAAATTAAGAAAACTGATAACTTGTAAATGAAATGTGCATGATAAACAGCAGTTCACTCACTCATCAGGAACTGTGGCCAAAAATATGGAAGCTGAGAGTGTAACTCCATCCCATTTAAAGTAGACAAGATTGTCCCAGGCAAAACCAAGGTAAGACATTCTCTGGTGAACGGGGTTCACTAATGCATTATTTTCACAGGGATGGACAAATGGTGGCTCGTGAGCTGCATGTGGCTCTTCTACAGTTAAAGTGAGACTCACAAAGCCCCCTTACCCCACTCCCCCCATTCTCTGCCTACCAGGCTGGTGGGGGAGCTCGGGGCTTCTGCCAGACATGACAGGTGCCTGCTCGGGGGAGGGCACAATTTAAAGCTTCGTCCCCCCAACAGCTTGAGTCACACACATCCCAGGCACCCTGCTCCTCTTACCCTCACTGTCCCCCACCCCCGGCGGCTCCCAGGTGTTAGCTCCACCTGGAGACACAGTGGCAAAGAGCGGGGAGCGGCAGGGAGGGGCCACTGCTTTAGCTCCCTGGGGAGAGGCAGCAGCAAAAGCAGCAGCTCCAGCAGCTGCCAGGCGGGGAGGGGGCCTGGCGGCACCAATTTACCAAATAGGGCCAGCAAACCCTGGCAAAAATCTGGGTGGAGCACATGACCCCAGGTGCCCTCCCCACATCACCTCTGGCTTCTGCCCAGTGAGGAGAGGATCTTGCCTCAGGGCTTCAGCAGGAGCAGGGCTGGAGCCCCGAGCCCAGCGGGCACCTCCCCGCGGGGCTGGAGCTCCAGCAGGCACGCCCTGGCCCTCGAACTGTTGAAGATTGTCAGATGTGGCTCGGAGGGTCGGTAAGTTTGGCCACCCCTGTTCTAAAGGCTGAAGCAGACTCAAGTGGCCAAATTCTGCTTAGCCATAAATGACCATGTTTAAATTATACACCAGGTGTTAACTGGTTTGAAAACAAGTGTGTGCATATATAGGTGGTAAAGTGGTGTAACTTGCACTGATTTGGCATCCAGTGGGTGTGCAAAACAAGTGCAAGGTCCACACCAAAGGGGGTTAATTAGTACATTGAAGGAATGGAAGTTTGGGTATTGCAGGAAGTCAGTCACTAATAGGAGGGCAAAAGAGAAATAGGGGTATACGTTACCTTATATCCTTCCTTCTTTTAAGGTTGCTTCTTCCTGCTGTGCCTCAGCACTCTGCCCCTTTGGTTGCTACACTTGTTTTGCACATGCAAATTGGTGCAAGCTAAAATCACATCCCTATTTACACCCATTTTTCTTATCAGTTTGTACCCTCAAAGTTTAATTTAGAACAAGATTTTCATGGAGATGAGCCTGCTTATCCTAGGTCTGAATTTGGCCTTTGGTCTCTTTTTGCAAGTAAGCATGGGAGTGAATCTGAACTGGCAGAAGTGAAGTCTTGGGTAGGGGGCAGAGATCAGAACATGCTGTGGGAGCTAAGCTTTTTTCAGCTTTCTATCTGTAATTATAAGTCTTTCTAAAAGATGCCTAGCACCAGGGTCTGGGGCTTGATTAGCAATGGAATTTGAACTTGTGGAAAAGGAGGAATAGGATTTAGGGGGGGATAGTTAGTAACACAGCAAATAAATCTAAGCACTTTTGTAGTACATGAAGTCCATGCCACCATTACAATCTCCATGACCCAGACTAGCTCAGCAACGGGTAAGGACTCTTCCAGTCATGTTGATGTCAAAATGAACAGATTGATTCTTTGGGGAAGTCAGATTTGTAATCTTCCACACATTTTTAAATTGCAGAAGGGATAGATCCTCTCTCATGTATGAAGCACTAATATGTTATTACACTTGTAATCGAATGTTATTGGATTTGTAATTTTTTTAAATGAAAATTCCTGGCATACGTTTCTGAAAGACATTTACACAGACAAAAAGCATAACACCTACTTTAAAAAAGTTTATAGCACTGACATCTTGCTTTTTATGCAGCTATACCCCGTTAATCAGCAACTGAAGGCATCATCGCAAATATTAAAGATATCAAAGGGATTTAAGAGCAGTTCTGATGTTAATGACCCTGGGCTACAAGAGCAATTAATTTATTTAACATCCATGTACGTAGTATGTCATCACATTCTGATCATTTGGATACATTCTAATAATAACCAAAAGAACGTCAATACAAATCTATTATAGTCATGTGTTGTAACTTCCTCTGCAGTTATGTGGAACGTGAAATGCAAAAAGTTAAAGTTAGAATTTTAGCAACTGAAAATATGGGCCCAAATTCTCCTCTGTCTACACTTGGGTTGCTTTGCAGTGTGCACATGATGCAAAGAGACCTTAAGGCCAGCATGGCTAGTCTCAGGAGGATTGCTCCAGCACTGGGGCAAACTCCAGTGGTGTAGACTCAGATCCTATGCCACCTCCACTCATTGTGGTTAGAATAAGGGGTATGATTACTGGTAAATGGGATAGGACTAGGGCTTCTCTGCACCACAATGATCCCTGACTATTGTAATGGCCCTTGAGGCTATTGCCAATCTTGGTAATTTAGAGTAGTCCACAAACTGCTCTAATTTCTATGAGCGGCTAGAGCAAAGGTTCTCAAACTGGGGGTTGTGAGCCCTCAGAGGATTGTGAGGTTATTATGGGGGGGGGTCATGAGCTGTCAGCCTCTACCCCTAAATCCCACTTCTCATCCAGCATTTATAATAGAGTTAAATATAAAAAATATGGTTTAAATTTATAAGGGGGGGGCACACTCAGAGGCTTGCTGTGTGAAAGGGGTCACCAGTGCAAAAGTTTGAGAACCACTGGTAGAGGGTAGAACGAGCCTAGCACACAGCCCATCTTGGGTCAGAGAAGTACAAAGCCACCTTTTAAAGCCTCCCCTCCTGAGCAGTACTATCCTAACTCGGCCATCACCATGGTTCTGGATCATTGCGTCTTTTAATCTGAAGCTAAAACTGTTTAGCACAACATGACTACAGTGACATTCAGCATCCTTTAGAGGCTGTTTGTAATGCCAGATAAAACAGCCATTGAGAAATGTGTCAAGCAAGGACAGTTTCAATGCAGGTTCACCTTGAAAACAAGCAATTGTACTATCCACCTTGTAAATAAACTTTTCCAAGCCACGCAATGTTTTTCTGTGGTATTGCTTTTCTTCACAACCTCTACTTTTAATCTATGTTAATTGTAATAAAATAGGAATTGGAATCACATTATAAAGCTGAGGATACTGAGGATAGTTGCCAATATGCAGCACTATATATTTATCAATTATTTGTATTCAGAGAGATTAAAGATCTTAATCTCACAGCAGCCTTTTGTTGTAGCAATCAGTCAATCTTGACAGCTAATCTACAGATATGTACAAATAATTACTCAGAAACTCAGCAAGTATTGTTAAGATCTGCTTTCAGATAAGTCAACTGTTTACCTAATCTGAAAGCACATAGGAAAAGGTGTGCGTTATCTCTGTAGTAGAGGGTAAGAACAGGGGTGAACAAAGTGCAGCCCACAGGCCTGTGTGGCACTAGAAATGGTGCTCTGCACAGCATCCAACCACCCTCATTTTTCAGATGACAGCACAGACTACGTTCTAGCATGTGATAGGCCTTCTTGAGCCAAGATGAAGACTGTTCAGCTCAAGGTAAACCATTTCATGCTGGGATCCATAGACCCGCAGGTAAATCAGCCTGTCTCCTTTTAATTCTGACCACTATTTTAAGGCTAAAGCTACATTTTGCCGCCAGATTACCTCAATGTAAACTCTCTGCACAAATCTGTGGGCAAAATTTTGCCCTAAAGTCCACTGGTTTGTGAATGACTGGGAAAAAAAATGCTTCAATCTGCTGACATATTCTGGATATACACACCCTACGATGTGGGCAATACCAACTGAGGTTTGTGGTACCTGTGGTTAAAATCACGAGTACTCCAGAAGGCCCAAACTTGCAGCCACAACACCAGCTTTTATCTGATAACACTGGCATACGATTCTGTTAAAATTTCACTCCGGATGTCTTTGTGGAAAGAAACAATCAGAGAGTGGCTTGCAGAACGGGCGTGGACCATCAAGGACTCGAGAGAAACCTCTTTGAAAGGAAGATGTTTGAAAATACCCCACATCCTGCTGTTTCCACCATAATATCGCCACTTCATAAACAAGATGGTATCAACAGCCAATCTTATAAAATGATGGAGGCTCCTAACCCCCATTTTACTGTGTGTGAAACCAGCCCCATTGAAGTCAAAGGCAAAACTCTCACTGAGTTCAGTGGGGCCAGGACTTCACCCTGTGAGTAGTCCATGTAATAAGTGGGCAGTGGGTGAACCATGGGCTCGGGGAGGCTAGCCTCTGGCCCAGCCCACCCCTTCTGCCTGTGGCCCTGCCCCTCTCAGACCCTTCCCACGCCGAAGCCCAGAGCCCCCGTCTGTGGCTGCCAACCACCTCCTGCCCCCTCAGTCCCAGGCCACCCAAGTGCCTCCAGCCCCGGAGCACCTTCAGCTCCGGAGCACTGGGCGGTCAGCACGCAGCCCCCCTCCCTGCCAGCCCCTGGAGTGCCTCACAGTGCGGCCCCAGCACATGGGCAGTCCCAGCCATCCCAATCCCAGTCGTCCTAGCTCCAGCCCCGCCACAGCCGGCTTCCAGGAAGAGGAGCAGCCTGCCTGGGCTGGAACAGCTAGTGGCAAGCAGGAGGGGGCCTCCAGGCAGAGCATGGGTGGGGCCATGTAGGGCTGTTTGGGGAGGCACAGCCTTCCCCAGCCTATTATATGTACCGCCCATTAGTGGGACTACTCACAGGGTGAGATTTTGTGCAACAGAACTCAGCACAGGAGCAGGGAGGCTAAAGTGGCTTTGCCATCTTATATCTGGGCTGTTCCGGTGGCCAGAGATACCATGTTAGACAGCACTGTCCATGTTAAAACATCCTCTCCAGGATTGCCCCATGGACTGCAGCACTGCTAAGAATTCTTACAGCACACAGCACTGTGTGTTGTAGTCCAGCCCAACACACCCCTACAGCACCTAATCCTGTCCCTGGGCTTGCAAGGAGGGTCCTTCAGAAGAGGCCTTATGACTGTTTTCCAAAGTACCAGCTCTGAGGAAATCCTCCCCTGACCAGAGTTGCTCTTAGGGCCTCTTTACAGCATTCCAGCTCCTTTTACCTGGTGTGAAAAGGCTGGAGCAGGGGTGCAGATCTCACCCACGGTGTATCAAGTTAAGCACATACTTCAGGTCTTTGTAGGATTAGCAGGTAAAACCTTGAACGTAAAAGTAAGGTAATTGAAAATGAGATCCTAAATGTACAACACTATGATGCTCTCTGATTCTGGAAACATGATTTTGATTATTTCTTCAAATAGATAATGTTCTTAGGTTTCTATGGATACATATTTCAAATAAATAATGTCTGGACATGAGCCTTTGTTGAATAATCGAGGATGAACTCAAGAGGAACTAGGATTTCTTTTTAACACATGTCCATTTATTCATATCTCCACAAAGGAAACACAACTACTTGTCTCATTAAGCCACTTTGTTTCAAAGATCATATGTCTGTGTGTTTGTTGATCTCTTTATATATAGACTATGTGCATAGGGTTGCCAGGTGTTCGGTTTTCAACCCTGGTGGCTCCAGTCAGCACCGCCAACTAAAAGTCCAGTCGCCAGTGCAGCAGGGCTAAGGCAGGCTCCATGCGGTTCCCAGGAAACAGCTGGCATGTCCTTCTGGCTCCTTGGCAGAAGGATGGCCGGGGGGGCTCTGCGCGCTGCCCCCGCCCTGGGCACGGGCTCCGCAACTCCCATTGGCTGCACTTCCTGGGAGCCACAGGGAGCCTGCCTTAGCCCTGCTGTTCCGCGGACTGGGAGCTGCCTGAGGTAAGCAAGCACCACCCGGCCGGAGCCTACACCCCAACCCGCTGCCCCAGGTCAGAACCCCCTTCCACACCCTAACTCCCTCCCGGAGCCCGCACCCCCTCCTGCACCCCAACTACCTGACCCAGCCCTGAGCCTGCTCCTGCACCCCTCATCCCCGGCCCCACCCCAGTGCCCGCATCCCCAGCTGGAGCCCTCTTCTCCTCCCACATCCCAACCCCCTGCCCCAGCCTGTTGAAAGTGAGTGAGGGTGGGGGAGAGCGAGCAACGGAGACGGGGAGATGGAGTGAGCGGGGGGGGGGTGCTCAGAGAAGGAGCGGGGTCGAGGCCTCCGGGCAGGGGTGGGGTAGGATAAGGGGGTTGAGTTTTGTGCAATTAGAAAGTTGGCAACCCTAAATGCATAGTGAAAGTATATATATGTAAATGCATTTATAATTTTATATTTCAGCTTATAAAAATTTGCCCATTGACTCCCCCTAGGTGACTTTGAACCAATGTCTGTTAATGGCCTCTGTCTCGTCTTGTTCCGGTGAAGTCCCAAGAACAACATAAAGTTTATACAAGATCTCTGATCAGAAAATCTTCATGCAAGAATGTCAAATTTCATTTAATAGCTGCATCTTGATTATATTAGGGCCTAGCTGATTAAACAGGAATGTGTGGTTTCTCTATGCTCTTTTCATTCACTTACAGCCATTCGCGATGAGATCATGAATATCCAGGGATCCCAATTACAGAAATGCACAAGACTTATCCTGTCATTTGGTCTATCTCCCTGACATTGGTGAGAGTAATAATTCCTAGAATAATAATGTATCCATTCTAACATTAAGTATCCCAAGTAATGTGGTTTTCTCCACTTCCTTTAAGGATCACCATCAGGAAGTATGTCCTGACAATAAGCCTACAATTTCTGGTCTTAATTTCTTCCCATCATTCTATTTTTTAGGATGAAAGTTTTGCCTGAGTAAGGACTGTGAAATAAGGATCTCTAGGGTCTCCCCATCAATACCTCATTTTCCTTTTTCACATAGCCATGGTCTCATTATATAACGTTAGTGGTCAAGGCCATTCTAAATTAAACCATCAGGAATCTGAGGGGAAAGCCACTACTAGTCTACCCTTATCTTAGTAGGTACTAATGTGAGATTGAAACCATAAGTCTGTCACCACTTTATGTTCAGAGAACAGAAGAAATGCATCCTATATAGTAGTTTAGGGGGGCATGTGGGAGTAAATGACCATTCAAAGAGGGGAAAACTATGCATATGACCCTATCTCAATTACCCTGATGTAAACCCAGGCTAAATTCACTGAAGAGAGCAGAGTTACCCTGGATTTAAAGCTTGGAATCAAATCATGCCCAGATTTTTCAGAGCCTTAATGTCCTTGAATATTTCTTTCCAGCTGTTTAGTATTTTGGCTGGCTGGCTTTTTTAGGCAATAGCTTCACTGTGCCAGCTAGAATGACTACAGAAAATGGTTCTCTTTCTAGCATTTTCCACCTCATTCTTGTGCTGCATGCAAAGACATCTGATGAGAAACAAAAGGCATTTCTCCATCTCCACTCCAGTTTGAATCCTTGAGACTAATATGAACCTTAACACTCTATGTTGGAGGCAAGTTAGATTGGGCCAAATTCATTCCTGGGGTAAACTAATTACATCAATGAGTTATACCAGACATGGGTGGCAAGTTTGTAGAAATTTTGGTGGTGCCCAGAACCCACCCCCCCAACTCCACCCCCCCAAACTCCGCCCCCACCTGCCTAAGGCTCTGGGAGGGGGTTGGGGGGAAGGTCTGGGGTGCAGGTCCTGGGCTGGGGATTAGGGTGCAGGAGGGGTGCAGGGTGCAGGCTTTGGGATGGAGTTTGGGTGCTGGGTGCAGGCTCTGGGCTGGGGCAGGGGGTGGGTGTGCAGGAGGGGGTGAGGGGTGCAGGCTTTGGGACCGAGTTTGGATGCAGGCTCTGGGCTGGGGGTGGGGGCATAGGAAGGGGTGAGGGGTGCAGGCTCTGGGAGGGAGTTTGGGGGCAGGAGGGGGTATGTGGGAATGGGGAGGGGGTGCACCCTCTGGGAGGGAGTTTGGGGTTAGGAGGGAGTGCAGGGGTGAGGGCTGTGGGGCTGAGGATGAGGGGTTCATGCTGCGGGGGGGCTCAGGACTGGGGCAGAGGATCAGGATGCAGAGGGATGAGGGTTGGGGCTGAGGATGAGGGGTTCATGATATGGGGGGCTCAGGGCTGAGGCAGAGGATTAGGGTGTGGGGGGGATGAGGGGTTTGGGGCGTTGGAGAGGCTCAGGGCGAGGGCGGAAGGGCAGACTAAGGGCAGCCTGCCCTGCCAGTAGGGGATGGCAGGCTCTAGGACCCTGGGGCAGCAGACAGCAGTTCTGCTGGGAGCCGTTCTACTCTGGCAGCTCGAGCAGGCAGGGGAGAGGCGCTGCGCTGCTTTCTGTCAGGCAGGGACGCGGCGGGGCGGGGAGAGACCCACGGGGGCCGGGCCCCGATCCAGGCAGGGCCAGGGGAGAGACCCAGCTCCAAATATTGCTGGAGCAGGGCCCCCAGCCCTGAATATTCCTGGTGCTTGAGCACCGCAAACATATATAACCTGCCGCCTATGATACCAGAGATGAATTTGTCCCAAAGTGTTCATCTTCATAACAATGGAGGCAAAGTCACAGACAAGTTGGTAAGAATTTCGGTCAAATAGCCAACACATAAAAATGCCTTAGAACTGACAAATTATTTTGGTTGTTATCAAAATTTGATGAGCATTTAAGCAATTCTTAAATGCCTCTCAGCATTTGGCTCTGCAGTGAAATGTTTGAATGAAGTGGAAACTACATGTAAAGAGGAAACAATTGTAGCCCTCAATATCAGTATTTCAAATATTTAAAAAATTAGGGCTTGGGTTGCTGAGCTCAGTTGGTAACTCTTGTGACACAGGATAATTATTCATAAAATCTTTCAACAGGACCAAGAGTATAAAGGAGCTTAAACTTTAAGGCAACGTGAACAAATGCAAGCAGAGCCATTTGATTTTTTTTTAAATGGCCTTGCTTTAACAACTTTAAATTTCTGAACATCCTTGTAAACTAATATAGTTTAAACAGATTAATTTCCCCTTTTACACATGGATCAAATCTGAGAAAGAGACATTTAGTGTATATAAAACTGAAGGTAAGTGGCTACATTTTCTGTGTGTTCTTTGCTATTATCAAAGATGTGCATTTGCACTGTTAGTCCAGCTTCTCCTTCTAATCCATCCTGAAGTGATGTTATAATGCCATTACATTAGTGTGTTACAATGATTGACTGCGATGCCACAGATTCAGCATTGTGATTACTGCAGGATCAACGACTAGGGGAAACTGCTTTCTAAGGGTATGTCCAGACTACCCGCCGTATCGGCGGGTAGCGATCAATTTATCGGGGATCAAACGCGATATATCGATCCCTGAACGTGCTCCCAGTCGTCTTCGGAACTCCACCGGAGCGAGCGGCGGTAGCGGAGTCGACGGGGGAGCCGCAGCTGTCGATCTCGCGCCGTGAGGATGGGAGGTAAGTCAGCATAAGATACGTTGACTTATAAGATATGGTATTCCCGTAGCTGAAGTTGCATATCTTACATTGACCCTCCCCCCCACTCCTCCCAGTGTAGACCAGGCCTAAGGAATAAAGCCACGTTTAAGACACAAAGAGTCACATTCATTGCTGGTGTGGGTGGATGCAACTCCATTTACATTACTACAGTTGCCCCTGCGTAAACCAGATAGTTTACACCAAACAGTATTTTTGATGAACAGAGACAGCAGTAGACATTCTGGAAAACATGTATAAAGAGAATTGTATTTCACTCTGATACATTTAAAAGCTTTTCCAGTATGTAAGTCTCTCTCCCCCACTCATTATTTTCTGTTCTGCAAAGTGGGCACAGAATAATGTTCAAAAAACTGGGACTGTTGTGCAAAATTCTTAACAAGTAACACTTCCAATCCTTTTTGGGTAGGTAGCTTAATGCTACTAGCCAGCAGAGAGTCAATGAATGTTTGGTACAGTACATGAAGCAAATTGACAATGGAACTTTTTTTTACATTATTCATTCAGACATAAAGTTAAAAACTTAGCCCTCTCTCTGAAGGAATTGTTTTCAGAGGAAAATCCCCTGAAAGAATTACAGAGCTAAGGGCTTGTCAAAAGCAACAAAGAGTCCTGTGGCACCTTACAGACTAACAGACAGCTAAAGGCTTGTCTACACTATAAAATTAAGTGAACTTTATCTAATTCGACCAAAAGCCTCTGAATTATTGAAGTCAATTGTGTGTGGCCACACCATGTTCATTGTCTCAATGGAGTGCATCCATTGAGCACGCCTCAATCAATGCAATGTGGGTAGCTATCCCAAAGTGCAACTTGCCGCAGTGTACTTTGGGAAGTTTGTGCAATGCCACATAGGACCAAAACATTGTTGCAGGGGAGAATGGGACCACTGTGTCAGCATCCCATGATGCACTGTACTCCCTCCCTCATATCAACAGCAAACAACTCAGTGGTTTTCCTGCCTTAAAACTGCCACGCATACGCCATAATCCAGAAGCATAGAGCCTGCTCAGTTGTGCACTCTTGCTGGGAGCATCTCAAACACCTTGCGCCTTCTCCTGCAATATTTCCAGAGCTGAAGTAGGGCCCGCCGCACGGAACATAGTGGTGACATTGCACCCCATAATGCTTTATAGAAATATGCTTATGAATGTAAATATGACATAACTGGAATATGTTTTATGCTAGACATGCCATGTAACGTATCTGTGCAAAGGTTATGTTCTTCTGCATGTATTCATCCTATTTGTATGAAGGTATCATTCTTGTATCTGAAATTAGAAATATGAAATATAACTCTGTCGTCCTATTGTAATTATGCAAAGTGTGGACCATTAATGGTGGCTTGGAATCTTGATGGCTCCCATTAACCAGGACAATTGGTTGTGAATGGGTCTGTTTACTTGTAAGTCTTCCTGTATACCTGTGTGCTGGCAAGTGGGTAATGAAGTCTTACAGTGACATGTGATCATGTCACCTGAACTGGAATCCATCTTTAACCTGGTGCTTTTCCATTTAGAAGGAGGGCTGGGAACCCAGAGAGGGACAAAGGATTCCTGCCTTGTGCAAAAGATATATAAGGGGGTGAAACAGGCTGCAGTCATGAGAAATCCCCTAGCTACCACCTGAGCTGGAACAAGGACTGTACCAGGGGAAAGGATTGCGCCCAGACTAGAAGGAGGCTAGTCTGCCAAAGAAACTTATTGGAACATCTCTGAGGATGAGATTTACCTGCATTGTTTCCTACTGTATTAGGCTTAGACTGCATGTTTTATTTTATTTTGTTTGGTAATTTACTTTGTTCTGTCTGTTATTACTTGGAACCATTTAAATCCTACTTTTTGTATTTAATAAAATCACTTTTTACTTATTAATTAATCCAGAGTATGTATTAATACCTGGGGGGGGGGAAACAGCTGTGCATCTCTCTCTATCAGTGTTATTGAGGGTGAACAATGTATGAGTTTACCCTGTATAAGCTTTATACAGGGTAAAACGGATTTATTGGGGTTTGAACCCCATTCGGAGCTGTGTATCTGAGTGCTGGAGACAGGAGCACTTCTTAAGCTGTTTTCAGCTTGTGGGGGACGTGATTCAGACTTGGATCTGTGTTTGCAGCAGGCAAGCGTGTCTGGCTCAAAGAAGGCAAGGTTCTGAATTCCCAAGCTGGCAGGGAAAACAGACTCAGAGGTAGCCCCAGCACATCAGGTGGCAGTCCCAAAGGGGTTTCTGTGACCCAACCTGTCACAATAGTGATGTCCTGCAAGTAGACCAGGCTTATGAAACATTGTATCATGTAAAACAAAGCAAGCAAGCAAACAAACAATCCCTTCCTAATCGTACACTATTAAATGCAGAGGGCCAAATTCTGTCCACACTTACATCCATGCAAGCCTACTGAAATCAATACTGTATAAACACACAGGTAGAAATAGCCTGGTCCATGGTATTATGCAAACACATGCAGTTACGATATAGATCAAATACCGACATCAGAAGCAAAACAAACATTTTAGATACAACAAAACTGAAATAAGAAGTGGCTATAGGCTCAAAATTTGTCAGTTTCCAGAGACAGATGCTATTCTGAGTGTAGGAAAATACAGTGGATGTGTCAGATAACACTGTAAGCTAACTGTCAATAAATACTAGGCCAGATCCGCAGCGGGTGTAAATCAGACTAGCTCCATTGACTTCTACTGACATTTCAGTGCTAATAATGTTTTTATCTTCAGAGGCTCTTCAGCCACCAGAGACTACACTAGGAACTTATATCAGCGCAGTTAAGTCTCTCAGGAGTATGAAAAATCCATATCTCGAGAGAAATAGCTAAGCCAACCTATCCCCCAGTGGAAACAGCATTAGGCTGGCAGATGAATTCTTCCAATGAAGTAGCTACTGCCTCTCCGGGAGGTGGATTACCAACACCAATGGGAGAATCCCCTACTGTCTGTGTAGGAAGTGTCCACACTGAAGTGGGGCAGTGGCACCACTGTGTCTGTTTAATGTAGACATACCCTAAGAAGGCCACTTTCCCCTCCTCTCCAGAAGCTGATACCATTACAACATTTGCCCTCCAGATGGAAGAGACTGTGCAATCTTCTTGGAAGCTTTTAAAGCCACTCCAACCAACTGCTGGCCAACAGCAGAGAAACCATATATAACACTTTGGTTTGGGACCTTCCTGATCTTTCTCGTCCCTGCAGACCAAGCATGCTACATTACACAGGTTCCACTGATACCAGAAGCAAACACCTGACTTTACTCAAGAATTCTAGTCTCACAGAGCAGCATGGCTATCACACCATTGTGTCAGAGATGGGAGAGTTTTACTTAATTAGTTTCAGTTGTGTGCAATATCCAGTAGGGATTAATATTTTGCAGCCATTTCCTTTTGAGCCTTCATTTGCTAATGTTAAATAAACCACAGAGCAAATATTTACATTTAAGGTCGGACTCTCATTTACACTAAAGCCCATTTACACCACTGTGGAAGTTTAAAGAGGTCTCAAATTGGATGTAAATTACAATTAGGCCCATATTATGTAATAGACTTTGTGCAAAGTCTTCTGCTTGTAAATTTGTTTATTGTTATGTTCCTCCGCAGATAGGGTTGCCAGATGCTCAGTTTTCGACTGGAAAGTCCAGTCGAAAAGAGGACCTGGCAGTGTCCAGTCACATGTACTGACTCAACACCAAAAGTCTGGTTACCACAGGGCGGGGAGAGACACTGAGTCATTAACCCTGCCCATACTCAGCCGGGGCTACCTCCTACCTGCTGGTAGGCTCCTTGTTAGTCTACAGCAGCTCCCATCCCAGCCCGTAGCAGAAGGGAGGGAAAAGGGAGAGCTGGGGAAGAGGTGGATAAGGGGCAGGCATTGGGGGAAGAGGCAGGGCACGGGGATGGACCTCGGGAGTCCAGTTACCAGAAAATTAGAAAGGTGGCTACCCTATCTGCAGGGAAAGCAGGAGGGAACCTTTATTCAAACCATTCTTGAAAATGCACAATAAATAACCATGAAATAACTAGTTATGAATAATGCTATTCTAGGTTCTGATCCTACAATGAGTGACAAGTTAATTAAAATATAACCTATGCTTCATGTTTGAGATGCTGTACAAAATTCAGCATCAATAGAGGGGGAAAAAAAACAAACAAGAGTAGAAATAATGGCTTAGATCCTCAGCTGGGGTAAATCTGCATAGCTACTCCTTTTTGCACTTGGTGGGCATCTGGATCTCAGGCTTCCTGTTTGAAGTTTGGCAGTTCTAATTTGTGCAACTGCCAAACTTCAAAGAGGAAGCCTGAGATCCACACACAGAAAGGTGCACACAATTGCATATCTACACACACACAGTTATGCATCCAGAACAGAATGCTGCTCCAAGAAAAGGACCAATGTGCTCATTCACATGGAGTCACAGAGACCGCATATGCTGTTTTGCAGGCATGCTATGGCCTCCTTTCCCTTGGCAGCAGTGCTCTTGGTGGGAAAAATATATATATAAGAACTTTTATTTTCCCTTGTTCTTTGCTAAATTAAATTATTTATTTATTTAATTATCTGGCCTGAATAGTTGTTCCAAAAACTACTGCTTCTCAAGAGAAGCAGCAAGAAAGGAATTAAAATAATAATGTTAGAGAAAGTACACGCCATGCCAAAAATAATTGTTTTGTCATGAGGAGTCTGCACTGGGATACTACAGAGGCCTAAAATGAAACATACTGAGAAATAATAGCAGCGCAGCTCCTGTTTGAAACGGAAGTGCAAAGGCATTTTCAACTTCATGCATATAATGAACATACTGTACACATTGTCAGGTATCAGAGGGGTAGCTGTGTTAGTCTGGATCTGTAAAAGCAGCAAAGAGTCCTGTGGCACCTTATAGACTAACAGACATTTTGGAGCATGAGCTTTCATGGGTGAATACCCACTTCGTGGGATGCATGACACATTGTGATACAAGCTAAATCCAAAAGTAACACTGCTGGGACTGATGTAATCTTATTGAATTATATTCAAATAATGGTGTAGTTAATTAACTATGCTGTACAGAACAGGCTGCAGCTGCTAGAGGCGACAGCACTTACAAAAAATATATTTTTATAGCGTATAAAACAGAAACAAAACAAAAAGTCTCTCTCTTTTAGATGAAGAAATGTTTGCTTAAGTCCTTCAGCACTGGCATATCCTGATATGCCAACAGTGAAAGAGATGGAATTCTGAGCTCTTTGATTTTTATAAAGCTAATTTGCATTATTGAGTGTGTTTCAGTAACAATTTCATAAAATGATCAACTGCACAGTTAGTAGATTCTACTTAATCTATGTACAAACTCCACTTTTCTTAGAAGCTTAAAATGTAGTTTTCACTAAATGAATATTTAATTAATAAAACACCTCAGAAAAACAAATTATATATTAAAAAGTTCCATCCCTTCATTTTACTTATTTTTCAGCATTATTGAAATAAGTCCCACTATACATAAAAAGCACAAGTAACTGTTCCTCCACATTTTGTTAGCATTTCCTCCTTACGTTGCACTTTTATGTTAGCTTTTCAAAATGGAAATTATTTTTTAAAACATTTTAAGATGATCACCAGAGATTTTAAAGAAACACCAACAGACGATTTGATGCAGAACTGGACCACCTGCGTGAACATTTTCCCAATAATATCTACTTAATAGAGGTCAAGTATTTAAAGTCTGTTTTCTCATTTTATCAGCCTTTTTCAAACCACCATGAGAATGCCTATCAAAAGTGTAACAACTCTGTAGCAGCCTTTTATAGTGCATCTATATATTGAAGAGATTCACAGATTGTCTCAAACTGTTTATAACATTTAGAGAAATAAAGACAAAAGCAATCTTGCTGTTCAGCTTTATCAAACTGAACAATTCATATCCTTAAGAGTGGAAAAAACTCTTTTGGGAAGCACACTGGGTGAAATTCATCCCTGTGCAAAGGGACAGCAAAGCTCAATATACTACTAAATTTTCAATTAAGATCCCAAAACATTACTTAAGCGGTATATAGGTTTTGGGCTAGGGCTCTGCACAGGGATGAATTTCACTCATTATGACCACAGCATATGTTTTATTAAAAAAAACAAAACAAAACACAAGGACACACTCTGGGATAATGACAACTTTGAGGAGAATGATTTACAAAGTCATCTTTCAAGTGTCAGTTCCATTTAGCAGACACTATACTTTTCCTCTTGCTTATCAAACCAGAACTTTTCTTTGCCTAAATTCCTTAAGATTTTGCGTTTCCCCTTATTTTTTAGCATACTGGTACTTCACCCCTTCCCTCTTTTAAATGCTCCTACAAGGGAAAAAAAAACACACAAGTTTCTCGGAGAGAGTCAAATATTGGACAGGAAGATATGATGGCCAGGTGTTGTACAGCTTTCAGTGTCCATCCTAGATTCTGGACCAGTGGGCTTTTCCATACAAATGCTATCATTTCAATGGGCCAGTTTAAAATGATAATTTAGAGGCACGAACTCCAGATTAAATAGAAAAGGACCGCAGGATTACAAACCAGAGTGCAAATTCAACTCCAAACAGAGGACAGAAAGAAGATAAGAGACACAAGAAAGATTATAAACAAAGTGACTTACAATGGTCTAACCCTATGAAAGACAGAACATCAATTCTTCTTTGAAAATGATGTGTGTATATCCACACTGCCAAACTAGATGGAAGGAATTTCCTTCTCCTTCCTCCACACACGTGGCAGCAACCACCAAATGTGGCTTTAAATTTTGGTGCCCTCAGATTTACACCATTCACTCATACTCGCTGCCATGGTAACTGTCAAGAAAACATTTCTACAGACAAGTTATTCAGGATAGGAAAGGATAGTCGTGGATCAATCCCGCCCATGTTAGTAGTGACTGAAAAGTCTGTTGTCATCTGGCATCTATTTAATGCTTTGTGTGTCCTTTCACAAAGTAACCGCCACCAGCATCACAGCTGGCAACTCAACTGACTGTCTGGAGAGGCCAAGGATTGAAATGTCATGAAATATGCACTGGGGCAGTGTTTCCCAAACTGTGTTCCACGGAACGATGTGAAAAAATCATAATTTTTAAAAAAGGTCTTTACATTTATTTTAATTTTAAATTTGGCATATTTGAAGCATAGTTTACAACTCTTTTTGAATGACTATAATTTAACATAAAACTCTTTTTCCAGTTATTGATAGATCTCGTATTGAATATCATGGTGTAAAGAGAACATGGCATGCAAGCATGTTGATGTCTACCCCTTTTGGGCACGTTTCAGTTAGTGATGTCAAACCCCTTCCGCTCGAGGCTGCGCAAACTGCAGTGGTATGCACACACCACTCTCTTTACGCCATGTTGAATATAACATATAATATAATGTTATATACGCCATGTTGAATATAACATATTCAAACCTGTGGGCCTTTACCGTGTGTGCGATAAGCACAACTAAACTAGCTTTGCTCGAAACAATATCAATATTTGTGACAAACAAAATTTGACAAAAATCAGTATTTCTAAGTATTGTTACTAAACCTAATCACCGTGGATTTGTGGCTAAAAGAAGGAACTTTAAACAAAAAGCAAGTTCTTCTGGTACTCCAACTGTGGCAGAAATAAATGAGCAAAAGATTGTGACATTTCAAAGTGAGGATGAACAATCGCAGTCTTTTGTTGCCGAAAAATCTGTTAGTACTAGTGAGTTATCCAAGGTGAAAGAATTTCCACTGAAGTATATCAAAAAACAAGAAGAAGCAGGTGTTAAAAGACCGAAACAAAAGTATGATGAAAGTTATTTGTCTTTAGGTTTTATGTGTCGGAAATAAAGATGTTCCTGATGCGCAGTGCGTTGTGTGCAACAAAATACTAGCAAATAGTTCATTGGCTCTTGCTAAACTTCGTAGGCATTTGGAAACCAAGCATGCTGAATACAAAGACAAAGATATAATTTTTTCAAGAGGAAGCGTGACTCACTTGGAAACTGTAAACTTTCGATGATTAAAATTGCTAAAACAGACAACAAAAGTGCAACAGAGGCATTTTATCAAGTAAGTTACCGTATAGCGCTTGCTGGAGAAGTTCACACTATTGGAGAAGTGCTTATCAAGCCTTGCACGAAAAATATTGTTACATGCACGTTGAGCGAGCAGTCTGGTTAAAAAATTGATGCTGTACAGTTGTCAAATAATACTGTTGCATGCTGTATTAAAGATCTTGCCGATGACATAGAAAAAGCTAGTTTGCCGACTGAAAATTTGCCATGAGTATTCATTGCAGCTATATGAGTCCACTGATGTTTCAGGACTTGCTGTGCTACTAGTATTTGTCCGATATAGATTTAATAATATTATTGAAGAGGACCTGCTCTTCTGTGAATCTCTGCAAAGCAACACAACTGGAGAAGAAATATTCAACTGCATCAACAATTTTATCAGAAAGCATGAAATTAGTTGGGGAAAATTATTGATGTATGTACTGATGGTGCTTGAGCAATGATCAGGAAGATGAAGGAAGCTGTAGTGCGAATCATAAGTGTGGCACCAGAAAGCACTAAGAGCCATTGTGTTCTACACAGACAAGCACTTGCAGTTAAAAAAATACCAGCATATCTGAAAATTGTGCTCAACGAAGCAGTACAAATTATCAATTTTGTCAAATCTCGACCACTTCAATCCAGGTTATTTAAAATTTTGTGTGAGGAAATGGGTAGTCAGCACAAAGCGCTTCTTTTACGTACAGAAGTGAGGCGGCTATCCAGAGGAAAAGTGCTTGTGAGGCTTTTTTGAGCTTCGTAGTGAACTACTGGTATTCTTCACTTCAGATAATTTCAGGATGAAGATTTAATGATTATCTGACAAATTCCTCATGGCTAATGAGACTTGCGTACCTTGCAGATATTTTTGCAAAATTAAATGAAATTAATCTGTCACTGCAAGGAAAGAATGTGACCATTTTTACTACAATGGATAAAATTTCGTCATTAAAAAAGAAACTGGAATTCTGGGCATCTTCTGTAGAACAGAATAACTTCGACTACTTCCCTACAGTACATGAATTTCTGACTGAAATAAATTCTATAGTCCATGAAGAAGTTTCCAGCACCATTTTACAGCACTTACATGACTTGCAAGCCTCTTTATTAGAATATTTTCCTACAACTACTGATGATAATGCTTGGGTTCGAAATCCATTTGTAATTACAGCCAAACCAGTCGGCTTTACTGCGTACGATTATGAAAACCTAATTGACTTAACTTCTGACTCTGATCTGAAACAAAAGTTTAAGGATTTTCCGCTGAATAATTTTTGGAGCAGCCTAATAGAAGAGTATCCTAATGTGGCTAAACGTGCAGTTCGAGTGCTCCTTCCTTTTGCTACAACTTATTTGTGTGAGACGGGATTTTCGTATTATACTACAACAAAAACCAAATATAAGAATAGACTTGATGCTGCACCTGACATGAGGATTCAACTTTCCAGCATTATTCCTAATATTAAGCGAATTTGTGAAAATGCAGAAACACCAATCCCATTAAATCCAAATTTGTATTTCTGTTTATAAAAAATAGATTTTCCAAGTAAAAATCTAATTTGTTTGGTGTTCGTGTATATATAAAAACAAGTGTTTTTAAGTAGAACACTGTTTTTAATTTTGACTCTTGCACTTGATTTTTGTACTACTTTATACGCGCTTTCCAGTTAGAAATTGTTAATTCAAGTTATTTTAGATTTGTATTTTTGCTTTGTTTTATAAAATAAAATATATTTGAGCATAAATAATGCAATTTTTTATTTGAAAACCAAATGACTACAAAATAGTATTATAAGTGTTCCGTAATAGGATAAAAAGTGTTCCATGGCCAAAAAAGTTTGGGAAACACTGCACTAGGGTCCCCCACCGTTCAGGGTTGAGGCACACTGGTGGGGTATACTGGCATTTCCACTGCCTAGGCTGTGCTTTTCCTATGGACCTCAGTTTCCACAATTAGCCATATAAAAATCTCACTTGATTTTTCTTGCATGCTTAGTTTATAAAATAGTACCTCACAAAGAGAAATGCTAGGAGAAAGCTTATTCTTGAAATCAAACTTAGTATGTATTGCTCATACCTGCACCCCTAAACACCAGTTCAGCACAAACAATCCAGACTGAATACTCATGCTCAGATCCAACTAGGAACAGAAGAAGGAAAGGAGAGCAAGAGATATTATAATACTTGCAGCCTCTTATCTGATAGTGAAGTAAAAGCACATGAGGGAATCCAGGTGAGATGATCATCCCAAGAGCCACGTGTACACCTCAACACAACAATGTGCAGACAATTCCAAGAGCTGGAATATTTACTCTGCACCATCTGCATCGCTCTGGGAGCTCCCCACCCTACTAAATTTGTAGTCCTGGTGACATGTCTTGCCTCATTCTGAAGGTTTGCATATTTTTCTCTCACAGGACTAATAATGAGTGTCAAAATAATGTAGAATAGTTACTATAGAGTTTCTAGGTTTTCTGAAAACTAGGCCCCTTGGATGTGGAAAGTACATAAAAGTCCTGGAATAAGGCCTTGACCATTAGATTCTTTTTAGGCTAGGTCTACACTACAAACTTACACTGGTGTAACTACATTGCTCAGGGATGTGAAAAATCCACACCACCTGAGAAATGTATTTATGCTGACCTAACTCCCAGTGTAGATAGCGCTGTGTCAACTGGAGAGTTTCTCCTGCCCACGTAGCAACCGCTTCTCAGAGAGGTAGATTAAGTACGCTGAAGGAAGAAGCTCTCCTGTCGGCATAGGTTGTGTCTTCACTAAAGTGCTACAGTGGCATTGCTGCAGGTTTTTAAGTGCAGACCTGCCCTCAGCAAGCTACAAACTGCCTATTCCTAAGGCAATAATTTAATATTTTCCTGAATTGTCAAACCAGTAATTAGTTTGACAATTAGTAACTCACCCTTTCTTGAGATAGGCATATGTTATAATAATAATATAATAATAATATATCGAGATATACCTATCTCATAGAACTGGAAGGGACCCTGAAAGGTCATTGAGCCCAGCCCCCTGCCTTCACTAGCAGGACCAAAAAGTAAGTCAAATAACACGCTCAGGTGGTAGAAGGGGCAGAAGGATCACTTCTTTTTGTTTATCACACCCAGTTAGCCCCAAACTCCGCATACTGCCAATACTTCTAGTGATGCTATTCAGATCACCTATTAATGGAGATATGGCCTTAGAATGAGATCCTCAAAGATATTTAAGTGCCTAACTCACACTGAAGTCAATGGGAGTTAGGCACCTAAATACCTTTTGGGATCTGACCCTTACTGCCAGTCCTGTGCTCTTTCCACTGCTTTACAAGGACTCTATCTTGCTAGTCAGCGCTCCACACAACTTAGGCCTCCCACTCTCTATCTCCCATGCTCAGGCTCTCTGCTGCTGCCACTTTCAGCTGCAGATACTCTAGTAGTGCAATTCATGCTTTACACATACTATCATAGATGCACATTCAAAGAAGATGCTGAGCCATTGGAGTCAATAGAAGGCAGGGGTGCTTAGCCAATGCTCAGCAACTCTCAGGATCTGGCCATACAATCTGTATAGGCCTGACTGAAAATCCAATGTTATCGACAAAATGAAATTTTTTGAAGACAGTGTCTGCTTTCCTCAAAAGTTTTCCAATATTTTATCAGAAAAACAAAAAGATTTTAATTTTCAATAGTTTTTGGTTGAAGTTTTTCAGTGTTCAGGTTTTTTTGCAAAAAATCAACATTTTTCTGTGGGGGAAAAAAGTACATTTTCCAGACAGCTCTAAGGTATATATTTTACACACACACACACACACACACTCTCTCTTTCTCTCTCTCTCTCTCACTGCTACTACTCTTGCCCATTGTAATCTGGATTTTATTTTTTGGCCTTTGTTTCTAACTCTGTTTGGGTCTTTGGTAACATCTGTTGCTGTATTTAAACAGATGTATATAAATAGTGTGTCAGTGTATCAGAACTACCACCTTCCTATGCAGTTATAGTGACCTTATAGCTTTGCTTTGTTTTCATGGCAGTTTAAACCTGTGCCTGAATAATCAGTTTGTAAACAGTCCTGCCTGTTTATAATTAGAAGCCAGTATACGGTTTCTACTGTATGTTGGGAACCAGATTTCTGTCAACCCGATCACAGGTTGTCGTCACAGACTCATTTTATCTCTGTGAATAGGTTTAGGTTTTTCTGACCAAAAACAGTGTGGTAAGAACAAATCAAAACATTGAGCACACTTTTGGTGCTAAACAAATAGACAACCATACCAACTAATAATTAATAGTAATTTGCTATTATTTATTTGCACTCTACTTAAACAGAGCCAAATGGGTTTTATGAAGATGATGTGCGTGAATAAAATGCCAACTTCCTTGAAACAGAGTACCATATGGTATAAATTATTCTCCAAGGAGCCCTTCATTCTCAGGTCAGCTATTATACATTTCACTAGGACAATTTTTAGTAATTACATCTAATAGCATTTTCACTGCCAAATGCATTTCTGAAGGAGGCTGATTCTATTTTTGCTACCAGAAGTACTGTAAATAAAACCATTACCAAATGAAATCTACCAAAAACTTTCAAACTTGTCTTGTTTAAATAAACTGCATTGCAAGACCCAGTACTAAGCTAATCTCTGGTTGTTTATAGCATATATTTGTACATTTCCCAAACACTTAGATCCAATGGGAGTTACACGTAGCACAGAGAATGCAGATGTAGACATGATGCAGAAGTGTGACCTCAGAAAGATACATATCTATAATATTTATAATAATCACTATTCAAGTACAATTTACAGCAATGAACTTCAGAACAATATTAGACAAACTGTCTCAAAAGATTTTAACACAGAAATGTATTTTTCACATAAAAGTACAATAGAAAATGTTTACACTTTGACAGGTTTCAGAGTAGCAGCCGTGTTAGTCTGTATCTGCAAAAAAAACAGGAGTACTCCTGTTCTTTTTACACTTTGAAACACTCTTATGGCATTCATCATACTGAAACTCTGCTATGGTATTCATGAAAACCAAGGTATTTGTTTACAATAAAACATTACAATAATAGCAGAATTCTTCTATCAGATAGGAAGTCAGTCAGCCCTATTTTGTCTAATTTGCCACCTACGCTCTGTGGTGTTTATAAGAAATCATGTAACCAGGGATAGCTAGGTTGTGTGACAGATAGGAATAGCTGATAATTTGTCCTAGAACTGCAAAAACATTTAAGTGCCTAACTCCTATTGAAATCAATAAGAGTTAGGTACCTAAATACCTTAGAGGATTTGGGTCTTTATCAATTTATAACAAATGTTATAATACAAATATATATATATGTATATGCGAGTTTGTATACAGTCAATTTATGCCTCTCCCCAACCTTTCATAATCTGCTAGACATCATGCTCTTTGGGTCAGGACCTTGTCTTCATGTACTTTTGTATGGTGAGGCCCTGATCCTGACTGAGAATTTTAGGTGCTACTGCAATACAGTTATTAAGTAATAAATAACAGTAGCGCTGCAGAAAGAACAGTCATTCTAAAGGGTTATCATAGACAGACCATTAAAAAAAAATGTGACAGGGTAACTGTCCTTGACATTTGCAAACTGGAAAGCACTGTCCATTAGTTTCCAGGCTGCAAACTCAAAATAGTTCCATGTACTGGAAACAGAATTTAGCAGTTGTTCCCTCTGCAGACTATCACAGCTGCAATTTAAAAAAAGAGTATTTTTTTACAAACAATTTCAGTAAATAGTCTGTCCAGTTGTACTATGAAAGAAGCCACACAGCAGCACTACAGGTAACAATCTTACAGCAGATACCATTTTCCTATCACAACAGCAGCCCTAAATATTCAAAAAAATCATGAGTCAGGCTCACCAAAATCATGACATTCATTTAAAAACATGAGATTTAAAAAAAAAACATTATCAATTTTGTGTTCTTTTTATTTGCCTTCTGGTTTGTGAGCCTTTAGGGTGCATTCAGGTCACATTTTAATGCTTTTCTTTGCAACTACAAGGGCTAAAAACTTTCATTTAAAAAAAAAGAAAGCTGATATTCCCATTTAATCACAGGAGTCCAGGAGCTTGGGCTTCCTTTGGGAAAAAAATTAAATATTGTAACCCTCATAATAAAGTTGCACGGGTTGACATCACTGCAAAAGGATAAATCATCATCTCAAACTGCTTGCATCACAAGAGGCACATTCCTTAAGTACAATAGCTGGTATTAACACCAGTTATGGGAAACTAATTGTATTAGTTCAAATCATCCACACCCTTTGATAGTAAAATATGATATGAAGACAAGACTACAAAAGGACAATAGTAGTATTAAAAGACAGGAAGTTTGCTTTGGGATTTTAGAATAAATAATGTCTTACTCCCCTACCCTTATGCTGAAAAAGCCTCTACCAACGGAAAAACAGGACAGGAGTGGGCTACAGTCACTCAGGAGACATTATCTGTTTAAACTGCTAATGGCAAGCTCTGCTGTTATATTTGTATTATTGCTTTTCTGCAAATTACTTTTATCAGCGATAATCTAGCTTTTTATTTCATTATCTAGCACAGCAGACAAAAGGAAAACAGGTTTGTTTTACAGCAGCTCCAGCACTTGTTCTGTCCATTAACATTGACAGATGAAGGCAAATTAAAGCTCTTAGGCCACCTTTTCAACACACATTGTCGTGAGTACTCTGTATCTAACTAGCCTGTGTTTCTAAAGTTGCACAGAGCACAAATTATGCTTTTATTTTTTTCCATGAAGTACATATTTTAAAAAAACATAAATTTTTTTTGCATTTTTCAGTTTTATCTGCCTACCGAGAACAGTTGCATATCATCTAAGCATAAGCAAGGAGCACCAATTTTTGTAATTTTTTGTGAGAAACAAACATTAGTGATGAGTCATCTGAAAACTGAAACTTCACTTCCTCCCATCCTCATTTTCTTTTTTCTAAACTAAAACTCTATAAAACCACAAAGGAGGAGTTGGGTTTGATTAAAAGATTAGCCATTACATGGTGAAACCTAATTCAAAGGACATTATATTATATTTATACTTTATTTTAGACTTGTTTTAAGCCACATGATTTCTAAATCTTGATCGAAAAACATGGATTGCCAACAAAAAATGTTTACTGGATCAAATGCAGACATATTAGACAATATTTCCTGTACAAAAGTCATATATTTTTTAAAAACCTTGAGAAGTTGCCACTGCAACCTAAGCATAAAATTGTACTATTGTATAATGCACAATTAAAGTCAATGATAAATTATTTCAAAGGTGAGACCCATATAATAGGGAAAATCTTTACAAAGAGTGACATGGAAAATAAGGAGCGCTAACCCCATCATTTTAAAATAATGAATCTATATTGAATTATTATAATTAATTATAATTAAATAATGCCAGTACCATTTCATCTTCTAACTGAAACTGATAATTGTTCTCTAAATAAAAATTGTGAAACATTTACACTAGATTAAAGTGATTTAGCTTTAAATCACTTCCCTAATCATTGTTAGAAGATTGACCTATAAGCAGATTTTTTGTTTGGGAGTAAGGTCAGTGAAAATACATTGGTGTTATATTAAAAGTCGGTGGAAATGCATAGAAATCCAGAACAGTAAGAAAAATATCTCCTAGGTTCCCTACCAAAATAATTTTGAAAAGCAAACAAACATCTTTTAATCTTTTCCTTTTCTTGCAAGCAGGCTTTGCAGGGTTCCCAAAGTAATAATAAAAATGAAATTACGAAGAATGTACGCCAGTGTTCTCCTAAGAAGGCCCTTGTTAAGAGAAAAAGAATACGCTATTTGAATATATTTAACCAGCAGGAGGGTCTAAATCAGGCTCTTATGATTTTTCCCCCCTCATAATCCACCGCAAAGTTCAAGGGTCAGAGCTTTCCCAGAGGTTCACGGTGCATAGTGCAAATGTTGTACACTGAAAAGTTCCCAAAGGCTGTGCCCATTTATATCTCTGGGATTAAACTAGGCATAAAGCAAAGCAGAATTTGGCTCAAAAATCTTCACATTTTCAATTAAAGTTCTTTTAATTGCATCTATAGGGATTATATTGTTTCCTATTCATCCTTTAAAGCTGTGAACTTATAGAAATACACACACACACTTGCACTGTGAACATTTAACTATTTTCTGATAAATGGACATACAATATCAACTATGTTTCTTCTAACGGGTGTAGGTTATTAGCAGCATATCGCTAGAGACGTTCTAGTAACTTGGGTGCTTTGAATTTCTGTCCTGATTACAGGTCTAGAATGAATGGAAAACTGGGGGAGTTGAGGGTAGAACGTTATAGAGATATAATAATGCAGTATAGCAGACCTGGGAAGATATTAAGCTGAAAGCCCATGCACATGCTATTACACAGGAGTAGTTCATAAAGTCATGTGTGTAAAAAAGTCCAAAGTGGCTGAGAACTTAAAAAACAGACAGTAGCAGATGGAGAATCCCAGTGATGATTGGATGTGTTGAAATTCTAAACAAAAATATTTTAGGAATTGCAAATTAGGAAAAACCTTTTCACTAGAAGGGTGGTGAAGCACTGGAATGGGTTACGTAGGGAGGTAGTGAAATCTCCTCCATTAGAGGTTTTTAAGGTCAGGCTTGACAAAGCCTTGGCTGGGATGATTTAGCTGGGGATTGGTCCTGGTTTGAGCAGGGGGTTAGACTAGATGACCTCCTGAGGTTCCTTCCAACCCTGAGATTCTATGATTCTATGAAAAAGAGCTCTCAGGCATTCTTGTAGCTGTTTCCATCACCTCATGCTGACTCAACAGATATTAAGAACATAAGAATGGCTTTACTGGGTCAGACCAAAGGTCCATCTAGCCCAGTATCCTACCTTCCGACAATGGCCAGTGCCAGGTGCCCCAGAGGGAATGAACAGAACAGGTGATCATCAAATGATCCAACCCCTCACTTAATCCCAGCTTCTGGTAAACAGATGCTAGGGACACCATTCCTGCCTATCCTGGCTAATAGCCATTGATTGACCTATCCTCCATGAATTTATCTAGTTCTTTTTTGAATCCTGTTATGGTCTTGGCCTTCACAACATCCTCTGGCAAGGAGTTCCACAGGTTGACTGTGTGTTGTGTGAAGAAATACTTCCTTTTATTTGTTTTAAACCTGCTGCCGATTCATTTCATTTGGTGACCCCCTAGTTCTTGTGTTATGAGAAGTAGTAAACAACACTTCCTTATCTACTTTCTCTACACCAGTCATGATTTTATAGACCTCAATCATATCTCCCCTTAGCCATCTCTTTTCCAAGCTGAAAAGTCCCAGTCATATAAATCTCTCCTCATACAGAAGCCATTCCATACCCCTAATCATTGTATTGCCCTTTTCTGAACCTTTTCCAATTCTAATATACCATTTTTGAGATGGGGAGACCACATCTGCACACAGTATTCAAGATGTGGGCGTACCATGGATTTATATAGAGGCAACATGATATTTTTTGTCCTATTATCTATCCCTTTCTTAATTATTCGCAGCATTCTGTTTGTTTTTTTGACTGCCGCTGCACATTGAATGGATGTTTTCAGAGAACTATTCACAATGACCACTCAAGAAAGAGATCTTGGAGTAAGAGCTAATTTAGACCCCATCATTTTATATGCATAGTTGGGATTATGCTTTCCAATGTGCATTACTTTGCATTTATCATTAAATTTCATCTGCCATTTTGTTGCCCAGTCACCCAGTTTTGAGAGATCCTTTTCTAGCTCTTTGCAGTCTGCCTGGGTCTTAACTATCTTTAATAATTTTGTATCATCTGCAAATTTTGCCACCTCACTGTTTACCCCTTTTTCCAGATCATTTATCATTTGTGAATATGTTGAATAGGACTGGTCCCAGAACAGACCCCTGGGGGACACCACTATTTACCTCTCTCCATTCTGAAAACTGACCACTTATAACCACCCTTTGTTTCCTATATTTTAACCAGTTACCAATCCATGAGAGCATCTTCCCTCTCATCCTGTGGCAGCTTACTTTGCGTAAGAGCCTTTGGTGAGGGACCTTGTTAAAAGCTTTCTGAAAACCTAAGTACACTATATCCACTGGATCCCCTTGGTACACATGCTTTTTGACCCCCTCAGAGAATTCTAATAGATTGGTGAGGCATGATTTCCCTTTACTAAAACCATGTTGACTCTTCAACAAATTATGTTAATCTATATGTCTGACAATATTGTTCTTCATTAGTGTCAACCAGTTTGCCGGTACTGAAGTCAGGCTTGCAGGCCTGTAATTGCCGGGATCACCTCTGGAGCTCTTTTTAAAAATAGGTGTCACATTAGCTATCCTCCTGTCATCTGGTATAGAAGCTGATTTAAATGATAGGTTACAGAGTACAGTTATCAGAGTGGTAGCAGTGTTAGTCTGTATCAGCAAAAAGAACGAGGAGTACTTGTGGCACCTTAGAGACTAATAAATTTATTTGAGCATAAGCTTTCATGGGCTAAAACCCACTTCATCGGTTTTAACCCACGAAAGCTTAAGCTCAAATACATTTGTTAGTCTCTAAGGTGCCACAAGTACTCCTCGTTTAGACTACAGTTAGTAGTTCTGCAATTTCACATTTGAGTTCCTTCAGAACTCTAGGGTGAATACCATCTGGTCCTGGTAACTTATTGCTGTTTAATTTATCAATTTGTTCCAAAACCTCCTCTAATGATACCTCAATTTGGGACAGTTCCTCAGATCTCTCAGCTAAAAAGAATGGCTCAGGTTTGGGAATCTCCCTCACATCTTCAGCCGTGAAGGCTGATGCAAATAATTCATTTAGTTTCTCCACAATGGCCTTATCGTCCTTGAGTGCTCCTTTAGCACGTCAATCATCCAGTGGCCCAACTGGTTGTTTAGCAGGCTTCCTGCTTCCAATGTACTTAACAAAAGTTGCTATTACTTTTTGAGTCTTTGGCTAATTGTTCCTCAAATTCTTTTTTGGCCTACCTAATTGTATTTTTACACTTCATTTGCCAGTGTTTATGCTCCTTTCTATTTTCCTCACTAGGATTTAACTTTCACTTTTTAAAGGATGCCTTTTTGCCTCTCACTGCTTCTTTTACTATGTTATTTAGCCACAGTGGCTCTTTTTTGGTTCTCTTACTATGTTTTTTAATTTGGGGTATACATTTAAGATGAGCCTCTATTGTGGTGTCTTTAAAAAGTTTCCACGCATCTTGCAGAGATTTCACTTTTGGCACTGTACCCTTTAATTTCTGTTTAACTTACCTCCTCATTCATATTCAATACTCATATTCAATGCTTCAGGGTGATGTTTAGGTTATTTGTGTGTACTTGTTGTGTTGTTGTGCTGGGAGAGTTGTGTGAATTTCTGCAGGAGACAAATGGGGGGGGGGCTTCCATGAGGGCTGTGTATGTTTGAGGTTATCATGTGGGTAATGGTTTTGACTTGTATTGGGAAGGGGGATTGTGTTGGGAGATATGTGTTGATTTGTGTGCATGGTGGTTAGTTACACAGATCATAGAATTGTAGGACTGGAAGGGACCTCAAGAGGTCATCTAGTTCAGTCCTCTGTACTCATGGCAAGACTAAGTATTATCAGACCATCCCTGACAGGTGTTTGTCTAACCTGCTCTTAAAAATCTCCAATGATGGAGATTCCACAACCTCCCTAAGCAATTTAGTCCAGTGATACTATGGCAGCATGATAATTAGGACGTTTTTCTTAATGTCCAACCTAAACTGTCCTTGCTGCAATTTAAGCCCATTGCTTTTTGTTCTATCCTCAGAGGATGAGGAGAACAATTTTTCTCCCTCTTCTGTGCAACAGCCTTTTATGTACTTGAAAACAGTTATGTCCCCTCTCAGTCTTCTCTTCTCCAGACTAAACACACACAATTTTTTCATTCTAAACCTTTCATCAGTTTTGTTGCTCTTCTCTGAACTTTCTCCAATTTGGCCACCGCTTTCTTGAAATGTGGCACCCGGAACTGAACACAACACTCCCGTTGAGGCTAGGGTTGCCCACTTTGTAATCGCACAGAACCGAACACCCTAGCCCCGCCCCTTCCCCAAGGCCCTGCCCCCTGTCCCGCCCGTTTTCCGAGGCCCTGCCCCCCTGCTCACTACATTCCTCTCACTCGCTTTCACTGGGCTAGGGCAGGAGGTTGGGGGGCAGGAGAGGGTGAGGGCTCTAACTGGGGGTGTGGGCTCTGGGGAGGGGCCAGAAATGAGGGGTTCAGGGTGCGGCAGGGGGTTCCAGGCTGGGGTGTGGGGGTGAGAGCACCATCTGGGATGCAGGCTTTGGGATGGGGTTGGAGATGGGGGGTTTGGGCTGCATGAGGGGGCTCCAGGCTGGGGGGGTGGGGAAGAGGGATTCAGGGTGTGGGAGGGGTCTTTGGACTGGGGTAGGGGGGTGAGGCACTGTCTGGGGGTGCAGGCTCTGCGGTGGGGCTGGAGATGACTGGTTTGGGATGCAGGAGGGGGTGCCAGGTTTTTGGGGGCTCAGGGTTGGGGCATGGGATTGGGGCATGGGGTTACCTCCAGCAGCTCTCGGTCGGCAGCACAGGAGGGGGGCTAAGGTAGGCTTCCTGCCTGTACTGACTCCGTGCTGCACCCCGGAAGTGGCCAGCAGGTCCGGCTCCTAGGTGGAGGCATGCAGGCAGCTCTGCACATTGCTCTTGCCTTCAGGCACAGCTCCCACAGCTCCCATTGGCTGCAGTTCACCAATGAACTGCAGGGCAGTGCATAGAGCCCCATGGGCCCCCCACCTAGGACCAGACCAGCTGGCTGCTTCCAGGGTGCAGCATGGAGCCAGGACAGGTAGGGACTCGCCTTCCTTAGCTCTGCAGCACTGTTGACCAGACTTCTAACGTCCCGGTCAGCGGTACTGATTGGAGCCGTGAGGGTCCCTTTTCAACTGGCTGTTCCGGTCAAAAACTGGACACCTGGTCATCCTAGTTGAGGCCTAATCAGCGCAGACTAGAGAGGAAGAATTACTTATTGTGCCTTGCTTACAACACTCCTGCTAATACTGCCCAGAATGATGTTTGCTTTTATTGCAACACTGTTACGCTGTTGACTCATATTTAGCTTGTGATCCACTATGACTCCCAGATCTCATTCTGCAGCACTCCCTCCTAGGCAGTCATTTCCCACTTTGTATGTGTGCAACTGATTGTTCCTTCCTAAGCAGAGTACTTTGCATTTGTCCTTATTGAATTTCAACCTATTTACTTCAGACCATTTCTCCTATCACATTTTCACTGGCATTCACTATGTTAGACGTCCAATTGTTAGTAACCTTTTTGTTGAAAACCGAAACAAAAAAGTCATTTAGCACTTCTGCCATTTCCAGTTATTGTTTTCTCCCTTCATTGATTTTAATAACTGGAGATATACCAATCTCCTAGAGCTGGAAGGGACCTTGAAAGGTCATCAAGTCCAGCCCCCTGCCTTCACTAGCAGGTTTAAGTACTGATTTATACCCCAGAACCCTAGGTGGCCCCCTCAAGGATTGAATTCATAACCCTGGGTTTAGCAGGCCAATGCACAAACTACTGAGCTATCCTTCCTCCCAGGCCTACCCTGTCCTTAATCTTCTTCTGGCTTTTAATGTATTTATAGAGTGTTTCCTTGTAACCCTTTATGTCTCTAGCTAGTTTAATCTCATTTTATGTCCTGGCCTTTCTAATTAGTAAGTAGTACATACTTGTGCTATGTTTATATTCATTCTTCATAATTTGACTTAGCTTCCACTTTTTGTGGAACTCTTTTTCGAGTTTCAGATAATTGAAGATCTCCTGGTTAAGCCAACATGGTCTCTTGCCATACTGCCTATCCTTCCTATGGAGTGGGATAGTTTGCAACAGTGGCAGTTGGGCCAAATAATCCTCCATCTGTGCAGTCTCCCTCATAAAACCAATGAAATTGTGTGTGCAAATTAGCTGTAGAGGAAGGGTGGTGATCAGCTGAGTTATCTCTGATATCAGCATGTTCTAGGACGCTTGGCATGGGATAGACACATGCCTGGCTTTTGCACAGGTATAGTTCACAAAGTCAAAATGCCTGAGAATTTACAAATTTGATAGTAACAGAGTGCAAAAATCCAGTGATGATTGAACCTGGTGAAATTCTTAATAGAAAGAGCTCTCAGCCATGCTTGTAGCTGTTTCTATCACTTCACACTGATTTACAGGCATAATAAGCTCCAGAGTGACACACAGAGTGACAATCCCAGAATCTTATTACACAGATATATAGGAACAGCTGAGGAGAAATGAGGACACACCTTTCAGTGCTACTAAAATACAGGGGATTGGGAGAGATTTTTTTGAGGGACAAAATGGGTAAATGCTAAAAGAAAAATAAGGATTCTCCATCTTAGATGGCACAGATGGCTTGTATGGATAGAAAAATTATACTTAACCCAAATCCAAAACATTCATCTAAAGCAGCAACATCACTACTAGATTGTCTTACACACAAAGGCGTGGCAGAGTAATCTAATAGATTGAACACAGGGCCAGCAGTCAGAAACTCCAAAATTCTAACCCCCCTCTCTCTGCCTTGCTGTGTGGCCTTGTCGAGTTAGTTAAGCTCTCTGGGTATGCCTACACACCAAATGAAAGTATCGGTGCTAATTTTAATCTATCTGGCATGGGGATCTACAGTACTGAAGATGTGGCAACACGGACTTCAGTGAGGGCTAACGACCCAAGTACAAGCCCACCAGGGACCCTGAGTATGTATGCTGGTTGCTGGCCTGCAATGAAGTCCATGCTGTTATCCATGCCAGCTAGATTCAAGCTAGTGCAGGTATACCTACCTGTGCTATAATCATACCTTCATTTTCTGTGTTGTCATAACCTCTTTAATTATTCTTACAATGCTGCATGTTGGAAATATTAATGAGTCAGTGTTTATACAGCAGTTTGAAAATGTAAAGCACTATATAAAAATGTTAAGTATTATTAACTGTGGAGGGAGTTACCTGCCCTATTTTCCAGCTTGTTAAGATGTAGTAATAGCAATAACTAGAAATAATCCAAGCTCATATTAGTGGGTGCATCAAGGAATGTAGTACCCAGAAATGAAGAGATAGAAAAAAAAGACAGACAACTTCTCTAATCTTGGAAAATGCTCAACTGTAGGTCCTGAAAAACAAATGATCTCAGCTGAAGAGTGAGTAACATAAGCTCTATTTTTTCAAAAGGGGTCTCTAATTTTGGATGCACAATTAAACATACACCTGGCAAGACCGCCAGTAGTGTGGTGCACCTACAGTTCCTGTTCAGCAAAATCCTGGCCCTACTGAAGTTAGTGGGAGTTGTCATTCAAATAAAGCTCAAAGCAACTGAACTATACGGATATACACCAGCTGAACAGCTAGTCCATATATTTTTCAGTGCTCTACAAATAATTGTAGCACACAACAATCCCATCAAGGAAGTACATATGACCAGAATAAATCTTACTGAGTGACTGTTAAGCAAGTGTTTTAAGGCATTCTAGGAAACGATCATTATAACTATAAGTAAGGCTCATTTCTCTTATTTCCTCAAAACATTATTTTACTACCTTGTAGCTCCCTGTGGGTTTGTAAAAAAATCATCTGCTTCCCTTGGATGTTGCATACAACATGATTCTACATACAATCTTCCCACATTTTTGCACATACAACTTTCTGAGGGTTTCAACATACATTCTACATGCACCCATTCTCAAACTACATTTTGTTGTCAAGCAATAACAATACAAATCACGGGAGTCATGGCCTGAAAATGTTGGCCTGAAAATTGAATTGGCCTCGTGCTTGCAATAACTAAGAAACACAAAGCATTAAACCATTTTAAAGGTTTGCAATATGGTATTAGCATATAATCTCTAAAACAAAATTTAAAAAAAAGGACTTGTCCAAATTCTTCTTGGGCAGCTCAGCATTACAGCACTGTGTCAGAAGGGGAATCAAAACACCATCACTGAAGTGAATCAAGGGACCTGAGGGATAACCAACTGAACACATGAGCTCCCAGTACAATGCTGTAGCTAAAAGGCCAAATATGATCCTTGGATGTATATTCAGGGAACTATTAAGTAGGAGTAGGAAATTGGTATTACCTCTGCATACAGTATTAGTTAAACCATTACTGGAATACTGTGTAACACTTCAAAAAGGATGCTGATATGTTGGAAAGAGTTCAGAAAAGAGCCACAACAATGAGTTGAGATCTGGAAAATATGCCTTCCAGTAAAAGACTAAAGAGAACCAATAGGCCTTATGGTTTATTCAAGTGAAGGTGAATTGATCATAGTAGGTGTCTCTTTAATCAAGCAGAAATAAGATTCAGTGACTGAGGGATAGTTCAGTGGTTTGAGCATTGGCCTCCTAAATCCTGAGTTGTGAGTTCAATCCTTGATGGGGATTTGGGGCAAAATCAGTGCTTGGTTCTGCTAGTGAAGGCAGGGGGCTGGACTTGATAACCTTTCAGGGTCCCTTCCAGTTCTGAGATAGGCATATCTCCATATATTTTAAAAATTGAGGACTAGAAAAAAGATGCAAATTTTTAACAGAGAAGTAGTGAACCACTGGAACAATTTATAATAGAATGTAGTGAATTCTCTGTCACCTGAAGTCTTGAAATAACTAGATATCCTTTTAAAAATATGCTATAGTTCAGGGGTCAGTAACGTTTCGGAAGTGGTGTGCCGAGTCTTCATTTATTCACTCTAATTTGAGGTTTTGCGTGCCAGTAATACATTTTAACGTCTTTAAAAGGTCTCTTTCTATAAGTCTATAATATATAACTAAACTATTGTTGTATGTAAAGTAAATAAGGTTTTTAAAATGTTTAAGAAGCTTCATTTAAAATTAAATTAAAATGCAGAGCTCCCTGGACCGATGGCAGTGTGAGTGCCACCCGTGCCATAGGTTGCCTACCCCTGCTATAGTTCAAACAGAAGAGAGGGGCTTCTTGGGAAAACAACTGGATGAGGTTCTGTGTGGGAGGTCTGACCAGAGGATCACAATGGTTCCTTCTGGTCTTAGAATCTAGGATGGAGTCCCTCCAATGATAAATGATAAATGAAATGGTACAGCCCATGAGGTATTTTTAGGTGGCACTGGACACCCACCAAAACCTGCAAAGATTTGTTCACTCAAGGCATTGCAAAAACATTTGTTTTTACAGCAATTTTTCAGAATTCATTTTATAACAATCTTAAAAATTATATAAAAATAAAAAGACAGCAACAGTTTTCAAGCCAGATCCAGGACTGCATTCGTGCAGCTTTCTGCTGCAAAGCGCAATGTCAGCAGAACCAGAGGACTTCCCCTGTTGTGGCATCCTCAAAGGAAGTAGAGCTATTGTAATGGCTCTGCATCCCTTCATCTCCCTGTGGAAGTCAGAAGGGGCACAGTGAGGTAGAAGTCGTATGTGACCAGAGGGTGGGACACATCTGCCTACGCAGTCCCTTGGAAACACTGGCAGCCAACACAACTTAATCATAGAATATTAGGGCTGGAAGAGACCTCAGGAGGTCATCTAGTCCAACTCACTGCTCAAAGCAGGACCAACACCAACTAAATCATCCCAGACGGGGCTTTGTCAAGCCAGGCCTTAAAAACCTCTAAGGATGGAGATTCCACCACCTCCCTTGGTAACCCATTCCAGTGCTTCACCACCCTCCTAGTGAAATAGTGTTTCCTAATATCCAACCTAAACCTCCCCCACTGCAACTTGAGACCATTACTCCTTACTCTGTCATTTGCCCCACTGAGAACAGCCTAACTCCATCCTCTTTGGAACCCCCCGTTCAGGTAGTTGAAGGCTGCTATCAAATTCCCCCTCACTCTTCTTTTCTGCAAACTAAAAAAGGCCAGTTCCCTCAGCCTCTCCTCGTAAGTCATGTGCCCCAACTCCCTAATTATTTTTGTTGCCCTCCACTGAACTCTCTCCAATTTGTCCACATCCTTTCTGTAGTGGGGGCCCAAAAACTGGGCACAATAGTCCAGATGTGGCCTCACCAGTGCCGAATAGAGGGGAATAATCACTTCCCTCGATTTGCTGGCAATGCTCCTATTAATGCAGCCCAATATGCTGTTAGCCTTCTTGGCAACAAGGACATACCATTGGCTCATATCCAGCTTCTCGTCCAGTGTAATCCCCAGGTCCTTTTCTGCAGAACTGCCGCTTAGCCAGTCAGTCCCCAGCCTGCGGCAGTGCATGGGATTCTTCCATCCTTGTTGAACCTCATCAGATTTCTTTTGGCCCAATCCTCCACTTTCTCTAGGTCACTCTGGACCCTATCCCTACCCTCCAGCATATCTACCTCTCCCCCCAGTTTAGTGTCATCCACAAACTTGCTGAGGGTGCAATGCATTCCGTCATCCAGATCATTAATCTTCTAACTTGGGTGGGCATGGGACTAGCCTGGTGCAGAGTGGCTTAGTATCAAGAGAGCGAAAAGAGGACTTAATGACACACACACTCTACACTCTGAGCTGTGTTAGATAAGCCCCATGGGGTTGGAGATTGTGGGTGCACTGTCCAGTCCATACTTATACAGGGCCATCCATTTCCTGTTCCATCTTCGCCCTCTTGTGGAGAGCTCTGTAACAGGGCAGTCCTGAGGAGGATTGCTGCAGAGGTAGCTGACATGCCCAGGAAGGATAAGAGCCCAGAGACACAATCTGGACCCTAGTTTTCAAGATTTCAAAGCCATGTGGAAATTCATCCATTTCACATGGTTTGTCATTCATATCACTGCGATATACATTATCCAAAATATACTGTGTGTTTTTTAACACAGGATGCTGTTCTAAACAAGAAAAATATTAGAAGTATAAACAGCAATAACCACAATTGACTTTGCATATGATTTTACTGTAGCATACAATATCTCCCTGTTAAAACAGAAATGGAGGCCTTTCTTTGCAGGTTGATTATTATATGATGCCATAAAACGCTCTGATGGACCTGCACTTTTTTTTGCATCTGTTGCAGCTTTTAAAAACCAACAGCCTCATATGCAAGATGAAAAGTTGTTGTTGCTTTCATAAACACAGTACATCTCTATCCTTAATGGAATGCTGTTTTGTCATTTCTTACAGAAAACACTTTTCAGTGAATCACATTAAATATCTCATGTCTCCTGGAGCAACCCCTTATGAATCTGACCTATATCCCATCAGATTCCAGGAAAGGAACATAATGGTCACACAAAGGTGTGCCCCATCATGCCTTTTACACACTAAGAGTAACAACTGATACACATAAAAGGCTCAATCCTGCAAAGTCCTGAATGCCCTCAATTTCCACAGATGTCACCTTCCTGGAACAAGTCCAAATTGCAATGTACAAAAAAAAGTACTTGATCCTGTTGCTCTTAGGCAGGTGAAACACCCAAAGAAGTCAACCCTCATCTTACATATCAATGTTCCCAATATCAAATGTGTTTGAACTAAAAATATTGCTCCCCATAAACATTTCATTTAATTGTCTTAATAATAATGAACAAGTAGGGGCTGGGGTGGTTAAGAGGTAGGAAACTAGCATTTAAAATGAATACAAAGCTTAACACTGGACACCCACCAAAACCTGCAAACATTTGTTCACTCAAGGTCTTTTTTCAGCAGCCATGATGAACTTTCCCACTTCAGGAGGAAAGAAGAAAACATTTAGGGCCCTTCAGGCTACAACTCTGCCCACTCCACCCTAATATTGCCCCGGCTTATCATGAGATGATCCTGGCCATGGCTGGTATCTTATCTCTGTAATCCTCTGGGGTTAGATGGAGCCAATTTTATGGCTGTAATAGTTCTAGTGCTGTTATAAAAGATCTTTTCCTGTGAAGAAGCACATTCTTTGTGGGGGAAAAGGAATGACCACACTTGCTAATTGGAAAATGTTTGTTTTCATTTGAAACAATCAAAGCAAAGCTGCAGCAACAAAAATCATAGTTGCTTTAGAGCTCTTAATAATCATTAGGCTGTGAACTGAACTGCACCCACATAAACAGTAGATGCATAATGATGGAATTGTGCACATGAAGCATTTAGAGCCAGATTTTGTTTCCACTGAAATCAATGGGAGTTTGGTTATTGATTTCTGGAGAGTCAAGATTTAGCACCCAGAGGCAGAGCATAATTCCCTCTAGTGCATAAGGCTCACAAAAATCTCTATGCCCTACTTAAGGCCTGGGATGGGTCAATAAAGGCCTACATTCTGAATAGGTCTGTACCTGCACTTGTGTGAAACTAGAGCCTTAGGTAGGGTGACCAGACAGCAAATGTGAAAAATCAGAACAGGGGGTGGGAGGTAATAGGAGCCAATATAAGAAAAAGTCCCCAAAATCGGGACTGTCCCAATAAAATCAGGACATCTGGTCACCTAGCCTTAAGGCTAGTTTCTGCCATGCTGTTACCGGGGTCTGTGGTGAGGGGTGGAGGAAAGGTGTTAAGATCTTCCTTCCACTCTGCATAGTCCATATAAGGACCAAAGAAACTCCAGACCCTGAGCCCATAAAAATGCAGAGTTGGCACTCTGCCTTCTCCAGGGGGGAGCACAGTGCCCCAAAGGGGTGGGAAGCGATTAAGAGGAAGAAGGGACATAAGTTCACCCAGCCCTGTCCTGACCAGCAGAGCTCCCCATGAGGCTGTTTGCAACCTTGCATGACAACCCCTTCAGAAAGGCTGTACCAAACTGGCACAAATGTGTATTATATTCATGAGCGAAGTCTATAAAGAACACTTATAAGTGACAGCAAATCCATTTTAAATTAAAACCATTGGCAGGCCAGCCTGTGATTCAGCTGAGCTGAGATTGTATTCAGCAGTCCTAGCTGCTAGGGGTGATTCTGCCAGCCCTCACCCGAGTGGTATTGTTCCACAAACTATCTCACTGAGTGAAATACACACCAGTGACAATCCCTCCACCACGTCTCGGATACGGGCCTCAGGCAGGCAGCATACTTCCCTGGATGCCATGTCAGGGTGACAAATCCCCTTTATCCTGATCGATCCCTAGCTGACTACTCTACCTAAACTGCAGTACTGTGTAATACATCAGATGCTTCTCAATGTATCACAAGCTCAATTTTTGTTTGAAACATGCCACTAGGCTGTGGCATGCATCGTTTGAAAAGCCAACAACGTGGCATGCTTTTCACTTCACTTACACACATGCCACATTTAACAAAATATATGAAATCACAATTGCAATAGGCAGAGAACTTTGTTTTCCCTATGTGTCTGAAGAGGCTTAAATAGGTTGTTTAGCCCATCAGGTACATGGACTATTTGCTCATGAAACATGCTTTAATATTTTATGCATCACAGAGCGTGGTCCAAATCCTAGAGTCCTGAATGAGTTTTCACTCGTCTTTTCCCAGACAAAACTGCCATTTGCTTCAATAGAAGTTTTGCCTAAGGAAGGCTGAGTTAAAAAGTGAGAAAGGACTTCAGCATTGTCAGTAACTAGTGTGTGGGATTAAAAACATCCTGTCTTAGTCAGACTACTCCCCATTTCTCTTATCTTTGAGCGCAGGCACCTTAAAAGTACATATCTGCCCTTCCACGACTTTTGGAGGAGAGTAGTATCTCACTCCACCAACAGCTGAGTGATGGATGCCGCTACCGTCCCCTCCAAGAATCTATCATTCCACTAATGCTACTAGACATGTGTGGATCTGAGATCACAGTCCATTACAAGAATCTACATAGAATTCAGAACGGGTATATAAACTCACTTACATAAGCCACAAAGGGTGTTTCCCCATGTCCAAAAGTAGATTACTCTGTACAGCTACGTGCTTGCCAAAAATGGCACTTAGTCAAGTAAACATGTGTAGAAGGCCAATCCGTTACTCTTTTCTCTGACTGAAGTCAGCAGGAGTTGTGTCTGGGTATGCAGTTTAGGATCAAGCTCTAAATGTTCAATGTGCTGAATTAGAGGTATCCCACATTCTAAAATTCTTGCGTAAAAAGAAATATCTGAAGGAAAAAGACATACATATACCTTGAGTTTTTTCCAATTACATTTTGGTTCAATCAAGTTTATAGATTTCTCTATACTCCTGTATCAGAGGAGTAGCCGTGTTAGTCTGCGTCTGACAAAGTGGGTATTCACCCACGAAAGCTTATGCTCCAATACGTCTGTTAGTCTAGAAGGTGCCACAGGACTCTTTGTCGCTCTATACTCCTGGTTCACGTACTAAAGCCCATCGGCCAATAGCTTTACAAATTGATACCGCTTTAGTCTCTTCATACTAATTTAGTTACACTACACTCAGAACACTTTTCTGAAGATTCATCTGTTTTAAAACCATTCAGACAATTTTTACAATGTAGAAAAATACATTTAAAAAGGAAAAGAATTGATATTTGTGTTCTAAAATATGGTCTCTGTTTGTATTCATTTTAAAGGAAACGTCACTTTAACTGATTGTGGGCTCCTTCTCTAGTCTGGCTGACCTGTGTTCAATCCAATGCTGGAGGAGAGAAAGGACTTTAAACTACCTTCAAATGTCCTGATCCTGGGGCCATCCTGGCAGTAGTCCCCTCCCCACAGTAAGGTCTATCTTGTGCTGTCTTCCCACAGCCCCAAAGAGCTGTTGCTGCAGCAAGAGATCAGCTGAGTGCAGGGACAACTTGGCTATATCCTTGTTCCCTCCTTCAGCAGAGCGAGGTGGTGTCTCCATCAGCTGAAGCTATGTCTACACTACAGAGACTATACCAACATATATCCATCAGTATAGTTATGCCAGCATAGCCCCGTAGTATAGATGCAGCCTACATGCACAAAAAGGGTTTTTCTGTCAGTGTAAGAACACCACCACCTCCCTTAATGAAGTTAGCGATGTTGACAGAAGCATTCTTACATTGGCATGAATAAATCTGTACTGAGGGTTTGGTCAGCATAGCTAGGTGGGTCGGGGTTGTGGTTTTTTTTTTCACACCCATGATCAACATAGCCATGCTGATATATCTTTTCAATATAAACCAGGCCTGCGTTTCCTCCTGCAGAAAGTGCCTGGGAAAGCCAGGTTATGGATCATTCATACTGCCTGAGTGATTCAGTGGGGATGCCCTAGAGCACTTAGCTCTGCACCTATCGACCAATAGTGCAGAAAACATCTAACAATCGATAGCAAACCATCGGTTTGCATTAAAAACACTTTAAAATATGCCAGATGTGGCCAAAAATAGTGTTTTCTGTTAGGTTTTTGTGACACTTTCCAAAATGTTACTGATGACACCTAGACTCTAATCAAAATAGCACGGATTCTAGTTTGAAATCCCTGCATTCAAAAGACCAGTCACTTTTGAATGACTTTAGACAGGTACTCATGAAGAGCTGCCTTGTTCTTATATTAATCTATAAATATATATATTATTTAAAATTAATAAGGTTAACCCAGAATGCTGCAAGAAGTCATCTGTAGGCAGAATGCACTTATCGATGTTAATGATACCATGACAACCAGATAATCTGGATCTATGGAATAGATGACACTATGAAATGATTTGAACAAAATCTCATAATTGGTCTATACTGATGACCAATTTAATTCTAGCAGGCATTCCAGCAGACATTTAATAGAAAGTTTATACAAGATCATGTAAAGTCTGTAAACTATAACAAATGTACCAGTAAGTCTACTGGGTAGATTTACAAACATACCGAAACAGGTATATTGTAAGCCTTATTATTTGGTCTTTTAAAATCACGCCAGGAATTGAGATATCAAAGAATTTGAATAGCAATTTGGCAAGGAATTTTAGAAAAAGGAATCATAGTAAAATTCATTTGATGTGTGTGCCTCACTTTTAACACAAATTACCTGACAGCTTACTAATTATGTGCAAAGCTAAATGTTTTTAATAGTGTAAAATTGTGGTCTGACATGTAAGCGGCTACAAAATGCATGTCCAAAAGTTAGATAGAAATAAACCCAGGTTATGCTGACTGGGAAACATTAGCTGAATACATTTTCTAAATTTAATCTACAGCTCTGAACCAAACAAAGCTCTATGATAACAATTTCCTTCAACTGCAGTGTAAAATTAAAAAACTTCAACATACACATTTTAACCACAGGCAATTATTTACATTCTGGAAAAAAGCTTATATGGGAGCATTTAACACTGGTAGAACCAAAGGAATATAATCCTCTTTTAAAGCAAATATTTAAAGTTACCTGGAATACATTTTCAAAGCAACGTACAGGGATTTAGCTGTGTGACTCCTGTTAATGCCAATGGACGTTTCAGAGTGCTTTGAAAGTGGACTAATGGATTAATATTTTGGTATGAAAAAAACCTTTCTGCTAATGTAGTTTTTTATTTGTCTCTCTATTTATTATATAAATCAGACAAACAAAAATTTGCATCTCCAAGATGCATTCAACTTGAGTTTTCATCTTGGCTATTAGGGTTTTTTTTATGATATTCCTATTCCATAATTTAAACTGAGCTTTAACTAAAAAAAGAGAATCAGACACAAAAATATTCAGTAATAAAGTAACAAGTCATATCCCAGTACAACATATATCCCCCATACAGTTCCATATGAAAAGCACATACAACTGAAGAATTGTCCACTCCACTCTGCAACACTCACACTTGACAATAACAAGTTCTTTGCTCTTTTTAAAACATTGAATTTCAAGCCGTCCAATTTAAATTTAAATAATCAGTCTGTCCATTTCTCTCTCTCCTCTTCTGCTAGCCTTGAGAATGTTCTGCCATATAATAAATTTGCCCAAAGCACTAAATACAGTCTAATCCAGAAAAAATGAGGGAGACTTTCAAGTGAAGTACATGAAACCCATTGGCTTTCAGTGGGAATTAGGCATTTAATTGCCATTTGTGCCTCTTGAAAATCTTTCCCTACAGACCTTAAAATATGTAAACTCCTGTTTATTTACATTTCTTACAGAATTTAAAAGAAAATGGTAACCATTCTAGAAGTTTTTTGAACCATCCTAATTTAATAAAGAATTTTCTGTCTGCTATGGGTTTCTATAGAATGGTTCAAAAACCCTGGTGTAGCTTTCTGTATTCTCTGAAAAATTCTGTAGGTGTTTAGAGTAATTTCTATAAAAACCTGTTACATTTCTGTAAAACCATTGTTAGTTTTCTCTGTTGAATTCCACAGGACTTTTCCACATTAGACCCTCATGTTTCCATTTAAGTGCACAATATGTCTTGTGTTGCCAAGAAATAAAAAATGGTTTTCACCAGTTTTGCCTGCAGCATAAGTTGTCATTATGTGATCATAAGGGCACTACCCCTACTCTGGAGGGTATAAATGAAAATAAGAAAATAATGGCAACAATCCCTTCTTTTTAAATTATGGGTTTATTTCAGATATATGATTCTACAAATTTTAGGACCATTAGGACCAAACTTCTAAGTGTGTTTGGTGTTTTTAATTTTATTTTACAGTGTATACATTTTCCTCTCTCTTCCAGGAAGGCACAGATATACTAAAATAAGATGTAAAATAAACAAAGCGAGCACAAATATCTTTTCTTAGTTAGTTATTACCAACTAACATGTTGGTTTAAGCCAATCTTCTTCCATAAGACTAAACCAGGGGTGGGCAAACTTTTTGGCCTGAGGGCCACCTCTGGAAATTGTATGGCAGGCCATGAGTGCTCATGAAATTTGGGGTTGGGGTGCAGGCTCCGGCTGTGGGTGCTGGCTCTGGGGTGGGACCAGAAATTAGGAGTTCAGGGTATGGGAGGGGGCTCCGGGCTGGGGCAGGGGGTTGAGGTGCAGGGGGGGGTGAGGGCTCTAGCTGGGGTATGGGTCCTGGGGTGGGGCTGGGGATGAGAGGTTGGGGGTGCAGGAGGGTGCTCCAGGCTGGGACCGAGGGGTTCAGAGGGTGGGAGGGGGATCAGGGCTGGGGTAGGAGGTTGGGTCAAGGGTGCAGGCTCTGGGTGGCGCTTACCTCAAGCAGCTCCCAGAAGCAGCGGCATGTCCCTCCTCCAACTCCTACGTGGAGGCGCAGCCAGGCAGCTCTGCATGCTGCCCTGTCTGCAGGCGCTTGAGGTGGGGGCAGCATGCGGAGCCCCCTGGCTTCCCCTACACATAGGAGGGGGATATGCTGCTGCTTCTGGGAGCCATGCAGAGTGGGGCAAGCCCCTGACCCCTCTCCCTGGCTGCAGTGCCGGAGCGGGGCAAGCCCCGGACCCCACTCCCCAGCGGGAGCTCGAGGGCCGGATTAGAACATCTGGAGTGCCGATGCAGCCTCCAGGCCATAGTTTTCCCACCCCTGGACTAAACCCTAGAGTCCCCATCGTCACAACACGTTTACATTGTGCTAATACTTACTGGCCAAGAAGCCCAAACTGCAATCATTTACATCCCTTTCAGAGACTACTTACATGCACGTTTGCAGGATCAGGCCTTTAAAATGAACTGGGCAGTGACCAGACCAAGTGCACAGTTACACAAGAAGCAAGGAAATATTATGCAAGACCACAGGAAGTTAGAGGAGACAGTATTCTGGGCAGACCTGGCAAGAAGTCTGTGTGAACTTCAGCTAACAAGCAAATTTCGGTCATTGGCGCCAAATTCAGCAGAGAGCATTCCCAATGCTGCAAAGGATAACACTACACATGTTTTTGCCAGTAGGCTACGCTCCAGGACATCATGTACCTGATGGGATACAGATAAACTCAGGTTTTTGTGTGTTTTTTGCTAAGTCTTAAGTTATTTTTAAAATGTGGAGAGTATTTTCATTTTCAATATTTGTTAGAAATAGCTAAAGGCTTGTTTTCATGGCTATCCTAACAGACCACTACTACTTCTGCTCCTTATAATTTTAGCTACAGTAAGTGGCCTACAAAGGAAACCTTTTGGCAATAGCTCCATTTTTTTTTTTGCCCTCACATCTCTCTCTAGGTATACTCTACTTAAAAATTATTTCCTTTGTAAGAACCAAATCCTCCAGGAATAACATCAGATGAAGTCCATGTGAGTTTTGCCGGATTTGGTCCCAATCCTGCAAATGTTGATTACCTGGGAGTATAATGAAGGAAAGATATTTTCTTCTTTGTTAATGGTTTATCTTTAAAACATTGATGACAAAGTGTTTGAGGTTGGAAGCTCCATTTTGATTTGCACACATGACCAAATAAAAAACACTGCATACTAAAGTGTCACACAGCACAAAACAATTGTGACATGTATAGTCTATTGGAATTCTCAATAGACTCTATTTTATATTTCCAACCACCATCTAAATAACAATAGCTCTCTCCCTCTGGCAAATCACAATGAAATACACACAAACAATAGCACTGCCATGAAGAGAGGATTCTGAGAATTATGTTATTTGAGTAGTAGATCTGGATTGCCACACTTGTGCAAAGTTGATTTAAACTGTTTCCATCATGACTGTTGTTTAAATAAGGTAAATATCAAACATACACAGATCCTAACCATAGATTGCCATCCTGTAGTACACTCATAAAGAGATTCCCATAACCTACCACTTTTGCAAACTCAATTAAACCAGCAATACAGAAAAGTGAAAATGGCATTGGTTACAGTGCCTACCTTGTTACACTGGTGTAACAATAACCAACATGAATCATGATCATGACCACAAATCACAAATGAATACAACTGGACCACTCAAACCAAAAATATCCCTTTCCAAACAAGAATTGTTTTGTGCCAGGAATCAGATTCCCCTGATGGCATGTCCACTGTCACTCTTGGAATTTCTGGATCTACAACTGTAGTTGTTGAGAAGTTAATTTCCTATTCCAAATGAAGACCACAATTCCATTTCAAAATGATGACTCAGCTTTGATGGGACCACTTATAAAGTTAAGCATGTGCTGCTGTACTTGATAATGGTCACAGTGCTAAACACCTTCCAGGATTCACTCTTAATATTCCAGCTAAGAAAACCAATTAGCTTTCATCTATACATGATGGCCATGCTGTTCTCTCCCACTAGGAATAACCTTCCACTCAAAATGAAGGGGTAACAAATCATCACAAATCACACAAGAGAGAGTAGAGGGATGCTTCCAGTTCAAATATCTTCTTCCATTTGTTCAAATGATCAAAGCTCTGAAGTTCCTCCTGAAATGCCAAAAACAAGGAAAAGTGTTTTACCCGTATCCACTTCTAGCAGATGCCAAATGGCAAGATGAGCCAAGTGCAAATGATACTCAATGATGATACTATCACTGTTGTATAAAGATCAAACTGGAAACTCCTCTATGGCTGCTTGATCTTCTATTAACATGATTATGTTTTTTTAAAATCATTGACACAAATGTTAGGTGTCAAGCCAGCTGAAACCACTATATAGTCATAATTTATATGGTTCAATCTTAGCTGTAATTTGGCACAAACTAGAATACACCTGCCACCAAAGACTAAAATTCTTTACTTTCTCTTTGGGGAAAATGTATCTTATTTGTTTCCAACTCAATTTATATAACTCAATGTATATAACTCAAATTTATATCACTTAAGTGGCAGCCTTTTGTTTTTTTCTTCAAATAATATTATATCTTATTCAACAGCCTCACTTTAAATATTGCAGCAATTCTTGGCACCAGAGCAAGTGGAATGCCTTTTTTTTTTTAAAGGCCACACATGACGCATTAACATAGATTTGTCCACAAAGTGTTTTCTCCTTAAACTTTGATAAACTAAAATCCACTTCCTGTACATGTAGGGTGACCAGATGTCTTGATTTTATAGGGACAGTCCCGATTTTTGGGTCTTTTTCTTATATAGGCTCCTATTACCCCCCAGTCCCGTCCCAATTTTTCACATTTGCTGTCTGGTCACCCTATGCACAAGTAACAATATAAAAACAGATATTTGCTCTGCATTCCTCATACCTTACACAGCATCTAACAATTGTGTTTGCTTAAACCACCAGTAAATAGGAGACTGAACACAAGTGGAATCATTGCTAAATTATCGTTTGAGGAGGATAAGTTATACTTAATCTAAACTTACATGGGACTTTCTTTAGTATTGCATCTATTATTTAGGCCCCAATCTTACAAACAGTTATGCAACTGTTTAACTTTACAGATCAGTTCATGTTGACTACAGTGAAAATATTCACGTCTAAAGTTAAGCAGATGCGTAACTGTTGGTAAAACTGGGGTGGTTAGTTTGTAAGCTTTTGGGCCAGGGACCATCTTTCTGTTATATGTCTTTTGCCATGGGCAAGGGAGAAATTTTCCATGCCCCTAAATGGGGAGCAGGCTGTGGCTTTAACTGCTCAGTTGTTCCCAAGTAACTCAGCAGTGGGAGATGTTATGCAAATTGCCCTAATGCAGCTTCACAAGGTGCGGGAGGCGGGTGCTTCTTACTCCTCACCCCCATCCCTGCACCTAACTCCATGTTATGTCTAGTTACAATCTAGCCCCAAATGGCCAATTCCTAGTTCCCAATCTCTACACAGCAGCAAGGGAGGGGCTATGTATATGAGAGCTTTGCTTCTCCTTGTTCCCACCTAGTGAGGAGATTAATGTGAAAAGAGTGAGCAAGGTAAAGAATCCTGATATCAGTTTTGATCATGTCTTTTCATACAAAGCTCCAGGCGTTCAGACATGGCATGAAAGTGCTTTTTTCTGCTAAACAGTTTGCACCAGATTTTCAAACTAATTATTATTTGCACTACTATGCTATGTACACATAGGAAGAAAGTCACTACCACAGAGATCTATTATTATTATTTATAAGAACAGCCATATTGGATCAGACCAATGGTCCCTCAAGCACAGTATCCTGTCGTCCGACAGTTGCCAATGCCAGATGCTTCAGAACAGTGGTTCTCAACCTTTCCAGACTACTGTACCCCTTTCAGGAGTCCGATTTGTCTTAGATACCCCCAAATTTCACCCCACTTAAAAATTACTTGCTTACAAAATCAGACAAAAAATACACAAGTGTCACAGCACACTATTGTTGAAAAACTGATTACTTTATCATTTTGTCTGTATGAAATTTAGTTTGTACTGACTTTTCTAGTGCTTTTTGTGTATCCTGTTGTAAAACTAGGCAAATATCTAGATGAGTTGATGTACCCCTGGAAGACTTTTGTGTACCCCTACGGGTACACCTACCCCTAGTTGAGAACCACTGCTTCAGAGGGAATGAACAGAACAGGTAATTATCAAGTGATCCATTCCCAGTTGTCGATTCCCAGCTTCTGGCAAGCAGAGGCTAAGGACACTTCAGGGCATGATTTTGCTTCCCTGCCTGTCCTGGCTAATAGCCATTGATGGACCTATCCTCCATGAACTTATCTAGTTCTTTTTTTGAAGTGTGTTACAGTCTTGCCCTTCACAACATCCTCTAGCAAAGAGATCTACAAGTTGACTGTGCATTGTGTGAAAAAAATACTTTTGTTCATTTTAAACCTGCTGCCTATTCATTTCATTTGGTGACTCCCTAGTTCAGGGGTCGGCAACCTGCGGCACACGTGCCAAAGGCAGCACGCAAGCTGATTTTTAGTGGCACTCTGCTGCTAGCTGGGATCCTGGCCGCCAGCCCCGCTTAGCCCGCTGCTGGCCTGAATGGATGGAACCCCGGGCCGGCAGCAGGCTGAGTGGGGCTAGCAGCCGGGACCCTGGCTGGCAGCGGCCAGCGAAGGAACCCCAGACGTGGGCTGAGTGGCTCAGCCCGCTGTCGGTCTGAGCTTCCGTCTGCCGTCCCCACTGCCAGTCTGGGGTACATCAACTCATCTAGATATTTGCCTAGTCCACCGGCCCCTGTAAATGTAAAATGTATTACTGGCAAGGGAAACCTTAAAGTACAGTAAATAAATGAAAACTTGGCACATCACTTCTCAAAGATTGCCGACCCCTGCCCTAGTTCTTGTGTTATGGAAAGGAGTAAATAACACTTCCTTATTTACCTTCTCCACACCCATCATAATTTTATGGACCTCTATTAAATCTCCCCTTAGTCACCTCTTTTGCAAGCTGAAAAGTCCCAATCTTATTAATCTCTCCTCACATGGAAGCTGTTCCATACCCCTAAACATTTTTGTTTCCCTTTTCTGTACCTTTTCCAATTCCGATATACCTTTTTTGAGATGGGGTGATCAAATCTGCACACAGTATTCAAGATGTGGACATAACGTGGATTTATATAGAGGCAATATGATATTTTCTGTATTATTATTTATCCCTTTCCCAATGATTCCTAGCATTTTGTTAGCTTTTTTGACTGCTGCTGCACAGTGAGTGGATGTTTTCAGAGAACTATCCATAATGACTCCAAGATCTCTTTCTTGAGTGGTAAGAGCTAATTTAGAAGCCAACATTTTATACAAATATACTTGGGATTATATTTTCCAATGGATATTACTCAGTATTTATCAACATTGAATTTCAATTGACATTTTGAAATTTTTTTCAAAATTTTTTGTGAGATACCTTTGTAACTCTTTGCAGTCTGTTTGGACTTAACTATCTTGAGTAGTTTTGTATCATCTGCAAATTTTGCCACCTCGCTGTTTACCCCCTTTTCCAGATCATTTATCAATATCTTGAACCGTACTGGTCCCAGTACTGACCCCATGGGGATACCACTATTTACCTCTCTCTATTCTGAAAACTGACCATTTACTCCTATCCTGTTTCCTATCTTTTAACCCCTTACTGACATGACAGGACCTTCCCTCTTATCCTATGACAGCTTACCTTGCTTAAGAGTCTTTGGTGAGGGACCTTGTCAAAGGCTTTCTGAAAATCTAAGTACACTATATCCACTGGATCCCCCTTGTCCACATACTTGTTGACCCTCCCTCAAATAATTCTAGTAAATTGGTGAGGCACGATTTCACTTTACAAAAACAATGGTGACTCTTCTTCATCTATTTGCTGATAATTCTGTTCTTTACTATAGTTTCAACCAATTTGCCTGGTACTGAAGTAGGCTCTGGAGCCTTTTTTAAAAATTGGTGTCACATTAGCTATCCTCTACATTAGCTATCCTCTGTGTATCTGTGCTACACAGGCTGAGTTAAATGATAGGTTACATACCACAGTTAGTAGTTCTGCAATTTCACATTTGAGTTCTTTCCGAACTCTTGGGTGAATATCATCTGGTCCTGGTAACTTATTACTTTTTAATTTGTCAGTCTGTTCCAAAACATCCTCTAAGGACACCTCAATCTGGGACAGTTCCTCAGATTTGTCCTCTAAAAAGAATGGCTCAGGTTTAGGAATGTACCTTACATCCTCACCACTCTGCCTAGAGGCCTCAACTAAAACCCCTTGAAACAGAATGATCTCTCCTGCACAGCTACTTAAAACTACCCTGACCTTTCCATGTATATTGCCCTGGCTTTAGTTCAAATCCATCTCATTGCTTCAGGTACATTTGGGGCTGCTCATCTACCTGTCCTTATATAACAACAACAATGGGTTTGTCATCTCAAAGATATGTTCATTGTTTTCGGATCCCTTGCCATTTCCCTCGCTAAATGTCTCCTAAATTGCTCAAAGTACCTAATCTGTACATTGATCCTAAATTCCCTCTAAACTGCGCTGCGGCAGGGAGAGATTCCTCTGCCCCAGCCACAGACCCAACCCAGGCCAGCCACAGACCCACCATGGCTGTGGGAGAGGTGCCCCTCCCACAGCCACAACCCAGTCCTGGCCCAGACCTGCCACGGCCATGGGAGAGGCACCCCTCCTCTTGCCCCATATCCCAGCCTCGGCCCAGACCTGCCACAGCCATGGGAGAGACACCTCTCCTCTGGCCCCAACCCAGTCCTGGCCCAGCCACAGCCGTGGGATAGGCGCCCTTCCTCTGGCCTCCACCCAGCCCTGGTCCGGACCTGCCACAGCCATGGGAGAGACGCCCCTCCCCCGGCCCCAACCCAGCCCCGGCCCGGCCGCAGCCATAGGAGAGGTGCCTCTCCTATGGCCCCAGCCCAGGTGCTGCTGCAGAGAAAGAGAGCTGAGGGGAGTCCTCTCTCCCCACCGTAGCCCTAGGCCAACCTGCACCCCAAACCCCTCATCCCTAGCCCCAACCCAGAGCCTGCACCCCCAGCCGGAGCCCTCACACACACACCCACACCCCAACCCTCTGCCCCAGCCCTGAGCCCCTTCCCACACTCCGAACACCTCGGCCCCACCCCCACCACATGAATGGTGTTATGTGCATCAATATGGAGGTGATGTGTCACACATCACCTCCATATTGGTGCACATACCAAAATGTATTCCGCACATGGGTGGGAAAAAATAGAGGGAACACTGCATTGATCTTATAACATAAGGGCCAAATTCATAGGAGATGCAAATAGTGGTGTAAATTACTTATAAGCAGGTGTAATTTATACATCGAGGGATAGCAGGAAGTGGTATAGTAGGAAAAACAATTAATGAGATAGCATAAGAAGGCAGTAAGGTAACATAGGCCCCACTATTTCTTTTGACCTTCTTGTTAATTATTCTTATTTAGGAGTCCCAAACAAAGTATGGATTTCATTGTGCTGGGCAGAGAAAGTTGCAACTAAAAATTTTTCAATTTAAATAGACATGACAGACAAAGGGTGGAAGTGATGATGTATTACTACCTCCTTTTACAAATGGAAAACTGAGGCACAATTAACTAAATTTCCAGAGATCACACAGGAAGTTGGTGGCAGCACCAGAAACCGAACTCAGATTTCCTGACTCCTTATCCAGACCCTTAATCAGGGTTCTTCCTCTCTACAAAAGTTTAGAGGCTTTTCCTGCCATATTCACTCCCTTTTAATCCCTCAACAAGTAATTTACACCCTACTTAGTGGCATGCAATTTACACCAGAAGTTATATCACCTCTGAACTTGGCCCTTGAGTATTTAATTCCAAACACCTGACTGTAATTTAAGAAAGTTGCTCAAAGTAGGATGCCTGTTCTTTATAAGAGACAATTTCAGCTCTAGGAAGTGCAGACCCTCCCTAGTTCCATTTGCTCCAAACCCCCCACCATAAGGACCTTTCCTGAAGAGCCAGCCTTCTGGCTGTGGTAAATCTGGCTGTTTCTAGAGCCTGTCAGGGTTTATCTTGTATCAGTCAAAGGGGTTGCCAGAAACAGATCTTGGCGTACTCCTTTCATAGTGCTTCCGGCACTGAGCCAGTGTCAGAGCAAATAACTGAGTTCAGAGTTGATATTCACAAAATGACATCCTCAGCTTGCAGATCCTCAGTTTGACATGGCTCTGGATTGGCTGGTTACATGGTTAATAAACAATGTTTTTCTATGGGTAATAATAAGTGTTTCTAAACAGTGGTATTAAGTTTCCCTGCAAACATCTGCATCTGCTTATATTCCACTTTCAGGTCAGTGTATGCCTATGTAAATAGGGTATTCTCTTTTTCTGAATCATTTGTAGAATATATAGCTCTACTATGTAAAAACCTGTGGCAATGTTAAGACAACTTGATAGTAGAAAGGATGTTTTCATAGAAATATCCCTCTGGTTAGTAATGGCAATAACATATCCTTCAAATCACTTTGAGAGGAAAATACAACTGTAAGAAAATTAAATCTTCAGTTATAACAACGTTATTACAACTGTAGCACTGAAGAGTTCATCAGGGGCTGAACAAAGCTGCCAGAAAAAGGTTCTGCTGTCAGACTAAAAACAGTGATCCAGCAACTTTGAGTTAGCATTTTAAGAGCACGGGTTTAAGTTGTCAAAATCAGTCAGGTGAGAAAGATGCTGTGTCAAAAATCAAACACCAACATTTTCTTAACTGCAGGAGCTACATTGTTGCAATAGAGCCAGATGTTGCCTTCAGTGTGACCACAAAAAGAGGATCTCCTCCATGCATGGAGCTCACCCATTCATATGTGGAGGGGTCAGCTGCCTCCACTGACTTTCCTCAGACTGCATTTGTTTAGAATTGGCTTCAGCGAAGGGTGGGAAGTGGCTGGGTTAGGCCACCTGGAGATTCCCTGGGAAAAGCAACACAGTCCTTTTCCCATGGATCCTCCTTTATGGCAGGGATCCTCATCAAAAGGGGGAATCCTAAGGGCAGCCAGAACCAGAGGTAATCAGGGACACAAGGCCTTCATGCTGATGACCCTCCTTTCCTGGGAATCAGTGGGGTTTAGTGGCAGACTTTACAGTTCATTCCTGTAGGGCAGGGGGGGAGGGAGAGAGGAAACCCCACCCTCCCAACAAAACAACCTGGAAGAAGCTCTCCAAAAGAATTCTAGCAGAGTTTTTCTCCCCCACAACCACCACAAGAGAGACAATCTAGTCCTTAGTAAAATCCATGAGTCATTCAAATACTCTGGACATACTGGTCATCAACTTTTTCATTTCAATAAAAGGACTGCTTAAAAATTCACGGAACAATATAGCCCTCAGATCCAAAGCCTGGAGTCCTTTACTCAGAACTTACCCAAACAAAGCTTCCATTACCCAAATAAGTTCTGAATTCAGGACTTCACCCTACAATTATTTGTATCATTTTACTAATCAGAAGATTATTTACAAAGCCATTCTTGCTCCTATTGAATTCAGTGGGAGCAGCAGCAAGCCAGTACTCTATGTAGTTATCTCGTGGGCTCCAATAAGTGGAATTATATCCTGCATATGAGACTGACAATGATCAAGAACGCTATTGTACAATAGTAGAATATAAAATCTAACTAGACGCAGCAGTCTCATATACTGTGTCACAGAAAATGCTTTAGAGTGTGAAGCAAGTTGCAGTTAGAATTAAAATTATTGTGATGGCTTCAGTTTATCTGTAAGCAATAGCACATTTTCCATTATATATAAAGCCAGTCAAATTACTGTATTTTAATGTCACATCAAAGATCTTCAAAGTATTGTGACAATAAGCAGAGTTGATAATGTCAAGAATTCACTCATACAGAGGGTAATATAATTGTGAATGCACAGGCCTTGGAGATTCACTGATAATAACTGGAGTGTTATAACAAGAATGATATTTAAAGGATTGGTCTGTGGTTTATCATACAAATGCATTGTTAAATGCAAGTGAAAATGGACTGTTACTCAGATATTAAGTGCAGTGACTATGCTACCATTTATTGTGTCCATTATTTACCTCTGGTGAAATAAAATACAGGGAATCTTGTTACATTACATTTATAAAAGCTCCTTCATAACCACTAACATGTGACCTTCATACTTCTCTATCTTAATACTAAGCAAACATTTGTTGTGCAAGTGCACAATTGTGTGTTCTAAAGGTAAACTACAGTATACTGACAATTGAAATGCTATTAAACCCATTGATATCAAAATTCTCATGACCATCAAGTGATTTTTCACTGTGTGCAAACAAAATGTAATTAATTAAAGGTTCCAAGAACATAAAATTGCAAGGCCTTTATGCTGCAGGAAAATGAGCTTAATAATGCACATTGGTTTTCATGAAATACTGTAGATTATTTCAAGTAGTACTGTAGATTATTTCAAGTATTTGTAAATTACAGTGTACTATGTACAAGGAAACCTATTTTAGAGGATTGACAAAAATTGGTTACTTAAAGAAAATGGTCTCCTAAATAAATAGTGGATAACAGATGTACTAAGTATGTTTGTGGATACTATTGTACTAGCAGCAAAGAGTCCTGTGGCACCTTATAGACTAACAGACGTTTTGGAGCATGAACTTTCATGGGTGAATACCTACTTCGTCGGATACATCCACTTCCAGACTAACACGGCTACCCCTCTGATATTGTACTAGGTTTCCTATGGCAGTAACTTACTTAAGAAAGGTAGCCATTTGTATAAGTACTGTATGATAATATAAGTGTTGTATGAAGTAGTTTTGTTTGTGTAGCGGGGTGGTCACCCACTCCTGCCCTGAGGGGTATAAAGACAGCCCTGGGGAAAGCAGCTACTAGACTGATTGGTGAAGCAGCCACAGCTGGGCCACGTCCCAATCAGGCCTCAGCTGCCCCTATATAAGAGGCTGGGAGCCAGGACTCAGCAGTCACTCTTTAGCAATAGAGGGAGATGGGTCTGGCTGCTTGGGCGCTGAAGAGGGTACTGGAGTGGAGCAGGGCTGGAGAAAGGCAGAGAAGTTGGGGAGCTCCAGCCTGGAAAGCCCCAGGCTGCGGCCTAGCAGAAGGCCAATGGGAGGTTGCAGAGGACAGCCCAGGGGTAGGCAAAGGCAACAGGTCCAAACCCAACCTTGCCAGTGATGAGTAGGCTAATACTGCAGTCTGCCCCAGGGTGCGGGGGCTAGATGACGACTGGCAGTAGCCTTATACTGAGGTGAGGTGGGCACAGTGGGTGGGGGTTCCCTGGGGAGGGAGGACCCAGAGACTGTGGGGTATACTGCCAGGGTGCAGCACCCTGGTGTGCAAAGAGCAGAGGGTGCTCCGGAGGCTGGATGAGCTAATGCCCAGAAGGACCAGCAGGAGGCGCCAAAGGGGTGAGTCCCTCGTGCTTACAGATGGTGGAGAATGCAGGCATGGGGCAAGGCAGGACAGCGGGACAATTGCCTGGACATTGAAGGAACAAGCAAGAGATGGTGGATTCTGGGTACGCCGGGGTTTTCTATGGGGAGACCCCAGGTGTTGTCCCTGGGTGGGCCCCAGTGTCAGCGCCCCAAAGGAAGGGGGCTGATGACCTGCAGGGGAGCTGGGAGACCCAGAGTGGACTGTTGGAGGTGCAATGGGACCTCCATGGACAGATGGCCCAGCTGGCGGAGGAACAGCAGGCCCTAATAAAGCTCCTCCGGAGGGAGTTCAGGAGGAACTACCGAGGACTGGAGGAGGAGCCCAGTGCCAGGGCCAGGAGGCCTGGCGTGGAACAGAAGATGTGTTACGCCTGTGCCAGGCGCGGACATATAAGGTGGGACTGTCCCTACTCGGCTGGGGGCAGGGTGCCTCACCCAGAAAAGGGACAGTGGCAAGTCCCTCAGGCAGTTCTCTGGAGATCTCTCCCCTACCACAGAGCTGATGCTGGGAAAGAGGGCCGTCTCTCCCCAGCAGCCCCAGCCCTGGTGCTGAGGAAAGTCACCTCTTTCTCTGGCCGCCACAGCCCTGCACATCCCAAATTCCCCCCGCCCCTTCTTCTCACCCCACTGCCCCCTCCCACTTACCCCTTATTCCCTCTAAGGCCACCACCTCACCTTACATGTGCATCTTCTCCAGGGTCCAGGCATCTAATTAGTGGAGCCACGGCTGTGTGCAGGCGCACACCTTAGGGGGAACTATCCGTGGACCATCTGAATGGAGTTCGGACCAGTTTGAGAACCTCTGATCTAGACTGACCTCTTGCATAACACAGTCCAAGGTTGCTCACCCAATAATTTCTGCACCAAACCTCCTGTCTTCTGTTTGAGCTACTGCATACCTTGTAGAAAGACATTGAGTCCTGACTCAAAACTGCAAGTGATGGAGAATCCACCACATCCTTAAGTTAGTTGTAATAATGGTCGGTTAATTATGATTGTTACAAATTTGTGACTTATTTCTAGTCTGAATTTGTCTGTCTTCAGCCTCCAAATATGTTTTCAGACTCAGATAATGGGGTACATAAATATTTACAACAGATAATGTTCATATTTTATTGGTTCCAAACAAGTTTTTAATGATTCTGCTAATTTTATTACCACATACACCTTCAGACTGCTAGCTAATGATACTTTTACCAATATCTACATAATTTAATGCAGTTACTTGATTTAAAAAAATCTTCATATATCTAATTTTATCTTTTCCTTAGACAGTACAATTGTATTTTCTAAAATGAGAAGTGACAGTCTAAACTTCAAAGTCCATTGTTAAGGAAAGGGCTTTTAAAAGAAATGTCAATTAAGTATGTGCAACTGACATCTCTAAATGTATAAAAACCCTGTGGTATTCTACTTTCTGATCCTGCCACATGCTGCACAATAGGAAGAAAAGAACAGGAAAGGAGTCAATGGAATGCCAATGAGGTCACAGTGGAAGTTGAAGGTGCTGATTAATTTAGAGAGGTGCACATTTCACATCAGTAGGTACCTAATTCAGACTTTTTATTTTCTGAAAAACAATTATAAAGGCCCAGTAGCTAAGAGATAGTGGGGGTGGGGGGAAAGAGTGACTAATTTATATAGCATCACTCATGAATATCAGTACACTACAGAGTATAGTACATACAGGGATTGCAGCGGATTGTGGCAACCATTCTACACCATCAAAAACTTCATTTGGTAAACACAACAACTTCATTTGGTAAAAATGATCATCTAGTTGTGTTCCTGTCCAACTGGGAGAACGGGCAGCCAGCTGCCTTTGGAATCAATAGTCTTCAGATTGCTGTTGGAGATGATACATTGAAAGAGATGAAGAACTAGTCATAACATGCAATCTTCATATAATATGAAGGTTGATCATCAAAGCAACAGCCCAACAACAAGAAAGAAAACCCAATACCTACATTGCTCAAGTTATTAAAATGAAAGTTTACAGACATTTAAGTTGACTCTCTATCCTTCGTTTATAAGAAATAATCAATTAAAATGGTTTCGTTTCTATTGATCTTGGAGTCTAAAGACCCATTTCATTAATCACTTATATTAGCTTCCTAGCATCTATGGATTTGATACACTACTATTGGTTTTTTCCCTAAAGATTTTAAAATTTAGAGACAGATGTCCTTGATGTAATAAAGATTCAGCTCACTAAGCATTTATTCCTCCGTGTGTCTGATTATTGCAACAATTACACCTTTTAGTAAGAGGAGTTCTTGAAAAGTGCTATAACCATCTTTCCTGCATGTACACTCAGGAAAAATACAGTTGTAAGAGATGTGAATTGCCCCTAGTTATCTCATTGACAAGTGTTGGCTTAAAAGCTTAATGATATTGCTCCATTGTCTTTAACAGAACTAACCCAATGTACACAAGCTGGGGATCTGGCCCAGATTTTTAAGTCATTTAGGTACGCTATTCCATATATGGCCTTAATTTTGTAGACTCAACCTAGGGACCATAATTAAAAAGTGTAATTTGGCGTGCTTCATAGACAAAATTTGACAGACTTCATGTTGATATTTTCCTTCTTTGAGAATTATTTAATTAATATCAACTTCACATACCAGACTCCTTTTACAGATGAGAAACATTTTAATAATTCTGACTTTTTTCACATTTCGCTCCTTGGTTATGGACAGAGAGGCACAAGTTGTTGAGCAGTAGATTTTTTTTAAAGCTTGCTTTTACTTCTAATATATTATGTTACACATATGAATTACTAAGGACTTTTAGAAAAAAAAGAATGTATTTAGTTCTGTTTTGGCTATATATATTCTTAAAGGGTTTAAAGGCAAATGTTAAATTTGAGAGTGAAAATGTAAAACTATTAGATCTCTCCTTTGCTTCTAACTGGCTTGCAACGTAAATAAATACAGCATAGAATCAAGATGCCAGTCATTATTATTGTTGATATCCCAGAGCAGAGTATGTTTGCCTACATTTTAGCTGGAATGAAACAGTTTCTGTAGATTTTTGTTTTTTTCTAATCTACTGTCCTCATTAAAAAACAATACAAACCAAACATTCTGCTTCTGCTCAGATGCACAAAACTGTCCATAAAGCTGCAATAATCTGATATTAATTTTACAACCACAGGCTGAAATAGAACATTTGTAAAGTTTTCTGAACTTTTTCAAACAATCTTTTGGAGGGAACACCATAAACATTCCATTAATCAAAGAAAACTGCTGACTCCACATAATCATACATACAGGAAGGGTCAAGATCAGGGCACCTCTTTGACTGAAGATCAGACACAAAAATTCAACTAAAGCAACTTTGCTTCTTGTTAGACAAAACATTTAATGAGCTTCTGTAGAATGGAATATTCAATATTTGCTGTGTCATGTAATGCGATGGACAGTGGAGCACAATGGATATTTTATCCCATCTCAAACTCTTTATAAAAACAGTCTAAAATTGTTTTAATATCTAAAATGGCACACAGTTTGCAAAGGACTGTTTGTGGTACAATTCTTAACAATTAAAAAAAATCTAGAGCTAAATACAATCATGCAGGCAAAAGAGCCAAAATCATAATTAAATTTAGTACTAAAAAGTATAATTAAATATGGCTAATTTGGGACACTAACTGCTATCATCCAACTGGTCAACTGTACGTCATAAAACAAATACTGTATTCTACAGTGCTATTGGAAAGCGGCATTATGCAGTTTCACAGCATTATACAAAAAGGAAGCTTGGTAGTTGTGAATAATCTTGCAAGTCTAATAAAAAGTGAATACTGTCTATAAGTGATTAAGCTCTTATGAGCACCAGCTAATTAAAACACTTTGCTCCAACTAATGTTTAAGCAGCTACTGAACACAGCACTAGACTGACAGATAAGATTTATCTCAAGGAAGTAACATAAAAAACTGCACCTGCATAGTGTACCATATTTGCATTTTGTTTTAATCTATAATGGTGTGTTCTGGCTATTGGCAGGTACTTCATGCCTTACAGTATGCCATAAAGTGAAATGCACATCCAGAATTTTCTCCCAGCATGAATATATGATGTATAAGCAAGCACACTAATATTTAAAAGAATACCCTGATCACTGCACTTCACTATTAACAGATCTAAATGGAAAAGGCATTTCTGTGTATAGAATTAACTATTAGTTTGCAGTGTTGTTATAACTGTGTTGGTCTCAGGACATTAGGGAGACAAGGTGGGTGATGTAATGTCTTTTATTGGACCAACTTCTGTTGATTAAAGAGACAAGCAGTAGAGCTGACACACCTCTGGGAAAAGTATTCAGTGACACAGCTAGATGCCAAGTGGAATAGATTGTTTAGCATAAGAAGTTAACATGTTGTAAGGGACCATTCAAGGTGAAGTCTGCAGTTAACACCTCTCCAGTCATAGGCGGGTTAGTGGGTTATAGATTGTTGCAATAAGCCATAAATCCAGTGTCTTTATTAAGTCCATGATTTTAATGTCTAACAAAGTTATTAATTTAAGCTCCCAGGCTCATCCTTTGAAGGTTGTGCAGGTTTCTTTTGAGGATAAGGACTGAGCGGTAAGATATGGAATGAGCATTTTGTGAAAAATGTTCACCCACAGGTGATATGGTGTTTTTGTCTTTTCTATTTGTGTTCATTCTAGAGCATAGTGATTGTCTTGTTTCACCCATACAGTTGTTATTGGGACATTTACTGCAGTGGATGAGGTATACCACATGGTTTGAGTGACACATGTAGGACCTATGAATCTTGAAAGATATGTTGTGAGGCATACTGATCATCATACCAGTGGAGAGATGTCTGCAGGTTTTGCATCTGTTAGGGCAGGATCCTTTGTCCTCTTATTGCAGAGGTGTTAATTACTCACTTTACCTCGAATGGCTCTCTTACAACAGTGGTTCTCAACCAGGTTGTAAGAGAGTCAATGTACCCCTGGGGGTATTCAGAGGTCTTCCAGGGGGTACCACCAACTCATCTACGTATTAGCTTAGTTTTACAACAGGCTATATAAAAAGCACTAGCAAAGTCAGTACAAACTAAAATTTCATACAGACAATAACTTGTTTATACTGCTCTACATATTGTACACTGAAATGTAAGTACAATATTTATATTCCAATTGATTTTATAATTATATGGTAAAAATAAGAAAGTAAGCAATTTTTCAGGACTAGTGTGCTGTGACACTTGTGTATTTTTATGTCTGATTTTGTAAGTAAGCAGTTTCGCAAGTCAAATCAGACTCTGAAAGAGGTACAGTCATCTGAAAAGGTTGAGAGCCACTGTTAACTCTCATGATAAACAAACCTGCTCCACCTTGTATTTAGCTGTGACACTTGGGTGTGTCTATACTGCAATAAAAAACTTGTGGCAAGCCTGTGTCAGCCAAAACAGGCTCATGGGGCTAAAAACTGCAGCCAGTGTAGATGTTCGGGCTTGGGCTGGAGCCCAGGATCTGGGACCCAGCGAGTGGGGAGTGTGCCAGAGCCCAGGATCCAGCCTGAGCCCGAAAACCTACATCACAGTTTTGTAACCCCTCAGCCCAAGCCCTGTGAACCTGAGTCAGGTGACACAGGTGAGCGGCAGTGTAGACATACCCTCTGAGTACCTTTCCCAGACGTGAAGAAAAGCTCTGTGTAATCTCAAAAGTGTGTCTCTTTCACCAACAGAAGTTGGTCCAGTAAAAGATGTTACCTCACCCACCTTTTCATTATAGAATTTACTGTATTTAAAATAATCTGCCTTTATTACTGTGCCTCATTGGCCGTCAATTCCTTTACCTGATATTCATAATTTGAGAGGAGTAAAATGAATCAAAATGAAATAGGTTTTTTCTCTGCAAGGCTGTTTTTTCAGTTCATGTAGCAAGATGCCCAATGTAAAGAAAGTGATTATAATGAGTTTCAGCCGACACTGGAGCTTGAGCATTGTAGTTCAAGCATGACATTTGGAAAAAATACAACTGAGTAAGAAAGGTCAGTTCTATGCTCACATTTGAAATATGAATTGCAATACATTACACATCTTCCTTTCACTCTTTGCCAAACAAACTATTATGCTGATAACAAACAGCCCAATCCTTCAGTGCTTACTCATACAAGTGCTATAATTCCAATGACTTCAATGGGACTACCTACAGCAGTAAGAACTGCTTTCAGGAATAAAGGTTGTAGTATCTGGCTCTCCAGAACCTGAGTTTTAAAGACAATGGAGTACTTTTTTCCCCTTTCTGCATAGCCTGTAAAACTCTTAAAGGTAGGAAAATAAAATTTTGTTCACTGGAAGTTTATAATTCTTTGTAGATAGGTCAAATGTTTGCAGTTAGTGGAAGTACTTAAAAACACAGTTATAGAATTCACAGTGCACAACACCCCTTGTTTTGAAATGTATACATTGGAATTTCCAGATGTGACTGCTACATCATAAAATTAGATGTGCTATAGAAAGCAAGAGGAGATTCATTATTTAGATTTATGACAAGGTCCCTAAATATGAAGGATACCATAATAACAGAATTCCAGTACCGAAGGCTTCCATAGTATCTGAACAGGGTGAATATATGATAACTGGGGATAAGAACATGTTAGTAGAAAATGTAATGTTATTTGACAAACAGAAAATCAAAATGAGGTACTTCACTCAAGGGTGCCAGATTTTAGCATTCATCATGTGAGTGGTTATGAATTTTGACAGAAACAGTGTTTGTGAAGTCAAAAGTATATATAACTTGGCAGAAACCAAGACAATTTTAGTAGTCTCACAAATGACAACAAATGCCCACATTCTGCAGTTATCAGGGTGAAATCCATTCAACCTGTATAAAGTCCAAATATTTGGGCTGTAATATGAGTGGAATGAACAGTGGCTGGGGAACTGAAACCTACCCCTTCTAATTGGATGTGGGTGCCACTGAAGTCTATGGGACTTGGTTTCTGACAATTGGATTAGTTCTTTTGTCAGTAAGGATTTGAAGGCTACTATTGATGGTAAAGCTCTTAGGACCCCATCCTTCTCCGATTAAAGAAAATGGCAAATTTCTCATTGACCTCAGTTGTGCAGAATCAGTCCTTTAAGGGAGAAGTCAATGGGAGTTGAAGGCACAAAGTATCTCATGAGAGTTTCTTAGCACTTAGCAGTATCAAGCTTTAAACAGAAAGCATTCAGTTATCTAGCCATAGTTGAACAGGGATATTTAAGTATCAGATGTTTGGTGTTTTGGTCAATTTTTTCACACCTTGTTCCCTCCCCCTCTAACATCACGCAGCACCTAAAAATTAGCATGGCTTATAAAAAAAAATCTGTCTGACTTCAGTATAGTGTCATTAACAACCATTAACTTTTCTGCAGACATGGGGGGGGGGAAATAATGAAATAATCATACAAAAGTACACTTAAAAATCACTACTGCCAGATTCTGACTCAGCAGTGGCACATGCATATTTCTCATAGTCTAAGTTGTTCATTTTCTCAACTTGAAAAATCTCTAGTAGTTTTTTTTCCAGCAATCTGTGTTCTGAATGAATTTATCAGGAAACACCGAACAAGCATCATCAATGTTCACTTTGAGCAAAAGAACAGCTTTGACAGTGTCTGCACTCATTCGCTTTACTCCAAAGACTGTTCCACACGAAACACTAAATCCTATGTTCCTGATAACTACAGAGCAAAATCTACTTGGTCCTGCAATGTGTCTTGAAGAAAAAAAATTCTAATTATAAAAAAATTATAACCAATTACAAGCAAAAATCAATCATGATTAAATAAAATCCAAAGACATTTCAAATATCTGAAAAGAAGTTCTCAGAACACTGAAATATCATATGAAAAAAAATTGTATCATGATTTTGCATATGGCCATGTTTGGAATATGAAGATTAAATGTATGCTATATTGATTACTCTTAGTTTATATGATCTTGCAAGCAAAATTTGTTTTATTCTTTCAATGATTTATTAAAATATATTAATATTCTAAGAAATATTTACTTTTTGTTTAAGAATACAAATACCTACAAGAAACTTTCCACTGACTAATCTGAAGTAATGGATCTATTCATTTTCCATCAAAGTCGGTGGTAGACGACTCAGACCAGATTTTTATTTTAGGAAACGCACCTTACACCTACTAATGAGAGTGTGACAACTTGACAGTTCTACATAAAATGTTACTCAGATCTCTTTGACTTGGACTGAAATGTAACTCCCATGTGAGAATCCAAGGATGATCTTGATTTAAATGGAGCACAGTGTAAAATGTCCTGGATTATCCTTCATGGAGTGCCTCTTGTTTTATGGTGGCAGAACTGTTCCTCAAGGCTTATGCCTCAAGACTTGCCTGGAAGTCCTACAAAACAGATTTTTATTAGCATCATCACTTTTTCTCCATGAAATTGATTTATAAATTGTGATATTAAGTGAGCCACATTAAGTTTCCAGCTGTATATCCAGCTAGAAATCAAGCTAATAATACTGTAGCAACTGATAAACTAAAGGCAATAAATCATTCATATAAAAGCAACAAATGAAAATAAAATATATTAAGTTTCAATTGGCTATGCAGAATATTCCTGTACATACATACATTCATACACACACACCTGAAAGAATACTGAACTAGATACATCACCTTTCATTTCAAAGCACCGTACAAACATTATACTCACCTCTATTACACACCTAAGAGATAGGTAAGTATTATTACCCTATTTCTGAGATATGGAAATAGGCACAAGAATGTCAAGTGATTTACTTAAGATCACACTTGAGTCAGTGGCAGAACCAGTAAATTAGAACCCAGATCTCCTAAATTTCAGCATTATGCTGTATACAAAAGTATATTCTTAGGCGCTTTAGAGAGAGAAAACCAAAGAGAGGAAAGAAGAAAGTGCAGTAGGACTCAAGCACCAGTAGTGCACTGGTTTCATCTTCGGGCGGAGCCTTAAAACTGCACCATCTGTGGCAAGACCTGCCCCTTGAGAACTGAACTTTTTAGCCACTCTCAATGCTGCAGCATGACACATAGTAACTGAACTGTTTTGGCAATTACACCGTTGTCTTGAGACAGTTGCCATCTATGGGTATGTCTACACTGCAAAACACCTATGGCTGGCAAGCCGAGCCCAAACATCTACACTGCAATATTACAGCCCCACCACAGGGGTTTAATTGCAGTGCAGTCATACCCTAAAATCCGCTTAGTTTCAAAGTTCTCTGTGCACTAGACAGTGCTCATTCCCTTATAGTTTTAGGTGATTAAGAGTGAATTTTTTTTGTTAAAAACTGTGATATTACTATCTTTCATTAAAATTGTGAATTTTCAGTCTGAAGATTATTTCAGCCCTTTATTAAACATACTACATATTTTTATAACACACCTTACTGTACCATAATTTTTTTCACTCTTCTCTTCAAAACAGAATTATGAGGGTACATAACATTATCCAGTACATCGTTCTTTGCATAGAATGTTAACTCATATGTAGAACAAATGTGCAGTTCAGATAAAGTATATAGCGTTAATAAATTAATATCTGATATGCTGATGGTTCTAAAAATACAATTTAACTAAAGTTATCCAGTGCAATAATTTTCACACTGCTCATAGTCTAGCTTAGTCAATGATCTGGAGCTAGTGCACAAATTAAAATGAAATATTAAATACAATTTTTAGAAGCTTAGTATATCAGTAAATGAAACAACTATATAAGAACAATGGCAAGATAAGGTATTTCCTTCATAAATTACAGCTTGTATTTACATATTTCTGTATTCAATGACAAAAGTCAATCTTGCAAACACTGATAGCATAAAATAGCTTGAATATCTCAACACATGGGTCAATCCTGCAATTTTTAATCACTTGGATAGTCTTTACTCATGCAAGTACTCTCATTGATTTCACATGAGTTAAATGTCTGCCAGTTTTGCACTATAGTTCCTGATTTCTTTCCCTTTGTTTCCACCTGTAACATGTACAGAGCACCGTAGGTTCTCAGTGGTAATTACGGAGCTTGAATACCTGGATTTCTGTTTTCCTTGGCCATATTACTATGATATAATTAAATCCTTACTTTACATCTCCTTGCAACAAAAAATATTTAATAAGAGTAAGAGAGAAACACCTACCCAATTACTGTGCTCAGCACATTCACAGAGCCCTCAACTTTAAGTGAAATGATTGGCAGTTAAAACACAACATGCCCCTCAGGTCCTATATTAAATTCTGGTGTTTCATCAGATCCCCAAAATTATGAGGCCACCTACACAGTACACCCTCAGTACATCATATGTTGAGATTTATCAGCAATATAAAATTAATAAATGTTTACATAACATGTAAACTATTCCCATGTAATTGTAATTATGAAACATGTTTTGTTAAAATTCCTTCCTTCTAAAACACCATCTTCAACTGAAAAAATAATTACCTAATTGACATTAAAAATAATAAACTTTGTTGTAAATTGCATTAGCTTAATCGCCGAAAACTAATGACCTAAATAACCCTGAATTGGAGAACAAGACTGGAGAACTAGTATTTGTTGTTGATTGTGGTCTGCATACGTGCATGACCTTAGTTTCAAATGACCAGCTACGGGTGCAGTTATGTATTTTCAATTATATTGTATGCTCTTCTTTGTATGAGGAAGATTGATACCCACCAGAAAGGTGGGTTCTTTCCCACTTTGCAGAAGATTTTTGGATGGAGCAAGAAAGTGGGAGTAAATGGAAGGGTGGGGAGACCTTAGCCCAGGGGTGGACAAACTGGGGAGCGAGGTCTGGGGCTCAGCCTTGCTCAGGCACTCCAGCCAGGGGCCACACCAGCCATGGCATGGCCCCACTCTGGCTCCTATGTGCTCCAATGGGAGCTGCAGGGGCTGTGCCTGCTTGGCCTCAGAGATGTGTAGGAGCCATAGAAGGGATATGCCATTGTTTCCGGGAACCTCTTGAGATAAGTGCAGTTCAGAGCCTGCACCTCTGAGCCTCTCTCTACGCCACACCCTGATCCCCTTCCCACTCTCCAAACCCCTCAATCCCAGCCCAGAGCACCCTCCTACACCCCAAACTCCTCATCCCCAGCCCCACCCCAGAGCTCACACCCCCAACCAGCCCTCATCCTCTCCAGCACCCCCACCTACAACCCCACCCCAATTTAGTGAGCATTCATGGCCCGCCATACAATTTCTATTCCCCAATGTGGCCCACAAGCCAAAAAGTTTGCCCATCCCTGCCTTAGCCTCCGAGAATCAGAGACCTCTCCGGTGCAGCCAATCAGAAAACAGACAACTGAACATTGCCCAATGCAGCTAATCAGAGCGCCGCTACCAGGATATTCACTTTCAATGCAACCGAAGTGCAGACCCTCAACAAGAAAGGGACTAACTCCACCCTGAGCTCAGCTCCCTGGAGCAGCAGCTGCAGAGGAGAGTCGCTCAGTGTTCCAGTCAACGCTTGGGCTAAATACTGATCAGTTACACAGGACTTAATCCGGACTCACTCTGCCCCCTTAAGGAAAATGAGTCCGGATTCACAACCGGTGTAACTGAGCTCAGCCGAGCCGAGCCTACTGTCCCATGTCTCCCTCCTGGCCCCCGCCGAAAGACCCATTGGTAAAATAACACACGGTACTTATCCCCTGAGACTCCAGCCGGGGTCCTATCAACCGGGGTTGGATTGATGCGGAACCTACACTTGCTTGGCTTTATATCCCAGTTTTTACCCTAAACCCGCACTGGGGAGCGCAGGTGGAAAACTGGGGTATAATGCTCATGTGCTCTCCCGGGGAAGCGGCGGAGTATCCATTACGCTTCCCTGTAGCTCCCAGGGACGCAGGAAAGTGCGGGCTGGAGCCTCACGACTGCATTATGTGTCGCTATAATGTATGTGACATCACGAGGAGCTTTTGAAACCACCTACTTTTGAGATCACGTTTAGGAAATCGTTCATCCTGGTAAATTCCTTCTGCCCTGTTCAGTGCAAGCAACTCACCCCACCTGCTATGTTGTTTTTTAATCCTTCACCTCCCGCGGGGAATTAACTTTTTGTAACCGGCTGCACCAACCCATCTGGGACGCGAGTTCATTGTGCCTGAGCCGCTACAGACGGAGAGAGGAAGGAGCAGGGCTGCTGCGACCACCCTCCGCACTTGGTGTAAAGTTGTTGTGTTGTTGTGCGCGGTTTGGGCAGGAAGGTTATCTTTGCTGCCCTGCTGAAATGACCTCTTCCTTCGCGGCTGCGGCGATCAACCAAGACAATTAACTGTCAAGAACCATTTTTCCTGCCGCTACCCCTCTCCGGGCCCGATCCCGCGCCCAGGCAGCAAGGGGATCACTACCGTGAACTTCAACCATTTGCTGCTGGACCCGTAAAGCGCCAGCTTGGGTAGTTTGGTAGCAGCGGCAGGCAGCTCTAGCCTGAAAGCATCCTGAGTCCCAGCCGGGGAGCAGCCCCAGGACCTGGCGTCCACGCAACAGCCTCAGCCTTGCGGGAGAAATCGAAGTCACCCAGGCAGCAGCAACTAATGACCCCTCCAGCAGGCGATGAGACACGGTCCTGTCCTTGGGACCGTCATAACTCAGGGGACTCCCAAAGCCCGTGCCTCTCCCCGGGCACCACGGTTGCAGTTGCACTGTTCCCACGTTCATTGCACATCCCACCCCCGAGCCTATCCAGCCCCTTGTGCACCCCCCATCTCGCTTACCTTTTCTTGTCCTTGTCAGCTGTCATTACTGAGGCTTGTTGTGCCGCTTAAACCAACTCGGGCTGCCAACCAGGGCTCCTCGGTCCCGGCTGTGGGGGTCCTGCTTGCCGATCCTCCCCGCCCACACAAGCACCCGGCAGCCTAGAGATCCCAGGCGTGGAGGGGGGAAGGCCGGGGAACGGCTCGCGCTCTCGCAGCTGACAGCACGGCTGGGGCACCAGTTGTCCCGCAGGAAAAGGCTGAAGCAATCCTGGCCAGGTCGCCCCCGAGCTGACCATACAGTCTCAGGACACTGCCGAGGATTGTACAGCCCGCCCAGGGGGGAAGGAGACGGGAGAGACCGGGATCCCCCTCGAATCTGAAGCCCTGCCAGAAGAAAGTTCTCACTTTAAAACTTCAGGCTTCCCTGGGCTCCTGGGGGCAGGTTCAGCCTCTTTAGCCCCGTCTCCCGCTGGAGCTGTCGCGGCTCGTTCTCCAATGGGGACGGGAGCTGGCTGAGGCCTCCTCCTCCCGCTGCCCCCTCCCACCACGTCCACCCCGGCTCCTGCAGGACTTGCCGAGATGAGGTCAACGCCGCGAGAGGCGGCGGCGGCGAGCGAGGGTGGCAGGGCCGGCAAGGAGCGCTCCGGCCACGCGGGGGAGGAGGGGGCGCTGCGGGCAGCGGGAGTCTTTCCTCCCCCTGGCAGCAGCACCCCGCCGGGCTGGAGGGGGCAGGGCAGCGATTGCTTTGCAGGGGGCAATTCCCGCCCCTTGGCCGCGGCTGCTCCCGGCCCAGGGGGCGGATTTCCCTCCTCCGCGCGGTGCCTTATCACTTGCTGCCGGGAGCGGGATGCTGCGCTGAGGGGCAGGGGCCTGCGCTGCTGCCCCGGGCACTGCAGCACTTTCCCAGCCAGAGCAGCGGGGGGAGACGGGGGCGAGCTGGCCGGGAATGGCCTTAGGGGAAGGTGGCTGGGAGCACCTGGCAGGTCAGGCAGAAACGTGACTGGGGCTGTAAACATTGGCTTGTGGATGACTTATTCCCCCCCCCCCCTTACACAAGGGTTGTTGTTGTTTTTTGCCGGGGGGTGGGGAGGAAGAGATTGTATTTTATACGAATTGTTTTTCTGTCCTGGATGCACTGGGTCTGCAGGGGTCATTCTTCAGACGCGAAAAATCAAGCTACCATCATCATGCTTTTGCCCTCTTAGTATATGCAGATAAGACCTCCCATTTCCCTCCGCCTTCAGCTGGCCGGGGCTGCTCCTCCGACTAGGAGCGTCACAGAGGCGATGCCTCTCATTAATTAGGAAATAGCTAGTTTGGCGAAGATTCACAGAGGCATTTAGTGGAAGTTAGGAGCCTCAATACCTTTGTAGATCTGGGCCTTTGATATTAAGGTTAAGACATTCAGGTACTATGGTGGTGGGGTCATAGAGAAGTGATTACTTGCTTTAGCTGGCAGCGTGCTTGGTAAAGTGAAATCCTGTTTTCACCCCAGCCCACACAAATTGAAAGCCAGGACTTTCTTTAAATCCCTCACCCAGGTTGTTCTCACAAATTTATCTATTTGGATTATACCTTAACTAAAAAAAGGAAAAAATGCTCTTCACAAAAATTAAGACTACTGTCTATATTAATACATCTTTCATATCAATAGCCACAAACCCAGCAGCCACTTCACAAGCTCAAAACCCAAATTAGTCAGTCACACACTGATGAAAAAATACCCTTCTCACAACTACTAACTCCCACTGCTCAGTTACTCTTCTAAATATTAGTATCACATATGAGTGTTCCAAATGAGGGAGGAAAGGGGGGTCAGTGATTGTGCTCCAGAGCAGGTCACATCTGGAGAGAAGTGAATATTGGAGCATAAGTTTGCACAGGCCCTCAGCTTACTGATCTTCCTTCCTCAGACTTTTACATTTTGTTTCTTTTTAAAAAGCCATTGTATCCTTATTTTCTTGTTCAAATAAAAACAGCAATAAAACTTTTTTTAAAATTAACATTGCTGGTATTAAGTGTCTGCTGGGGAAATAAAGTACTAACGCTCTACTCCTGTGAGCTCTTGCTATGACATTTTTCAAATTGTACAATTAAATAAGTCTCTGTCATATCAAAAATTATTTCCTCACACTACAATCTATTTATTTTTCAGCTTAATTGCATTCATGATCTCTAAATACTTCAGTTTATTTTTTTTTTAATTAGACCATGCAAACCCAAAACATCTTTTCCTCAGAATAAAAATTGCTTGTTTTCTTACACTTCACCATAATGGAAATAATTTCATATTTTGCCTATAATAGATTATTTCTCTATTATTCAAAGTTTAGCTGTTTCCCCATGCCATTTTCATACGCTGTTTAGAAAAAAATTGGTCAGAGAAGTGTTTCTTTGTGTAACATGTTTAAAGCAATATGTATATTTCCATATTAGTAAAACATTCTGCTCATCTGAAGAGAGCTACCCATGCTTGCATAGCAGCAATCTGATTATGTGGTAACAGTTTCTTATACAACAGAACCTACACAAAAGAAAACCACAAATATTTAAAACCTAAGTAAACCTGGTTAAACAGAATTTGTATGTACAGGGCTAAGTTTAGCCTTCAAGTGATAAAAGAATGCAGCAGGATCAAAGAACCAGTCATTCATTCTCCAGATTAACTTGAGTTCTTGGTCCTTCACTGATTTTTGCTGATGTCACTGCTTCTCTCTATATCTGAAGATTCTTTACGTGAATAAACAACTTGACTTCAGAGTCAGACAAGCAAAGAATTTAAAATGGCTAAATTTAAAATGCACAGTAAAACTCAGGTCTTATCCATTGGCCTAGTCCTAGCGACACTGTTCTAGATGGCCATATTGTGGCTGATTTGCAGCACACATTTCTTGCTTCTTTGACCAGCAGGGGCTGAAAATACTGGAGCAGTAATGGCCTACTCAACAGTGACTCCGCAAAATGACTGAAGAATGATGATGGATTTTAAAATATATTATATTCTTTCCTTGCCCAGGAGCATGGTAGTGATGATATTGCTATGTCATGCAGATAAGGAAAGTAAATAAGCATAAAGGATTTTCAAGGCTGTCAGCCATGCATCAATTATCAGAATAATAAAAGGCCCCATTGAAATCATGGGAGTTTTGCCACTGACTCCAGAGGCTTCAGGATTTCAGCCACAGATTCAATAAAATGGTCCTAAGATTGCCAGAAATGACAGTAATAAACAACTAGTTCTCAATCTTGGCTAACAGAAGAGGAAACAGATGCTCCACATTTGAAAAGATTGTTCCAATTTTCTGCAAATCAAAACATATCCACCTATTCTAGGGGCCAAATATAAAAACATAGCTGGGTCAGATCAAAGGTCCATCTAGCCCAATATCCTGTCTTCTGACAGTGGCCAATGCCTGGTGCCCAGAGGGACTGAACAGAACAGGTTACCATCAAGTGATCCATTCCCAGTCGCTCATTCCCAGCTTCTGGCAAACAGAGACTAGGAACACCATCCCTACCCATTCTGCCTAGCAGCCATTGATGGACCTATCCTCCATGAACTTATCTAGTTCTTTTCTGAAACCTGTTATAGTCTTGCCCTTCACAATATCCTCTGGCAAGGAATTCCACAGGTTGATTGAGTTGTGTGAAAAAATACTTTTGTTTGTTTTAAACTTGCTGTCTATTACTTTCATTTGGTGACTCCTAGTTCTTGTGTTATGAGAAGGAGTAAATAACACTTCCCTATTTACTTTCTCCATAATCATGATTTTATAGACCTCTATCATATCCCCCCTTAGTTGTCTCTTTTCCAAAATGAAAAGTCCCAATCTTATTCATCTCTCCTCATAGGTAGACATTCCATACCCCTAATCATTTTTGTTTCTCTTTGCTGAACCTTTTCCAATTCATCTCTTTTGAGATGGGGTAATCACATCTGCATGCAATATTCAAGATGTGGGCGTACCATGGATTTATATAGAGGCAATATGATGTTTTCTGTCTTATTTGCTATCCCTTTCCTAATGATCCCCGGGATTCTGTTTGCTTTTTTGACTGCCGCTGCACGTGTTTTCAGAGAACTATCCACAGTGACTCCAACATCTCTTTCTTGAGTGGTAACAGTGAATTTAGACCCCATCGTTTTATATGTATAGTTGGAATTACTTTGCATTTATCAACACTGAATTTCATCTGCCATTTTGTTGCCCAGTCACCCAGTTCTGTGAGATCCTTTTTAGCTCTTCGCAGTCTGCCTGGGACTTAACTATCTTGAGTAGTTTTGTATCATCTGCAAATTTTGCCACCTCACTATTTATCTCTTTCTCCAGATCATTTATGAATATGTTGAATAGGACTGTTCCCCCTACAGACCCATGAGGGATACCACTATTTACCTCTCTCCATTCTGACCATTTATTCCTATCCTTTCATTCCTATCTTATAACCAGTTACCAATCCATGGGAGGACCTTCACTCTTACCCCATGACAGCTTACTTTGCTTTAGAGCCTTTGGTGAGGGACCTTGTCAAAGGCTTTCGGAAAATCTAGGTACACTATTTCCACTCAATCCCCTTTGTCCACATGCTTGTTGACCCCTCAAAGAATTCTAGTAGGCACGATTTCCCTTTACAAAAACCATGTTGACTCTTCCCCAACAAATTAAGTTCATCTATGTGTCTGACAGTTTTGTTCTTTACTGTAGTTTCAACCAGTGTGCCCGGTACTGAAGTTAGATTTACCTGCCTATAATTGCTAGGATCACCTCCGGAGCCCTTTTTTAAAAATTGGCATCACCTTAGCTATCCTCCAGTCATTTGTTACAGCTGATTTAAATGATAGGTTACAGACTACAGTTAGTAGTTCTGCAATTTCACATAAGAGTTCTAAAGGAACTCTTGGGTGAATACCATCTGGTCCTGGTGACTTATTACCATTTAGTTTGTCAGTCTGTTCCAAAACCTCCTCTAAGGACACCTCAATCTGGCAAGTTCCTCAGATTTGTCACCTAAAAAGAGTGGCTCAGGTTTGAGAATTTCACTCACATCCTCAGCTGTGAAGACTGATGCAAAGAATTAATTTAGTTTCTCCACAATGGCCTTATCATCCTTGAGTGCTCCTTTAGCATCTTGATTGTCCAGTGGCCCCACTTGTTGTTTATCAGGCTTCCTTAAAAATTGCTATTACTCTGAGTCTTTGGCTAGCTGTTCTTCCAATTCTTTTTTGGCCTAATTATATTTTTTACACTTCATTTGCCAGAGTTTATGCTCCTTTCTATTTTTCTCACTAGGATTTAACTTCCACTTTTTAAAGGATGCCTTTTTGTCTCTCACTGCTTCTTTTATTTTGTTGTTTAGCCACAGAGGCACTTTTTTAGTTCTCTTACTATGTTTTTTAATTTGGGGTATAGATTTAAGTTGAGCCGCTATTATGGTGTCTTTAAAATTATATATATGTATGTATGTGTGTCTGTATATATATACACATATGCATACACACACACACACACCTTCCTTTGCTATGCTGGGATTAAGTAGCATTTAAGGGAACCCATGCATCTTACAGGGATTTCACTTTTGGCACTGCACCTTTTCATTTCTGTTTAAGTAGCCTCCTCATTTTTGTGTAGTCCCCCTTTCTGAAATTAAATGCTACAGTGTTGGGCTGCTGTGATGTTTCCCCCACTACAGGGATGTTAAACTGAATTACATTATGGTCACTATTAACAAGCAGTCCAACTATATTCACCTCTTGGACCAGATCTTGTGTTCCACTTAGGACTAAATCAAGGAATGCATCTCCTCTTGTGGATTCCAGGACTAGCTGCACCAAGAAGCAGTCATTTAAGGTGTCAAGAAACTTTATTTCTGCATCCTGTCCTGAGATAAGATGTACCCAGTCAATATGGGGATAGTTGAAATCCCCCATTATTAATTATTATTATGGAGTTTATTTTTATAACCTCTCTAATCTCCCTTAGCATTTCACAGTCACTATCACCATCAGCTGCTATATTATTAGAGCATTACTATCCATAGAGATTCTATGGTACAGTTTGGTTCATTTAAGATTTTTTAGTTCATTTGATTCTACACTTCCTTTCACATCTAGTGCCACTCCCCCACAAGCATGATCTGTTCTGTCCTTCCGATATATTTTGTACTGTGTCCCATTGATTATCCTCATTCCACCAAGTTTCTGTGATGCCCATTATATCAAATGTCCTCATTTAATACGAGGCACTCTAGTTCACCCATCTTATTATTTAGACTTCTAGCATTTGTATATAAGCACTTTTAAAACTTGCCACTTTTTTGCTGTCTGCCATTACATGATGTAATTGAATGGGACTCTTTCATTTGACTGTTTCTCATCAGATCCTACCTGTATTTTATCTTCCATCCTTTCCTTACTAGAACATAGAAAATCTCCATTAATAGATCCTCCCCTAAGGCATGTCTCTGTCTGAACCAGGTGCTCCTCCACACATGTCGGCTTTCCCCGAGCCCTTAGAGCAGTTTTTAAACTATGACCTTTTTAATTTGCTTCTATTTTGGTTTAGGTGGAGCCCATCCTTCCAGTATAGGCTTCTCCTTTTCCAAAAGTTTACCCAGTTCCTAATAAATCGAAACCCCTCCTCCCTACATCATCATCTCATCCATGTATTGAGACCCTGCAGTTTCACGTGCAGGACCAGTTAAACAGGCAGAACTGGAAGCATTCAGAGAATGCTACCATGGAGGTGCTGGACTTCAATCTCTTACCTAGGAGCCTACATTTAGCCTTCAGGACTTCTTTCCTATCCTTCCCTATGTCATTGGTACCTACATGTCCACAACTACCATCTCCTCCCCAGCACTACACATAAGTCTATCTAGATGTCTCAAGAGATCTGCAACCTTCACACCAGGCAGGAAAGTCACCATACAATTCTCATAGTCATTGCAAACCCAGCTATCTATGTTTCTAATGATCGAATCCCCCATGAATATTACCTGTCTTCCCAATAACTGGAGTTCTCTCCCCCAGAGAGGTATCTTCAGTGCCACATCATCTGAAAAGAGGGTCCCAACTATGGGATCATTTCCCTCTGCTCCAGTTGGATGTGCTCCTTCCCTGAGAGTTTCATTCTCCTCAACAGCACAGAGGCTGTCAGACCAAGGGTGGGACTGTTCTACTGTGTCCAGAAAGTCTCATCTATGTACCTCTGTCTCCCTTAGCTCCTCCAGTTCAGTTACTCTGGTCTCCAAAGCCCAGACCCGGTCTCCTTGCACAGAATGCACACATACACCACCTGCCCATAGGGAGTCTAATAGATTACCATAGGGCAGGTAATCATACATGCTGCATCGAGTGCAATAAACTGGATAGCCCCCACTCTGTTGCTGGATTTCTGCCCGCATTCCTTTTTACTCCTCCAGCTCGTTCCTTTATTGGTGTTTTGTTTTTATCAGCGGATGTTTTGGGCTTTAAATTTAAAGAATGTTAAGTGTAACTAGCTCCCCCTCACACTTGACACCCCCCCCCTCAAAACTCCCATGTTAGCTGCTCCTGATCACTAGCGCCTCTGCTCGCTCAGGAGTGGGCTTTCTAAAGCCTTGGTCTTCCTGAGTAGCCCCACCCTCTGGTTAGGGCTGATGGGTGCTAACGGGCTTAGGGATCAAAGCCTGGTTAAGAAGGTCTCCCTAGCAGGGTGCCAGGCTCAGCACATAGAGTCCCCCAAACAAACAGACCACAATGTATATTTCAGCCAAGCAGCAAGCACACCACAAACACACTACAGACAAACTTACCCCAAGGGTCACATAATTGCTCCTCCTTCACCTGGAGAACTCCCTCGCAAAACTTCTCCGTGCTGCTTATATGATTTACTATGTGAAAGTAAAGCACTCTTCAGTACTCCTATATAACAGAGAAAATCTCTCCCAGGAAAAATCCTTGCTAGATGCTGTTATTCAGATAGAGAAATACCAAATTTTATTCCCAAATGCATTGTTACTCTTTTATATTTTGGGCATTATAAGAAGTCTAAAAGGCCACATTTGCTATCATGTGCCATCAATGCCCCTCTGCGATATACATTAGCCAAACCAGACAGTCTCTACACAAAAGAATAAATGGACACAAATCTGACATCAGGAATCATAACATTCAAGAACCAGTGGGAGAACACTTCACCCTCTCTAACCACTCAGTGACAGACTTGAAGGTGGCAATTTTACAACAAAAAAACGTCAAAAACAGACTCCAAAGAGAGACTGCTGAACTTGAATTAATAGGCAAATTAGATACAATTAACTTAGGTTTGAACAGAGACTGGGAATGGTTGGGCCATTATACTAACTGAATCTATTTCCCCATGTTAAGTATCCTCACACCTTCTATGAGTCATCTCGATTATCACTTCAAAAGTTTTTTTTCTCCTGCTGATGATAGCTCATCTCAATTGATTGGCTACTTCCACCTTTTCATGTTCTCTGTATGTATAAATATCTTCTTGCTGTATATTCTAGTCTATGCATCTGATGAAGTGGGCTGTAGCCCACGAAAGCTTATGCTCAAATAAATTTGTTAGTCTCCAAGGTGCCACAATACTCCTGTTCTTTTTGCAGATACAGACTAACACGGCTGCTACTCTGAAATCTAAAAGATAGTATTTCCCTGCACTTAAAATAGGTAATACTGCCATATTTCAAGTACCAGCCTGTTTTAAAAGTATATACTGTGGTTGTTTAATAAATGTAGTATCCCATGCAAAGTACAGCAATAGAACAAAATGACCAAATATTAAAAAACACACAGAAGCCTCAATGTTTTATTTGATGCAGCAATAACAGCTTGTCCTCTGGCACAGATGGCATTTGTATTACTCTATATGCTTTTACTATGCCACATATAGCAATATAGACAGATTAGGAGTGCCAGGGAAACACTCAGGAGAGAGGATACTCCATGAAGTGACCTTTGTAGAGCTTTGTCAGCGTACACTCTTTAAACAGACAGCAAGTCCAGGAAACTGCAAAGCAGCAGAGGGGTCAGGCTTGGAAACCAGACTATCCCTAAGGTTGGTGTGTCCCTGCACAATGCTCCTGTGGGCTCCCTCCACAACGCAGTCCTATAGGAGCATGCTGTTACAAGCCATGTAGCCACTGGGTTTTTCCTGGCACCTGTGACTCATTCTTACTTTAATGGGATTGATGGTGCAGAAGTCAGTTACTGCTGGTCCCATACAGATTTCCAGCAGAAATTTGTATGGTGCAAAGAGGAGTATGAAGTAGACTGCATCTGCACAGGGCTTCTATGGCAGGGGTGGGCAAACTTTTTGGCCTGAGGGCAACATCTGGGTATGGAAATTGTATGGCAGGCCATGAATGCTCATGAAATTGGGGGTTGAGGTGCAGGCTCTGGCTGGGGGTGTGGGCTCTGGGGTGGGGCCAGAAATTAGGACTTCAGGGTATGGGAAGGGGCTCTGGGCTGGGGCAGAGTGTTGGGGTACAGGAGGGTGAGGGCTCCAGCTGGGGGTGCAGGCTCTGGGGATGAGGGGTTGGGGTGCAGGAGGATGCTCTGGGCTGGGACCGAGGGGTTCGGAGGGGGATCAGGGCTGGGGCAAGGGGTTGGGATGCAGGATGGGGTCAAGGGTGCAGGCTCTGGGCAGCACTTACCTCAAGCAGCTGCCAGAAGCAGCGGCATGTCCCCCCTCTGTCTCCTACGTGGAGGCACAGACAGGCAGCTCTGCATGCTGCCCTGTCCATAGGTGCTTGGGGCAGGGGCAGTGTGGAAATCCCCCTGGCTCCCCCTCCATGTAGGAGCCAGATGGATGACATGCTTCTGCTTCTGGGAGCCACACGGAGTGGAGCAAACCCCAGAACCTGGGTGACGAACTAGGAATGTTCTTAATGTTTTCTCTGAATACTGTGTTGGTGCCTCAGTGTCCCCTATGCAGTTCTTAAGTATCTAGGTGGTGGAATAAGGGTGTGTGATTGCTACAGAGCAAAGGGCCAGTGCACCTAAATGCCTGGCATTCCGTCTCCTAGCAACTGATGGCCTGGGCCCCTTCTCTGCAAAGGTGCCAACTGAAGGTGTTGGAGACAAAGGGATCAGGTGACCTCCTGGCCTGGGAAAGGAACTGAGCAGAGGAGGGGCTGGAAGGGTTGGGAGGCTGGAGCTGGTTGGGGACGAGGAGTGAAGTGCAGAGGTGGGGGTCTGGCTCACTGCCCCCCCCCAGAATGGACCCAGCTGAGGGGTCCGGTTTGCGGTACCTACAAGCTCTGGTTTAGACCGTGTTCCTGTAATCACATAAACCTCTGTTTTACTGGCTGGCTGAGAGTCACATTTGACTGCAAAGTGGGGGTGCAGGACCCGGTGGCTTCCCCAGGACCCCGCTGGGGGAGGCTCGCTGTGGAAAGCGCATGGAGGGGCAGAGGATGCTGAATGCTCCAAGGAGAGACCCAGGAGGTGAAGACGTGTGAGCTTCTTGCCCTAAAAAGTCTGCTCCAAGGGAGATGAGGCTCCCCAAAGTCCTGACTGGCTTTGTGGGGAGCAGTTCCAGAGCATCGCCCAGGGACTCCGTGACACCCTGCTCCCTGGCTGGAGTGTCAGAGCGGGGCAAGCCCCAGACCTCGCTCCCCAACTGGAGTTCAAGGGCTGGATTAAAATATCTGAGGGCTGGATGTGTCCCCTGGGCTGTAGTTTGCCCACCCCTGTTCGATGGCCTCCCTAGTCAGCAAAGACATTCAGAGATCTGCTTTCACTCCATACTCTCAGGGAGGTCTCTGGCCCCAGTTTCTCCCATTTGAACTGTAGAATTATAGTGCTTCTCACCACTAGAGTGGAAATAATCTTTAAGTGTCCCAATATCTATCTTTACATTTATATTCTTAATGTTTCATTAAGATCTGTGTGTGGCAATGAATTTCTTAGTTCTTTAACACCTGTTTGAAAGCCCACTGAAGTCAATAGAAAGGCTCCCATTTGCTTTAATGGCGGGGGAGGGGTGGGGGGGAGGGCGGGAGTGTTCAATCTGACTCAGATAAAAAGGGGGAGGGGGAGAAGAGAGGAAATCAATTGCATATTGAAATAAAAGTCAGAACTCTAACTTGTAATTAAACAATACACAATGAAACAGACAAATTTGAAATTTCTATGGGTTCCCTTAAATGCTACTTAATCCCAGAATAGCAAAGTAAGGTATATACACACACACACACTTTTGAGAACACAATTTTATGTAACCAGACATTCAAATCAATGTATGTAATGTGTTTATTTGAACAATCTAGTCTCCGAAATAGCATGCACCTGTCTCTGGAGTACTGTAAATACATGTAACAGTGTATGCATTTGCTTAAACTGCAGTGGAAAATCATGCAGACATGATTTTCGAACATGTGATGATTCTGGGCCAGTACTGCCGAATGCTGAGGCCCAGATCCTTAAAGATATTTGGCCTCCTAACTCAACAGAAGTTAGGAGCCCAAATACTTTTGAGGATTTAGGCCCAGTGCCCCCTGTGGAGTGCTCAGCACCCTCAATTCCCACAAATTAAGTGGGATTTGAGGGCACTCAGCACCTTGCAGGATGAGCCCCTCCAAAACCTCTTCTTTTTTAAAGTTCTAAACCATCATTTTTAGAACATATCGATTGCACACTTTTCACAAAGGATTACATCCATGAAAAGGTTGTTTTAAAATTAAGCCATTTTTTAGTTAGCCAAATTCCAGATTATGTGGAAAACTTCAATGCCTTGAAAAGAATTGTGAATCACAACTTTGTTGCAAGGAGCACCAGGGCTGTGCCCCTACACCAATCCCCAAACATGCTTTTATTTCTTATTTTTAAGATGGCTTATTTTGCTTGGCTTGAGGACATGAACTCCTTTTGGATGAATTTATTTTTGTCCCCATGTTCTTCTTTTTCTTGCCTCATCACCACCAGAGGATGCAACACTGTATCACAACATAATGCTGACACCTGAAGTGACAACAGTCTAACCCAGCGAGCTTTTATCTGTTTTTATCACTGGTGGCAAAGATACGTTTTTAATTAGGTTTTGTCCAGTTAGCCCTGCAGAGCCAGTCGCTGGGGAGGAAAAGTGGGAGACAGCATGGCATAGCAGATTGGGATCCCAGGACAGTGCTTAAGACCTGAGTTCTAGTGCCAGCTCTGCTGGGTAACCATGGGTTCATCACTTCCCTTCTGTGTGCCACAGTCTCCCCATCTTATAGATGGGGATAATGATACTAACATCCTTTTGTAAAGCCCTCTGAGTTCTAAAATCTAAGTTCTATATCTCTGTTAACAATTGTGGCATGAGCCAGAAAAGAATAGATGCAGAATATTTATTACTGGTGACATGTTATAGAAAAAGAAAAGCTTAACTAGTCAGTAGGGTTGGCAGCTAATTAAAATAATCTTTACTTATAAATTGGGCCAGTCTGATACGAAATTCAATGAGAGACACATGACACCATTTTGACAGTCATTTTTCAGACTATTGGTCATAACTTCAGCTAGCATAAATCAATATCGCTGCACTGAGTTCACTGCACATTCTATAAATCACTTTAGGAAAACCTCTTAAGTAGGCTCAGTCCTGTAGTCTTCGCAGAAACAGCTCTTGTTGAAAGGACTCTACAATCAAGCATGAATATAGTATTTCAGGGGAGAGGTTTGTGATTTTTTAGAAACTTCAAGATACAGAATGCACACCTTCAAGAAATTACTAAACAGATAAGCTCAGTCATTTTAAGGCATTGATTACTTACAGACACATTCCTGACGTTTCAGCCATCACACGCCCTTGAGAAAGGCCTGATGGCCAAAATGCTGGGAATGTACCTGTAAATATTAAAAGGCTTAAAATTACTGAGCTTATCTCTTCACCTTTTTTGGAAGGTGTGCTTAGTCTATGTTGAAAAATTCACAATATTACAATGGATCACTGCAATAATGTATACTGAGGATGTCTTAATGCTATAAGAAAGGAAGTATTTAAACTTGCCACAACAGTCTCACATGATTATTTCTTCTATGATCATCACTGATTTGTCTTTTACAAGTTTGTTGCATTAGGATCTATTTAAAAAGAAAAGTGGTGACTAATGAATACTGAAAACATCCCCACATGGTGTTGGCATAGACCACCAGAAATTGGAGCAGCATGTGTGAGGTTTATGTAACTTGTTGAATGAAGAAGGGTTTATTCTCCTTTCTTTCCGCAGCTTATTATTATCTAGTGATCTTGTGCTCTACTGGTTAGCATTACCTTAAAAAACTGAACTGTTGAAGATTATAGATAAATGCTTTTGAAAGCCAGGGCCCTAATCCATCAACACGTTTACGCATATGCCTAATTTCAGGCATTGAGTAGTTCCATTGTAATCAATGGGACTATTTATATGCTTAAAGTTAAGGACATGTTGATTCAGCATTTTTAAAGCACCAATTAAAAGGAGCCAGTTACATCATTTCTAAAACACATGTTGGCATCAAATGTTATTATATGATACCACCATTATTTATATTTAATGCAGTTAAATAGTTACAGTGAAGAAAGCTACATTTTTCACAATTATAACCTTTATCTACTGAAAGCCTTGTGATCCTTCTGGAGGAAAGGCACCATACAAGCAGGGGCGGCTCTAGGAATTTGGCCGCCCCAAGCACGCCGGTCCCGCGGCTCCAGGGGACCTCTTGCAGACATGCCTGCGGATGGTCCGCTGGTCCCGCGGCTCCGGTGGAGCATCCGCAGTCATTCCTGCGGGAGGTCCACCGGAGCCGTGGGACCAGCAGACCCTCCACAGTCATTCCTGCGGGAGGTCCACCGGAGCCGCAGGACCAGCGGCTCTGGTGGACCTCCCGCAGGCATGACTGCGGAAGGTCCGCCGGAGCCGCCTGCCGCCCTCCCGGCAAAATGCCGTCCCAAGCGCGCGCTTGGCGCGCTGGGGTCTAGAGCCAGCCCTGCATACAAGTGTAATATTACACACTTTTTATTGCACTTTGAAACCAGCCATCACTGTAACTATTATCCTAGCTCTCAGTGCACCAGCATGATGTTGATGCAGCATGTAGCCTCCTTTGGCCTCTTGATGTGAGCTCCACTGAAGGACACATACATGCAAGTACTTCTGTAATACTGCAGGTTTCTTTCTGAGGGACAGGGGGTAGGAGGTAATAGAAGCCTATACAAGAAAAATACCCCAAAATTGGGACTGTCCCTATAAAATTGGGACATCTGGTCACCCTGGTGATGTTCAGACTCCACCCATATATTTTAGAGCCCCTGAATATTCCATTAAAGTGGGCCTCTGATTACCTCTTACCAGCTCTTACCATGGAAAGACTTGCAGGCTCTTAAGCACAGAAGGAAGTGCTGAAAGTAGCTGAAAGTCCTGAAAGTAGCGGTGATTCTTGAACAACTATATATTCTTTTCCTCTGCTTGGGTGTGCTACATTATTTGGAATGCCACCTATTATCTAAATTGAAACCAGTTATCTGCATTAAGTAACATTTGTCTTCATTATATTCAGTTATACTGTGTAGTTTATGATACGACACATGCAATTACATTGCAAAATGGGAGGTTTTGTAAAATAAGAGGAGAGAAAGCTAGAACCAACATGCCACAAGTCATCCACGCTTTTGGGATAAGAATGAATAAGGACATTCCATAAGGAGTTGAAAAGCAACAGAGCACCATTTACCTAAGATTATTTTAAATTAATTTACATTGCAGAGTTACTTTGGTTAAGGAAAAGGGGGTACTTTAGCCTGTGTCATGACTGAGTTTCACCACCCTAAAAAAATCAAAGCACTTCATCGGTTGGAGTTATGCTAATTTAAACCAGGAGAGAATCCATTTCAAGTGATTCCTTAGTCTCCCTGTTCCACATTCATAACCTGAATTGATCTTAATAGGAATTATTCATAGGTACTAACAAAAGGACATCAAAGGCCCTAATTCTGATCTCGTGCCAGTTTTAACAGTAACAATTGACTTCAGAGTTACTTGTAATTGACATCAACCTTAAGTGCAATCAGAATCAGACTCCAAATATTTAACTATTGTGTAATCTCACAGAACATTGTGTGGTTACTATTCCTGTGTGTTAGGTCCAAAATAAATAAATAAATAAAAAATTGAAAATGCAGTTAGGTAAGGGCCTGATCCAAAGTCCATCTAAGTCAGTTAAAAAAGATTCCCATTGACTTAGATGGACTTTGGATCAGGCCCTAAAGATGTTACACATTTTAGATATCTATGTTGGTTATCCACCTAGGACAACCCTACTAAAACTTCAGAATAGTGTTACTTTGATAGTGATGCTTTGCACAACTCTGAAGGCAGCGGATTTACAACAGGGAAATGGATTTATGTTCTACATTTTATAAAGATACAGTGAGAAAAGGAAGGGGTAAGGGAAAGTTTGTTTTTGTTTTCTCTCTCTCTCTCTCTCTCTTTTTTTGGGGGGGGGGGAGGAGACAGGGAGGCTTCAGGCACCTACTTAAAACCTCCAATTACATTTTTTAAATAGTGGAGCTAGTTAGGCCTGTATGGCCCCAAAACCTTGGCAAGCCTGACAGGCTTGGCAGGTTTTTTCCTCTAACTGTGCCATAGAGCCTGAGGCAAATAATAGCATTCCAGACTTGCCCAGCTTCAGAACTCAACAACAAAGAGCAAATAAATATACCCACAATCAAGTTTTCAAAGCCATGGATTTGGATTTAGCCATATGAGTTCTACAAGTGTCAATAGAAGTGTGTGGCTAAAACCCCCTGTAAATGTAAGAGTAACTTAGCAGAGCTATGCTGTGCCAACATTCTTAAGCAGAATTCTTCATCCAATCCAGTGGGAAATGCCACTTAAGAATTGATGGCACTACATTGTGTATATTTAATAAAAACACCCAGAGTGGGATGTCTACAAGTGCTCATTGAGGCCTAACTCTCACATTGACTCTGATGGGAGCAAGGCTAGGTCCATGCTTTTTGAAAATGCCACTCTAAGTGTAACACTTGCTGCCTTTGATTGATATAAAGCTACTGCTTCTCCTGGGGGTGGCGGGGTTACAGTGAAACTCCCCATTCTCAAATGCTGTCTGCACTTCATCTGATTATCCAGCCATGTTGAGTTCTGCTTAACATCTGATGATAATGTCCTACAACATGGCTGGCTCCCCAAAACAGCATTGGAAAGTTTGTAAGGTTGTAAATTGAGGACCAGGCTAAAAGCATTTTTTCTTTCAGCAGTACCAAAATGCAAGCAATAAGGGCAACTGTATGTTTTACTTAAACCAAGATCCTGTCAATGGGTCCACTTGAAAACAATCAAGGAGGCTAATTTTGAATTGCTTAATTAACTAAGTGCTCATATGATTTAGCTTATTGGTTATGGCATATTTCTATGGTTACAGGCACATAATGACTTTAGTGGATCTTATCAATAAGCTTAATTTTCACTGTTCACAACAACAAGATTTGTTTGCTATTTTATTAATTTTCATTCCCCTATTGATGTTCTAGCTCTCTGCTTGCTAAAAGTATAGTGAGGAGGAAACTACTAGTGACTGTACTCTTACTTTCAGATCGTACCTGTTTGAAAGCAAACAACTGAAACAGAAATTGAGGTCTAAGTTCTATCTGTTGATTTATACTAGAAACTCTACTTTTTCGAAGTACATTGAAAAGGGATATTTCTGCCTGCATAATATTCCTGCCTTGTCATTTAAAGAAACAAGAAAATGTCACAAGGTCAGTTTCACAAACTGGATTATCCATTTTTAATTATGCAAGGGGATTTGCATTTCTTCTCTAGTACAATGTTACATATTTTAAGATCACTTGTAACATTGAAGTTAATGGTACTCAGCATCTGGCAGCATCAGGCCCTACCTGACATATCTTCGTGGATAAATTTGTGTTACATTGGAGCTAACTTTGGGCTCAGTTCTGCAGGGTTGTTTGGCACCTTCAACTCATATTAAATTCTTTGTTGACTTCAACAAGGGGTGGGCAAACTACATCCCAGGGGCTACATCCGGCCCTCCAGATGTTTTAATCCGGCCCTCCAACTCCCACTGGTGAGCAGGGTCTGGAGCTTGCCCCACTCTGGCACTCCAGCCAGGGAGTGGGATCAGGGGCTTGCCCCACTCTGCACGGCTCCCGGAAGCAGCAGCATGTGCCACCTCTAGCTCCTACGTGGAGGGGCAGCCAGGGGGCTTCGCATGCTGCCACTGCCCCAAGCACCTGCGGACAGGGCAATGTGCAAAGCCGCCTGGCTACACCTCCATGTAGGAGCTGGAGAGGGGACATGTGGCTGCTTCTGGGAGCTGCTTGAGGTAAGCACCACCCAGAGCCTGCACCCCGATCCCCTCCCACACCCCAACCCCCTGCCCCAGCCCTGATCCCCCCTCTCACTCTCCAAACCCCTCGGTCCCAGCCTGGAGCACCCTCCTGCACCCTCAACGCCTCATCCCCAGCCCACCCCAGAGCCTGCACCTCCAGCTGGAGCCCTCACACCCCTGCACTCCAACACCCTGCCCCAGCCCAGAGCCCCCTCCCACACCCTGAGCACCTCATTTCTGGCCCCACCGCGGAGACTGCACCCCCAATTTTGTGAGCATTCATGGCCCATCATACAATTTCCATACCCAGATGTGGCCCTCAGGCCAAAGTTTGCACACCCCTGACTTAGACCCTTATTTTATGACTGATTTTCAAAGCCACTGAGGGGATATGAATGCCATTTCAATAGAAACTGGGCATCGAAATCCTTTAGATAGCTTTGAAAAATCTCAGCCACAAAGTCAACAGCATATTTAAGAGTACACTGATGGGCAAGAGAGCAGTGGAGGAAACAAGTACCAAACATTTTTCCTGTTCATGGCTTGCTCAGGGTCACATAAGTATTTATTTTACTTTCTTCTGTATTACTAGGCATCCTAGTACAGAAGATGAATTTGATTTATCTAGTACCTTGAATGAATTTTATAAAATCCACCATCAAAAATAGGCAAGTCCCACATTTAGGTGAAGCGATCTGATCACAGGAATCAATAGACGATTTGTTAGATTTATTTTTCCCCTGAAATCTAGGGTTGGCAGAAACTCTCCCCTGCAGCCCTGAGAACATGACCCTTTCACTGAAACCTCAGTAGGGTCTTTTGTCCCAATTCCTCTTCAATCCCACCAAAACCCAAGACCCCCAGCACATGTGTTGGTCACTTCCCACCCCTCTTCTTATTACAGAGCCATTAACTAGCAGCTCTCTTGTGCTCCAGCAGCCTCCAGAAGGCATGTTGACTTTCCACTGAATCCTCGATCTGCCTTCCAGCTCTGCCCCAGCCAGTGTAGCTTCCCTAAGTCTGGGTCAGGCTCCTCCTGCTCTGCAGGTCACAGGTATTGCAGAGGAAGGACCAAAGCAGGCAGAAGCTCATCCATTGCAGGTTGGCACCAGAGCTACATGCTCTTGCTTGCCCAGCAAATGGGCATAACTGCCCCTGCTGGCTAGAGGCTGCAAATGAAGCTTCGTACTGCCCAATCAGCCTGGTAAACAGCACATTGCACCCAGCCAGGGAAAGTGAACCATGCTGCTTAGCACTGCTGCATCGAACAGCCTCAGCCTCCTCTCTGCTCTCTTACCTTCAGAGCCAGCCAAGATTTAGGGAGGGGGGGATGGATATGTGGGGGAAGCACTGTTCTCTGGATTTTTTTCCATTAAGTCCAGTGTTGCAGACTATTAGAATTTCATCACAAATCCTGTGCTAGTTGCTGTTATCCTTAAAACCTCAGCTCCTGAGGTCATGTAATTCTGAAAATCTTACCTTTAATTTTTCAAAGAAAGTAAGTTTCTAGTCCTAATAGTTGAAAAAAAAAGCTAGAAAAAAATCTTAAAAACTCAAAAAAAGCAAATAAAAAAAGAACTCAGAATGTTAGTTTAAGCTACTCATGATTTCTGAGTGCATAGGTTAACAATACTGTAAATCTTAAAGGGTAACTTTTTTTTTTTAAAAAGGAAAGACATGGGGCCTGAGTCTGATCTCACTTACACAAGTAAGAACCAGGAGTAATGCCATATTAAGTCAATAAAGTTACTGTAGTTATCACCTACTCTTTCAATTTTATTGAGAGAATCACAATTTTGGATGCATTTCTTTTAAGTCTCAGCTCCTAGAATCGAGATGATATGAGAATCCCAGCTTTCATTTTAAAAACGTGAAATGAAGTTTTAGCCTTCATGGTTGTGAAGGATACCTAGAAAGTGTGACCTGAGTGCTCCCTAAGGGTTCAGAAACCAGCAGGCACATAAAACCCCACAAAGTTTATTTTATTTTAAAAATTGTGTCTTTTTGAATGCTTGCAATTGGCAATACCAGCACCAGATGAGAATCAGGTCAGGTTTCTCCTTTGGGGGAAAAAAAAAAGAAAATCTCTATACTAGTGTGGAAAACTGACTCACCACCAGGCACGACCTAGCTGCTCTTTCATCTTTATTACCCTCTACCAGAAGTTGCTCTGGTCCAGTGGTAATCTGCCTTTTCTCACAAATTAGTCCTCTTGCTAGGTCATGTTTTAGTTCCACTTCTTCTACGTTGAGAGTCCAGCACAAAATACAGTGTTTTTACTTCTGACCTCAGCCCTGTGGTCATTACAGCCATGTCTCAGGGTTTTAAGTTATCCTTTGGTCAGGGAGCATCACACCACCCTCCCAGTGGCTGGCAATGGAACCCAGGCCCATCCTTCATATTGGGTTCCAGTTCCAGCCCTGTAATGAGCAGACAAGATCTGTCTCTTCTAACCCTTCCTAGGCTTCTTATAACCTCAGCCAGCCTCTCCTACCTGTAAGTTCACCCTTCTTTCAGGCCCAGGACTTGTATGGCTCCCCCTTGGAATCCCACAACAAACCCCAAAGCACAAGTACAAACTTAAACCAATTTCTACCTTCCTCAGGCTTTGCCTTTCGTGACTTATGTTCCCTTCGCTCCGTTGAATTGAGGAACACTTCCCAGGGTTTTCTCCCTGGAAGTCCAGAGCCTGAGCTTTTATCAGTGCCCACCACTAGCGTTTGCCCCACTCGACTGGCTGCTCTATGTCTCTCTCTTCTCAGAAGAGTATCCCAGAGCCACCTGTCTCCTAGGGTGACCAGATCACAGGGATGAAATATCGGGACACGGGGGGGGGGGGGGGGGGGGGGGGCGGAGCAAAAAAAATGGCGGCAGAGCAAAAAAAAAAAAAAAAAGTTTTGCAGGGGCCGGGGGCATTAGCAGGACCCAGCCGCGCCGCCGGATCGCACACAGCGCCCCAGCCGCGCGCACTGCATTCCCCGCGGAGCCTCCCACCCCGGGCACATGAGATTCGTCCCACCGCAGGCGGGGAGCCCCGCGCCTCTCCCGCTCAGCTGCACTCCAGCAGCTCCTTCCCGGCAGGGCAAGATGCTGGAGCGCAGCCGAGCGGGAGAGGCGCAGGATTCCCCAGCAGCGTCGGGGAAGTTTATCGGTTCGGGGGACCCTGGCCGGCTCCTCGCGCCAGCCGCCCTGCCTGGGACAGATCTCGCCCCCGCAGCCCCTCTCCACTACATGTCTCCGGCGGGCAGCCCACACCCCCGGGCCACGCCGCTCACCCGGGCCCTGCCTGCTCCGCGCTGCCCCTGGACCCACCATGCTGCCCCGTGGACTGCAGGGCTGGAGCAGCCTCCGCGCTGCACTGCAGCGCTCCCGGCCCCAGCCAGCCATGGCCCGTGTGCCCAGGCTGCTGCACAGGGGCGTCTCCTCCCCAGGTTCGGCTTGGGATCCAATGGGGCAGTGAGGGGGCGGGGCTGGGGGCAGGGATTTGGTGAGGGATCCAATGGGGGAAGGAAGGGGCGGAGTCGGGCCGGGGGGCAAGAGCCCCTCCGGGCTCCGCCTGTGCACGGGAGCGGAGGGCAAAATTGTTTGTTTGTCCAGTGTCCCGACCGAACATTGGTCGGGACGCGGGACAAACAAGCAAATATCGGGACAGTCCCGATAAAATCGGGACGTCTGGTCACCCTACTGTCTCCTCACCTTAACTTGCTTAGTCTAGAAAGGCACCTTGGGACTCCATTTCTTCACTGCCCTCTACTGCTCCAGGCTTCCTCTCTTTATAATCACCACCAGCAACCAACCAGGTGAAACCAGGTGTCTTAGGCCCACATTAAGCCTTTTGCCACCTGTGTGGGGTAGACATCCTATCACAGCTTATATGGCACACAATTAAGCAAAGAGGCAGAGATCCACAAAGGTACTTAGGTGTCTAAATCTGTGATCTACAAAACTCCCAATCAGCTGCTACTTAACCCTGTAGGCACCTACACTCATTTGGCACCCACATTTTCAGGGTGAAAGTTCCCTAGGCACCTAGGTTTCTGCCAATGGCTATTTAATTATTTAGCCAAAGTTGCACAGCTTCAATAGGAAAGACTTAAAGGCCTCTACCCATAACTCAATGGTTAGAGCACTCTCCGGAAGGGTGGTAGATTCCCATTCAAGTCTTTTCTCCTTATCAAAAAGAGTGAGAAATTAAAACCAAGTCTCCCACATCCCAGGTCAGTGCTCTAATCACTAGGCTAAAAGTTATACGGTCATCATTGCAACATTCTGTTCAGGGCCCCCAGAACTATAAGCCACTGTATTATCCCTCTGCCTCAGCAAGTGAGAGCTTTGCTGCTGGTAAACTATGTGTCAACTCCCTGACATTCCAGTCTGTCCACCTTGCCAGCAAACAACTCGAGACTCTGCCAGTCTAACCCTTGCTGGTAACAATAAGTGAACCCCAGTTCCCCAGAGCCATATCCCTGCAGCATCCAGTCCCTCTGAATGGAGTAGGGTGGCCAAATGTCCCAATTTTATAGGGACAGTCCCAATATTTGGTGCTTTATCTTATATTGGCTCCTATTACCCTCCACCCCACGCCCAATTTTTCACACTTGATGTCTGGTCGCCCTACTAGACACTCACAGAAATTATTATGTTCACTGCCTCCAAAGAGATAGAGCACACATCAACCTGTTAGCTTACCTGAAGACTTTAAAAAAGGGAAGGAGGAGGATCCAGGGAACTACAGGCCAGTCAGCCTCACATCAGTCCCTGGAAAAATCATGGAGCAGGTCCTCAAGGAATCAAGTCTGAAGCACTTAGAGGAGAGGAATGTGATCAGGAACAGTCAGAATGGATTCACCAAGGGCAAATCATGCCTGACTAACCTAATTGCCTTCTATGATGAGATAACTGGCTCTGTGGATGAGGGGAAAGCAGTGGATGTGTTATTCCTTGACTTTAGCAAAGCTTTTGATATGGTCTCCCACAGTATTCTTGCCAGCAAGTTAAAGAAGTATGGGCTGGATGAATGGACTATAAGGTGGATAGAAAGCTGGCTAGATCATCGGGCTCAACGGGTAGTGATCAATGGCTCCATGTCTAGTTGGCAGCCATATCAAGCAAAGTGCCCCAAGGGTCGGTCCTGGGGCCGGTTTTGTTCATTAATGACCTGGAGGATGGCGTGGATTGCACCCTCAGCAAGTTTGCAGATGACACTAAACTGGGAGGAGTGGTAGATACGCTGGAGGGTAGGGATAGGATACAGAGGGACCTAGATAAATTAGAGGATTGGGCCCAAATAAACCTGATGAGGTTCAACAAGGACAAGTGCAGAGTCCTGCACTTAGGAAGGAAGAATCCCATGCACTGCTACAGACTAGGGACCGAATGACTAGTCAGCAGTTCTGCAGAAACGGACCTAGGGGTTACAGTGGACGAGAAGCTGGATATGAGTTGAGAGTGTGCCCTTGTTGCCAAGAAAGCTAATAGCATTTTGGGCTGTATAAGAAGAGGCATTGCCAGCAGATCGAGGGACGTGATCGTTCCCCTCTATTCGACATTGGTGAGGCCTCATCTGGAGTACTGTGTCCAGTTTTGTGCCCCACACTACAAGAAGGATGTGGAAAAATTGGAAAGAGTCCAGCGGAGGGCAACAAAAATTATTAGGGGGCTGGAGCACATGACTTATGAGGAGAGGCTGAGGGAACTGGGATTGTTTAGTCTGCAGAAGAGAAAAAATGAGGGGGGATTTGATAGCTGCTTTCAACTACCTGAAAGGGGGTTCCAAAGAGAATGGATCTAGACTGTTCTCAGTGGTAGCAGATGACAGAACAAGGAGTAATGGTCTCAAGTTGCAGTGGGGGAGGTTTAGGTTGGATATTAGGAAACAGTATTTCACTAGGAGGGTGGTGAAGCACTGGAATGTATTACCTAGGGAGGTGGTAGAATCTCCTTCCTTAGAGGTTTTTAAGGCCTGGTTTGACAAAGCCCTGGCTGGGATGATTTAGTTGGGGATTGGTCCTGCTTTGAGCAGGCGGTTGGACTAGATGACCTTCTGAGGTCCCTTCCAACCCTGATATTCTATGATTCTATGAAGACTCACACTTTAATATAACAGTATCGAAACAGGTTATAGTAAAATCAAGAATAAGTTTATTAACAAAGAACAGCGATTTAAGCAGTACTAAGCAAGTGAAAAAGAGACGGTACAGTTAGAAACAAAACAAAACACGCTTCCTAGTGCCTCAAACTTAATTTTAGCAAGTTACAATCTTTGCCTAAGCACTTTTGTCACTTACGCCAAGTTACCAGCATCTTTAGCCTTCCTGATCAGGGTATCCAACTTTCACAGGCTCAGAGGGTGCTGTCCCCATGTCCCTAAATGATGGATACTTAAAATGTCTTTTTGCTCCCCTTATATTACCCAAAGTCCATTGTCTCTGCCTGAAGAGCTGGGAATGCATCCTGGGGTGCAGACTCTATCCCTAGGTATATCTACTAAATTGTCTCCTTTGCTGCTTATTAGTTTGATGGCTTTGTTTACCCTGTATATAAATGTACTTTCATTGTCCTCTGTCAGTAATCAAGCCAGTCAATCACATAAATACACATTTCTTTATTTAGGGCTCCACCTCCCAAACACATTTTATGAACATATTTCCAGCACACACACAAAACTGTTTGTACATGGCCCGTATGTACATCACACAATTATTTTCAGGACTAGCATGTCACCAGTTTACATATGATACCTTACATGATACCATAGATACCCCCAAATCACTGCTGTCATAATATATAATGAGTGTGCCAGGCCTGATATGAGTTACAGTATGGTGGGCCCTCTGCCATCTGGCATTGATAGGGTTCCCAGAGTCACAATCACCATCTCCTTCTCTTCCTCCAACTGTTTTGCATGGAGTGAGGCAGGTGCCTAACTCATTCGCACAAGACATGACTTAGGTGCCCAAGACACTTGACTGCAGGAGATGGGTTCCCAGCTGTTGTTTATAAACAGAGGTGGGCACCTATCTCCAAGGGAGAGGCAGGGCTTAGGATAAACCCATGTCATCAGCATCTCCCATTGGCTAGTTTAACTAAGAAATCACCTAGTGCACTGACTTTTGTGTATCTCATTCTGAGGCACCTCTCTCTCTCCATTCACTGTATAGAAACCCTAGGTGACTTACTCAGGCTTTGTGGAGCCCCAAGATTTTAAAATGATTATCTACGTGCCTGAAAGCCTAAGTCCCTTTGTGGATCTGGGCCACAGTCTCGTCCATAACCCTTTCATAAGATCTGACAGACTTAGCAGTGATTGAGGACAGGATCCAGGGAATTTCTGGGGCTATCACTCCTCAAGATACATATTACAATGCAGGACAGGTTTAATAGTATTTGGCAAATGGGTAATTTAATGAATTTCCCCATTTTTAGGTGAATGATTTATCCTATGAACTCAGTATTCAATATGCACTAGAACACCGTGAGAGCTGCCATATTGCAAATAACAAAATTACTACAATGCGTCTGACGAAGTGGGTATTCACCCACAAAAGCTTATGCTCCAATACGTCTGTTAGTCTTAAAGGTGCCACAGGACTCTCGGTTGCTTTTTACAGATCCATACCAACACGGCTACCCCTCTGATAAAATTACTACAATGAATCACAAGGCAAATTGCTTAAGAAGTAAATGCCCCAGTCATAAGATCAGTTGGTGTTCTGAGAATGTAAGTGGTATTTATATGTGCACAATGAATGCGGAATTACTGTGCGGTATTTTTTTGTGTGTGTGCAAATATTGGGGTGTGCAGTTTTTTATATTTGATTTTCAGGGCCCATATACTGTCATTTTTCCTTACATGGAACTCTGAGAAGTCATTAATTCCTCACATGGATGATTGATTCATTAATATTGGTAAAGTCCTTGGAGCTTCTCAGATTACAGGCCAAATGCAACTGAAAAATAATGTATAATTCAATAGTGGTATTGGATAATACATTGTTATAATTATTTATCATCATTACCACCAAAAGGAAATTGTGCATAAAATGGATGTCAAGAAGGATAGTTCCCTGAATTTTGACTGATTTGTGCAATTATGAGAATCTAAAGTTAAAATCATTTTGTCCATTTGGGAAGAACCCCTGAAATGAGTTCCAGCACTTTAACCTAATGTCTTGTTCCCTCTTGCTTAAGATATAATGTTGAAAAACCAAAGTTTTCAGGGAAAGCATTCTTTGCTGATGGAATAATACACCTACAGCTAATATGAGTACTGCTGAAGTTCTCATATTGTCTCAAAGGGAAACTATTCCAGTTATTGAGACCTCAAACCTATTGTCAGATTTGCTTCATCACAAAGCCAATGGATTATGGTGTCATTGTTGCAACTGATGCCTCCATTACTAGCAATTACATTGGGTAACAGCCAGTCACGATATAAATATAATGGCCCAAATTCTGTTTTCAGTTACACCAGTACAACTATGAAGGAATTTTTTTAACAAAATCTACATTGTCAGACTAAGCTACACTGACAGTGTCTCTTTAATAACCTTTGTTTTCCATCTTTAACTATTTACACATAAATGCTCAGAAGTAAAAGTTCAGCAAATTTTGCAAAAGAACAAAAATAGGCTTCATAAATGACTTAAGATGACTGGAACTTCATATTGAAGGATCTGAGCCTGAGAAGGAGGAAGCTGCTACAGTTGTGCTGAGAGAGTCCAGCAGAGGGGAAATTTTTAGCATTGCTACATTTAAATCTAGACTGCTTGCCAAGTTCTCCAACTGGATGGTATGAGAGGGCTCTTGATCAGTAAAAGAAGGGGAATGCCATTATTAGTAATAAGATGAGTTAACTATCCATTAATTGGCTTTTTCCTAAAAGGAGTGTTCTGATCATAAGAATTTTTGTAAATGCTCTCTAGTTAGTAAAAAAAATTATCAGAAGTAGGAGTTTAAATGGCCTTCTGTGAAATAGCTGTGTTATCTCTTGTTTACAGTACATTCTGATACTGTCTTCTTAGCGCTGAAACAGACGGACATCTGAATATGTGTTACTCAGTTTGCTGAGATGATAGATTATGAAGCATTTCCCCGTCCTATATTCTGTATTAAAGTTTTCTTTATAAACACTAATTGCCTTCATCAAGGCTATCCTCCCAACTAGGATGTCAGATACAAATTATATTTATATTGAAATGCTTGTGCCTATATATGATTTTAACCAATTAATAGTTCTGACAAGAAGAAACTGTGGGTCAGATCCTCAGTAGAACTACTCCAGTTTATACCAGTTTAATCTAAATCTATGGTATTTAACATCCCCAAATCCTCAAGTTCTAAAACAACTTTTCTTCATGGTTCTCTTTAACCCTGCATGTTTTCCTGTATAGAGAATTTTTATGTTAAATAGCTTCAAAATTATAATTCCTATGGAAGCTGCTGCACTATAAGTAACTTTTGGTATTATTTAGACTTGCTCTAACTTATTATAATAAGGGCCCAATCTTGTAAATCCTCACTCATGCATCTAAGTAGTACTGCCATGAACAACGGTTTGCAGGACTGCAACTTTGATAAGTGGTCTTCTCAGGCCTTACACAATCCCACTGAAATCAGTGGAAAACGCCCTTTACCTTCAATGGAAGTTGGCTGAGACTCATTTACACTGTATGGTGGAGGTATTAATTCCACAGCTTCAGCAGTGTTTAAACCTTGTATCCCTTATCAGCGCGCAGACCCTTACACAATGGTTTTTGATCACCCCAAGGAATATTGACAGAGACTTAGATGCATTAACTTGTAATGCCTTTCCTCTAAATCTTTTTAAGCAATCTTGTAAATTCAGAGGCTCCATCTGAGAGCAAAGGCATAGTGACTTAAACCTTTGGACCTGTAAATTGCCAGTCTGAGGGGTAATAATTAGGCAAAGTGCATGGTGTTTGATGTACATAGCCACATTTTCTATAATATAGCCTCCTTTTTTGTAGGCATTATTCATTTGTGCCTTCTAAAAGGAAGACTGAGCCTCAGCCCTTTAAACCTGAACCTCCACCTTTTCTGAATTAACATGTAGTTAAATAAAATCTGTATTTTTAACTTTTTTAAATTAAAAAGAATTGTACTCTGGTGTTGGTTACGTTAAAAAAGACACCATTGAGTTCAATGGAAACTGGGACTGTCAAGCCATTACAAAAATTAATTGTGATTAATCTGCAATTTAAAAAATTTATTGCAATTAATTGCACGGTTAAACAATAGTAGAATACCATTTATTTAAATATTTTTGGATGTTTTCTACAATTTCAAATATATTGATTTCAATTACAATACAGAATACAAAGTGTACAGTGCTCACTTTATATTTATTTTTTATTACAAATATTTGCACTGTAAAAAAAGTTGAACTTACAAATGTAGGACTATCTAAAAAAAACCCTGCATTCAAAATAAACCAATGTAAAATTTTATAGCCTGCAAATCCACTCAGTCCTACTTCTTGTTCAGCTAATCGCTAAGAAAAACAAGTTTGTTTACATTTTGCAGGAGATAATGCTGTCTCCTTCTTGTTTACAATGTCACCTGAAAGTGAAAACAGGCATTCTTGTGGCACTGTTGTAGCCGAGGTCACAAGATATTTGCGTGCCAGATGCTCTAAAGATTCATATGTTCCTTCATACTTCAACCACCATTCCAGGGGCAGGGCCGCCCAGAGGGTGGGGCAAAGGGGGCAATTTGCCCCGGGCCCCGGGCTCCGCAGGGGCCCCCAAGAGAAGAGCGGAGGCTCCCGCCTCCGCCCCTCTCCTGGAGCCTCAGCGTCTCCGGCGGGGCCCCTGAGCCCCGCCCCGCTCAGAGACGATCCCGCCCCGGCCCCGGCCCCTTACCGAGCACGTCTCTGGCGGGGCCTGAGCTCCGTCCCGCTCAGAGCCGCGTGGTGAGCGGGGCGGGGCTGGGAGCTCCAACGGGGCCTGAGCCCCACCCCGCTCAGAGCGCCGTGGGGAGGGGGCGGAGCAGCTGCCTCCGCTCGGCGTGGAGCTCACAGCCCCGCCCCCTCACCACGCGGCTCTGAGCGGGACGGAGCTCAGGCCCCGCCGGAGACGTGCTCGGTAAGAGGCCGGGGCCGGGGCCGGGGGGTGGGAGCGGGACCCGCCGCCGCCGCCGCCGAAGCGCAGCCCGGTCTTCGGCGGCGGGGGGCCCCTTCTGTTCCGGGACCCGCCGCCTAAGTGCCCGGAAGGCCCGCGGCGGGGACCCCACCCCCCGGCACCGAATTACCGCCGAAGACCGGGCTGCGCTTCGGCGGCGGGTCCCGCTTCAGCGGTAATTCGGCGGCGGGGGGCTCCCGCCACGGGTCTTCGGGGCACTTTGGCGGCGGGTCCCGGAACGGAAGGGCCCCCCCGCCGCCGAAGACCCCGGGCCCCCGGAATCCTCTGGGCGGCCCTGTCCAGGGGACATGCATCCATGCTGATGATGGGTTCTGCTTGATCACAATCCAAAGCAGTGCGGACCGACGCATGTTCATTTTCATTATCTGAGTCAGATGCCACCAGCAGAAGGTTGATTTTCATTTTTGGTGGTTCGGGTTCTGTAGTTTCCACATCGGAGTGTTGCTCTTTTAAGACTTCTGAAAGCATGCTCCACACCTTGTCCCGCTCAGATTTTGGAAGGCACTTCAGATTCTTAAACCTTGGGTCAAGTGCTGTAGCTATCTTTAGAAATCTCATATTGGTACCTTGCATTTTGTCAAATCTGCAGTGAAAGTGTTCTTAAAATGAACAATATGTGCTGGGTTTGCTATAGCATGAAATATATGGCAGAATGTGGGTAAAACAGAACAGGGGGCATACAATTCTCCATCAAGGAGTTCAGTCACAAATTTAATTAACACATTATTTTTTTAAATGAGCATCATCAGCATGGAAGCATGTCCTCTGGAATGGTGGCCGAAGCATGAAGGGGCATACGAATGTTCAGCATATCTGGCACATAAATATCTTGCAATTCTGGCTATAAAAGTGCCATGCAAATGTAAATATCTATATTTGTAAGTTGCACTTTTAGGACAAAGAGATTGCACTTCAGTACTTGTATGAGGTGAATTGAAAAATACTATTTCTTTTGTTTACAAATATTTGCACGGTAAAAATGATAATAAAAAATAATATACACTGATTTCAATTACACAAAATACAATATATATGAAAATGTAGAAATCATCCAATATATTTAATAAATTTCAATTGGTGTTCTATTGTTCAACAGTGTGATTAATCACGATTAATTTTTTTTAATCATGATTAATTTTTCTGAGTTAATCACGTGAGTTAACTGCAATTAATCAACAGCCCTAATGGAAATCCTACATGCACACAAGAAGCCAGAATACAGACTGTCATTTATTTAAACTCTGTTTTATTTGTAGTGATGCAAATGTTTATATGGCCTGATTCACACTCGCTAATGCAAGGAGGTATATATTCCAGCTCTATGCACCAAAGAGTTCCTTGCACCATAGGCTTAATTCTCTCTAAGGTCTCACCTTGTTAATATGGTGCATTTCATACCCAGGGGCTCTAGGGTAATTTACAGGTTATGCCATATCATCCTCTCTAATAGTTCCCAATGAGGATGCAAAAGGAGTGGAAAACCTGTCCCCTTGCACTAACCTCCCACCCATGGACACCATGGAAGTTCCTTGTATAAATTTATTTGGGCTTCTGTGGACTTTCAGGGGCTTTGGTTAAGCAAAAAGAGAGTAGATCTAAGACAGTAACAACATTTTAGTAGAACCCCCTGATTTGATCCTGCAAACCTTCAGAAATTATAAGAAAATGATTCATGAATCATAGAAGATTAGTGTTGGAAGAGACCTCAGGAGGTCATTTAGTCCAACCGCCTGCTCAAAGCAGGACCAACCCCAACTAAATCATCCCAGCCAGGGCTTTGTCAAGCCAGGCCTTAAAAACCTCAAAGGATGGAGATTCCAGTGCTTCACCACCCTCCTAGTGAAATAGTTTTTCCTAATATCCAACCTAGCCCTCCCACACTGCAACTTGAGACCATTGCTCCTTGTTCTGTCATCTGCCACCACTGAGAACAACCTTGTTCCATCTTCTTTGGAATCCCCCTTCAGGTAGATGAAGGCTGCTATCAAATCCCCCCTCACTCTTCTCTTCTGCAGACTAAATAAGCCCAATTCCCTCCTAAGTCATGTGTCGTTGCCCTCCGCTGGACTCTCTCTAATTTTTGCACATCCTTTCTGTAGGGAAGGGCCAAAAACTGGACGCAATACTCCAGATGTGGCCTCACCAGTGCTGAATAGAGGGGAATAATTACTTCTTCGAGTGCTGTCCCTGTGGGTGCTCCACTCCAGGTGATGGTGCGTCCGAGCGCCGTTTTTCAGAGATCTTCAGTAGTAGTGCCTGGTCAGGACGTACGCATTCAGCTGCTGTCTCGCTGTCTCGTTAGAGTCTGCCTGAGCGCGTGCATCCCGTGCACCCCTCAGTTCCTTCTCAATCGTCCTCAGCTGAAGACGGGACTCGGGGCAGTGCTGATCCTCTCCCCTGGTTTCTAAAGGAAACAATTACAAAAAACATAGAAATAGTTAGTTTGTAACATCCCAGTTGTTTCCCTTCTTTTAGAATAGTTACTTAATTTAAAAAAAAATTCTTCAAGTTTGTCTCCCGCTAAGATACTTTCTCCTGGCATTCTTAGCGCAATAATGCCAGGGGCTTCAGGAGTCAAGAAATGTGCTTCCTGTCAGGACTCTATGCCAATGTCTGATGGACACTCATGTTGTGTGAAGTGCCTTGGCGAGACACATGTCCCTACCAAGTGTGTCCATTGCACAAGCCTCAAAACCAGGGCTCGTCGTGACAGGGACCTGCGGCTGAAAATGCTTCTCATGCAGAAATCCCTGCAGCCGCCTCTGGACAGGGCAATGGCAAACCCTCTCCCTCATACTCCCCGGCCAGGTCCAAACCAATTGGAAGCATGGCTTCACCCTCTCAGGCGAAGAGGCAGATAGCCCAACTGTCTCCATGCAGAGACTTTCACAAGGGTAAAGGGTCTCCTGTGAGAACCTTACCCTCAGAGCTGACAACACCGAACGCAGGTGCCTCCAACCGTCCCAGCACCTCAGCCATGGCTCCTGCGGAGCGCAGAGGCAGGGACCCGACCTCCCGTACCAGGAAGGTCTCCTCAGCACCGGTCCCCTGGGCACCGAAAATAGACCCGGTTCCTGCTGCTCAGATAACAGCAGCAGACCTCCCACAGGGTGCCTACAAGTGGCCTATGGCACCGGGAAAAGTAAAACAAAAGTCTGTGCACACCTCTGAGCACAGATTGCGCGCAGCAGAATCACAGACCAGGGAGCAGCAACAACAGTTCCTCAGTCAGGACAACCTCTCAGTGGCACCTGAGCCTAAATCTCTGCTCCTGCACACACAGTGCTCACTCTTTGACCAGCCATTCTCCCCCCTGACCTGGCTACCTTTACTGACAGCGAGCCTGATATGCAGCAGCAGGCAGAGTTCTCCCCACCTGCCTCTCCTCCTCCACCAGAACCTTTGGCACCTCAGGTCATGGCTCACAACCACCAGCTTCAGTTTCCCTACTTCACCCCCTGTGGGTGGCACCTAACTTTTCTTATCTGATGCCTTGGCCTCACTGGTACCCTTGACCAGCTCCTACTGCCACTCGCCCTCATGCTTCTTCCACCAGACCACAAGCTCCTTCTGTGCTTCTATCTCCAGCTCCATCTACTTCTAGAGTGCCTGAACCTCCTCTGAAGAGGTGGGCTATGGACCATACCCTGATTCACCAACTCCTAACTCTCCATCAGCTCCAGATGGAGCCCTCAATGCCTCCGCCTCCACAGAATGTGGACGACTTTAAACAATTCCAGGAACTTTTCAAGAGGGTGGCACTCAGCCAAGACATCCCTTTAGAGGAGGTCCAGGAAACACAACACAGACTCCTCAAAACCCTCCAACCCTCTGCTCCCTCAAAGATCACGCTTCCCATAAATGAAGCACTGCTAGAACCAGCTGAAACTCTCTGGCGGACCCCAGCCTCTATCTTACCAACTTGCAAAAAGGCTGAACATAAATATTACGTTCCTGCTAAGGACACAGACTTCTTATTCTCTCATCCACAACCAAATTCTCTTGTAGTGGATGCAGTGACACACAGGACGAAACAGCCACACTACCAGCCCACCCCGCAAGACAAGGACCTCAAACACTTTGATCTCTTGGGACGCAAGGTTTATACCTCCTCCATGCTGCAGTTCAGAATTGCAAACTATTCCGTCCTACTTGCAAGCTACGACTTCGATAACTACAATAAACTCTTCGATTTTACCTCCCATATCCCAGAGACAGGAGAGCAGACTTGAAGTCAGTCCTCGTCGAGGGTCAATTGGTCTCCAGAATGGCCCTACAACCATCTCTAGACATGGCGGACACAGCAGCCCGCACTACTGCGACTGCAGTGGTTATGCGCAGATCTTCCTGGCTCTCTGCATCCAGTATCCCCAAAGACCTGCAGACCAAAATGGAGGACCTCCCCTTTGATAAAGATAAACTCTTTTCCAAGAAAACTAACAAAGTCCTTCACACCATGAAAGACTCTAGAGCGACCCTGCGTACCTGGGTATCTACCCATCCCTTCCCAGGAGACAACGGTATCAACCTTATCGGAGGCCATACACACAACAATATCACCGACCTCAGCCCAGACCATAAAATATACGTAGAAATCGCCCTAGACCTCCTAGGCTCAGACAAAACCAAGTGCAAACAGCTACCTCCCACCCATCGGGAAATAAACAACAATTTTGAAGCGTTGGTTAAGGGTCTGCATGACCACCCCTTGGCTCCACCACCTACTTGACCATTTGGCCACTACCTCCAGGTTTTCCACCATGCCTTGCAGCAGATTACACAGGACTGTTGGGTCCTGGAAATAGTCCAGTCCAGTTACTCTATCCCTTTTATATCCTACCCTCCTACCCTTCCCCCTTCCCTGTCCCTCTTCAGGGACCCCTCTCACGAGCACCTACTTCACGTAGAAGTGGCTCATCTTCTACAGCTAGGTGCAGTGGTACCTGCGCCAACACAACATCGAGGAAAATTTTTCTACTCCCACTACTTTCTGACCCAGAAAAAGACCGGGGGATGGAGGCCTATACTAGATCTATGCCGACTGAACATATTCGTAAGGGTACAGAAATTCAAGGTGGTCACACTGGGCTCAATAATATCTGCGCTGGAACAAGGGGACTGGTTCACAGCCCTCGACCTACAGGACACCTATTTTCATATATCCATTCATCCAGCCCACAGACGCTACCTACGATTCACAATCGGACACGACCATTTCCAATATAGGGTACTCCCTTTTGGACTCTCCACAGCACCGAGAGTATTCTCCAAGACCCTAGCTGTAGTCGTGGCCCACCTCCACAGACACAGGATCCCCTACCCTAGACGATTGCCTCATCAAAGGCAACTCATACGACGAGACGCTACAAGCCACCCATCTCCCTTTTCCACGGCTTAGACCTGCAAATAAACATCCAAAAATCCACCCTGACACCTACACAGCAGATTGAATGCATTGGAGCTCACCTGGACTCAAAGCCTCACTCCCACACAACAGATTCCTCACTATCAGACATCTCATACACATGCTCTCTGTTCGTCCCAGGATACAGGCAAGAATTTGCCTACAGCTCCTTGGCCACATGGCAGCCAACACCTTCGTGGTCAAGTACACGAGGCTGCACATGAGATGTCTTCAGGGCTGGCTCAACTCCAACTCCAAACCCAGCAGGCACAGCCTCTGCACGCTGCTGACTCCTCCAGCGAACATACTAGCTTCCCTACAATGGTGAACAAGACCAGAGAAACTCTGCACAGGCGTTCCCTTCCAGCAACGATCCCCGGCGCTCATGCTCACCACGGACGCTTCCCTGATTGGTTGAGGAGCGCATCTGTGGGGACATACAGCTCAAGGCTGCTGGTCCATGCCAGAGAAACGTCTGCACATAAATCTCCTAGAGCTCAGAGCAGTGGGACACACCTGCCTTCATTTTCTTCCCCTCATAAAGAACAAATCTATCCAGGTCCTAATGGACAATATAGCATGTATGTTTTACATCAACAGACGGGGGAGCACGATCGCACTCCCTATGCATGGAGGCCATCCGATTGTGGAATTGGTGCATTCAGCACCACATACAAATTATTGCTTTGTACCTACCCGGCACTCAGCAGACACTTCTCCACAGAAGTGGAATTGCACCCTGTGATACTACAACAGCTCTTCTCCCACTGGGGCACCCCATCAATAGACTTCTTTGCTACAACCCAGAATCGCAAATGCCACCTATTTTGCTCCAGAGCAGGATTCGGGACTGCATCCCCAGGAGACACGTTCCTCATCCCATGGAACAGCTCTCTCATGTACGCCTTTCCACCGATCCCTCTGATACACAGGGTCCTGCACAAGATCAGAGACGACAAGGCCTGGGTCATACTTATTGCCCCGGCTTGGCTGAGACAGACATGGTATCCTTACCTGCTCCACATGTCCTCCCGTCCTCCATGGACTCTTCCCAACAGACCAAATCTGCTTTCTCAGGACAATGGGCGGATTATTCACCCTCAGCTCCAGAAACTCCACCTGACAGCATGGTTCCTTCACAATTCCAGACCCACGAACTAGCCTGTTCTGAGCAAGTCCAATATGTCCTCCTGCATAGTAGAAGACTCCACTCGTAAAACTTACCTGCAGAAGTGGAAGCGCTTCTTCCTGTGGTGCTCAAATAAACACTTAATGCCCCATACTGTGACCCTCCATAACATCCTAGACTACCTCCTGAATTTGAAACAGGACGGACTTTCGCTCAGCTCCATCAGAGTACATCTCGCGGCCCTCACCACCTTCCATGATTCGCTAGATGGCTATTCACTCTTTGCCCACCCCACTATAAAACGCTTTCTCACGGGCCTACAAAATCTCTACCCTGAGATTTATCCATCAGCAGCTGCATGTAATCTCAACCTTGTTCTTCGCAGTCTTATAAAACCCCTATACGAGTCCTTAGTTACCTCATCTCTTCTTCACATGTCCATGAAAGTAGCCTTCTTGGTTGCTATAACATCAGCAAGGAGAGTAGGGGAAATAAGCGCCCTGATGGCCTACTCTCCCTACACAACCTTTTCTAAAGACAAATTTACCTTGTGACCACTCCCTAAATTTCTCCCTAAGGTAGTATCCACCTTCCACCTTAACCAACCAATATACTTACCTACATTCTATCCCAAACCTCATGAGACTCCGCCCAAGGTGACTCTGCATACTCTCCATGTCAGACGAGCAATAGCCTTCTATTTAGACAGGACTAAGTCATTTCATAAGTTTTTGCGACTATTTGTCTCCACTACCGAGAGATCGAAGGGTGCAGCTATCTCTAAGCAATGCCTTTCCAAGTGAATCTCTGACTGCATCAGATCCTGTTACTGCATTCAGAATGCTCAACCGCCCAAAGGCATCAGCACTCATTTTACTCGAGCTATGTCAACATCCGTTGCCTTCCTCCATAACGTACCCATCCTGATATCTGAAAAGCGGCAATGTGGTCATCTGAACACACATTTACCAAACACTATGCTATCACTCAGGATACCACGGCAGACACCATAGTAGGCCATACAATACCATTTACAGTACTCACTGCCGCAACTCCAAAGTCCCACCAGCCGTAGTGGGTTCCACTCCACATTCACCTGGAGTGGAGCACCCACAGGGACAGCACTCGAAGAAGAAGAGAAAGTTACTCACCTTACAGTAACTGAGGTTCTTCGAGATGTGTGTCCCTGTGGGAGCTCCACTCCCTGCCCTCCTCCCCTCTACTTTGGAGTACTATTCTGACTTCTCCACAGTAGAGAAGGAACTGAGGGGGGTGAGGGACACGCGCACACAGGCAGATTCTAACGAGACCGCCAGACAGCAGCTGAGTGCATGCGTTCCAACCAGACACTGCTACTAAAGATCTCCGATCAACGGCGCCATGATGCACCATCACCTAGAGTGGAGCACCCACAGGGACACACATCTCGAAGAACCTCAGTTACTGCAGGATGAGTAACTTTCTCTTCCCTCGATCTTCTGGCAATGCTGCTTAGTCCTACTGAAGGCACTGGGATTACTCATGTGAGCAAGTTTATTCTAACACTGTTTTAATGCTGATACTAGCAGTGCTAGAGTTAACTAGCAATGAGTTATACAAACTCCTGTTCCATGAGTAGAAAGCCACTCTGTAGAGGGGAGGAGGTGTCCAGCCCTGTGTGAGCAGGGAGATGATGGATTATGTGGAAGAAAGTCTTCACCTTCAAGGAGTTTAATTTTCTGCCCAACTTTGGTTATGGCAATGGGTTATTCTTTGGTATGTCAGGTTCTTGTCACAGTCCAATTCCGAGTAGACAGGTATTTGAATTACGAAAGCCACCACTGCAAATGGCACTAACTGGCACCCTGTTTGGAACTTTCATTAGAGAGGTGAAGGACTGAACAGGCCATGGAGGCTGAACTACGCAGTCACCCTTCGAGGTGGTCATCCAGAACGAGGCATGAGGCACAAGTGGGAGCAACAGCATGAAGCTTGCCCTGCCACAATGTGCTTGTTCTTTTATAAATCCTGACAAAGGACTGTCTCATTTCCAGGGCTGTCAGTCTAGCACAGGGGTGGGCAAACTATGACCGAGGGGCCTCATCCGGCCCTCCAGATGTTTTAATCTGGCCCTTGAGCTCCCGCTGAGAAGCGGGGTCCGGGGCTTGTCCTGCTCCGGCACTCCAGCCAGGGAGAGGGGTTGGGGCTTGCCCCACTCCGCGTGGCTCCCCGAAGCAGCAGCATGTCCCCCCTCTGGCTCCTGTGTGTAGGGGCAGCCAGGGGGCTTTGCATGCTGCTCCTGCCTCAAGCGCCCCACAGCTGGAGGTGAGCACCATCCAGAGCCTGCACCCTCGACTCCCTCCCGCACCCCAACCCCCACCTCAGCCCTAATCCCCCTCCCACCCTCTGAACCCCTTGGTTCCAGCCTGGAGCACCCTCCTGCACTCCCAACCCCTCATCTCCAGCACCACCCCAGAGCCCACACCCCCAGCCAGAGCCCACACCCCAACCCCCAATTTTGTGAGCATTCATGACCCGCCATACAAGTTCCATACTCATTTGTGGCCCTCAGGACAAAAACTTTGCCCACCCCTCATCTAGCACCTAACACAAACACTAATTTCCCATGAAAAATGAAAATTAAAACAGTAATTTTTTGGGTAATATTTCATGCTAGGCCTCAGCTGTGTCCAATTGTGGTCACTAATGTATAGAAAGGATGATGAGAAACTGGAAAGGATCCAGAGGCAAGTGACAAAAATGATCAAAAGGATGGAATGCAAGCCATCTGAACAAAGGCTGAAGAAACCGGGTATATGTAAAATAACTGATAACTCCCTAGGAGGAAAACAACAATGGACAGCATGAACATGTGCTGGAGATATTTTCACCTGCAAAATTTTTTCAAGTAAACAATTATGAAACAAAGGATGTATAGAGCCTTAATTTTCATTATTTGGTTTATAGTAGCACATAGAGGGCCCAACCTCCAGGCATTGTACAAACACAACTAAAAGATGGTCCCCGGTTCTTGTTACTTTCTCTGTTGCAACCCCCTTTTTTCTCCACAACTGACCAAAAGTGAAATGAAGTGAAGAAAAGAAAGCATAGGTTCCAACTCTTGGGGAGAGTAGTGACAATTTCAGCTTAGTGGCATTGTTTGCACAAGTTTCACACTAGTATATTAGGCAAAGGGATGTACTTCTGGTACAAAAAGTAATATCAAAGTTATGCAAGTATTTAGAATGTGTACAGGATCTACTGTAGATAAGTGCATATTCGGTGACCAAATAAGAGTCATGAGGATTTCTTTTTTTAAATACAAACAGAATGCACTCACAATCTTTAGTTATTCATCAACATTTATGGAGACTGATTGGTTATCAGGCACCAAAATGGGAATTCTGGTTTGGAGCTGTCAAGAGAATAGGTTTGATAGCACTGATATGCTTGTGGCTAGATAAAGATGCATAGCTGCTGTCAATGATTCACTGTGTGACATTTGCCGTGAATGTTTCTTGAGTCTGGGGGTATCTAGATGTCCAGGCATCTCTGTAAAAAGGCCAACTTTGTTACTCCTTTAAAAGTAAATGCAAACCTAATGGAAGCAGAGAATTGGGAACACACACACATTCATACACAAGAAAGAAATGCTGGAGCTCTTTGCAGCAGAGGTGTCATTTCTGCTTACACAAAAAAGAGGTGGGAATTTTCCATTCTATTCTATGTACTGAGAGTGAGACACAATGGCAAGTGTTCTCTGTTGTCTGTAGTTCAAATGAGGAAGAAGAAGAATCATTTTCCACTTGTATCACTATCAATATGGGATGCACCACTTATCAGTCACCCAGAGTGCAGTGTTTTGTTTTTCTTTGATGAACATGAATGAGCCCCAGTAAAGTATCAGGCATTATGAATCATTGTCCTGCACTTTGGGAGGTGAGATTGCTGATGAGGCAAATATAAGGGGAATGTCTCCACTGGCTGAGCTGTTAGAAATCAGTAAATACCCCGGAATTCTTTTGACCCAGTCTCTATTTGTTTTTGGCCAGATCATTAGCCAGAGACATGAACAGGTAATCCTTTCTCTTTATCCTTATGCAGGGAGCTCAAGGAAAGAGCAAATTAAGGGCATTTCACTTTGGGGTAGACCAGGTCTCCTTTTCAGAGACTGAAAGACTGATTGAGGCTGATCCCCAGGTGAGCCATGACCAGAAACAAATGTTTGTGGAATATCTGCAACTGCATGTGTAGTGGTGTTAGTTAACTCAAGTTAATTGGTAATTAACTCTCATTACAGCAGGACCAAAACTGCTAATCTAGACAAGGCCTGTTTGTGATCTCAGGCAAGTCACTTAGGCCTCAATCCAGCAAAGCATTTAAGCATTTTGACATCCTCGGATCAAAGGCACAAAATTAATGATGATGATTATAATTAAAGAAATGTCAGATGGCTCTCTTGTGTAACAAAGAGGTGGGGTATTTTCCCATTCTATTGCTTCATTGTAAAATCATTTTGAAAAATTTGCATTGTGCTATGCATACCATAAATTATTTTTTATTTAAATTGAAATGTGGAGCATTCTTCTGTGATTTTAGTACATGTAACATTATTGCCAAAAAAAGAACAGTAGGTTTGTCTCATATACACATTCAGACAAAATTAGGGTGACCAGATGTCCCTTTTTAAAGGGATAGTCCCGTATTTAAGCCCTCCTGCATGTGTCCTGACTTTTTCATTAAAATGGGCAAATTGTCCCATATTTTCTGCCTCCCCCCCATCAGTAATGGTGGGTCCTGCTGCCTGCCGGATCCCTGCTCATTAGCTACGCGCCCACCAGCAGTGAGTGGACGGGGTGTCCAGTGGCTGATGATGGGCGTGGGTGTGCAAGGCTGGTGGCAGGGCAAAGCTGCAGCGCGCAGTGCTGGCTGCTCCCCATGCTGGTCCATCAGCACAGCCCCCGCTGCATGCCAGCTTTCAGCCAGCAAGGCCTCATCCCCTGTCCCAGTTCCAGACGGTGCTGGCTGCACTCTGCGGTGGCTGGTGAATGCCTGCAGGCGCCAGGAAGCGGCCAGTTACGTGTCGCCTCTGCTGCCCACCCATCAGCTCTCTACATGCTCCCCCCTCGCTGTCCTCTCCCTGCTTTTCCCTTTACCCCACCCCGCACCAGCCCTGCTGCTCCTTCATATCCCCCGGAGCGGGGCACGTCCCACTCCCAGCGCTGGGCAGAGAACCAGCCCCTGGTTGGAGCGCTCAGCTCACCAATAGCCTGGCTGGCGGCAGGCTCCTTCCTTCCCCTACTGCCTCTGGCTGGGCCAGCAACCCAGGAAAGCTCAAGACCCTCTGGCCTGGGGCGCTGGCCAGGAGGAGCCGAGCCCCGCATGTGCCAAAGCCCTGCACAGCGCTGGCACGGGGAAGCCTCTCCGCCCCTCAGTTAAGCTCTAGAGTGGTGGTGGGGAAGCGATTCCCAGCATGTTCACACCCTTACCCTGCAGGCTCCACAGCAGCCCCCCAGGCAGCAGCTTAGCACCCTTTTCACCTGCCCCCGGGTCCTGCCCCCCAGGGATTGCAGAGCTGCTCCGTCCCCTAGGCACCCTCTGCTGCTGAGCCACCTCTCTGGTTGGGTTCACTGAAGCCCCTGCAGTCAGGTTCCCTGGGCCCTGGTGCACAATGCATCCTTAGGGCTTAACCCCTTTCTGCCCGCACTGTAGCTGGGGACAGAAGGTGGCTTGGTTATGTCGGTGGCCAGCAGCCTGGAAGTGTTAGCTGCCTTTCAACGCTGTGTGGGCAGGAAGGGACAAGCTGCTTCTAGCCACAGGGGAAGGAGGGAAAGAGATGAGCTCTGCAAAGACATGGGCCAGGTCATCCCTTCCCCTGCCCCGCCTCCGCTGTGGCTGGAAGCAGCTCCCGTCCCCTCCCTCCTGCACAGTGCGGAAAGGCTGCTGCTGGCCACAGTCTGGTGTGAACCCTGGCAGAAATCAGGGGGGAGGGGCATGTGACCCTGTGTGCCCCCCCACACATTGCCTCGGGAAGACACGGTGCCAGGTACCAGGAGAGGTGGGTCCGTCCCGGGGGCCCAGCCAGGCATGGGGGGCAGAGAGCACTGGGCAGGGAAGGTCAGGTTGTTCAGTCACTTCCCGCAAGTGAGAGAGGTGTATGAGAGTGTGTGTGTGTGTGTCACCTCTCCCTGTGTGAACCCTAAAGTCTTAAAGATAGGAAGGTAAATAAAAAGAATCCAACTACTCAGTATTTCTTTTTAACGGGCTCAGTCAACTTGATGCTAATTTGAATGTTTGTACAGCATAGTTCTGATTGATTGCCATTGAACTTGCTTGAATATGAGTAATGTTACCAGGTGTCCCATATTCAGCATAGGGAAATATGGTCACCCTAGACAAAATGAATCAGATGCTTGATTTATAAGGAAAAAACAGATGAAATCATACAAATATTTCTCCTTTGAACAGGGTCTGATTTAGAAATTGGGGTATGTTAGGTATTCACAGAATTTTAACTATGACATTAATAATATTTTGAGCTCTCATAAAGAGATTCCATTTCAGGTAGCAGGTCATGAGGAACAATCTGGGTAGTTATTACTCCATACATATGGCTGAAACTGTTAGTGCTATGAATGTTTCAAATCCAGAACATTCCCTTACCACAGAAAAAGCACGTGGGGAAGGAATCTGGGATGAGGAAGTCTCCACAAAGATTTCTTCAAGAGGTGCCCTGAACCTCATTACATCAAGGGCCCTTGTGTTTGCTTGGTTTGATTGGTTGGCTTTTGGGACGGGGGAAGATTTCAACATTTTATCGAAGTACTGTATGTGTTTGAAGCATCACTTCTGAGCATGTTCAGCTGGCATCTGCTAAGACTTCAACAGAGAAAGTCATGCCCACTTTGTGACAGTTTTGCACATACTCTGTCCAGCCTGATGCTCCCAAGAAACTGCTGCTCTTAGGCTGCTGCTGGGACAGTTTGCAAATCGAAAATGGAAAATTCCACCAAAACAAGAAAAAAAGCAACCATGTACTAACCTCAAATACAGGATAAGATTACACATGTGAAAAAAAATACATCCTTAGTTTTTGGGGTATCACCACAATTTTAACAATATTCTGCAAATCATAAATTTTCATGCTTTAAAAATGTTTTTTCTCTCCATTACAAATAAGTCATCAAAGTGGAAACTTACGTGCTATTGCCTTGTTAACACAGCCTTGCAGAAAACATTTGCTAGTGAACTAGTAATCGTAGCAAAGATAAGACTCCACCCTTTTCACATTGCATTCGCCTTACTGACATAGGAGTCTATATGTGACAACTTAACTACTAAAAATATTAAGTACAGGCCATTTTTCAATTTAAGAAAACAAGGAAATTAAATTGGGGGGGGGGGAACAGCCTTAAGCTAATTTTAACATGGCTGGATAAAAATCACAAAGTTAGGAAATGCAAGCGTTAAAGTTCTAACCACAACAATCATTCAGCCACAGGTATGTATTATTACTCTTATTTGTGAAGACCTGTCCATGCAAAATGTATCATACACAAAGACCATTGAGCCATGCGGAAACCCACTGAAGTCTGTAAGGATCTGCCCAGGCCTAGCAGTCCACTTGGACATTTGACCCACACACCACAAGTTGCAGGATCAGGGCCTACAACTGAACCATCAAGCCGTTTGCATACTCAAACTGCATGATCATGTGACAGACTTTATGTAGCCCTTGTCCTTCTGTATACCACCTCCTCCCTAATGTTTATTGCCCTTGGTCATCATCTAATACTAGGTTGTAAATTCTTGCAGGCGGAGATCACTTCTTCCCATTTTGCCTACCACACTTCTGGGTGTTTTCAAAATAATAGAGTGTAATAAAACTGACTCCCACTGAATTCCCTGGGTAGGATTAAAATGCAGAGCAATATGCTAGTGTTTGTTGTAAAGTATGTGCCACAAAACAAAGGGTATGTACCTTTGTTAAAATTGCTTTTTGGAACCTTAAATTTTGCATTGTCTGCTGTTTTGTAATTTTTATCTGTGTCACCTTAAGACTGCATTAACCTAAGTCTGTGCTTTCTATATACATACTTAGCAATGGTCTGTATGGGACTTGGTCCATACTTTGTAAAGCTCTTTTGTGTTCCCTTCAGGATGAAAGGTGTTATATAAATGTAACGAATGATTATGATGTCATTACAATGGAGCAATCAAAGCCCCAACCTTTTGGAACATAATTAGCTCAATATATTACACAGTTGCTGTTAACAATGATTTTGTTTCAATTATGTCAGCACTTCTATTATAACCCACTTTTTTCATGAATTTATATTACTCAGAAAAAGTAGTTCATTATAGTCTGAAAGCTGGCAGAGGAAATTATAGGCTAGAGAAATTTTTTTGAAAAGAAATTTTTAAAAATAGCAGTATCTATTTTTAAACTCAGAGTAAAAAAATATAACTTGGTTTTTGCACTAGTACTGCTCAGAATTGACACCATTGATCTGGTAATTAACCATACCATAATCACTATGGGTATTATGAAAACCAGACTTTTAAATGTGTAAGGACTTTAAAGTTTAAAGTGTTTGACGTAGCTATTTTTCCAAAAGAATTTTCATGATACTACTTATTTCTTCTGTAGCAAAGAAAAGTATCAATATCCCCATTTTATAGATAAGACACAGAAGGAAGGAGAGGTAAGGTGACCTGCCCCGGTCACACAGATGATCAGTGACAGAGCCAGAAATAGAGTCCAGGTCTGTTGACTCCCAGTTCAGTGCTGTGGCAACTGGGCCACAGTGCATCCTAGCAAAATTGTCTAAGACATTAAGGCCCCAACCCTGCAAACACTGATGGAGCTAGACACACAGTGTCAAGTTAAGTACATGCGTAAGTATTTACAGAATTAAGGTGGAAGACTGTTTTCTGCTCTCACATGTGTGCAGTAGTTTTTTGTGTCATGCATGGTAAGCAAGGTACAGACGCTCCCCGACTTATGCAAGCGTTCTGTTCCGGAACACCTTGTGTAACTCAAATTTTGCGTAAGTCGGAAATGTATACCTGACCATTATGCCAAAAAAAAAAAAAAGGTCCATCTAGATACCACAGTGGTGAGCGTGGTATATAGAATAAAATTCAGTGAAGAAAGGCATACTTACTGATAATGTTTGTTAATATTTATACAATACTTTGATGATATAAGGTGCTATACACATGCTGAATTATTTATTAATTATTATTATTATTATTAGAAAAGCAAGTCCAGAAACCTAAGTGCAAGCCAAAGTTTCCTGCATGGTACCAACCAAGCACACAAAATTGGTCCCAGAGAAAAGAGCCTTATGATTCTCAAAAAGCAGTTCTTGGTTTGCAGCCAAACATTGAGATACAGGTTGAGTCAGAGAACAGTAAAACTATAACCCACAATTCCCAAGAAAGAACAATTACCTTTATGAGATAGGGACATATGCTTTCCTCTGTAGTAAAAAAATAATATGCATGCACATACATAGAGAGAAAGAGCTAAGATCTGCAAAAAATTTACTCTGCAAATAAGCTGCATGTGTTTTTACAAAAGTGGCCTATCCTGCAAACCTTTCCTCTTGCAGATGTTTTCACTGGCCAAGATTTTCAAAAGTGACTAGTGATTTTGAGTACCTAATCTGAGACACCTTAGAAGGGCCTAATTTTCAGAGAGTGCTGAGCATCCTCCTCAGAAAATCAGGCCCCTCTTAGGTATCTCAAGCTGAGCACTCAAAATTACTAGTTAATTTAAAAAATCTTGGCTCTTGACTTCAATGGGATGACGTGGGTAAGTAAGAGTTCAAACCAACCAGCCATGTAAAATTTGTATTGTAGAAACCACCTGGGTGTGAGGCTTGCTCATACATCCTCTGGAGAGATTAAATACCTGCAGATATTACACCAGATTGTGGCACTGAGATTTGTTTGGGGTATGGGGCAGGGCATCAGGGAACTGATTATGACTCCCTCACACCTTGAGCCAGTCTGCCACAGCCCTAATCCCAATATAGGCTAGAACTGCCTATCAGTTCAAGGGACCATATGTCAGCTGAGAATTCTTGGAAAATATTGTGGTCTGGCTCTACTCCATTTGACCCTCTACGCTGGGAGGGTGAGGGAAGGCTGGCACACTGGATGAACCCCCCAAATTGGAAGATACAGGGACTTTTTCTTCCCTTTGAGCCACAGGAGCAGGCCAAAGAAAAGAAAGTCATGTCAAAGAATCTGGCTCAGTGTGCTGGAGACAATACAGAGGAATGCAGTACTAGACAAACTACTATGGCAGCAACCATAGTAGGTGGCCGTTATACGTTATGCGTAGAAATGCAGCAAGCTTTTATGAAGCTTGTTGTAGCCTGAGATGAAGCCCAAATACCTCCACCATTTACAGATGGCCTTTTTTATGCTTATATAGCCACTGAAACATGTATATGTTGGTCACACTAGCTACAGACTTCTGCTGATTGCAAGTTAATGATGCTCAAATTAGCAATAAGGTGCTATTAGTTTTCTGTAGTAACTTAAGTGGGAAAACAGTGTAATTCTTTGGGTTTTGCCTTGATTCTTCCCTTATTTTGCCAGGCAACTTTACTTCTGGAGTGTGCAGATCTTTTTCAGATCTTTATGGGACTATCTCTGTGTTTTTGGATAGCTTAGCACCAAGGAGAGGTTTTTACCTGTGTGTCTGTGGGAGGTTTCTAATGAGTAACTATGCTTTTTGGCATGTGAGTACATGGCTCATAGTAAGCTTCCAATATTCTGGGCAGAAATAACTTACTACTGGCAGAAATTAGCACCTCCAGGTGGGATGGTATAAATGTTTCAGTGGAATCCTAAGTATACTGTGGCCATCTGCTAATGACTGGTGTGTGGGCTGCCTCAGATTAAAAAGGGCTTGAAAAAGCTTGCTGCATAATTACAGACACCCTGTACAGATGCCCTATTCCAGATGATGCCATATATGTAATAATGCAGTGAACTGCATCTTCCCACAGCAAGTATCTCTGGTGTTTGGCTTTTTCCAGAGTTAGTTCTAGTCATACTTAGTACTGGTTTCTATAATGTTTCTCCTCTTGACCAGATGGCTTGCTGTGTAAGTTGGTCAGTCATTTTTATAGTAGATTCTTGTGGATCTTTGCCCTTTTCATGCTTCTATTGCAAAGGGAGAATACACGGCCATGAGTGAGTATACAGTGAGTTAAAATTCAGCTTAGGAAGGTTTAAGGGACTCAGTCATGACAAAAATCATATTCAAAAATATTCTTGCCTATTTCATTAATAGAATTTTTTATTATTAAAGCTGGAATAATTTAAGTAATGTGATTCACCTCTAATCATGTACTGCCTTCTGTTTATTTACTTTTTGCATTTCCTTTGAGCCCTGATTCAGCAAGGTAATTAAGCACATGCCTAACTTTAAGCATGTAAATGGCCCCACTGATGCCACGTGCTTAAAATCAGGTATTAAGTACCTTGCTGCATCAGGGCCTCATCTTGGACAATGAAACAATTTCATTGCCCATTCCATTTTTTATTCCAACATAATGACAAATGGGACGATTTTGACGAAACCTGAGCCTTGAGCAGGAAGAAAGGAGCAAAGTATGATAGTCCGGAGACATTATAAGAGCCATTATAGATACTGCAGATCCTCAGCTGGTGTAAATCCCAGGAAGTTGGGTTGACTTCAATGCCAAGTTACACCAGTTGAGGATCTGTCAAACTGTACTTAAGAGTAGTGAGTGCCTGACAATAAGAACTGTGTGAATGATTTTTGTCTGAGTATGGGGGAGGGATAGCTCAGTGGTTTGAGCATTGGCCTGCTAAATCTAGGGTTGTGAGGTCAATCCTTAAGGGGGCCACCTAGGGATCTGGGGCAAAATCAGTACTTGGTCCTGCTAGTGAAGGCAGGGGGCTGGACTCAATGACATTTCAAGGTCCCTTCCAGCTCTAGGAGATTGGTATATCTCCAATTATTACCTTTTTATCCATTGCTGGCAAAGAAGGGTGTAGCTCAGGCAGGTATAAAGGCCTTTGACTTTGGAAAGATGCAAACAATGAGGTTTCAGAGGAAAGCTATAGAAACAGCTCCAGTTCCTTGTACTTAGAATGACAGAGAACAAGAAGGGAGCCAGTTCTGTTTTGTTTTTGTTTGTCTGAATGCTCTCTGTGTAAGACTGAGAGCCAGGCCGCCCAGAGTATACAGGGGGCCTGGGGCAAAGCGGGGGAGCTGCGGCACTTGTACTCCCCCGGCGATGGTCCGGGTCTTCAGCATTTCGGCAGCGGGGGCCCTTTAGTCACTCCGCATCTTCAGCAGCACTGAAGGGCCCCCGCCGCCGAAATGCCGACAAAGACCTGGACCGCCGCCGGACCAAGGCTCGCGGGGCCCCTGTTGTGCCCGGGGCCTAGGGCAAATTGCCCCACTTGCTCCCCCCTCTGGGCGGCCCTGCTGAGAGCCATTACTACTCATGAGAAGATGGCTCGGAGGCAATTAAAGGCACATGACACTGTGAACTCTGTGAACAGTTAACAGAAAGAGTAGCAGACAGTGGAGTTCCCAGAAGAAATTTGGGAAACAGAAGTGCCTACATACTAACAGGTTCCAACAAGAAAACATGACCAGTGTGTAACATGCAGTGAAATGTGCCTGTTTCTGCAGAACAGCAGCTCTCAGAAGTGTGAAATGCCCCATTCATCTCAGTGTGTGCTAACTCAGAAACCCAGTGAAAATGTGATTGTTAACTCACTGTTAACAGTTTTTTCCACCTCACAGCCAAGAAGGCGCTCAGTCAAGTCCAAGGAGCCTACCAGAGCTCAGGGGCCTCCTCCTCAGTTAGACTTGCCACCAGTCTGGGTTTTACCCAGACAGTCCAGTTTTTGGCTTCTATGTCCGGGTGCCAGTAGAACCAAGCTCAGAAAGCCCAGTGAGGGATCTGAACCTCAGCGAGAGAAGGAAACCCCAAGGATCCTAGCAGAGCACCTGAGCATATTCGGACTTCACTGAGAGAGAGTCAAGTCTAGAGAGCATGAGCGATCATGTCTGAACATCTACACAATTTACTCTGAGTAGAGATGACTCATGTGAGTGGAGCTTATCTTATGAGCAGAGCTCAGAAGAGTACTACCACTTCCTCCCCCCCCATACACACACACAATTAATCTGATCCATAGGGATATAACAAGGCTTGGTATTAGGTCCAACCCTATTTAATTTCTTTACTAATTACCTGGAAGTGAGGGTAAACCATACACTAACAAAAATCACAGATGACAGTAAACTGGAAGGGGAGGACGGAAAAATGAAGGAAGATGGCCTACAGGATTAGAAATATGGGCAGAAAATGGAATGGAGATATAATTTAAAAAACACAGACTAATGTGGCACATCTGGAGAGAAATAATCTGAAATATAAATATTCCCTGAAAGGCAGAAACCTAGAAAGCAGTAAAGTCTAAATCAGGGCCAGATCCATCCAGGGTTGCCCCCTCTGAGACGCAGAAAAAAACCAGCCACTGACCATGCCAAGCCCCCGTCCTCAACAAAATCCAGTCCCTGGCCATCTCAACACCACCAACAACAAATAGGTTCCTAGTTCAACTATAGCTAACTATTACTAAAATGTTTTAGACAACCATTTTAGACAAAGACAAACACATACTAACACAGGCTGTATATTTTATATTGTTTTATCCTTGGTTTACACTATCCTAACATGCCATTGCAGTCTAGACTACAGGGGCTCTGACTGCAGAGCACTCTAACATGTCCCAAATGGAAAAAACAACAATGGCAAATTAAATCTTTTAACTGGCAAGGCAATACAAAATCTAGCCAGGCTGGTTAAAAACTGGCAACCCTAAATTCATCCCTTCTGTAACTCTGCTTAAATCAATGTTTCAGCAGGGACAAATCTGGGCCCTAGGGTGAGAGTGGACAGCAAATGATTTATGGGTTGGCAATGTGATGTGACAGACAAAATGGCCAATGCATTTTTACACTTCAAAGGCATGGAGCAAAGAGGGGATAGTCCTTCTCTGCAAGGCTTTAGTGAGAGTACAGAAGCAACAGTTCACTGCATATCAGCTTCAGAAAGCCGGGACAAATGTGAGGGAGTTTAGAGATGAGAAACAAGAATAATTATGTGTCTGAGAGGAACTGGTTTCTGAGGAAAGACTACAAGAGCTAAATATGTCCAGCTTGGCTAAGTGGACACAAAGGACAACGGGAGACAGATGAAGGCACATGAGCTGTAGCACCCCTAGCTAGAGAACCATTTTGATTTGATTTCCTCCAAATGGCTGGCAGATACCATGCTCTCTGTGGGGGCTAACCCTCAAGCATTTGAGACCATGTTGTGATGATCTGAGCCCTGGTTTGATCTCTATCTATAAGCAAAAAACATTGTCAGAATGTGTCAACTTTAAGAAAAGCTGTTTTTTCAAGGGGCTGTATCTCAGGAACCCTTAGTCAAATGGCCCAAAATTTGGATCATGCCCCCCCCCCCACCTGCCATGAGGCAAACCAGATTTAAAGGCAATCTGATTAACTGTATGAATTTTAGAGCACTTAGAACAGCCATGCTTTAAACAGAAAGCTAGTCTTAACTTTAACTATAGTAAAGCAGTCATTCTGCTATAATGTAATGAAATAATATATGCATAGATCTGAATACAAAAATCTGCCTCACTCCAGAAGCCTGTATATTGGAATTCTTAGCTGAATTAAAACATTCAGCAAATACCAAGCACTGGATACAGAGGTGTCTATTAGGAGCAAAATGTGTAATACTCAGAAAATGGAAATCTAACTTTTGTAAAGGGACTGCTCAGCTCAACAAAAACAAGCTCTCTACTCCCCAGACTGCAAGCTGGGAACTTGCTGCTTTATTCAACTGCATCATAATGGAGAGAGAGAGAGAGTGTGTTGGGGGGAATTCCCACTTACAACACAGGAAATAAGGGGGTATGAATGAAGCATAGCTCCATCCCATAATACTCTACATAACCCAGTTAATTATATTATAATCAGGAGAGGGATAGCTCAGTGGTTTGAGCATTGGCCTGCTCAGGGCCGGCTCCAGACCCCAGCGCGGCAAGCACGCGCGTGGGGCGGCCCTTTCCCGGGGGGGCGGCAGGCTGGGCCGGCGGACCTGCCGCAGTCATGCCTGCGGGAGGTCCACCGGAGCCCCGAGATGACCGGACCTGCCGCAGGCATGACTGCGGAGGAGGCGCTCGTCCCGCGGCTCCAGTGGACCTCCCGCAGGCATGACTGCAGACGGTTCGCTGGTCCCGCGGCTCGGCTGGACCTCCCGCAGGCATGCCTGTGGCAGCTCAAGCAGAGCTGCCGGACCTACAAACCGTCCACAGCTGCGGGAGGTCCAGCCGAGCCGCGCGACCAGCGGACCCTCCTCAGTCATGCCCGCGGGAGGTCCGCTGCTCCCGCGGCTCCGGGGCGCCTCCCGCGCATGACTGCTTGGGGCGGCCAAAAAGGTAGAGCCGCCCCTGGGCCTGCTTAATCCAGGGTTGCAAATTCAATCCTTGAAGGAGCCACTTAGGGATATGGGGCAAAATCAGTATTTGGTCCTCCTAGCAAAGGCAGGGGGCTGGACTCAATGACCTTTCAGGGTCCCTTCTAGTTCTCTGAGATAGGTATATCTCCATATATTTTATTTATTTAGACTATCACTTCACTACACTAAGATGACACCAGTTTACACAGAATAGTTGAAACAATTGTCAAACAGAGCTGTAATGGAGAAAATAACTTTACATAAGTGACAAAATGAGGGAAAATGCAGTATAATTTGGTGTCACATGGAATCATTAATGCAGTTGGGACATAACATGGTGCATACAAGATGTTTTACTTAATGTTTTTTTAGATTACAGTTGTAACTAGTATACATTGAGCATCATGGTCATAAATTGGGCTTTTCTTGGGAGTTTAAAAAAACCCTAAAAATTCACGAAACAACACATCTGTATATTTGCATTCTTATATCTTCCCATCAATAACATTGTCTGCTGTATTCATTTAATATCTATTTTTTCCCTTTTTCAGTTTGTTTTTCTATTATTTTAAAAAAACAACTAAATGTTTCATAAATAAACTGGACAAGTTATTGGCAAATGTCCTGTCAGGAGCATTGACAGAAGGGATGGACTAAGTCATCTAATAAGTCTTTTCCAGCTTATTTCTATGTCTCTGTGGAACTTGGCAATCTTTCCTGCACTTTTACTTCAGTTTAAAATAAGCTGTAATTGTGGTCTTGTCTAAAACTTGGCATATAGCAAGTTTATGGCACATAGATACACAAATATAGTAATTTTCATTTTCTGCATATTATATCCTGCCATTTATGATGTCTGTGGGGGAATAGTTCTTCATCAAACTTGCCTCCAGCTCTTTTTGTTGGCATCCATTTGCACAGAAGTTTTATGTCCTCATCTGTTTTTCCTTTTTTTACTATATTTTTTCTTACTCCTTTTCCTTCAGAAACAGGTAATAGTTACAAATCATGGGTAGAAACATAAAGACTTATCTAGTTCTTTTTGTCTCTTCATTGAAAAATAAGTGATATATATGGATGGGAGATATTATATAATCATACAGCCACTTATGTGGAACACAGAATCTTGATCTGTGTATTTCAGTTGCCTCATTAAGGCCATTTTATTGTAACACTAGACCCACTTGGCAGCACTAGGTCACTTGTTTCCGATAGCAATGAAAAAAACTGAATCCAGCATATTTTTCCAGGATGTTGTTTTCTCATCCATTTCAGTTTCCAGTTCCCATGAACTAGCTCATTGCTGTTGTGTTTGGATTCACTACACTGCAGGAAAAATGTTTAAAACATTGTAAAGGTTTGAATTAAAAAAAACCCTTTCTCTTCACATTGGGCCAAATCTTTAGATCTTTATTTTATTTTTACTCAGTCTTCACTCAGGCAAATCCCCACTAGTTTCACTGGGCATTGGAGTAAAAACTGAGGGCCACCTTGGTAACATTAAAGCTGTAACTTGCATTTGCAGGGCATTAAGGGAGAGTCCTGGGGGGTAATACTGCAGCAGAAGCTTAGTCTAGAACACTCAGCAGAAGCTCTGGAACACTTATCGAGAACTCCAAGCAGAGCACTGGGAGAGTGAATTCTGCAATGATACAGTGTCATCTGGCTCCACTGAATCGGTTCAGGACCAAGGCCTCACTGGGCATGTCTAGACTGCAATAAAACACCTACAGGTGTTCCATGTCAGTTGATTTAGGCTCAGGGTTCAGCCTGTGGGATTATAAAATTGCAGTGTATTGGAATTAGTCTGGAGCCTGGGCTCTGGGACCCCAAGATGGGGAAGGGTCTCCAATTCTGCACTCCAGCCTGAGCTTAAATGTCTACACTGCAACTTTATAGCCCTTCAGCCTTAGTCCCATGAGCCCAAATCAACTAACATGGGTAAGCCATGAACATTTTATTACAGTGTAGACATACTCATTCTCACTCCAGCACCCCCGCCTTTTGAGAGGCTCTCTCAACTGGTGGCAGTAATCCAGACTGGAGTCTCCATTCCCCACAGAGATACAGGTTTGTCCCTGCACAGGGCTGAATGGCTGGGAAGAATCTTTTAATCCCCCATGCATACCCATCCTGGGGCAGCCACACTTGGATCTTAATTACTGCAGGGTTTGATCTTGATAGGGGTCTATTCTATTTATTATTTATGTATTTATTCATTCACCCCTGGTGTTGGGGTGAGTAGTTCAATTTGTCTGATAAACTGTGCCTGGGGGAGAGCCAGGGCTTGAAAGCCTGGTTGAGGATTGAGCCCAGCTGAGAAGGAACAGGTGGGTCTGGTATAAAGCCAGGAAGTTGGCAGTAGAAAGGGGCTGCAAGAAAAGTAGCTTATAGCTACGCCCTAGGAAAAGGGAGGTGTCCTTTGGGGCTCTGGCGTTAAGCAGCCTGCAGTCCCTCCTTGGTGGGGTGGATGTTTTGGCTGGTGAAGCTAGAAATAGGGAGAGCCCAAAGATGTAGGAAGGAGTCCAGGGAAAAAGCAGCAGGGTCTCAGAGAAAAGTAACTACAGTTGTTAGACAGGGTCCCTGGACTGGATCCAATGTAGAGGTTGGACCCAGGTTCCCCTAAAAGCTATTGGAGAAGTGGACACTTTGGACAGCAAAGGGAAGACTGCCACTTTAGCTAGAGATCCTTTGATATCCTGGAAAGGAAGGATTCTAGTGACCTGGCCAGAGGATCAACCCATAAAAGAGAGAGCATGCTGGGTGGCAGAGAGAGAGGCAGCAGGGCATGTGAACAAGCAGCAGAAGGGGGCATTGGACCTAGAAGGAGCTAATCCCCAGAGCAGCTAGAAGGAAGTGCCCTAGTGGTGAGTGGAACCCTGTGACACCCCTCCCCTTCTTTTAGTCCAAGCCAGCCTTTGGGAGCGAGGCTTCATTACAGGATAAAAAGCTGTGCCTGTCTAACCCTGGGGGTTAACTGAAACTGATTTAGTTACAGCAGGGCAAATTTATGTGGAATATATTTTCAATGTAATAGTGGCTTTTTTATTTATTTAGCTTAAGTCAATTGGGAACAGGCTTGAGCTAAACTGCAATAAGTCACTCTTAAACTGAGAAGTGTTCATGAACGGTTTAAACTGGCTTAAACAAATAGGTTTTAAACCCAATTTAATTTAAAGTGGTGTCACTTTCCCATGTAGACAAGGCTCAAAAATCAACTGGCAGAGCCTCTAGTTTGAGCTCTGTAGGCTTCCTTCTCTGTTTAGCCAACTGTCTGTCTTCAGGTGTTTTTACATTCATTTCAGTTAAACCAGAGGTTCAGATGTGAAAACTGGCATATCAGGGGCCCATTTCTCCCACTTCAGGATATGAGCCATGCCCAGAAGTTGTTCATATCCTCTGGTGGAAGAATCAGGCCCACTAGGGGCTTGGTTTTCATTTTTTTTGCAGAAATGATGATCGCTAGCAATTGAAGTCAGTGGATTCCCAGCACTTCTGAAAGCCAAGTGTGGATTTGTGACACTCCTGAAAGCCTATGAACACCAGACATCATAATAGAATGGAAGTGGATTAAACTAAATGTGGGAGGGAGTTTGCCTCTCAGTAAAGGGCATGGTATATGTTAACTTTTTTGCAGTACTGTTCCTTTCTATAAACAATCTATGTACTGATCTGAAGATACTCATTTTGTATAGGTAGGCAGAATTCTTCAGACTAGTGTAACAGTAGGGTCTGCTGTCAACCCTCAAATGTTTCACTTAGTACAGAGAGAGGGACAATGCATGACTTTGGCCCTTTTATCTACAACATACCCACATTGCTATGAACACTTCACCCTACCCTGAGCTAACTCACTCGGAAAAATCTGAGAAACCAAGTAGGAACTGCCCTCGAGGGGACAGGTGAGGAGTTCCAACAACTGTCTAGTGGTGAAAGAATGGCATAATTATGATTGCTTTAATAAATACTATACTTACAGTGTCAGCATTAGTAAAGAAGACGGACTGCTGCGGGATAAGTGGAAAAGAGATAAGGGGATACCTTCCCTTAGACTCACATACAAGTTTCAATACAGAAACTGCAGGGCCTGACTGTCCGGTCCCTATCCCATCCCCCACATCAGGTGTATATCAGACACAAAAGTATTGACAACAATCAAGATCATAAAGCGAGTCAGTGGGAGAACTGAAAAGTACAATATCTGTTTCATGTTCTATTTATCACACAGTGTGGCAAAAATAAGAAAGATCTTTCCCTCCTGTGCTGAATGTCAGCTTGGTGCAGCCAAGGCTCTGGAGCCTGCTATCTCCTTCCCAAGCTGCACCAATAAATCATGCATTTATTAGGCAAGTCTGTGCTCTGTATAGTCATAGTGGGCCAGATCCTCAACTGATGTAAATCAACATAACTCCACAGACCTCAATGAAGCTATGCAGATTTACACCAACTGAAGATGTGTCCCATCATGAGCAAGGGTGCGTTAAAGCCCCCTGAAGCATCTCTGCTTTCTTCTATCCCACCTGGACTCTGTAGTTTTTAATTCTGAAGTCTCTAGAGAGAAATAAAATGGTGAAGACACCCAGGAAATCTTAAGGGCCAGACTGTAACACATGGATTAGTAATTTACATCTGGAGTAATCCTATTTACATCAATATGATTACACAAGGAGTAAGGTGCTTTTTCTATGTGATTATACATATCACAGTTTGGCCCTTAATGGGGTTAGGGATATGTTAAGCAAAGAGGATGTTGCTAACAGCTGTATGAGACAGTGGAGAGGCCCAGGGATGCAAGAAACCCAGTCACAAACAGAGAGATCAAAGAGCCTCAATTTTATGGAAATGAGAGCAGTAAAACTATCCCAACACTCTGGTACAAAGGGAAGCACTAGCTGATAATATGATAATGTCAGACAGAACAACTAGTTTCTTACCTAAACAAACAAGGGGACAGAAGAAAACAACAGTAGTCAAATATCCCATGACTTGAAGACCTACATTTCAAAGGCTAGCTCAGCTGCAGAGGAGACTGTTTCCTGCTAAGCCAATCAGTTATGGGCATGGAGCCTTCACAAACAGCTTTGCTGGCTAATGACTGCCAAGCATGGATAATTGAGAGTAATGTTTCTGTATTGAGCTTGAACTAGGAAGTATCCAGATATTGTATTTCATAAGACTGAAGGATCTAGCAGCAAATTCAGTGTTATTGAACCAGAAAGCAAGGGTTTGCCAAATGTAGATGATACCAAAAGTAAGGTATACATGCAAAAGACTTGCCCACGGTAATTCTAATAGCACTACTGAGCCCAGTTGGAATCACTGGCATGAGGACTTAAAAAGGGCATCTTCAGGCCAGAATGTTATGTGTGTGTGTGTGTGTGTGTGCGCGTGCAAAACTGTCTGCATCATGTGAGCACTCTTGTGTATGCTGTTAGAATAAGTCCTCCATGTAAAAGCAACAGCAGCAAGGCGTCTAGGGGTTATACCCAGTATGGTTGCTACTGCCTTACAGTATAAGATTTTTCAAAGCAGCATCACTGGTTAACCCCAGTGTCACATGTGCAAGTGAGTATCCTGGAGACTGAACATTGTTTTACAGGATTCACTCCCTTTGAAAGCTTCCAGTCTCTCTAAGAGTCTTCTAACTGTAAAAATGGCATTTCTCTTTGCCTTAGCTTCAGCACGGAGCATGTCAGCTCTCCAAGCCTGATCAGTCAAGGAATAGTCCTGTACTTTTCACAACCACAAGGCGTATCAGAGGGCAACAAAATCAGAGTTATTTTCAAATACTAATAAGGTCCATAAGGTCTAGGAACCAATAAACCCTTCTTTCTAATCCAATCGTAATTATTCTAAAGTAAAGCAATGGCATAGAAAATATAATTAATGAAATCCGATTGATCTATTCATTGTGAATGATTTTATTTAATTAATTTGTCCCTTTTTCTCTTTGCAAATTCTCTGTGAGAAAATCATGGTTTTTGATTTTCTCATTATCTGAAATTTTTCAAATATTTTTATAAACATATCTGAGGTTATGGACTATTTGCAAGCTGGGCATAGTGAGCGTTCAGTCCACTGTTCAGAAATGTATTACTTATGTGTTGTGACTGGGTCACCTAAGTTACATAGTATCATTTCTGTTTCTTGACTGGATGAACTAGGTACTTTTGTTTTGTGTGGAAGCAAATTTCTGCTGGTCAAGGAATGAATTTGTTTAAATTTGATTAAGTAACCTCCAGTTGCTGGCCCATAATTCACTGTAAAACTGAACAAACAAAATAGCGGTTAAGTTAATTTTTTCCTAGTGAATGAAAAGGGAGACCTAAGAAACTGAATTGAAATATGAGGTTTAATTCAGCAAGCTGGTTGAGAACAGACTCTTACCCCACTCATCCAGCTTTAGCTGAGACGATATAGTTGAAAAGGCCAAGCCCACATAGACAGACATCAACCACATTCATACTATCATATGACTGAGATAAAGACAAAAAGCTGTCTAAATCCTCAATACCTACACAGCTCAGAGCATGCATATCAGAAGCCAGCAGAGTGAAAGGAAGTTCAGCGCATTCAAACACAGCAGGCTCAGCCTCATGGGGACTAACAATCTATGCACTCTATGAAAGGATTTGTAAGGCCACAATATGGTAAAATATTCATATTCCTACTAGGCATTGCAAACTGGATTTGCAAGCTTCTTTGGAGCCAGTCTTCAGTCATAGAGTCCTGCAGGCAGTAGTGTCTCAATAAAACACACCGACAAATAACTCTGACTGATTGTTTTTGTTTATACATTTTTACCTCAATGTTTGTTCTTATCTGATCATTTATTTTCTCAGAATTTGATCATAGCCACCCATCCAGACTTTATCTAACTAAAGAGAATATTTAAAAAGCAAAACAAGTTGTTTCTCTGAAAATTTTTGAAGGATAATTGAATGTTCAGTTTTAATTACCGGTATTAGTTAACATTGCTAAGTAATTTCCATTATAAAACCCTGTTTTCAATTGCTTATAACTTTGCCGAACTTTAACTGTTTAGGCTGAAATGTCCCAGGCTGGGTGTCTGCCTCAGGCTGATTTTTTAAAAGAAAGTTTAAGCTAAAATTTTTCAGCTGTTTCTGAGATTGAGTGGGGAAAATCCACTGTTTTGTTCATGTTAAATTATTACAGCTGTTTCATGCCTCCATGCTTTGGATTAGTGAACTGAAATTTGAGCCTGATGATAAGGATGTGCCTTTTTTCATTCCTGTGAAAAGCCACCCAAATCTGGCCAAGCTATAACCCTTTCAAAACTGCAGTTTGCACATGTTCAGTAGAAGTTTATTATAGTTTGGGACTTAAAATTCTCTGAAGCTTGTCTGTCCTGAACATGGTCCACCCCTCAAACTCCGGTGTATCATCAGCCTGCATAGGTGCCATCCCTACAAAGTGACTGAGCATGCTTCATCCCAGGGCTGAGCAAGACTTTCCTGGCAATTTCTGTTCTCAGCTGCCAGATGTAGCACAAGGCATCAGAATGCAGAGCAGGGAGATGGTCACTCGTGCCCTCTTGATACCCCAACCCCTGCTGGTGCCCAGGCAGCAGGCCAGGAAGGAAGGAGGAAACTGCCTGGCTTGAATGCACAAAGTGAGAAGCAGTGGGGGCGGTGTGGACAGTAGCTGGAGGCATGGGGATACTGACAGTAGGCAGGACATGAGCAAGAGCTAGGGGAGTAGGAACAGTACTGGGTTTATAATAGTGCCAATGATGCCATGGTGCCAGTCCCACACTGGGAAGGGGCCCTTACAGACCTGTCTAACTCATCCACACAGCCAGGTCTGTCCCCTCCCCCAAGGCAGTCTAGCACTGAGGCCTTGCTGTGTGAGCAGCTCCTAGTCAGCAGATACCACTTGCCTGTATGGGGCTTCCCGCCAAGCACCCAGGCTCTGCCATGCAGGCTTTCTGGGGTCGTGTGCCTGTGGGTCTGCCCTGCTCCCCAGCATGGGTATGGCTCCGAGCAGTCTCTGCTCGCTGCCACCTGTAGGGCCCTGCCCACCTCCTTGGGGCCACGCCACCTGGGACTGGTGCAGAGGCTGTGCTGGTCTTGGCCAGTGGGAAGAGAGGCAGCACGGGGGCCTTGGCTGGGCCCGACTTGGCTGGGCCCTGCCAGGCAAGTGGGTCCTGAGGGAGCCTGGCTCAGACAGGCCCTGCTCCCACTCCAGCCTGACTGATCGCGCCACTCCGGAGGGTCCGGCCCCAGCTGCGCTGCCTGCTTAGCCCACCACTCGGGAGCGGCGGGAGTGCTGGTAGGGTTGCCAACGCGGATAAGAAGCTATTCCAGGAGATTTTTTTTTTCCAACATGAAGTAATGTCATTTTTTAAAAAATATCCTATTAAAATCTCCCAGATTGTTCTCAATAATCACCAGGAGATCAATGCCAATTCTGGGAGACTCCAGGCAAATCCTGGAGGGTTGGCAACCCTAGGTGCTGGCCAGTGCAGAGTGGGGGAGGTTTGTTGTATTTTAGGGCACTGGGCAGTGGGGAGTCTGTGTGGTGCACTGTGCAGTTATGATAATGGGGGAGTCCTGGGAAGTGTGGGGGGGGGTCCTGTGGGCAGGGTGTGTGTGCAAGGCACAGTGCAATTGTAGTGAGGGTCTGGGCGGGGTGGGGGCGCTGGGCATAGGAGCACTGGGCAATGTGGCATGGTACATGGTGTGGGCCCACCCCCGAGGGGAAGGGGCACACTGGCAGCACAGGGCCAGGTGGGCCAGTGCGTGTCTGGCAGCTGTAGGGTAACCAGATAGCAAGTGTGAAAAACTGGGACGGAGGGTGGGTGGTAATAGGTGCCTATATAAGAGAAAGCATCAAATATCAGGACTGTCCCTATAAAATCAGGACATCTGGTCACCCTAGGGGGCTGCCACTTTGTAAACAGTGTCTTTGTGCTGGGCGGAGCGGAGTTGCCACCACAGTGCCATGTCCCATTGCCCCTAGCCAGCCCCTCGCTCCGGGGATCGATCCCCACCCCCGCACCATGTCCCATTGCCCCTAGCCAGCCCCTCGCTCCGGGGATCGATCCCCACCCCCGCACCATGCCCCATTGCCCCTGGCCAGCCCCTCGCTCCGGGGATCGATACCCACCCCCGCACCATGCCCCATTGCCCCTGGCCAGCCCTTCGCTCCGGGGATCGATCCCCACCCCCGCACCATGCCCCATTGCCACCATGGAAGCCCACAAAAGGTTAATCCGGGCCTAGATAGGAACAGAAGATGGGACCATGGCAGCATCCAGGAGGAGAGGGGACAAGAGCACATGAAAGGACAGGGACAGGACCTCAGGTGGGAAGCAGGGAAAGGAGGAGAAAGGGGCAGAAGAGTCTATAATCACTAAAGAAAATTCCCCCCCAGAACCTGGAACTGAGGTCATGATTCTTTAGTCTCAACAGTCCTCTGCTGTCAGTCACTGACAAAGTGTGCATTTCATCTCCCTCCACAAACTGGTCCACAGAGAGGATGACAACGTACTGTTGTTTCTCCATTAGCTCAAGCAGTAGAGGTCTGTACAATGGATCTAAAGGTTCCAATTCTGCTGATGATCCATGTGGGTTTCAGTCTGATGCCACATGATGGAATTTCTGTTCTTCAGTTCATTCAGTGCAGAGGTCAGACCTGCCCTGGGGATGAATCAGGGTTGTGCAGTGAAGGAAGCCATTTTTTGTAGAACCCCTGCCTCATTTGTCACAGAAGTTAGATGTATAATGACTGAGGCAGAGAATTGCAGGAATGGAAAGAATGGTCTCATGGGTAAGTCATTTGAATGCCACGCTAGACAAAGAGATTCTACCTGTGCCTGTGTCACAAAGTTCCTGTGTGGTGCTGGGCAAGTCACTTACACTGAAACTTTGACAGGTGGCCATTATTTGTGTGTTCCTCATTTTCTGAGGTCCTGACTTGAGAATCTGGGGCCAGGTTTGCAGAAGTGCTGAGCAGTCACAACTGCAACTAAAGTAAATTGAAGGTGTGCTTTGAATATCTTAAGTGCTATAAAAATGTTAGGTACTCTGAAAAATCAGGCCCTAGATTTCTTAAATTTGGCACCCAAAATTAGTGCATACTTTTGGCAATTTTGGCCCCAATTTATCTGGCCCAGAACCTCACAGGCATTTAGGCACCTAACTCCTGTTGATTTCAATGGGAGTTAGGGTCATAAATACCTGTGAGGAACTGGGCCTCTGACATAATTCTCCTATCTGTAAAATGGGGATAGCACCCCCATTTCACTTCACAGCAGTGCTGTGGAGGTGAATTAATATTTGTGAAGTACTTGGCCACTTTACTTCTGAAGAGAGCACCCACATAGGGGTTTAACTTTAACTAATGTGCTTTAACTGCACACCTTTAGTTAATTCATCTTCACTTCTCTGAGTGCTTTCAAGTAGACTTGTCCCTCTCCCCTCCTCCCCCTTCTCCCCTCCTGCCCCCCCCCCCCAACATAGTTGAAGGCAGCCTGAGAGACGCCTCCTGCTCACAGCATTCCATCCCATACTCCTCTGGGGGTGAAGAAACTATGTCTGTGGCTCAAAAGCCTTCAGGGAATTAGGACAAAGGTTTTCTGTCAAGTGTTTCATTGTTTCATCACCAGAGGTTATCCTTTGCTTCTATCTCTTTTATGATACCAGTCTTTTCTCTTGACTAAAGGTTTAATAGAAGATCAAGCTCCTATGGAGGGCCTGATTCTTCACTGCCTTGCACATTTATACCTCTCAAAAGGAACTGTAACATTCTACCAAATGGGAGCAATAGTTTTATAGCTTTTTGGTCCAGCGGCAAATGAGAGTGAAGGTGTGCAGCAATGGAGAATGAGTCTCTTCTACAAACAGAATGTCAGCTGTCTTTGTTATTAAGCCACTTCCACCCAGGTTTGCCAAAGCTACAGAGATTCCAGTCCCTTCTGTTCCCATGGCCAACATCTCTCACTATTTTTGATTAATCTTAAGGGGTGGGGGGGGGGCATAGTCAAAATAAGTACCAGAGCTCTATGGTTGCCTGGCCTGCTACACCGCCAGACAGAAGTCCTGGGCATTTGGGATATTTGGGCAGCAGCTATCATCAGGAAGAGCTCCCGCTCCCCACAACAACGCTCAACATTTTGATACAGAATATTGATCTGTTTTGTGCAGAAATACTACTACCTAATTAAAGCTAAATTACTCATCCATTCACAGGATTGCTAAAGGCAGCAAAGTTCTATCACTGAAAGCAGAAGGAAAGACACCTAAGAATGCCATTACCTTCCAGTGCTCAGTGAATACTTTAATTGATATCTGAGCTGGCTCCAAAATCACATTCACCATTCCAGCAAATGTTACAATGTGGTACAAATTACTAGCAGATAAAGCAAAACGTTGGTCCCCAGCTGGCAGTGGCTAAGTTAATATCAGTATAAATAGGCTTATTATAGGACACATTACTGATTATATGCTATATTTGACATGCTGTGTAATTTTATATATTTTGCTTGTGAAGCACTGAAAGAATAAACAAATATACCTATCATTTTACTACCTGAATTTGTAGCTGGCATACAGTGGAATGCAAGGCTTGCTGTGCTGCTTGATGTGCAACAAATTCCAAAAAGGGGGTTTGTCACATCCCACGTATTATCACATTGAACCACCTTATAGTCTGTTAAATGCTATATTTGATTAGCTGAGAATAGTGGGCCATTTCCATTACATAACGCAATATATAGTCATAAAAGATCATCCTTATTCACCATCTTGGCTCCGACTCCTGGGTCCAGTACTAGTCAATATTTTCATTAATGGCTTGGATTGTGGAATGGAGAGTATGTTTATAACACTTGTGGATGACATCAAGCTGGGGGAGGTTTCTCGTTCTTTGGATTACTGTATAGGATTAGAATTCAAAATGAACTTGACAAATTGGAGAATTGGTCTGAAATCAGCAAGATGAAAGTCAATACAGACAAGTGCAAAGTACTTCACCGGGGAAGGAAAAAGTCAAATGCACAACTACAAAATAGGGAATAACTGTCCAGGTGGTAGTCCTGCTGAAAAGCATCTGGGGGGTTATGGTGGATCATGTGGGGCAGTTGTGAAAAAGGTTAATATTCTAGGGTGTATTAACAGGAGTGCCATATGTAAGGGTATGTTTTCACTACCGGTCGGATCGGTGGGCAGTGATCGATCCAACGGAGATCGGCTTATCGTGCCTAGTCTAGATGCGATAAATCAATCCCCGAGTGCTCTCCCATCGACTCCTGTACTCCTGCTCGGCGAGAGGCACAGGCGGAGTCAATGGGGAAGTGGCAGCAGTCAAGTCACTATAGTGAAGACACCGTGGTAAGTAGATCTAAGTACGTTGACTTTCAGCTACATTATTCACGTAGCTGAAGTTGCGTAACTTAGATCGATCCCCTCCCCCCACCGGTGTGGACCAGGCCTTAGATACAAGAGGTAATAGTCCAGCTCTACTTGGCACTGGTGAGGCCTCAGCTGGAGTCCTGTGTCCAATTCTGGGAGCCACACTTTAGGAAAGATGTGGATAAACTTGAAAGTGCCCAGAGGAGAGCAACAAAATAATAAGAGGCTGAGAAAACCAGACCTATGAGAAAAGATTTAAAAAACCTGGGCGTGTATAGTCTTGAGAAAAGAAGACTCAGGGGGACTTATTAACAGTCTTCAAACATGCTGAGGGCTGTTACAAAAACAATTGCTCTTCATGTCCATGTCTTTTATGACTAGACAAGAAGTTATGGGCTTAATCTGCAGCAAGGGAGATTTAGGTTAGATATTAGGAAAAGCTTTCTAACTATAAGTGTAGTTAAACTCTGGAATAGGCTTCCAAGGGAGGCTGTGGAATTCCTAGCATTGGAGGTTTTAAGAACAGGTTGGACAAACAGCTACCAGGGACAGTCTAGGTTTATTTGGTCCTGCCTCAGCTCGGGGGTTGGACTTGATGACTTCTAGAGCAGTGATTCTCAACCTTTTTGGGCTCAGGATCCATTTGTAAATGTTATGACCTGTTCCAACCCAGTAAATAGTGCGGTTTCAGTCAGATCCTGCCCCCACCCAGGGGGGGAGAGGTTGGGTCCTGCCCAACACTCACCTGAGAGCAGCAGCTCCCATGCTGTCAGGCTGGCTGGGTTTGGTTCTCTGCTCTGGGTGTTGTAACCTCTGAGGTTGCAGCACCACTCAGGTTTGGCCCCACTACCCTGACTGGACCAAATTTGTGTGAGTGGAGTTATGACCTGGCTCTTGGGGGTGCAGTAACACTCACTCAGATTTGGCCTTCCGAGACTCCTGTCATCATGACAGCTGAGCTAAACTTTAGTGGCACTGGGACCTCAGTGGTTGCAGTGCCTGGAGCAGGAAGGTGAGCCCAGCCAGCCCCTGGAGCTGCCACGCCACCCTTCAAAACAGTCTGTCAATCCAATTTTGGGCCCCAAAGTCACAGGTTGAGAAACCTTGTTCTAGAGGTCCCATCTAGCCCTATATTTCTATGATTCTACTGAATCATTTTTGCTGACCATGGTTTGTGCAAGGCTCTGATGGTATCTCAGCGAGATACTGAAATATGCCAGAGCTATTTTAATAGCTTCCGAAACCAGCCTTTACACTTGTAAAACCAGCCTGGTAGCCTTTCAGTCTGATGAATATCTTCTGCTCTAGTGATGCACTGCATATTGTATCCCACACTGGAAGTGCCACATTGTTTACTACAAGAAGAACTTTGCCCCATAATCCACTAAACTTCATTCTGACGTAGTCAGGGTAGAATCATCTTATTTTATTATCTACTGATTCAAAGCTGGAATTTGGCAGCTTAGACCACAACAGAACATTAGGTGATCTATCTCTGTTTACTTTCCACTATGTGTTTGGATACAAATCCATTCTCATCTCACCAGGGACCTTGTTTACTGCATACTCAATACTGTAATATGTTGCATGCCTCTGCAGCACTCTGGCTTTACATGCTGTAAATCAACAGTAGCTCTGTTTGAGTAAGGACTACGGGACTTGGCCTGTATAATCATAAATAATCCTTAAAGGAGACATCTAAATATTTATATTCTATTTCATTTTAATCAATCATAGGGTATACCTTTAAATATTGAAATGATAATGTGGTCTAATGAAAACTCGGTGTGATTTTTTCCAAAGCACTATGTGCCTGAGGAGCATAAACCTTATTGAAAGTCCCTGTGCATACTGTGTTACTTTCCATGAGACATGTGACTCTAAGGGCATGTCTACACTTACCGTGGATCAACGCTGCAGTGATCGATCCACCCGGAGTTGATTTAGCAGGTCTAGTGAAGACAGGCTAAATCGACTGCAGATCGCTCGCCCATCAATTCTGGTACTCCACTGGAATGAGAAGCACAGGTAAGTCAGCGGGACAGTTTTTCCCGTCAACCTAGCACGGTGTAGACACCACAGTAAGTCAACCTAAGCTACGTCGACTCCAGCTATGTTATCCACGTAGCTGGAGTTGTGTAACTTAGGTCGACATAACCCCGTAGTGTAGACCTGTCCTCAGTCACACAGGTGCTTTGGAAAATCCCAACCTCAGCTTTCAAGGTTTCGACTAATGTAGCCTGGGATTTGCAAAGGTGCCTAAGGTAATTCCCAAATGCCATTGAAAGTCAATGGGATTTGGTCTCCAAATGGCCTCAGACTTTTTCTTTACATCCCAGTCCAGCCATTAGCATTGGTGTTGAAAGAAAAGGCTTTGGCTGGTGTGAGAATGATCAGTCATGCTGCTCCATTAGTCTTTTTGGAAACAATTCATCAAATTCTGCAATTGGCCATGCATCTCATGCTGCCCCGTTGAGCAGAGTGGAGTTGCACAGAGTGAAGGTGGATTTGGCTCCATAACATTAACAAAAGAGCATTTAGCCTGGAAAGGAGATTTAGAGTGTACCGTGGTGAGATAAACAGATAACTATGAAGGATATAGTGAAAAAACTATCAGTCCTCTCTTTTTATCTTGGCTCATAATATGAGTACAAAGCGACACTCAGTTAGGTTAATGGCCAGTATATTAAAGACCAAAAGAAATGCTATTTTATCCAGTGTGACCAGATTTTCAAGAGGGATGGATAATTTATGACCATTAATAACATTTGTAGCTTACTGTACCAAGATAAAGATGATCAAACATTATGCTCCTGGTCATGAACAGATTGCCAGTGCGTATCAAGAAGGAACCACAGATTCTTCTTTGCCTCCCTGTGCTGGACATGTGCTGGGGTGGTATGTGAGGATAGCTGTACTTATACTTCCTCTACACATCCTCATTCTTCCTCCACACAGTCCTCTGCTGCCCACTTCAGGGAGCTTGTTGCCACCTCCTGCCCACCTTACTTTGAAAGCTGGCCAAACGCCAACAATTCTATGTCATGAAAAATGTTGAGGTTTCAAAATTTGTTTTTGTTCCACATTGGACCAAAAAGACCCTTTGAAATTTTTCATACAAAATTATGAGACACCAACCCCCAGTGTAGCCATTAGCCCAATGAGCAGGGTACTCCCGTGGGAGTCAGGGGTTCAAGTCCTGGCTGTGAATTAAACAGAGCGGGATCTTGAAGCAAGATCTCTCAGGTCCCAGGTGAGTACCTCAGACACCAGGCTATTGGCTATGCTGGGTGTGGCTCTCTAGTTTTGACCAGAAATTCCATCCTGATCTAGAGAAACCTTCCTGACAAAAATGTCATCAACACTGATACACTTTCTTGAAATATTTTGGTTCAATGAATCAGCATTTTTTAATGGAAAAACCTTTTATCAAAGTCTTTTGACCCAGCTCTGTTTGCTTCTCCTTGAGCCCTGACCTTCACGGCTACAAGCCAGACGGCAGAGTGGGGAAGAGCAGAGTAGGCGGTGCGCACAGTGTCATTAAGCTCTTTAAGATCTCAGCTTCTTAATTATACTCACCAATTGCCCCCTGCTGCTCCCTGTGGAGCCACAGAATGGGAGGGAGTGGGGATAGAGCCAGCACTGCTGCCCTGCTCTGTACTTCCTGCACCCACGCAACTCCACACGGAGCCACAAAGAGAAATTAATATGTTTAATTAAGAAGCTAAGCTCTGAACCACACTTCAGTCACCCAACTAGACTCTTCAGATCTTCCCTCTCTGTGCTCACCCATTACTCTGTGCTGCTGTTTGGCTTGTGGGGGTGGAGGTATTGGAAAGGCGAAGGAGCAGAGCAGCAAGGAGAGGGTAGGAAGCAACCAGGGATTAAGGCCCCAATTCAGAAAAGTACTTTAGCATTTGCAATATACACTCCTAAAAAGAAGAGGGGGGAAAAGAAGAGAGAGAGAGAGAGGAGTAAAGCAGGACTGTCAATCCCAGTTCAAAATTATGAGCCAGTACCCCTCAAACCATGGGACTGGCTTAAAAAATAGGATTTTTTTTAATTATAATTTTTTGGATCTTTATTTTCCTGCTGGTTTATGAGCATTTCGGAGGTCACTTTTTCAGGCTGTTTCCCAAGCCACAACAGCAATAAACATCCCTATTTTTTTGATGAAAGATGAGAGTCTTGCATAATCACATGACTTCAGGAGTTATGGCTTAAAGAAACCCACCAAATATGTCCAGTGTCACCAATTCTCATAAGAAGTTACAGAAAGACAAGAGAGAAAATTGAAAGAGAAAAGTGTCAGCAGGGCCGGCTCCAGCTCTTTTGCTGCCCCAAGTGGCGAAGAAAAAAAAAAGCCGCAATCAGCGGCACTTCTGCAGCTGCTCTACCGCGCTGCTTCATAATTCAGTGGCCAGTCCTTCCCTCCAAGAGGGACTGAGGGACCCGCCACCGAATTGCCGCCGAAGACCCGGACGTGCCGCCCCCTTCCATGGGCCGCCCCAAGCACCAGCTTGCTGCACTGGTGCCTGGAGCTGGCCCTGAGTGTCAGGAAAGAAACAGACAAAGGAAGAATATGGGGGGAAAGAAAGGTTTTAGGGCACACGGAGGCGATACGTAAATATTAGATATTATTAATTAACAGCCATTTCAGAGAAAAAATGGAAATGGGGGGGGGAAAGGAAAAGCCACAAAAGTAAGAGAAATAGGGTAGTATCCCTTTAAATAATTTGTGACGCTCACCATGTTCTGTTCTAGATGCTGCCAGAAACCAGTCAGGGTAGTAGTATGCATGTAGGTAGGCCTGGCATGTTTCTATATATTTAGGAAACAGGGTTGTCTGGAACTCAGCTGTGCCCATTTGGTGTCTTCATATTATTTTTGTCATGTGAGCAAAAGATCTACCCCATGGAAATGAACTGATGCTGCTGTTGAAGGGGAGGAAAGAGGAATGGATAGAGTGACTGAGATAGGGGCCCGCATGTGTGCATACATACCAGGGAAGGAAACTTAGAGAGAGACTTTGCCTTTTCAGCTTTATCTACACACAGTTTTTATAGCATATGGCGGGCCAGGCCAGTTTGTTTACCTGCTGCGTCCGCAGGTTCGGCCGATCACGGCTCGCAGTGGCCGCGGTTTGCCACTGCAGGCCAACGGGGGTGGCAGGAAGTGGTGGCCAGCACATCCCTTGGCCCGCACTGCTTCCCACTGCCCCCATTGGCCTAGGGCGGCAAACCACGACCAGTGGAAGCTGCGATTGGCCAAACCTTTGGACACGGCAGGTAAACAAACTGGCCCAGCCCGCCAGGGTGCTTACCCTGTCGGGCTGCATGCCAAAGGTTGCGGATCCCTGATCTAATACATTGTAGTTTTGTTTACCTGGAGCGTCTGCAGGCATGGAGCCCCTCAGCTCCCGGTGGCTATGGTTCGCCATTCCCATTGGCTGGGAACGGTGAACCGCAGCCACCAGGAGCTGAGGGGCTCCCTGCCTGCAGACGCTCCAAGTAAACAAAGCATCCCAACCTACCAGCGGCTTACTCTGATGAGCCAACCCCTGAAATATAGGGTCAGCTTATGAAAGGTATTAATACCATTATACAAGGCACTGGTGAGACCTCATCTGGAATACTGTGTGCAGTTCTGGTCTCCCAGTTTAAGAAGGATGAATTCAAACTGGAACAGGTTCAGAGAAAGGCTGCTAGGATGATCCGAGGAATGGAAAACCTGTCTTATGAAAGGAGACTCAAAGAGCTTGGCTTGTTTAGCCTAACCAAAAGAAGGCTGAGGGGAGATATGATTGCTCTCTATAAATATATCAGAGGAATAAATACCAGGGAGGGAAAGGAATTATTTAAGCTCAGTATCAATGTGGACACAAGAACAAATGGATATAAACTGGCTATTAGGAAGTTTAGACTTGAAATTAGATGAAGGTTTCTAACCATCAGAGGAGTGAAGTTCTGGAACAGCCTTCCAAGGGGAGTAGTGGGAGCAAAAGACATATCTGGCTTCAAGACTAAGCTTGATAAGTTTATGGAGGGGATGATATGATGGGATAGCCTAATTTTGGCAATTAATTTGTCTTTGACTACTAGCGGTAAATATGCCCAATGGCTTCTGATGGGATGTTAGATCGAGTGGGATCTGAGTTATTACAGAGAATTCTTTCCTGGGTGTCTGGCTGGTGAGTCTTGCCCAAATGCTCAGGGTTTAAGTGATCGCCATATATGGGATTGGGAAGGAATTTTCCCCCAGGGCAGATTGGCAGAAGCCCTGGGTGGTTTTTGTCTTCCTCTGCAGCGTGGGGCACGGGTCACTTGCTGGAAGGTTCTCTGCACCTTGAAGTCTTTAAACCATGATTTGAGGACTTCAATGGCTCAGACACAGGTTTGATACAGGAGTGGGTGGGTGAGATTCTGTGGCCTGCATTGTGCAGGAGGTCAGACTAGATTATCATAATGGTCCCTTCTGACCGTAAAGTCTATGATTCTATGAAAGGGTTATACAGTTTTTGCTATTTTTACCTATCCATTTTGGGGGTCGGCTTATAAACGAATGGGCTAATGAATGAGTATATACGGTATATAGATTTAGAAATGGATATAGCTGAAGAGGAAAAATAACCATAGTTTGGAAGCAGTTATAACATCATAAAGGTGCTTATACTGGAATCATTTATTTCAGTAAATGTATGGAAATAATCAATACCAGTATAAGAACTTTTATACCGATGTATCTGCATCTATACAAGGGGATGTACTGATTTAACTATACTGGTATAAAACCACTCTCCTAATTGAAATAGTTAAATCGGTCCAAAAACTGTAGACCAGGCCTTACAGAAAGAGGGGAAGAGACAAATTTTAATTATAATATTTTGCTTTATTTTAGAATTTTCTTTAACTCTGTCCTGCCTACTGATGAAAGACTATTCTCATGAGCTAATGGTTGTGTAATCTTTCTGCCAAGTGCACTAAGAAACATTCATAGAATCATAGAATATAGACTATCAGGGTTGGAAGGGACCTCAGGAGGTCATCTAGTCCAACCCCCGGCTCAGAGGAGGACCAATTCCCAACTAAATCATCCCTGCCAGGGCTTTGTCAAGCCTGAGCTTAAAAAACCTCTAAGGAAGGCGATTCCACCACCTACCTACGTAACCCATTTCAGTGGATCCAAGTTGTTTAGTTATTGGAAAATAACTAAAATGATGCCTAGGCCCCTCCCCCTAGACCTACGCTTATGTCTGCTTTGGAAGATAAATCTTCCCTGGGTCACCTTTGCAGACAATATTTTTCCCATTTGTAAGCATTTCTTGAATATGGAAGAATAATCTTTTATTGGAGGGAAAGGAAACACAATCAAAAGAACATGGGAATCTCCTGTAAAAATGTAAGGCACTTAAGTCAACAAACCAGGAGTTTGGTCAACCTTCCCTCCCCAGTGGCTCAATAAAAGTACATCTGATGGAGATCCAAAACTCTGTCCACCACAAACCTCACCCTCTGAAACCCCACTCATCAGCTGAGTCACTCTCTAGGATAGGGATAGCTCTCCTCTGTTGGGCTACCCACCATAGTACCCATTCCACTCCACCAGTCCAGTTGTGGAGTCTGCCCCCACTTCACTGCCAGTCCAACCCTACATATTCCTTCTATAAGCTCCAGGATGTTCAACTAGGAAACCAAGAGGAATATGACTTTTTAGATACAGCTCCAACTCCTTATCACTAGAAGAGAACACTGTCCCTCTCATCTTGCTGGGCACAAGCTTCATTATCCAACCTTAGTTCAAATCTTATTACCCGATGGTGGTTCCTCATCCAGGACCCATTTAGCACAATTCCTATGCCCTTTCATTAAATAGTAAGAATAAATATTATCACACATTTGCATTATAACTTAAACCAATTCTAACCTAAACAACACTTAGCTGGTGGAATTATGGGTAAATAGTAGGCCAGAGCTGCTTTGTTTTCCCTTCTCCCCAGTAAAGGGCACAGCGAGTTCCTCTAAATTCTCCGTATTACATCTGTAAATTGGTATCCTGTTTTAACACGTTGTCCGGTGGAGATTTTCTAGGACACGGTTGAGTTCCAGCTCTCCTACGTGTAGTTTAATTTAGCTCTTAATTAAAGCTCTTCGTTACACATAGCTAACAAGAATAGTGATAACTGATCACACTTTTGTACTTACATAGCAACTTTCATCCATCAATCCCAAAGCACTTTACAAAGATGGGTTAACTAAGTCTCACAATTCTGACATGGGATTGGAAGGTAGTGTTAATGTATATACCTATTTCACACATGGGCAAAGTGGGATATAGCTATATGTCACAATAGGCTTTTCATCAGGTCTGCATTTCTAAGTTGTGTAGGCTGCTATCAGCCCCAAGGAATCACTGCAGTGTGCCAGCCACACCCCAAATCATTCCCCACACCAGAGCTGGGTGTTGTAAGGCTAAGCTGGCCTTATAGCAGCTGGGGAATCCCCATCTGACTTGTTACGGCACATTTTGCCCTATTTACATTGCTGAAACAGGGCAGAACAAGCAGTATAGGCCTGGAGCGGGTAAGGGATTTTACCGAAGTCACACAGTGATTCAGTGGCAGAGCTGCAAACAGAGTTCATGCATCCTCACTCACAGTTTTACGACCTGACAATCAGATAATAATCTCTCCTCTAGCTACTGCTTTCTTCCTTTCATTTGTAAATAAAGTGTCCTTAAATTTTGGATTAAAAATAAGCATGCAAACCAGAATACATAGTTAAGAATGACTGTGGGCCAGCATCTTGGTAAAACTGAGATCAGAACTTGGACCTATCCATCCAATTTATGCTTAAGTCTAGTATAATTTCCAAACAGGGAACTCACCTTGCGTTTTTTTCAATCACGTAATGGGTGTATTTCATTACATTACTGATAAAGGGACTAAGCCAGCATGCCTCTGTTCCCTGCCCTGCCCCTTCCCAGGCAGAAAGAACACAGTATGCAAAACACAAAATCAATACAGAAAGGAAAACTTGTATGACAAGCAAAAGGATCACAAAAATAACAGGGGAAGATTCTGTGTTTGCATACCACCTAGCAATGGGGTCCTGGTCTGTGACTGTGGTTCTCAGGTGCTATGGCAATATAAATAATAATGATAATTAATTGGACCCTAAAACTCACTATCACAGTGGAATTCCTTGTAGATAACCAATATAGGTGAAATAAACCCCTGTTATATCAAGGGCATGTACTGCTAAGATCATCTTCTCAGATCATCACTTTGGCTGTGTCACCCTTTGAGCATCTGTACTGGCAGCCCTTCAAACACATCACACTACAGCAAGTCAGTGGCAGAGAAAGACCTAGATCTCAGGTCTCAACACTGCTTCCCCCCAGGCACCGGACTGTAGAACTTGGTCTGATCCACAGCGTTACTAGGTGCTCCACTCGCTCACACAGAATGGCTAATAGAGCACTGATCAAAGGACTCCTCTTATGATGCCTGCTGTGGGCATCTCTCGCACAGCGATGCTCCACTCCAAGACCTGGGACCGTGAAGCAAGTCCTCTTCTCCCCCTGACTTGTCTGACGAGAGAAGGGTTTGTTGAATGCGTGGTGGGAAAAGGACACCGGAGAAAGCCTGGGCTCTTAATACAAAAAGATAGTAGAGGAAACAGCTGCTGGCTCCCCATCACCAACACAAAGTAGGAGGGGGACTACATATCCCCTTGACCACACAACCCACCAACCCTCCAAAGAGCCAGGAGTACAGAGGGCCTCCCTGATGCAGGAGAGAGTGATTATCCACTTGTGTGAGAGGAGCAATGATCCACTGGTTAGAGGAACAGCTTGAGGAGTAGAGAGTGTGGGTTTGCTTCATCCTCAAACATCTGGTGTGACTCTGGGCAAGTCACTCAGTCTCTTTATGTCTCAGTTTCCCATCTGTAAGATGGGGATAATAGCATTTCCTTACCTCACTGGGGAGCTGTGAGGATACATACACTAAAGATTGCAAGGCACTCAGATAATCTGGTGATGGGAGAAGTACCTAAAATAGATGTAGCGCCTCACTCCTACTATCCAGGTGGGGGAAAAGATGGGAAAGAGGATATAGGTCTCCATCAAATGCGGACTGTTTATCCTTAGTGTCAAAGCCTTTCACAATGTGCACTCCACCCACTTACATAATCTTCATCTTGTAGCAAGGTCAGCCCCAGTCTTTGCTCTGCCAATGGTGCCAGCTTCTATCGCCTGACTCTCTGCTTCTCTTACAAGCACGTTCACACTCTCACCTAGGGTGTCCCTTACAAGTAGGAACAGCTTCCAGTCAGAATCCGTAAAGCAACCTCTTTATCCTCCTTTGCGTTCCTCCTCAAAGCTCATCTCTTCCACAATGCACATGGAACACTGTGTTCCAATGACAGCCTGGCAGGTGCTGAGCTGTGAGTACTGCTCTTGGCTGACTAATTGTCCCCATCTTCCACTCCAACCTGTCTATGTGTCTCATCCACCTATTCTGTCTACTCTTTTAGACTGCGACCTTTTGGGGGCAGGAACTATCGTTTACCATGTTTGTACAGCACCTAGCACAAAGGGGTCCTGACCTATTGTAATTGTTTAATAAAGAATCATGATTATTATTAATAATAATAATATTCAAAGTAGGCATTGCACGAGTACATTATCCACCTTGTCTGGGTTTGTTGCAGTTTTCCCAATGGGACCTATGAATCAAAGTTAGCAGTGATGTAACCTGTGACAGAAATTACACCTCAGGTGCAAATTAGCCATTACATAGGGATTAGCATAGTGTCATTTTCACTAGCGTGGCATTCTGTCGGGATGAAAAACAAACAAAACTTTGTACTATGGGATGGAATGGGATGGGTGGAGAATGGAAAGAAGGAATGAAGCACGAAAAACAACTAACTTGGGATATTTCCAGAGTAAGGGCCAGTACCCAGGCAAAACTCCTATTCGAGGCAAAGGGAATTTTGCCGGACTAAGTACTGCAGGATTTGACCCATGTGAATAATAGTTCCTTTGCTGCTGTGGCATTTCTAGCCTACTGCTTCAGACACAATAAGAAGATGCATCGTAGCAGTAGCAGAATAATACTTAAAATAATATCTTATTCTAAGCGGTTCTTATACTAAACAAATTTCTGAATCACCCCAGTCAAACTGATGCTCACTTTGCAACTCCTAATAATTACATAGCACTTGAGACAAGTGGGAACTAGAGAAGGAAATGACAACAAATGCTTTCTTAAAACTTATTGTCATACCAGATGTCAGCCACTTTTTTTCAGTGTATTTGTGTCTGTTGTGCACCTAACAATGCAACCATCTGTCATTGCAGTTACCCTCAGGAAAGGGAGTCACACATATTCACCAAGCAACAAAGAAACTTGATAGATATGGGATGTATTAAAACCGGCAAGTAGTAGGTCAAAGGGGAAAGTCATGTACATGTACATGTAGACCCTTGTAAAGTTCCCCTTTTTCTACCTGAGACATATTTTCCAGAAAGCTGAAGAAAGCACAGGACGGAGCTGGGCCACAAACAATTCATAGATGTCAATCTCTGGCCATTCACTCCAGAATGCAGAACAGCATTTCTCTGCCGTTGGCGTCAAAGCCAGGCCTGCACCAACGGTGAGCCACGCACCAAGCAAGAATTCTGTTATCGTTGTTTATGATGTTACAATAGTGCCCGGAGAGTCCAACCAAGATCAAGGCCTCATTCTCCCACATACTGTCTTTACACACAATCTGAGACAGACCCTGCCCCAGGAAGCTTACAAGCCAGAGGGAGACTAGATGCTCAACTGAACATACAACCCACCCCTACTGGGGACTAGCCACTGACACCCCAAAGAGCAAGGAGTGGGCAAGCAAGAGCTGAGGGCCTCTGACTCCCTCACGCAAGCCAACCCCCAATGGACATCAGGAGAGGTGGGGAGAAGAGATAGAGTGCCCACCCCTTTCCAGCAAGGGGAAAGAGCATAAAATGCCCCTCCTCTCATAAGCCAGGAGGAGAGTAAAGCTGGGTGTAATCGGCTTCTGTGGATGACACAGCAGGATCCTAGAACATCCCCTCTACCATATACTAAGACCCAAGGCAATTGTAATTGAGAGTCCCTTGTATAAAACTCTAAGCCAAGAGTCTGAGGAAATCACAAAGTCTTGTTGATCCACTTGTGACACCGGCAGATCAGGTACCAGCTCATACCAAGGGCCCTAGATCTCACTGAACACTGACAAATGCATAGCTGGAAACCAGTCTGGTTCACCTGTGCACTAGTATTGTTAAAATAGGTATTAGATTTATAGATATTGTGATACAGCATGGCCAGAGGGCAGCAGGAGAGTGTTAGCAGGGATCCTTATTCCCTGCAAGGGGAGGAAGGTTTGCTATAGATTAACTAGAGCACCTGAAGCCAATTAGAGCACCAGCAGTCAGTCACATGATATAAACCCCTGCTTCAGTCAGACAGTGTGGGGGTTGGAGCAGAGAGTGGTTTGAAGGAGTTGAAGCAGAGAACAGTTTTGAAGAGAAACAAAAGAAAAGTTTGGAAGAGTGCTGCGGTGGGCTGAGAAGTCCAAAAACCCTAGGTAAGGGGCACCTGGCTTGTGTAGAAGGAAGGCAAGAAGCCCCTCCACAAGCTGAAGGGCAGGAGATGGAAGTAGCCCAGGGGAAGGAACCACCAGTTCAAGTGGTTCACCACTAACCTCAGGGCCCCTGGGTTGGGACCTGGAGAAGAGGGAGGGCCCAGGTCCCTCCCTCTCCACTCCTCAAGGACACTAGTGGGGTACTTAAAAATACTGGTTCAGAAGCCCTGAACCTTCCCCAAAGAAGAGAAAGCATGAGACCCAGCATAACAGTACCGGCAATTTGCCACAATATGTGTTTAATGTTTGGACTTTATGAAATGCTTGTAAATTGCTGCATGCTTCAATCTCATTTATAACATCTGTATCCCATGCTATATGGCAGAGGTGGCCAAACTTCCGAGCCAAATACAATAATCTTCAGAAGTTTGAGAGTTGCAAGACACTCATAACCTGCCCTGCAGGGTGGCACCTGCTGGGGCTTGGGACTTCATCCCCACGTGGTGTGCCTGCCAGGGCATGAGGCACACCTGCTGAAGCCCCAATCCCCAGCACCTCCCCACTAAAGCCTAGAGACCCACCCTCCCTGCAGGCAGAAGCTCCTAACCCCACCACCCAGCTCCCTCCCACAGTCTATTAGGCGGAGAATGGGGGAAGGCAACATGGGGTCTTTGCAAGCCTCACTTCAACTGTAAAAGAGTTTGGCCACACCTGCTATATGGCAATATTTAAGAGTTTGCTTTGTAACTATAAAAGTGTTTGCTATGAAACTGGAAACCCCCACAATCAGGAGAGAAGCATTACCAAGTGTGAAATACTAGTTTACCACAAGACATGTCATCTCCTGCCCAACAAAAGAGGGCCTCTTTCTTTAAGGATCCCCAAAATCTCATTCATTAAGGATGCCCAAAGGGAGTGATGGACAGAATAGTTAGGCCTAATATCTGACACACCAATTGTGGTTCACTGATTTCTGGTTCAACCCTTAGCTTGTTTACCAGGCATAATCTCAGCTGGTCTAGTGTCACCAGATGAACCACTGTGGAACATCAGTGGACAAAATACTTTGTTGATTGTTCCACCCACACCCATAAAGAAAGGGTGTGCACAAACCCTCATCCCCTTACAGTTTGAACTCTAGGGGAAGGGAAGAAAAATCCCTGACCAGAAGGCTCCGTATCACTATGTTGCTAGGATTTTGGAGAAGGCAATATTTCTAAGCATAAGCAAAGGATCCCCAAGCTGCAGAGCTTGGGTTAGCTCTAAAGAACATACAGAGCTTGCACCTTACAGCAATTTCTATTAGGTTCCAAAAAGTAAGACTGTAACTTCTTGTGTGTGTACGTTTACCTGCTTTAACCTTGTAAATAACGTTCATTTCTTTTTCCTACTATTACAGGATTGGCTATAAGCGTTGTCTTTGGTGAGAAATCTAAGGTACAATTGACCTGGAGGAAGTGACTGATCATTTGGGACTGGGATTAGCCTGAATATTGTTGTGATTTTTGGTGTAAGGGACCATCTGTCAACAAAGGCAGACTTCCCTGGGAGGCAAGAGAGAGTGGCATGCCCAAGGGGATTGTCTGTGACTCCATGTTAAGGCAGTTCTAGTGCTTGAGGAGTTCACACCTGGTACTCTAATAGTGAAATCTAATTATCGAACACACAACCAGTTTGAGGTTTGTGCCCTGGCTTGTAACGGTCTGCCCTGATGTTGGCACCCACATTCATGAACCACTCCAGACAGCTTGATACCACTGTTATAAAAACATCCACCAGAAGGGATAATCTGACCTGTCCTTTCTTTACCAGTCACATGATGAACAGCAGCATTACAGGTCAAAATTCCAGCCATCTGGCTTTTCACTGGTAACCTCAGAATCAATATGGATTTCTTGATTTGGGGTTAGGTTAGCAAGGCCAATTCATCTGTCCTTGTTCATTGTGTAACCCAGATACACTTCCAATTTCCAGAGAATAGTGAAGGCCTGATCAGTAGTCACAACAGCTACAGGCAAAGCCCCGAGTATTTGAAGTCATGTGTTCTTCTGTTTGGCTAGATCTCCTTTGAACAAGATTTCAAAGATTCAGTTAGTGTTTGGCCATCGGGCACCTGTGACAGAAGATGACTGACTGAATCAGTGCTTCCTTTCACTCAGAATCACTCATTGTGGATACTGGAGAGCAGTTACACAAAAGTGTATGGTACACAAAAGTGTACTTGTATTGTACATGGAAACTAGCTTTCAAAGCAAACTGAGGGATAAATGTGGAAGCTTAGAACACCCATTAGCATCCTGATCAAATCTCTCTTTTATATCCAGCGTGTTATGTTCCAAGAGTACCGGCTATAAACTGCAGCTCTGTAATAACTCGCCGGGGCACATGCAGGATTGTTGTTTTGATAAATCTGCTTCCCTTTAGTGTCATCAAACCTTTGGGGGGGGCAGGGGGGAGAACAAACAGGTCAGAGTGCCAGCCTTTTTTTTTTTCAACCAACATTTGTACCTATTGAAACATTTTGCAAAATTAATTAGATGAAATAGTTTGCTGTCTCTGGAGTCTGGTGTACTCTTTTCACTAACACAGAGGCTGGAATTAAGCTGGCATCACTTCACAAGCCATTAGATCTGTGATTCACAACCTGGGGGCTGTGAATCTCTGATGGGTCAGGAGGAACTGTTGGATCACAGATTGCTGCAACTATTAGTGTACCACATTGGATGTCTGCGTCCCCCCCTCGCCCCCCCAGGAAGCATCTTGACAGATAGAGATGGCACAGTACGTTCACCTACCTCCCCCACACTAAGTTTTGGCTGCAGCGTAACCAGTGCCCAGAGGGGGAATGTTATGGTTGTGCTGTGCTCCGGCAATGAAGCTTTTTCTCCTACTGTGAATGACACTGAGTGAATTGTATGATGCTAGTCAACATTACAGAAGGTACCATATCAGTGTATAAAACTGTTCAGTAACTGTTTAGTGCAGGAAGGAACCTGGCTTGACTTATTCTCCAGCTACTGACCTGAACTGAAAAGAAGAGAGAGACAATCAGAATGAAAAGAAATGAATAGTGTCAGTGAGAAATAGCCAGAAATACAGCAGAGAGAGAGAGAGACATAGACCCACCCACTGCAAATAGAAGACCAGATCCTGACCTACCTCTACACTATGTGTGAGGGCCAGAAGTGTAGAGGAGAATGGAATCCATGTTTGTGAAGCACTTAGTCCCTGGCCCATGACTGGGGCTCCTAGGTGCCACCACAATACAAATAAATAACTGAGCAAGGGGGAAAACCCGCCTCAGTATCTGCTTAGCTCATACCCCTCCCCAGGAGAAAGAGTCCACACTTCACTCAATGGCAGTCATATCTGGCCATAAGGGAGCTGGTGAGTGATGGACAGAGAGGTAGCAATTCTCCTGAGGTCTGAGTTGGGGGCAGGAGGGAGAGGGCAGGATTTCCCCAGCTGAATGGCAGATGAAGAGGCTGTACAGGCTGTGTGGACCTGAACCTGCAAGCCTGATCAGAGTTGTCAGCAATGTAAGATGGATCCATCAGCATGACTATGGAGTACCTTCAGGTGTTAGGGTGGAGAGAGAGATCACAATCCCTGACTATTTTTCCATTGGAAAGTGCAGATTCATCAAAAGTAAAACATTTCACAGAAGTGTATCGATTTTTTAAATTAAATTTCATGAATACAAACTTCGAAAAAAGCCTTTTCATTTTCCATGTTCATATTTTATAATATAAAGTTTAAAAAAAATGAAATAAGTAAAACCTTGAAATTGGAACAAAACATTTCAGTGTTATTGATCCAAGATTAAATTTGCAGAATTTCATTTGCAGGACATTAGGTTTTGCTCCATATTGGAACGGAAAAAAATTCAAAATTGCAGAGTTCCCCAAGAATTAAAAAATCCAGGTCACACCCAGCTCTGGTTCTCAGGACCGTCATTTTATATATCATTTGAACAGCACTCCCTAATGCACTGTTGAGGCATTGGCTCAGTACTGACTCAGGAAAGAGTCCCACTGGCTCAATAATCAACACTGCTTTTTATAGCACATAGGTGTCTCCTAGGAAATGTGTGTGTCTGGTTTTCTCTAGTAGTGTGTGTTGTATAGTTGATTGGACTTTATGTGAATGTTACTTATTACTTCCTTGCTTTTAGAAACAGAATGAGTATATACAACTCCAAGGTAACTACGTTTTTTGTTGGACGATAGATAGATAGATATTATGCCAGAGTCATTGAGACACCAATAGTTAAGGTTGTCTTCTGGTTTGCAGGTATTCACATTTGTTTGTCTTATAGGAAAACTATAGTATCTGTCCCAAATTTTCAGCACACAAATACTGAGAAAAGTTTTAATTTCTGAGATGTTTCAAGAAAATCTCTGTTAATATCCAAGTTCTCATTGATTAAAAAGTGCATCTCCCCCCCCCCCCCAAATTTCACATTCTGAGTCTCATGCTTTTTTAGACTCCTCTAGCTTAAAAGCTACAGAGGAAAGATGAGAAAAAGCAGAAAGGCGATGGATTGTAAAAAGTCAGAGTTTGGTGGTCTATCTGGGGTGATGTCATTAACAACGAAAAAAATATGTTTAATCATCATAAGTGGCTCCTTCTACACCCTGGTTAGCTGAGGGAGAAAATGTTCCATGTTGATTTCTTCCAAGGAATAAAGAACTGCCTTTTGATATATGCCCTTGGTAATGCTCTCTGCATCCAAAATTGAGATAATAGGGAATGGATGTTATTAGGCTACAGGCTTTGTGTTGTGTCAGAGAAGATCACCACTGAAGTAACTGCTGGTTCATCCAAGACTAGGATGTCTGTGAAAACCAATATCACCTTCCCCAAACCTCAAGCTGTGTAGTTTTACAGAAGTGTGCAGAAGGGATGGTGTAAGGGTTATGCAGTGCAGATGGGAAAGTGAAATTTAGGAAGGAAGTGGTGGGAGGCTGGCATTCTTATTGGGACAGAGTTAAGGTTGGGGTGTGTTTATTACTGTCAAATACTAATGTGTGGTGTATTCTCTGTCCCAGTCAAGCCCGGGTTATCATTATCGCATTCCTATCCTTCTCTCCATTCATTCAAGCCCTACTCAAGCCTCATCCTTCTTGGCTTAGTTAACTTTCAATAATCCTTTTGCTTTTCTTTATAATTTCTAAAACCTTTGTTTATTCCATGGTTCTTTCTCATCTGGGGTACTGTCTCCTCTTCCTCCTTCTCCATCTCCCCAGTTCTAACTCACCCTTCAATCAATCCAACATGCTATCACTAAAATAACCTTCCTCTCCCTCCACTCTGTCCATGCCATCCTAGTTCTTTTTCTCCCTTTACTGGCTTCCTGCCTCTCACCATATCAGGTTCAAACTCCTTGTCCATACGTTCAAGGCCCTGCACAGCTGCCATCTGCAAATGTCTGATAACATGTTAACGAGGCATTCGCACACTATATCCATAAGTAGTTTATATATATCTGCAGGGAGCTCATCAGGGCCAGGTCTTTCCCCAGACATTAAGGAGGAGATGGCCTCAGCTATTTCCTCAGTGCTAATGTCACATCCCAAGGCCTCACATTCTTCCACTTCCAGTTTCTTAAGTGAATAGTCACTTAGGGAAGAATGTTTACGGCTGAAGTTTGATTCTGCTTTGGAATTGTATAGTTCCAAGTAGAATTCCTGGAATCTGTTGTTTACAAGCAAGGGTCAGAGGCTGTAGAATCACTTTCTACTTGCATTTGAGGGATATAACAGGAGTTTTGCCATGCGTAGCAGCTAAGTTAGATGACTAGCATTGTTCTCAGTGTTGCTATGCTCTCTGGCTCTAAGATTAAGCTGTTCAGCTGAGTGTGCAATATAAATTATTGTTAGACAGCCTGAGTAAATGCAAAATAACTTCCTTCTTGATCAACAACATCCTTTTCTTATCCCTGGTCAGGAGCATTAGCAAGATCTGAAAATGTAACTATGGTATAAGGTCTGATACTTAATATAAATGTCAAACAAATGCAGCAGCCTATTAATAACTGCAAAGCATATGGAAGGGATAACCTGCAACCTCAAGCATTTTGGTGGTTTACCACTGGGTACTATCCTCCTTAAAAGGTTAATAATGAATGATGTTACATGGGATTTCAGCAAGACTGTGCTGAGAAAGTGGTATGAGTCTGTTCTTTGATGGTACAACAAAGTCTTTCCTGGCTTTCTGCTGCTCTTAGAATCCTTCCAGCTGGAATTCCCTCTCTGGCCCATTTCCACTTTTACTGAAGCGAGTAGCCATATTCATCTAGTGCAGCGTCAAGCCCCCTGTTGGGGCTTTCTTATGGGAGCTAGTGCAGGGACAGATCACTTCATTGTCAGACTCATAAAATGTAATGATCAGGAAAAGAATGACCAAAGTGAGCAAAGAATTTTGCAGACATTTTTTACTGGAGCAAGTTCACCATATTCACTTGTAACCCTTCTGCCAGGCTAAATTGATAGCAGCAAGGGCTGGGTTCAATATATAGGGGTCCCTTCCCTACAACATAATGCAAAACCAGCTCGAGCTCCCACCCAGTGACCTGGGAAAATCTTACACACACCCCTGGGCGCCTCAAAGAGGCAATACTTCCCCTCTCGCAAGCACAGAGTCTCGGTGTAGCAGAAAATGTTTAATAACATGAGATAAACAACACAGCATTAAATTGGGAAAACACCTCAACTAGAGTTCATAGACCAAACCATAAGCAAAGACCCACCCCAGGAAATTGGGCTGTGTCCTCTTCCCTGGGCTCTTGAGTCCAGCAACCCCCACCCCAAGACTCCAAAGTCCAATACCCCAAATGTCCCTAGAGTCCAGCAACCCAAAGATCACCCACAGTGCCAAAAGTCCCGCAACCCAAAAATCTCTGTCCTGGGTCAGTGCAGCCCCAGAGTTCAAGAGTCTATTTGCAGGGTTTTCTCCCCTCCAGCCTGGGTAGAAAGGGGCACCGTACGTGGTGCGGGGCCGACTGCCCTGCCTCTCCGTGGGGTTCTGCTTCCGCCTTCCCCACAAACTGCTCAGCTCTGCTCCGCTCTGCTTTGCCAGCTGCTCTGCTCCACCAGCCATCCCGTGATCCGCTCCAGCCATCCCCACAAACTGCTCGGTTCCGCTTTCTCCGTGGGCCACTCCAACTGTCCCACAAACTGCTCCGCTCTGCCAGATCCCCCACTAGTTAGCACAGCTCTTTAGTGATTTCAGCTCAGGAACTTGTAACTTAGATTCTTAAGGGAATCAAAAATCAGCTCTGGTATTCAACAGTGGAGAGAGAAGGAAATGCAATTGATGCTTCTGGCTTACACAAGGAGCCCACTCCCTTGTCTAGCGAGTGCCACTCAATTGATGGTGAGACTCCCTGTCACAAAGCAGTTTCACAGTTCCTCATCCACACAATCAGGGTGACAACACTCCACTCCTCCCGTCCCAACAACAAAGAAACTGGGGATCCCACAACTGCCAAAGCAACCTTCCCAGGCTGCCGTGGGCTATGCCAGGCGGGGTGGGTGTGCCTATGCAAACACGATCAGCCCCTGAAATTCTTTTCCACACTCGCCATAATTCACCACCAGATGTCAGGGTAGAGCTCATACTGACTCTGCTTACACACTTAAGTAGTCTGAGATTAAGTAATGACACAAGCTGTCTATCCTAATGTCCTTCTGCCATTAGAAGACAAAGGTCTTCTGCAGCACATTCACTGTCAGCACTTGTAGCTAGGGCTCTACCAAATTCACAGTCCATTTTGGTCAATTTCACAGTCATAGGATTTTAAAAATTATAAATTTTCATGATTTCAGCTATTTAAATCTGAAATTTGTTATTCATGTTTGTTATGAATATGAATAATTTGTTATGATTTCAGCTATTTAAATCTGTTGTAATTGTAGGGGTCCTGACCCAAAATGGAGTTGGGGGGGTTGCAAGGTTATTGTAGGGAGGGGGTTGCAGTATTGCTATCCTTGCTTCTGGCTGCTGCTGGTGGCAGCGCTGGCTTCAGAGCTAGGCAGCTGGAGAGCGGTGGCTGATGGCCGGGATCCCAGATCTGAAGGCAGAGCCACTGCCAGCAGCAGCACAGACGTAAGACTAGCACGGTATGATATTGCCACCCTTACTTCTGCACGGCTGCTGGCGGGGCGCTGCCTTCAGAGCTGGGCACCTGGCCAACAGCTGCCACTCTCCAGCCGCCCAGCTCTGAAGGCAGGGCAGAAGTAAGGGTGGCAATACCGCAATCCCCCTAAAATAACCTTGCGATCCCCCCCTTTTGTGTCAGGACCCCCAATTTGAGAAACGCTGATCTCCCCCATGAAATCTGTATTGTATAGGGTAAAAGCACACAAAAGACCAGATTTTATGGAGGGAGACCAGATTTCACAGTCCGTGATGTGTTTTTCATGGCCATGAATTTGGTAGGGCCCACTTATAGCCTGTGGGTTTGTTGATCAACCCTGCTGATGATTTTTACATGAGAGAACACTGCTGTCACACTGAAGGGTTCCCCTTGGATACTCTATATTGTATGGAAGGACCCACCTGGTATAGAAAAGGCTTGACCAGGGGTAGGCAACCTATGTCACATGTGCTGAAGGTGGCACGCAAGCTGATTTTCAGTGGCACTCACACTGCCCGGGTCCTGGCCACCAGTCTGGGAGGCTCTGCATTTTAATTTAATTTTAAATGAAGCTTCTTAAACATTTTAAAAACCTTATTTACTTTACATACAAAATAGTTTCGTTATATATTATAGACTTATAGAAAGAAACCTTCTAAAAACGTTAAAATGTATTACTGGCACGTGAAACCTTAAATTAGAGTGAATAACTGTAGACTCGGCACACCACTTCTGAAAGGTTGCCGACCCCTGGGCTTGACTATATAGCATCATTGCAGCAGTCTGTGCTGCAAATAGCTAAAAATTCAGCCCTGAGCAGTTAGGGATCATTAACACTTGCCACAGTGATTTCCACATGGGTTACATCTGCACGCTGGAAGGATTTGGTCTGAGGCACCTGGAGGCTTGCAGAAGGGTTTAGCAGCTCAGAGAGGGGCTGAGCTGGGAAAGGTGCTGGTAGGGAGTTTACAGATGAGGTTACCTGTCTGCAGTACCGCAACACAATTTACTGTGAGCAAGGCTACAAGTTTGAAGTATACTGTGGCTGAGAATGAAGTTAGAGTTTGTGTGTGGGGAGGAGAGGTGGTTATTGCTCTGTGCAGTTAGAATGCAGACACAGGCAAGGAGTTAGCACATTGTCAATCCACATGGTTCCACGTCATATTGACAAATAAAGTTTAAAGGTCTTAAAATTGTCTCTATATAGGACAACCCCTCCCCCCCTATCCCAACATGAACGTACACACAAGTGAACGGATTTGTATTTGCATAATCCATTTAACCTTTATCTGTTTCACCTCACAACATCTAACTTAATCAACCACATCCCTATTAGAACACACTGTACAAGTTCAAAGAGTGAGAGACCTTCGACCACTCCTCACTTCTCATTAACCAAAAATCAACACAAAAATGTTCCAGAGATTACACCAACACAGGCAAAAATACATTTCATAGAGCTTACGGGAATCAGAGGTCCTTAATCTTCTTCAGAGTGTGGACTACATCTTAATAGGGCACTCATATCATTGTTACCTTCCCTCTCCATTTACAAAATCATGACACACCCCACTTCCACTTGCAATCAAATAAATCCCTGTGGCAACTACAGCAACTGCTTGCACAGCAAAGTAATATTGCAAAAGTATGTGATATATTTTAAGCTGCCTTTTAATGTGATTGTGCAACTGGAAAGAAGCAATACAGCCATTAGCATGACCAGCTTGTTCACCAGAGCACCAGCAAGTGTTCTCTGAGAATTGTTTTGCTATTATAAAGACATCATTGCCAGTGGGTAGGGCATTGGACTCTTGGGTTCTGTTCCCGGATTTACCGTTGCCCTGGTGCATGAACATGGGCAAAATGCTTCACTTTTCTATACCTTTGTTTGCCTATCCAGATAATGGTCTAGACTTTCTCTGTAATGTGCTTTGAGAGGTACAGATAAAAAGCATTCAGTACAGTACAGTTTGAAATGTGCCAATAGATAAAATATTACAGTAGTAAGAAAACAGCAATTTGTTGATGCAAATATGCTTATTTTAAAAAAGAAAAAAATGAGAAATAAACAAGGTTTTAGTTCCATTTCTGATATTTAGCCAAAGAAGTTTTAGATTCTAACCATACCAGGCATCTGGTATTGGTGTCCCCGTAGGAGGTGTGCTTAAACTAAGTTTTGTTTATTGAATATTGTCACTAAGCTCAATACTGTACAGGACATAAAAGGAGATGTGACCTATTCCCCAAGGCTGATGTCCTGAAAAATCACATTCTTTTCAGAGTGTCCCTAATGGTAGGATACAGGCCACCCCATTATACTGTGAATCTCCAACTCGCACTGGTCACATTTTTCTCCTCTGTGGCTTTGGGCTTATTGTCCTAGATGACTTTGTCTTCCATGTGAATCATGGCTCCTCAAAATTAGCTCATCAACTCCTGGTTTCTACGAAAACCCTGGGCCACAAGTCATTGGAGGTGTGCTGATTTACACCAGCTCAGGCCCTGTGTGCCATACACCACATACTGTATTAAATAAGTCATGACCATATGGAATCAACAGAATGAGTCAATGTAATCACTGATAATAATAGATATGCACCAGGGATGAATTTAGTACAGAATTTTTTAAATTAAACTCAAAAGCACTACACACTATGGATAAAATTATCTTCTTTGGGAGCACCTCAGCAGTGACCCTATTCTGTCCAAGGCACCATCTCACAAAGACCCTAAAAAGTCTCACTCACAGCCAAATGTAGAGTGCTTCTCTGGATAAAATATTGTCGTATTCACCTTCCTGCAGTGATAAAGTACATTGGCTCAGACACTGGTCTCAGCCTAGTACTGACTGCTGTTCCTAGATGCATACATCATGATCGTTCTCAGCTTCAGCTAACCTTGTCTAGCATGTGAGACAACACAGTGGGCAAACAGTGGATCTGCTTGATAGCTACAATCTCCTGATACCAAAACCATGCAGTTCCTCATGCCAAGTTCATGCAGTGCCCACTTCAGCAACAGACTCAGGGTCATTGGCTATCTTTTGGACTGGTCTTTTTCAAGGATTAAATAGCTGTGTACAAAACTGAACACGCTTTAATGCGTTTCCAAACTTCAGACAAGGTCTGGTGTAATTATTTCACAATATTTTTAGTAGTATTGTAGCTTCTGTTCCACCTTCAGCCCCTACTCCCTCATGTGTCGTGTAGTAACAGGAGGGATAGTGTGGGGACTGCTTTGACAGTGTGTGGATTAGTTTTCCTAATCTGCTGGAAAACTTCATCATTCCTAAAATTCCAGCAGAAGACGACATGAGCGAGCAATGTCCTACTGTTTATTTAAGGTTACCGCTGGTAGACAGTTCCTATGTTTTGGTTCTTGCTTCTGATAAAAGCTCACTGCAATCTGGTTGTCAGCTCTGTAATGTTTCCAGCATTAGCTCTGTCCCTCTCCCCAGTCCAGGTCTGCTCCTCACACCTTCAGCAGAGGGCTGAGCAGTTTGCAGGTAGTTATGCTGCTGGACCAGTGGCTGGAACTTCCACCTGTTATCTCATGGAAGCTGCTCGATGCTCCCGTCCCTTTTTTTCTCGCAGGAGGAGGTGGATGAGCCCTAAGAGCAGGTCATGGCTGGAAAGAGGAGAAGGACCATGTTCATCATCCTTGCCAATATTGGTAGCTGATCAAAAAGTCAGAGCTTGAGATTGGTGAAATTCCAGCAAGCTGGAATCGCTGGACACAAGATTGAGGTTAGACAAGTTTGAGAGTGGGGGATGAGGACGATCTGACATGCTGTGTGGACACTGTGTGGCTGTGGCTAGTGCTTCCCAATGTTTCCCACTACCCACCAATATAATTCCTACATTGGCTGGGTTTACATTCAGCCAGCCACTCTTCACCATATATTGATCTTACTTAGGCACTAAGCCAGGGGTCGGCAACCTCTGGCACGTGGCTCGCTAGGGTAAGCACCCCGGTGGGCCGGGCCAGTTTGCTTACCTGCCGCGTCGGCAGGTTCGGCTGATTGCAGCTCCCACTGGCCGCAGTTCGCCCTTCCAGACCAATGGAGGTGGCGGTAAGCTGCAGCCAGAACATCCCTCGCCTGCGCCGCTTCCCGCAGCCCCCATTGGCCTGGGACGGCAAACTGCGGCTGTAGTCCGATGCTCCCAGTGTGGTGCTCTGCTCTGTTCAATGTTGATATCAATCGGCTGCGTGCGTGTGTTCCCTCTGTGTGCTGTTCCAGCTCTGCGCAGATAGCTGACACAGCAGACCCCGAGAGAACCCCCAATGACCACAGACTCTCATAAGGTATGAAGGCACGTCAGCCAGGTTTATTGTCGAAGAGAAACACAGTCTCCAGCTCCCCGACATAGAAAGCCAAGGTGCTGCTGAGGTGCGGCTAGCTAGTACTTATGTGCTCCCTGACAATGGATTCGGCTCAGTCAGTGGCGGGACTTTCCACTGCCCCAGGGATGCATTCTTATACAGAGGTACAAACAAGTAACACATCATTCCTGATGTATTGAGGTGCAACCCCTCTATGTAGCAAGGTACAACCCCTCTACGTAGTAAGGTGCCGCCTCTCACCTTGTACATGTTGGTTCGAACAAAACAACTCTATCCATCATATTACCCTTTTGGCCCTGTCATTGGGATGGGTCAGCCTGTTCCTTGTTATCCGTGTGGAGTGTACAAGTATGCGAATGTTCTGATATCTGGTGTCCAGTACCTTTTTAGGTATGTCTCTTTTCGCAGCATCAGCCCTTTCCTTGCCAGCTTCTGTGAGCAGGGCTATCTCTGGCTCACAGCTTAACTTTGCTTTATGATAGCAAAAGTCTTGACCATTACTTTAGTTCAGGCCTTAGGCCCAATACCGGGCCTCTAATACCATGGTTTATATCTCAGGGCCTCCTCTTACTACAGCGGCCAGTGGTAGCCGCGATCGGCCGAACCGGCTGACGCATGTGGAGCCACAGGTTGGCCACCCCTGACCTAGATCATCCCTGGTCAGTGTTTGTTTAACCTGTTCTTAAAACCCTCCAATGACGGGGATTCCACAACCTCCCTTGGACGCCTAGTCGAATGCTTTATAATTAGAAAGCTTTTCCTAATATCTAATTTAAGTCTCCCTTGCTGCATATTAAACCAATTATGTCTTGGCCTACCTTCCATGGACATGGAGAACAATTGTTGTTATCCTCTTTATAAACACTCTTAACATATATTTGAAGACTGTTATCAGGCCTTCTTTTCATGAGACTTTACATGACCAATTTTGAAAAAAAATTTCTTATAGGTCAGGTTTTTCTAAACCTTTTATCATTTTTGTTGCTCTCATCTGGACTCACACCAATTTGGCCACATATTTCTTGAAGTGTGGTGCCCAGAACTGGACACAGGACTCCAGCTGAGGCCTCATCAGCCAAGTAGTGCATGTCTTATATACAACACACCTGTTAATATACATTAGAATGATATTAGCCTATTTCACAACTACCTCACATTGCTTGATTCATATTTAATTTGTGATCCACTATAACACTCCCAATCCTTTTCAGCAATACTGATGCCTAGCCAGTTATTTCCCATTTTGTTGTTGTGCATTAGATTTTTTTGGCAGTAATTTCCACTTTATTGAATTTCAGCTTGTTGATTTCAGACCAGTTCTCCAATTTGTCAAGGCCATTTTGAATTCTAATCCTGTTCTCCAAAGAACCAGCAACCCCTGCCATCTTGGTGTTATCCACAATTTTATAAGCACACTCTCCACTCCATTATCTAAGTCATTAATGAAAATATTGACTAGTATCAGACTAAGGACTAAGGACAGACCACTGTCTAGTTGAGTCCTCCCAGTTTGACAGCAAACCATTGATATCTACTCTTTGAGTATGGTCTTCCTCACTCTCCCAGCCCCTGCCAGGACTGAGCTGTCTGTGGTGCCAGAAGCACCATCTATTCTTTGGATCCAATGAAGAACTGACTGGTCTACAATGCAGCTCCTTATATACTAGCTTGCAACCCTCTGATAGGCTAGCCCCTTGCAGCCTCCCCCGGATTGGCTGCTTCCTGCACAGTCTCTGTAGGCTAACTTGAAGGATTTAGCTCCACTGCTCCTTTCCTGAGACAGGTGTGGCAGGACCCTGGTCCATCCTGTCACAATATTACAGTACTCCTAGAAACCCCATTCAAGAATCAGAGCCCCATTGTACTAGGCCAGGGGTGGGCAAACTACAGCCCGCGGGCTGGATCTGGCCCCTCAGGGCTTTGGATCCGGCCCATGGATTTGCTGCCCCCAATGGTGCCATGGGCCCCACGCTGTTCTGGGAAGTGTCTAGCACCACGTCCCTGCAGCCCCTGGGGGAGGGGGTGGGGCAGAGGGTTCTGTGCGCTTCTCTTGCCTGTGCGTATCTCCCCTGAAGCACCCATTGGCTGGGAATGGGGAACCATGGCCAATGGGAGCTTCAGGGGAGGTACCCACAGGTGCATGGAGCCCTCTGCACCCCCTCCCCCAGGGGACGCAGTGATGTGGTGTCGGCCGCTTCCCGGAGCAGCGCAGGTCCGAGGCCAGGACAGGCAGGCAAGAAACATAAGAACAGCCATACTGGTCCATCCAGCCCAGTATCCTGTCTACCAACAGTGGCCAATGCCAGGTGCCCCAGAGGGAGTGAACCTAACAGGTAATGATCAAGTGATCTCTCTCCTGCCATCCATCTCCACCATCTGACAAACAGAGGCTAGGGACATTCCTTACCCATCCTGGCTAATAGCCATTAATGGACTTGCACACCGCTACCACCCCAAACCCCTCCTGCACCCCAACCCCCTGCCCTGAGCCCCCTGCAGCACCCAGCACCCCTCCTGCACGTCAACCCCGTGCCCTGAGCCCCCTGCAGCACACCTCCCTGAGCCCCCTCACACAGTGTGCACCCCCTCCTGCACCCCAACCCCTTCCCTGAGCCCCCTCGTACATCCAGCACCCTGCCTGTGCTCCAACCCCTTGCCCTGAGCCCCTTCCTGCACACTGCACCCCCCTCCCACACCCTGCACCAGACCTACATTCATGGCCCTGGAAGCAATTTCACCACCCCGATGTGGCCCTCTGGCCAAAAAGTTTGCCAACCCCTGTACTAGGCTCTGAACAGATGAGCACTATCAATGATGCCTCAGAGATCTTACAGTTTAAGTGTCAGACAACTCACAAAAAAACCACAATAGGACACAAGTCAATGGGGGATGGGATGGGGAAATGGGAGAATAAGTACTTTCACTCACATAAAGTATCATTTATTTATTATTATGAAACCAACCATAACAATCAGGACAACTTTTTGGCAGGAAATGGAAAAGAGCTTTGAATCAGCCTGAAGGAAATACTGGTCTGACCAGGAGAGAAATATAATCTGTATGTCCACCTAATGTCCACCTTCAGGCTGAAAATTAGATGAGCCATGTTGGTGGGTCCAGGCTTCATGTGCAAGGTTGTTATGGGGGATTGAGTAGAACAGTCTGGATCAATGTGTCAGAGGCATCTTTGAAGATGGTGTTGAAATGCCACCAAGGCAAGAGAACTAAGGACTGCAAGCCACAGCTGCTAGCTCTGCAAGGAAACCTGCACTACTTGGAGGTTTGTGGAATAACAACATGGTGATGTTGGCCTTGTACGTGGATTCACAAATGAAGTGCTTGCACTCACTCAATTTATTTTCCTGGAGGGACTGCTCCTATATATGCTACTACATCAGGAACTTCTGCACACTCTAGGTCAGTGAAGCATAGAGTAACCCAAATTGACAAAATCAGCCAGCAACAGGCTAGTATTGTCATCAAGCCACGTTTTGGTGATGCTGGCAAGGGTAGAGGGTCTTCTCAGAGGCCATAGTCATGGAAAATAATGGGATTTATTATTACTGATCAGGTATTGTTCAACATGCGTGAGCGATTGTGGATGTTGCTTGTATGTGTAGTGGCCCTGGGTGAAATTGTTGTGTGTTTGCACCAGTGCACTGCAGCGATCTGGCACAAAGATTTCCTGATACTAGCTGTCGTTTCCCATGACCGGTACTCTTTAATCAGCATAGACTGTAAGAGTACATAAAAGGAACTAAAGAGGTTATATGTAGTGCTGGGTGAGATTTTTTGGAAGAAACATTTTTCCATGAAAAACACAACCCCCCCCTCCAACCCCCTACCCCTTCAAAGGTCTAACATTTTGTTCTGACACATTCTAAATGAACCTTTGATTTTTTTGGATCAAAAAAATGTTTTGTTTGAAATTTCTTTCAAATTTATTTTAAAAATAACTTAAAAACTTGAAAATTGGAGGGTAAGACCACAAATCCCATGTGTATGCTGGTTGTGCTGTTGTGTGGGTGGTTGTGTTTGTGTTGATTTGTGCGCTTGGCACATGCAGGGTGTGCGCGGGAATATTTGTGTTTTGGGTGGGGTGTGTTGTACTGGGAGAGTTGTGTTGATTGGTGTGGGTTGCAGTTGGGTGCACAGACGTGGCAGGTGGGCTAAATAATCCTCCAATTGTTCAGGCTCCCTCATACAACCAATGAAATTGCTGCACAAAAATGAGCTGTAAAGTAAGTTGATTGAGTTACCCGTGATGTCACAATGGTGTAGGACTCTTGGGATGCCATAGATACATGCCTTACCAGTGCTGTCCGTTGCACAGATGCAATTTTTAAAATCAAAATGGCTGAGAACTTAAATTTGGATGGTAACAGATGGTGCTGACTCAGAAAGAGTGCTCAACCATGCTTGAGCTGTTTCCATCACTTCACATTGACTCAACAGACATGTTGGACTTTCGAGTGAACAGTGACATTCCTGGAATCGTCTTATATCAATAACAGCATAGACAATCTGCTATTACTGAATTCCTGGGTCCCTCCCTCCATATCTCTCCATGGTTTCAAGTCCAACTCACTCTTTAGTAGATGTTGGCTGCATTCTATGCAGTCAGTAAGAACAGCTTTAACTGTTAAGCAAGAACATGAAGTTCCCAAACACCTAGAAACTGTTTTATTAGACTGTTGGTTTTGTTTGCTGGTAATGGTAGCTGCTTCCCCCTGCAGCCCCCAGGCAAGCACCACAGCACCAGTACTGTACTTGCCGGCAGGTGTTCTCACTACCAGCCATGCAAGACTGGGCTTCCATCTCTTGACAGCAAAGAAAAATACCTGCTTTGGGCTAAAAAGGGAAAAAACAAACCAATCTGACTTATTTGTGCCTAAAAGGGAGACATGAATTAAAAGGTGTATGCTAAAAGCAGGATTTGCCATTGTTTTTTGCCAGAAATGAGATTTTGGTTAATTTTGAGCAACTCTGATCGCGAGGTCAACACATATAGTAACAGCTTGAGTTACTCATTCATGAAATGCAGCCATTTCCTGAATATGGACATATGGTGTGTGGCTTAGGTAGCATTCCAAGTAGAGCGTGACTCAGTTGGATTTATGCATCTTTCCTTCAAAAGCATCCCAAAGCACTTTACATAAACTCATGCCCATTAACCCCTCCTGAAATGTAGGCTCCTCCAGGGTGGATCACATTGTCAGAAATGTCAGACTTCATTAAATTAATTAAATAAAATAGAGACAAATTCTTGTCCCAAGCATAAATTCAAATGACATAATATCAAAATAATCAAGTATCACACAGTGGTTTGCTTTTAGGTATATCAAAAATAAGACATCTGTGCAGATGGGCCTGGCTGCTGATGGACCCCGGGATCTGCAGGTTCTGGAAGACAAAGGTCCTATGCTTCCACGCTGCCTCCTGGCTGCTTCCCTTCACTCCCATGTTAGCACAGTCATCCAGGGCTTCTGCTGCTGGGAAATGCCCACCACATTTCATAAAGAATTTTTGTTTTTCAAAATTTCTGGGCTTTTTGATGAAAACAGAAATCCAATATATTCTCATTTTTTTAAGTGGGGAAAAAAGATTCTAAGAGGAAAAAAAGGAAAAACTGAAAAACTTCAGAAAACTATGTCATGAAAATTTTCAAAACCAGGTCTTCTCAAAAACTTCAAAATGAAAATATTTTCCAAAATTTTCCAAAGCTCATATCCATTCTCCATCTGCCTCTTGTTACAGACAACTGCCTTGAAGCAGCATGGTTGGCCAATTTACTGTAATTTGAACTACCTGGTTGTATAATAGCATATAATTTATCACTCTTTCATTTTTAAGTAGCATATTGTTTCCATCACAGCAAACACAGTAAAAATATAACGGATCAATTTGTATTATATTATAAGACAAATGAATGTTGGTAGGTTTGCACTCATTTAATGTATGCAAAATTTGGCCACTTACACTTTTAAGGCATGTGCTCGTTGTTATTTCTACTCAGGTAAATATTAATAGAAAATTAGTGACATGCACCTACATATTTACAACTTTCAATTTAATCTTTAATGAGAAAGAAGTGACACACTCAGAAGGGTCTGGAGATAAGGCACCTGTGTAATGGGGTAATTTAGAAAAAAATATTAAAGGATCCCTGCTAAAGAAGAGACAGGCATGGATTATCCCAGAGTCAGGATCTGTCACCTGCTGGTTTTACTGTGAAAGACTAATAGAAAGTGGCTTATTAAATATGGTGTAAGTAGATAAATAAAGATATAACTCTGAGGTTTGTGAGGGCGTGAAGCCCAGATTCTTTTTCTGCCTAAGGTATAATAGATAGAGGCGTTTGTACTTTACAAATCAAAATCCTCCAGAAAGGGGTTCCTCTGGTTTTCTGCATTGACTCTGGTCAGTTGAATCCGGACCTGCTACTGTGTTCAGGGACGTCAGGAAGCGCAGGAGGAACTCAGGCCAACAGCAGCCGGATCAGGACTGAGATCACGATCCGGCGATAAGTAGTAGAGACGTTGCCTCTTGGAGCTCTCTCTTCTCTCCTTCTCTCTCCGCGCATGCATTGAACATTAACTACCCTGACTTGCACGCAAGCTGTCCCATCCCCCAGAGTGCGTGTACAGGGTTGCTATACTCCTTTCATGTTGGGGCAGCTTGTTAAAGAAAGGGTTTCCAAAAACCCATCACACATAAACCAAATAACTTCACAGACTTCTAATGTGACTTTGGGTAAGTCACTTAATCTACCTTGTGCCTCAGTTTACCATTTGTTAAAACAAGGATAATACACTGTGGTGTTCTGATAATAAAATCATGATTGACCATGAGGTGTTCAGATACTATGGTGATGAGAGCCACATAAGTAGGTAGATATATTCAGAGTTTCTATTTGAGAGAGATTCTATCCTTCTGAAATATACATGTGCTCAGTACAGCTCTCCCAGCATGTACAGTGAATCAGAGTGAGTTGCATTTCTATCCATAAGACAGCAGTCTCTCAGCACCTTACAATTCACTAGCAAAGAAGAAAGCCTTTTTTAAATATTTATGTTTTAGAGACCGGGGGGAGGGATAGCTCAGTGGTTTGAGCATTGGCCTGCTAAACCCAGGGTTGTGAGTTCAATCCTTGAGGAGGCCACTTAGGGATCTGGGGCAAAAATTGGTCCTGCTAGTGAAGGCAGGGGGCTGGACTCGATGACCTTTCGAGGTCCCTTCCAGTTCTAGGAGATTGGTATATCTCCAATTATAAAAAAAAAAAGAAAAGTTAGCGGGAGGGGTAAAAGCGGACAGAAAAAATGACATGGATTAATATACTAGGGGAATAATGAAGTCTATTGCCTTGTAAGATGGCAGTTACATTCTTTGTATGCTTGGGTTTTGAACAACTGCCTCAAAAAGACAAAAAGTGACCCAAAGAGCTTTGTGTACCTCGAAAGCTTGTTTTTGCACCAACAGATGTTCATAGAATATCAGGGTTGGAAGAGACCTCAGGAGGTCATCTAGTCCAACCCCCTGCTCAAAGCAGGACCAACACCAACTAAATCATCCCAGCCAGGGCTTTGTCAAGCCAGGCCTTAACACCCTCTAAGGATGGAGATTCCACCACCTTCCTAGGTAACCCATTCCAGTGCTTCACCACCCTCCTAGTGAAATAATGTTTCCTAATATCCAACCTAGACGTTGATCCAATAAAATATATTATCTCACTCACCTTATAGATTCATAGATTCTAGGACTGGAAGGGACCTCAAGAGGTCATTGAGTGCAGTCCCCTGCCCTCATGAAAAGACAAGATATTCTTCCAACTGTATATCCAGAATATCAAGTTGCTTGATAACTGTTTAGCTGCAAAAATGTGTTATGGCACGGCCTTTGTTAATGAATGTCCCTTGAAAGCCAAAGTTACTGAGGCTCAGTGGAATTAAGGGGGCTGAGAGTGAGGGACAAACTGGAGTGATAATAAGGAAAAGCTGAAGGAAATGAGCAAAGAGATATTTGAATGAAATGTAAGGAATTTGCTGTTTTAAAGCTAGTTAATATTTGCTGTAGTTCGAAGCAGTTTGGAAAACTCTCTGCCAAAGACAATGAGCTGGTAGCTGCCATGCTGAGGCTGAACATTTACATACATGGTGGAAATGAGAAATAGCTTACAATTTGCCATTTGTCCTTCACGCGTATTTTCAAGGGCGACAAACCATTTAACTAATGCAAATCAAGACCATTTAACGAGGGTGCTCAGTACCTCTTAGTACTGGGTCCTTATTTATCAAATCCCCCTTTACAAAATGTCCTCCCACAAAAACCAACCAACCAAAACAAAAAATCCCAGCATAATGAAAAAGTATTCTTTCTTCAGCCTTGTAAAGAATGTTTTCTTCTTCCATTGGAATTGGTCATGAAGACTTAGAAAAAATAAGATTTAACATCGTTGTATTTATTAGGTTCTGAAACAATACACATTCACATCCTTTTGAATACAGTACATTTGGCACAGTAATAATGTTTACGATGAAATAACACTAATGAATGGCAAGAGATTCGAATTACATCCATAAGAAAAAGAAATCCTGTACAAATAAAGCCTCACCAAAAAACCCAGCCAACCCCAACTCTAAAACTGAATACATTTTATATTTAACGAGAGCTATTCTGCCCATAATTTAAAAAGAGGTAATTTTTTAGCTTTTTGGAGAGAATTCATTATTTTTCACTCTATGGAAAAAATGTTTCCACTTTTTATAAAATCTATATGGAAGAAAAACAAGAAACAGTGGATTCTTCTCTTTTTTTTTTTGGCATTTTGCACTCATTTTACAAAAAAAGATCAGGAAAGATTTTACAGAAATGTAACAGCATGTCCATTTTTAAGAATTATCTTTAAAAAAATGTTCAAGGTAACAGACAAACCTCCTAATGTAAACCCCACACAGAAGATCTATTTACTTGTATTGAAGAAACATCTGCCCATGCAAAAGTTTGACCTCCTTGACTCCTCACTTAGCATCCTTACAAAACAAATGCAGGTGCCAAGGCCTCTGGTAATAGAAATGTGTGTTCATGATTTTCACACTAAAAACAGGATTGATCTAAACCGTTTGCTCACAAAAGCTTTGTGGAATGTATTTACTCTCCAAAAGCAAATGCTAATAATTTTGTATAAAGGCCTCTAATTTTACAAACAGTAGTGCGCTATGCAATCATTTTTCTTCATTCTATTCACCTATGTAAAAGAACACTTAGCACTGTGATCAGTTCTTGCCTGGATGACAAAAGCTACAGGTGGTGAAAACTACACAGAGCCAGTAGTGACACATGAAAATGTATGGGCAATGTTACAACAGTTTCCTTGGAAAAAAAAATGAGATGATGTAATCATTAAAATGTTTCTGTGCTTGTACTCAACTCCAGAAGCTAGTCTTTTCCCAGTACATAAATTTACTGAAGATAAATTAAATTAATCTAAAGATTCGATCCATTATTACACCTGTAGGCCAGACAACACATGAATAGATATAGCATAATATTTAATATTTTGAAATCATCATAAGAATATATATAATAATTACACCTGAGTTTTTAAAAAAACAAAATGGAACTGAATGTTGTCATCAGTTACAAAGGCTATGAGCAGCCAGACGCATAATTGACACAAACTAACTCATTTGCTTGAGACCAAGATTTCTCTCTTAAAGCCAATGACTCGCACTTTGTCCACCACAATTTGTAACATTCCTTTCTCTTTCCTAGCTCTATCATAGCATAGAGTTGAAGAGAAATATAAAAGAGATTTAGTATAGCTTAATATATGTCTACATCTTTTTAACAAAAAAAAACCTCATCTCTCTGACAGTAACTTGAACCAATACACATACAGAGTATTGCACATGGACATTATTATAATTATTCTTTCATAGACTAAAGTTTTTATAATATGCCTGAACATGCAGCAGTTGATACCTCTATATTCAATGAATTCCACAGGCCTTGCAGCAAACACTATATACAAAATCTCACCTGTACAAAAGGCAAAAAAGCTTCTTAAGTGCCACTTTGCCAGTAACAAGTATATATATTTTTTGTGCAGCTGGAAATCCATGTGCAACAATTAAAATGGATTCCATTAACTGCTCACTCAGTCCAGTAAAATATATAATAAAATTACCTCAGCGATACATGTACACAAAAAACACAGGGTACTTCTGGAAATATAAGTACATAACACTGTTAGCATATCTACAGGAGGTAACTTCACATTAGTAATATTGTCCACATGAGTTACCACTTCAATTAATACACAAGAAAATCAATTTACATCTTTCCATAATGTCAGTTTTTGAATGTTTGATCTTCAGTCTTTCAACACACTTTCACATAATCCATGTTAAGCTTTGTTTTGTGTTTTTCTAATAGCACAGTTTTCATATTAGATTTTAAACATTAAAAACAGTAGTACTATGGTTTTGTAAAAGTGTGCAAAAGTAACACACTGCTGTGAAAAATAAATACACATAATTAAGCAGGATTGTTATCATTCAAATTGAATACAAAGGATTATTATTTTTTAGAAACATGTAATTTAAAACACCTCCATGCCTGCCAATGTTTGCTTTGGGTACAAACTTTTACTAAGAAAGAAAAGTAATGTTTACCCAATTACCTGTCAAATTTGTAGTAAACCTATGTAGCTTTGTTAAAGCTATTATAGGCTTTTGGAGAACTGATCGATTCTTATACTTTAGCCCTTTAATACCTGTCTATAAAGTATCTGATTTCCTATTTTAAGCAACTTTTTACATTATCTTCATGATTCTTTTTATTCCTAACTACTAATCATGAAAAATTAGCTAGGCCTGTTTTTGGTGGATAGTTTTACATTATGCTTGCACCCCAGTACGTTAAAGCATATGTATGTGATCAGTAATTGCACATCTAAGAAAGTAGACTTTTTCAATTACCACAGAACTGTGTATAACTGTCTTCTTCACATCTGAGTACAAACATTGTTGTAATCACCAGTGCAGAAGAAATGGCTCTCTCTCTCTTAATTAAAGATGTATGGCAATTATGTACTGTTGTAGGATGAGAAATAAAATCTGCTAAATCTCTGTTTTAAAATAGTATGGCTCTTTTTGTTTCATGAAAAGATGCAAATGATGTCCTTTCTGGGAGACGTTATGAGTCACAGAAAGGTTGCAAATTGCAAAAGCACGGCAGTGTGTTACATCTACAATTTCTGATACAAAATTGTTTTGCATTGTTTGTGAGACAGAAATTAAGAGTGCCTTCAGATCAGACGATTAAAGGAAAATAATAAATATATAGTTTAAATCGGGATACGGGCTCATGGTAAGAGAAGTAGTTCTTGATCTAGTGAGTCTCAGTAACTGGAGGATCTTCTTAGGACCACTTCTTGCAGCATCATTCATCTAGCAGCCCACTGCTGACTATGGCAGTAGCTCTTCTCCAAAATAAGAGAACCCTTTAAATTCTTCCTGATTGATTTGCTTTATAATTGTCTCATCCACTAGCGTTAATACTGGCTCTTCTCGTGTAAAGTCTTGATCAAAGTTATTTACATCCCTTTTGGTTTTCTGGGGAGGAAAGTATAAAAAGGTGAGTGAGTAATCAAATAAGATACTAAAACCAATAAACATCAAAACTGCTTTTGGGGGGGGGCTGAAATAAGCAGAATTTTCTGAAATGATAAAGAAAAGCTATTTCACACAAAGAATAACAAACATATGGGATAAGCTACCAAAGGAGGCCACAGTGACTTCAAAGAGCCCCACTGGTTTCTGGAGCGCGAAGGGGTCGTGATATGATGAGAAAGCAGGAAGCTGAGATTAAGAGTCATTATCAAAGAAATGGTATGGTAAGCAGTATGGCCGTTTCCTACTCTGACATTTTTCTACGGTTTTAATGGCATCACACTTGAGACGATTAAAGTGAATTGTCTTCCCCACAAGACAAACTTCAGCCCTGACTGAGCTGGTTACATTTGTGTTTAAAATGTAAATGTAGAGCTCATGACAGGTCCTAAACTCAACATCTTGGAGGCTCAGCACAGGCAATTCACGTTTCCCCATGCTGCCCTATTAATATGATCTGTATGAATCAGCTCTAGAGCTGAAATCCTGGCCCCACTGAAATCAGGGGTAAAGCTCCCATTGAGTTGAATAGGGACAGGATTTCTCTCTATGACCCCAGGGCCATTTAGTCCTTGGTCTTTTCTTGGCAATCACTGTGATTTGGATATCTACCAAATAGGAGCTGGACTAAGAACACCAACTCATTTCACATAGATCATTGAACAACCACATGACAGTGATTATGGTCAGTCACTACCCACACAGAAGTGACTTGAAGATGTGATTGAGAGGTAAAAAGCTCCATCTCTCATTACCAGTTTCCTGAGCTCTGCAGTGTTCTTGCATTCCACATTAATGCAGTCATATTTCAGGTATGCACAGCCTCACTGAAAGGAATGGGCATTTTTATTTGTTTAGACCTTTTACGGCTGTCCATTCTTTTGCTATGTTTCATGAAACATTTCAGAATAGTTACAGCTGAACCAAACGATATTCAATGAGGCAAAACTGCCATTTTAAAACTGGTTTAGTATCAATCCTAAAATCAGACAGATATTTTTGAGATTAAGATACCAGAAATACAGTAGCAACCTGACTTACAATGTACTGTGTCAAATCATATTCTAAATATATTTACATACAAAAGTGGTATATCTATCTCCTTTCAATACATATCTATATCTCTTGCTAATGCTAATGCAAGAATATACCCATTAAAGCATTATTTAGCTGGTCAACTCTACTGATGCATTAGAAAAATATTTTTCTTTATTTCACATAACTGACTTTTCTCATATCTGTCAAATAGTCATAGTAACTAGTATAATCTATTTTGGCTGCATAGATTTTATATACTGATAATTTATCTGTCATAGCAAAATAACTCCCCTACTTAAAATGAAGAATCTCTTTACGATTTGGGCACTACAGGATTTTCTAAGTGATGGGCAGTGAATAACGTATAAATCCACCTACTTGCTAATGGGATTTCTGAAGATACTATAACACCCTATGTACTGCCTTTAAAATGCTAAAGTGAAAAAAATTGATATATATTTTTTAACCTAGTACATAAGGATCTCATTCTATACAGTTTAAAAACAACGGGCTTTAAAGTCCTTAGTGAATTCTTACTCAGATGGGAAAATATTGGGGAAACTATCATATGAATTTGCTTTTGACTGTGTTCACACCCCTCTTCTGTGTGCTCTCTGCGAATATCCTAGCAAATGAGTTCATTGTCAGACATGTTCACCAAAGCAGAAAATCGTAAGTGAGTATTTTCAGAAAGTGACTTTCAAATTTGTAGTAAGGATTTTATGCACCAGAACCCTTATCCAATGTTCACACTTTTAGCACTGAATACGCACAGCCAATAACCTGTGGACAAGTTGTAGAACAAGAATTTTTTCAAGAACTAATTTTCATTGAATATATTCATGATGACTGTGGTTTGTTCGCTGGGAATTTGCAAACAAAAAGAGAGGCTAAAGTCATCAAACAGGCATTCATCATAAATCATTTGCCCAGCAAACTGAGGGCCAACTTTTAAAAAGTATTTAGGGGCCTAAAGATACAGATAGTTGTGAAATGGTATTTTCAAAAGCACCTACGCTCCTAACTCCCACTGACTTTTTAAAAAATCTTGTTTTCACTGGGAGTTAAGCACCTGGGCACTTTTAAAATGCCATGCGGTACTTATTTGCATCTTCAGGAGCCTTTTAAAATCTGGCACTGAGTTTCTAATGTGGGCAAAATTTCCAATGATTTAATAGGCCTTTTGTCTAGGAAAAGACTGAAGAAGAGCCTCAGAATTTTTCACTGTTTGTTTTAGATATGGAGGCAATTATCTACTTTTCAACATAGATATAAATATAGATATAATAGGACTAGTATAGAGCAACCTGCATTGCATATTCTAGCAGGCCTCTAACAATGCAATTACTCAAACCAGACAAAAATGAGTGGGACACAAACAAAACTGAATAGATTAACTAATGCAAGGAAAAAAGCATAACCATTGCTTCTTTTAAGCAAAAATCCTCATTTGAGATTTGTCTTCTTAGGCCATTTCTTCTTGAAGCCCCTTCTATTTTGCGGTGCCCCATCCACTGTGAACAAACAAGTCTGAGTGCATTACTGCTTCTTCCTGGCTTTGCTGTTTTAACATTCTTGCATGCTGGGTGCTGCATAGGCCCATAGCATGCACAATTTTAAAGCTGCAGAACCAGAGCACAGAAGGAAGGCAGCAAGGGCTGCTGCTGTCACCCAGAAAGGATCCTGAAAGGTAGAAGGGAGCTTGGCAAGAGAGAGATTCTAAGGCTTCACGTACACTATGAGCTAGGGGTTTGATTCCCAGCTTGCATACACATACTTGCACTAGATAAACGGTAGTGTAGCGGCAATAGTGTAAGCAGTGGCAGCAGTGGCATGGTTTACCCACCATGGTACATAATTGGCATAGCTAAGCCAGGCTGCTGCCACTGCTAATGCCTATGCTACTGTAGGTACTCTGCTATTTATACTCGTACTAGCTTGATAAGGGCTCACACAAATTTGTGTATGCAAGCTGGGAATCCCACTTACATCTACACTTACCTGCAGTGTAGATGTAACCAAAAAGTATATGAAGGGAATGGGATTCCAGTAGAGCCAACCCTAAGCATTCAAACTTCATGAGTAAGGCTACAAAAAAATCTTGAGATGGGATTAAAAATCATAATCACATGACTCCAGGAGCTAAGGCTTTAAGAAAAACACCAAATATCACAGGATTCTGATAATATCATGAGTTGGCAACAATGGGATTTTCTCATGGGAACTACCAAGGCAGCAAAGCCAGTGGGTACTGAAAGTCAGAGGAATTGGCAGGTGACATGGAATGTGAGTCAGGCTTCTTGGTGGAAGCCCAAGGGGAACACAGTAGTCCATGGAAACTGACTTCCCATATAGCATATGTCACAAGGAAAGTCCACTTGGTTTCAGAAATTGCATTTTTTCTGGGTTGTCTGGACAATATGCATGTCCAACCCAAGTGAACTGTACCAATGAATCAGAGACAGAGAGACAGAGCAACTACACAACAGTTTCTGACAGGAAGTGAAGGATACTATGCCCTGATGAAACTGCAGGTGGGCAGAAAGTAGCCAACCATTTTGAATTTGACTGAGGTCCCAGCATTAACAAATGTATTCTTATGAAAAGTGCCTTGTGACCTTTAATGACCACAGGTGGTCAGGTCCTTAGCCATCTCCAGAAGCACAGTGCCTCTTCTACCTTGAAAAAAAAGATGGTTACTCACCTTTGTAACTGTTGTTCTTCGAGATGTGTTGCTCATATCCATTCCAATTAGGTGTGCGCGCGCTGCGTGCACGATCGTCGGAAGATTTTTACCCTAGCAACACTCGGTGGGTCAGCTGGGTCGACCCCCTGGAGTGGCGCCATTATGGCGCTGGATATATACCCCTGCTGGCCCATCGCCCCTTCAGTTCCTTCTTGCTGGCTACTCTGACAGAAGGGAAGGAAGGTGGGTTTGGAATAGATATGAGCAACACATCTCGAAGAACAACAGTTACAAAGGTGAGTAACCGTCTTTTCTTCTTCAAGTGCTTGCTCATATTGATTCCAATTAGGTGACTCCCAAGCCTTACCTAGGCGGTGGGGTTAGAGTGAGATGTCGCAGAGCGCAACACTGCTGAACCAAATGCCGCGTCATCTCTGGACTGTTGCACCAATGCGTAGTGTGACGCGAAGGTGCGCACAGAAGACAAGGTAGCTGCCCGACATATCTCCTGAATGGGTACATGGGCCAGGAAGGCGGCAGATGAGGCTTGAGCCCGAGTAGAATGGGCAGAGAGCTGGCTAGTTGGAACGTGAGCCAAGTCATAATAAGCACGGATGCAAGACGTCACCCAAGATGAAATTCGCTGCGAGGAGACCGGAAGGCCCTTCATCCGGTCTGCCACCACTACGAAGAGTTGAGGTGTCTTTCGAAAGGGCTTTGTTCTTTCGATGTAAAAGGCAAGAGCCCTACGAACTTCCAGGGAATGCAACTGTTGCTCCCGATGTGAGGAATGCAGTTTCGGGAAGAAGACCGGGAGGAAGATGTCCTGATTGACGTGGAAGGCAGACACCAACTTAGGAAGGAAGGCGGGGTGGGGTCGCAGCTGTACCTTGTCCTTATGAAACACTGTATACGGGGGGTCCGCTGTGAGGGTCCGAAGCTCGGACACTCGCCTTGCCGATGTAATGGTGACAAGGAAGGCTATCTTCCAGGAGAGGAACAGCAGCGAGCACATGGCTAGCGGCTCGAAGGGGGCCCCCATGAGCCGGGATAGAACCAGATTGAGGTCCCACATTGGGGACGGACATTGAACCTGCGGGAACAAGCGCTCCAGGCCCTTGAGGAACCTGGAAACCATGGGGTCCGAAAAGAGAGTGCCCAGACTCCCCGGGATGGAAGGCGGAAATGGCTGCTAGGTGTACCTTTATGGACGAGACCGCTAGGCCGTGCTGTTTCAGGGACCAAAGATATTCCAGGACAGTAGGAACTGGTGTCTGCATGGGGACAGTATTATGCTGAGCGCATCGGCAGGAGAAATGCTTCCACTTGGCCAGGTATGTCGACCTAGTGGAAGGCTTCCTACTACCCAGGAGCACCTGCTGGACCGAGGTGGAGCAACGTAACTTGGACTGGCTTAACCATGCAGCATCCATGCTGTGAGGTGAAGAGACTGAAGGTCTGGGTGGTGAAGCCTGCCGTGGTCTTGTGTAATGAGATCCTGCCAGAGGGGTGGGGGAATTGGGTCGGTTACCGATAGGTCGAACAATGTGGTGTACCAGTGTTGTCTCGGCCACGCTGGAGCGATCAGAATCAGATGGGCCTTGTCTCTGCGGAGCTTGAGTAGGACCCTGTGGACCAGCGGGAACGGTGGAAAGGCGTAGAGGAGATGGTCTTTCCACAGTATCAGGAACGTGTCCGAGAGTGAGCCCGGGGAGCGTCCCTGGAAGGAGCAGAACACATGGCATTTCCGATTCTCGCGAGAGGTGTTCTGAGCCCCTGGGAGAAAGGACGCTACCAGATCGATGGAATGGGCTACACAGAACTCCCAGAGGTGAATGGCTTCCTGACGAAGGAGGGAGGAGTGTGCTCCGCCCTGTTTGTTTATGTAAAACATGGCCGTTGTGTTGTCCGTGAACACTGAGACACAACGGTCTTGGAGATGCTCTTGAAACATTTGGCACACTAGACGAACCGTCCTCAGCTCCCTCACATTGATATGCAGGGACAGTTCTTGAGCCGACCAAAGGCCTTGAGTATGGAGACCCCCGAGATGGGCGCCCCAACCCAGAGATGACACATCTGTGGTTAGGGCCATCGACGGTTGTGGTGAGTGGAATGGCATCCCTGCACAGACCAGGGTGGGAATCATCCACCAGGCCAAGGAGCCCAATATGACCTTGGGAACCATGAGGATCGTGTCCAGGCTGTCGCGGCCTGGCCGGTATACTGAGGCGAGCCAAGTTTGAAGTGGACGGAGGCGTAGTCTGGCGTGTTTGGTCACGAAGGTGCAGGTGGCCATGTGGCCTAGGAGACCGAGACAAGTGCGAGCCGACACCGTCGGGAAGTTGTGGAGGCCTTGGATTATTGTTACCATCGCCTGAAATCGAGGCTGTGGTAGGCAGGCTCTGGCGAGATTGGAGTCCAGAATCGCTCCAATGAAGTCTATCCTCTGAGCGGGCACCAGAGTGGACTTCTCGAGGCTGATCATCAGGCCTAGTTAGCTGAAGAGATCTTTGACGATACCCACATGGCGCCGCACTTGCATCTCGGAGATGCCTCGAATGAGCCAATCGTCGAGATACAGGAAGACGTGCACTTGACGACGACGGAGGGAGGCCGCGACAACGGCCATACATTTTGTAAAAACTCGTGGGGCCGTAGAGAGGCCGGATGGAAGGACTGTAAATTGAAAGTGCTGCTAGTTGACCACAAAGCGAAGGTACTGCCTGTATGGTGGGTAAATCGCGATGTGGAAATACGTGTCCTTCATATCGAGGGCGGCATACCAGTCTCCCGGATCCAAGGACGGGATAATTGTTCCCAGGGATACCATGTGGAACTTCAACTTTAGCATGCATTTGTTGAGCCCTCGCAGGTCTAGGATCGGTCTTACACCTCCCTTTGCTTTGGGAACTAGGAAGTAGCGGGAATAAAACCCCTTGCCCCTCAGGTCTTTTGGTACCTCCTCTATAGCTCCCATGACTAGGAGCGTCTGGACCTCCTGTAAGAGGGATTGCTCGTGAGAGGGGTCCCTGAAGAGGGACGGGGAGAGGGGGTGGGAAGGTGGGGGCGAAACAAACTGAAGGTGGTATCCCAATTCCACTGTGCGCAGAACCCAATGATCTGATGTCAATTGGGACCATGCAGGGAGGAAATGAGGCAGTTGTGGAAGGGAGGAAAAGGATCCAGGAAAAGGACTGGTGTGCCGTCCTCGGGCGCCTCTTCAAAAGCTTTATTTGGGCCCCATCGGTGGTTTGGGGGGGCCCTGGTTCTGACCCCCTTGGGGACCAGACTGCCTCCTGCGATTGCCCTGGCCATGTCTTCTGCCGAAGTCCTGTCATGGCCTGGGGGGGCAGGGTAGGTACGTTGAGGCTGGGGGCGGAAGGGTCTGCGCTTTGTCACTGGGGTGTGCATCCCCAGGGAACGCATAATTATTCTGTTGTCCTTCAGGCTTTGAAGCCTACGGTCAGTTTTCTCAGAAAATAGCCCCTGGCCTTCAAAAGGCAAGTCCTGTATGGTCTGCTGTACCTCAAGTGGAAGGCCTGACACCTGGAGCCAGGAGATGCGCCTCATCGCTACTCCTGAAGCCAGAGTTCTGGCAGCGGAATCCGCTGCATCCAAAAAAGCTTGGAGGGAGGTTCTCGCTACCTTCTTCCCCTCTTCCAGCAGGGGGCCGCGAAATCTTGGCGAGACTCCTGTGGAATAAGCTCCGTGAATTTTGCCATGGAAGTCCAGGTATTGTAGTTATTCCGGCATAGGAGGGCTTGCTAGTTTGCCACCCTAAGCTGTAGGCCCCCTGCAGAGTAAATTTTGCGGCCAAACAAGTCCAGGTGCCTAGCCTCCTTAGACTTGGGGGTAGGAGCTTTCTGGCCATGACGTTCCCTCTCATTTACAGATTGCACCACTAAGGAGAAAGGATGAGGGTGCACAAATAGGTATTCGTGCCCTTTAGAAGGCACCATGTACTTCCTCACAACCCCTCTGGCCGTGGGAGGAATGGAGGCTGGAGATTGCCAGATCATATCCGCGTTAGCTTGTATAGTGCGGATAAAGGGCAGGGCCACCCTGGTAGGGGCGTCTGCCGATAAAATGTCTACCACTGGGTCCTCTATCTCAGGGACCTCCTCCACCTGTAAGTTCATATTCTGCGCCACCCTTCGCAGAAAGTCTTGATGAGCCCTCAGGTCAATTGGGGGAGGGTCAGAGGAGGACGTGCCCGCCACTGCCTCATTGGGGGAGGAGGAAGAGGAAAGGCCAAGGACGAGAGGGTCCTGCGGGGGCTCCTGCTCTTGCGGACCGATGTCGGGCGCAGGTGGGGCCTGGGTATCCGCTGGCGGCTCAGCATCATCATCCGTGCCCATGGGGGGAGGTCGGCTTACGGTCGCCTCTGGCACGCGGTGTTCCGAGGCAGATCGTGGTGCAGCCGGGGGAACACCTTGGGCTTGTTGGTACGCCCAAGGTGTCCAGAAGAACCACTGGGTGGGACCTTGTTCATGACCTTGGTCCTCTGCAAAGGCGTGTCTGGCTGCCTCCGAGTCACGACCCTGTGCGTAATACCCGCTACCAGCCTGAGACGATGCTGAAGTGTGTCTCGAAGGCCAAAGGGCTGCTGAGAGTCCTTGAGTGGGCGCCGTGACCTGAGCTGACAGGTCGCGAGATGGCACCGGGGAGAGCGGTACCGGGAGCTGTATCAGTACCGTGATCGGGACCGGGACCTACGACCGTAGCGGTGCTGGGAGGTCAACCGGGATCTTGATCTCCTTTGCCAAGAATGGCTGCGGGAGGAGCAGGGCCGGGAATGGTGCTGGGAACCGGATCGGTACCGGGTGTACCGGGCAGGCGAACGAGAGGCTGAGCGGTGCCGCGAGTGCAACCGGTACCACGATGGAGAGTGGTGCCGGGACTGCGAGCAGCGCCGGGACCGGGATCGGCAGTGAAACTGGGATCGTCGGCGGGACTGGGATCTGGATCGGTGCCTCTCAGCGACTCCCATGGACGGCGGCCTCATCAGGGCAGGCTTGCCTATGGACTGTATAACCCGCACCGGCGGTGCCGGGGGTTGAGGCAGGGCCGGCTCCGTAAGTGCAATAAGTTCATGCGCGGTGGAGAAAGTCTCCGGGGTTGGTGGGAGACCGAGCTCGACCACGGCGCGTACCGGGGAGCTTTGGGGCACCGGACTCGACGGCCCTTGTGGGTCCGGAATCGATGGTGCCGTAACCATCGGTGCCACGGTGGAAGACTGAGCTGGGCAATCCGATGTGGGCAGTTGCTCTGGCTGAGGTAGTGACGGTGCCGAGGCAGCAGAAGTCTTGAGCTGCTTCCTGGGCCGTGGAGATAAGGATTGGTGCCGTGATGTCATCGGTACCGGAGGGGCCCGGTGCCGGGTGTCTTTCGCGGTACCGGAGCGCTCTGGAGCTGAAGGAACGCTTCAAACTGATGCAGTTTGTCCCGCGCTCAGTACCGAGGGCGCTGGACTAAGTGCCGCTTCCATGAGGAGCTGTTCAAACAAAAGTCGTGCTCCCGGTCCTAGGTTTAAAGGACTTACAAATGTGGCACTTATCAGGGAGGTGGGATTCCCCGAGGCACTTGAGACAGGAGTCGTGGGGATCCCCTGTTGGCATCGGCTTTTGGAACGCCAAGCACAGTTTGAAACCTGGTGACCTGGGGTGGAGGAAAGGGGATAATCCCCGATCCCCCAACAACTATATACACTACCTATACACAAATGACTAAGAACGAACTATAACTGTAAACTATTGAACTATCAATCACTATCTATAGAGAAACTACGAGGAAAGCTAGGGAAGTGGAGATCAGCTAAGCCGCGCTCCACAGTTCCAACGACCGTCACGGGCGGTAAGAAGGAACTGAAGGGGCGATGGGCCGGCAGGGGTATATATCCGGTGCCATAACAGCGCCACTCCAGGGGTCGACCCGGCTGACCCACCAAGTGTTGCTAGGGTAAAAATCTTCCGACGATCGTGCACGCGGCGCGCACACACCTAATTGGAATCAATATGAGCAAGCATTCGAAGAAGAAGATATCGATTCCAAAGGAAGAGTGCCACCTGCTTAATCACCATCATCCCCTTTTGTAACACATGTGCTTTTGAGAGCTCACAGCCAACCACTGACCACATTAGTGACCCTGTTTACCCTTTGGTAAGCTCAAAATGGTGTGACTTCCTGAGCAGATATATAACATTACAAATTAACAAACTAATGAACAAAACTGACTGTAAGATAAGATGACATTTGCAAGAAGGCCATTTTTAATTTGACTTAAAGTTACTAGTGCTGTTCAAAAGGACACAGACACAACATAATTGTTAAAAGACTGTCTCATTCAAGGAACACTGTTATTAGTCAGATGTCTCCAATGGTGTGTGTTGGTTTACACAAGGGAATCCTACTTCACGTTTAAAAATGCTAATTTTTGTCTTGAATCTCTATAGGCAGGTCATATAGTGGAAGGGCTCACAAAGGGCTCTGTCTGGAAAAAGACTTTGGAAAAAAATGTGTTTTAATTAAGCTGGGTTGCTGAAAGGCAGACTTTAAGCATTGTCTGACCAAGTACACGAACATTTATTTTGGCTGTGATGCTGAAAGATCTCCCTACCACACTTTTTTCCGACCAATTTAAGCACCGTCTATATGCAGTTAGTAAGTGAGTAATGTGAACTTCAGTACATGTTAATGAGCATGCACTGAACATGGATTCTTTGCACAGTGACTATTGCATTGGTTTTATTTTCACTTTCTGTACTGTACTGCCATTTAGGTCAACACTGAATTTTCTACTTCCATCCACAGAAACAAGTGTAGCAAACCAAAAGAAATGCAAACATGTAACAAACTTTCAAATGACAAAAATCACCTGTCAGCACATACGCTGATGATCATAAACTGAGAGTCAATAAAATATGAAACTCTCTCTATAAACTACAATAAATACCCATCTTATTTGATGTTCTGAGGCGTGAGACTATAGTAAGACGGTTAAAATTCTTTGCATTCAGTCTTCTCCCTAAATCCATTTGAGGCAAATCTGAACTGTGAATGCCCCATGTTTCCCTTTGAAATGAAAAGATACAGAAATAGCTAGGATTTGAACAAACGTACTATGAAAACATGCTGCATAAGTAAACACATATCGGCCCGTACATGACAAGAACAAAATCAGCCTGATCCTATGATGTCAATGGCAAGATTGTCAAGATTTGCTATGGCAGCAAGTTCTGGCCCAATGTGTGTAGTAAGTGGCCAGAAACACTCACTGAAATGTACAAATGCAGATTCTGCTTAAGAGGAAGAGAGACACTACCCCACAATCCTCTAGAGAAGGGAGAGTCTGGTGTACAGAAATATACACTAAGCTTTTTCATGGCCCAAGTAGACTGACATGACACCATCATTGCCAACCACATGCAGACAGTTGCTATAAGTGTAGACATTCAGTGAAACCTTTATTATAATTTACGCCACCCTGGTGCAGATTTCTGTCAACAGCAATATTTGACTCCTCCCAAGTTTTCTCAGACCATAGTCCATTCCTGAAGTGTGCAGCTCTTCTGAGGATCTATAGCATGAAACCTTCTTAGTGCCGTATGTGGGTATGGCAGCAGCATGCCAAGACGAATACTGATGTATGCACTGAATTTAGAGCTACTTCCTCCACTCCCAGTGTGCAGCCACAGGAGCACATGGCATCAGTGCAACAGGAATAGGTGGGGCAGGAATGTCTGCACCATTCAGTGTATATCATACTCTTGTGCAATTTAAAAGGCTCCTATCCAGGTTCTTGGTATTAACAGAGATAAAATAACATGGAATGATTGGGTTAGATTTTTTGATGCAAAGGTTGGGTATGATTATACTGACTTTGATGGGAATTGAGGGGTCTCAGCACTTTATATGACTGAGCTCTTGATAAGTTAAAAATGGACCAAATTCTGTAGCTTATTACAGTCTTTTTCAGATAAGAATCTCATTATCATCACACAAAAGACACAATCCTTTAGCATACCAGACAGAGCCAATTTCCTTTCTATTCTCAGCCTCTTTCAATTAAGTACCAGAAAATACTGAACCATCAAGGAACATCTTCCTTAATGTCAGTGCCCCATGTCTTGAAATGGAATGGAAAGTACCTGGATGATTTCAGTGTGAATTTTGCCTGAGTGAGAATTATAGTGGACTCCAGGGTTTGACCCAGTAACTCTAAGAGAAGAGTAGCCAAGACCTACCGAGTTAGTGTTCTCAGTATTTTCTGAATAACTTCTCACCAATAACATTTTCAGATGGTATTGTTCAAGAGTAATGGAAGCTACAGCAGTCAAACAGATGGCTGCAAAGCATAAGGTACTGTGGCTAACCTCACGTATCAATGCCCTCTCATTCACCTTTCTTTTGTGTGACAGCAAAAACAGCAGCGCTGCCTGAGGATTGTTTTACACCAATCCAAACCTCTGTTCACCAATGCAAAGTAGTTTCTAAAAGGTTGGTAATAGCTGTAAAGACGCAGTTATTTTCACACTTCACTCATTCTACATATACAGAAGATTCGGTATGAATATTGAGAAAAATAGGCTGAAAAACACAAGCTCAGCTTTCTGCTGAGTACTCTGAAGTTTTTAAAAAGTATTTGCATGTATAAAAATCCAATTTGTTATTATAAACCAAAATATTTGCTAAAATCTTCTTTTTGGGAACTACAAAATTTGAAATATATTGTCTTTGGCTAAACAGAATAGTTTTATGAATTAAGAATTTTCAGTCTGTCAATTGATCTTTTCATGTGGGAGGGCTGCAAGAATCAGGTGCATACTTCTTAAACAATCATTATCACAATGACTTCAACTAAAGGTTATCACCAGAGAAGGGTTTTGAACCCAAGTACCCAGTTTTTATGACTATGCTAACATTCTTTGCTTTTAATCAGAGAACCTTGTGTTCTTATCCTAAGTTATTTTTTGCATATAATGTGAAAAAATAACCGTTTCAGATTTCACTGGGAACAAATGGAAATTGAAAAGGAAACTGCTTTCATTAAAAGTTTTAATAGCATGAATCTCAAGCACTTAAGACATGCTGCATTATGCAATTCAAATATTAATTACCAATGCACAGACACCTCTCTTTAGCATCACACGACTTTACAGAATTTTGCATTTTAAGAAGGATAACATTGCCCTCTAGCAACCTGTAACCACTTCTGGAGTGGGAACATTATGCAACAGAAAGTGGAGGGAAATACCCTATCCAACTAAAGGGACATAAGAATGTACTAATTACTCATAAGAATGTACTAAAATGACTCAAACTGGAATATGGTTATGACACCAAGGTTAACAGCTCTAACTCTTGCGTGCACACAAAAAAATGCCATTGGACCCTTCATGATCACAGTACGGTTAGTTAGCCATCTCACTCATTAGATGCCACCCTCCAGAATCACTAGTCCCTATCACCATGTTGTGGCATTGGTTTAGTACTAACTAAGGCTATGCCAGCACTGGAAAAAGGGTTTTGGTTTTTTCAGTGAGATAACACACACATGAGAGTTATCGTGTTTTAAAAATCATAATGGAGACAAGGTACCTGTAGATTTTACGTTGAGGTAGCGAGGTGAGATCAACAGTATACCTACCAACTGTGGTTGATTTAGTTTAGTTTACCTCACATTAAACCTATACTGCCTTGTCTCCACCAGGATTTTACAGAAGGAAAGTTAATGCGCATTAGTTATCCCACAGTAAAGAAACACACCTTTTTTTTGGCAGGGAAGACAAATGGCATGTCTACACTTCAAATATAAACATGTTGGCATCCTTTTGTCTGCAAGAGATGGTGGGAATTGCAGCCTATGATGTCGATGGGTTGCAATGTCTCATGTGACTGAATAGTTCAGTCTGAGATTTGTATGATCTTTGGCAGTTATTGCATATGTATGTATCTTGGTTGTGAGCTGCTTGCTTCCTATGGGCTTTTTTCTTTTCAAGCTGCAGGAGCCAGCTCCTGTCATGGACTTTGATTCCCTGATGGAGACGATGGCGCCACTTGTTGCGATCACTTGCCAAGACTTCCCATTGGTAAGGATCAATTCCGAATTCCTTCATATCTCGCTTGCACGTGTCTTTATAGCAAAGCTTGGGACATCCTGTTGTTCTTGTTCCCTCTGATAGCTCCCTGTATAGCATGTCCTTGGGTATGTGTCCGTCTTCCAACCTACTCAGATGGCCCAACCAGCGCAGTTGTCTTTGCTTGAGCAGGGCTGTCACACTTGGTAAGTTTGCCCTTTAAAGAACCTCTGTGTTGGTGACTTTATCTTGCCTTTTGATGTTGAGTATGCGATGTAAACAGCATAGGTGGAAACTGTTTAACCTTTTCCCCTGATGAGCATGGCACATTAAAAAATGGCAAAAGTAGTTGCCTTGCACAGATATTAGTTATGTAAAATTGACATAATTAATTTTTAAGAACACCCTAACATTTAGATTTATATTCTAGAATCACTTGGCAAATTATAGATTTTATAATAAAATGTGAATTACACAAGCTACTAAAAAGCATCTGACACCAGAACAACTTCATTTATTTTTTAAGCAGAGAGCTTTGACGTATAAGAAAAATGCTGTGAACTTCAATACACTATCTCATCCTCACAGGCTGCGTCTATGGTATACTAGTCCCCTCGCCCCTTCACATCTCCCACCACATTGTAAACAGGGCACTGGCATCTTTATCTAACCCTGCTCAGAGCAGATCTTGCCAGCAGAGTGGTAAGATCTCTAACTGCCATCCAAACCCTGTCTACATTGGAGCTCCCATGTCCTGTAGCTGCTACTATTAATGCAGCTGCATCTGTAGTATTGCAATTAAGTGTATTTAAGGCCTACACTACACCCCATTCCAAAATAATTTTCAGTTAGCCTTCCCATATATTCCTCTGGTTTCTAAACACAGCACAAGTCTTAAGCACAACCATCTGAAAAACAACAACTGGATGTTGGGCCACTATTAATACAAGCTATTGTGTTTTTAACTTGAAGGGAAAAATTGAACATTAAAGAGTTATTCTGCCTTCTGTGGCTTAAACTACGACAAAGGCAAAAATAGTATCAAACACAACCCTGAAGCAAATGCTGCTAGTAAACACTTCATCTCTCTTATCTGAAGCATTTCCATGACTACAATGCGGAGAGTGGACACTTCCTGTCTTCTACTCTGCCTGTAGTAGGGTCTTCACAACATGTACACTTCTGAACATATAAGGTGTAACCACATATTAACAAACTCTAGTTTCTGTGCCCCTCTTCCAGCAACAGATGGTCCTAATGCAATGAAACTGCTGCTGTTTCATTGTGCAGGGAGGATATGCAGAGGCGGCAGCACTGCCCTACACTAGGAGAATGATGACTACACATACCAATCGGCCATTCTTCTGGGGCTGCAATAGTGGCCATAGATCAGCAATGCAACCTAGTGGCAGGTAGGGTTGCCAATAGGGCTGTCAAGCAATTAAAAAAATGAATTGCGCGATTAAAAAACTAATTGTGATTAATCATGTGATTAATCGCACTGTTAAACAATAGCATACCATTTATTTAAATATTGTTGATGTCTACATTTTCAAATATATTGATTTCAATTAAAACACAGAATACAAAGTGCACAGTGCTCACTTTATATTTATTTTTTATTACAAATATTTGCACTGTAAAAAACAAAAGAAATAGTATTTTTCAATCCACCTAATACAAGTACTGTAGTACAATCTCTTTGTCATGAAAGTTGAACTTACAAATGTAGAATAATGTACAAAAAATAACTGCACTCAAAAATAAAACAATGTAAAGATTTAGAGCCTACGAGTCCACCCAGTCCTACTTCTTGTTCAGTCAATCACTCAGACAAACAAGTCTGTTTACATTTATGGGAGATAATGCTGCCCTCTTCTTGTTTATAATGTCACCTGAAAGTGAGAACAGGCATTCGCATGGCACTGTTGTAGCCGGCTGTGACGGTGTACCCCATAAGGCTTCATGGGAATATGCTTATGAATGTATATATGATATAACTGGAATATGTTTTATGCTACATATGCTGTGTAACATATCTATGTAAAGGTTATGATATATTGAATACACTCCTCCTATTTATATGCATGTATCATTTTTGTACTTGAAGTTAGGAATATTGGCTGTATACTTGCTTGATTTCTAAGTAGCTTTAGTAAAGCATTTGGTCAGCTTCTTGAGAAAGGAATGTGCAAATTAAGTGCCCAATCAAGAACCACTTAAGCCAACAATGAACTCGAAGACGTCAATCCACACTGGAGCTTTCCCAGGAATGTGGCTTGGCTGGTAAGAAACTCAGTCATGCATGGACATGTGACTTGCCTATATGACTCCAAAATAGGGTGACAAGACAGTACGTGAGAAAAATCGGGACGGGGTGGGGGTTATAGGCGCCTATATAAGAAAAAGACCCCAAAATCGGGACTGTCCGTATAAAACCAGGACATCTGATCACCCTACTCCATAACTCCATCTTGGAGCTGGACTGCATAGAAGAGAGGAGGGGGTCTCCACCCACAAGGGAAAGTCTATTTAAACCCCTGGGAGACCCCTCCATCTTGTCTTCAGCTGGCTCAAGAGACAGCCTCTCCACCCCGAAGGATACCTGAAAGAAACTGGAACAAAGGACAATAACTACAGGGGATGTGAGTGATTGCTGGACCCAGACTAGAAGGAGACTAGTCTGTAAAAGGAAGCTTACTGGAATTCCTCTAAAGGTGAGGTTTATCTGTACTCAGTTTTCTTACTGTATTAGACTCAGACTTGTGTATTTTATTTTATTTTACTTGGTAATTCACTTTGTTCTGTCTGCTGTTACTTGGAATCATTTAAATTCTACTGTCTGTATTTAATAAAATCATTTTTACTTCTTAATTAACCCCAAGTATGTATTAATATCTGGGGGAGGCAAACAGTTGTGTATATCCCTCTATCAGTGTTACAGAGGGTGAACAATTTAAGCTTATACAGGGTAAAATGGATTTATTTGGGGTTTTGACCTCATTGGGAGTTGGGCATCTGAGTGTTAAAGACAGGAACACTTCTTAAATTGCTTTCAGTTAAATCTGCAGTTTTGGGACACATGGTTCAGACCCTGGGTCTGTGCTGGAGCAGACTGGCGTGTCTGGCTCAACAAGACAGGGTGCTGGAGCCCCAAGCTGGCAGGGAAAGCAGGGGCAATAGTAGTCTTGGCACATCAGTTGGCAGCCCCAATGGGGTTTCTGTGATCCAACCCATCACACTGGCATCGCAAGATATTTACGTGCCAGATGCGCTAAAGACTCATATGTCCCTTCATGCTTCAACCACCATTCCAGAGGACATGCAGCCATGCTGATGACAGGTTCTCCTCAAGAATGATCCAAAGCAGTGTGGACCAACACATGTTCATTTTAATCATCTGAATCAGATGCCACCCGCAGAAGATTGATTTTTTATTTTTTTTGGTGGTGGTGATGGTTTGAGTTCTATAGTTTCCGCATCGGAGAGTTGCTCTTTTAAGACTTCTGAAAGCATGCTCCACACGTCATCCCTCTCAGATTTTGGAAGGCACTTCAGATCCTTAAGCCTTGGGTCGAGTGCTATAGCTATCTTTAGAAATCTCCCATTGGTACTGTCATAAGTAGTTAGTTAAGGGTTAAGGTCTACCTGTAAAGGGTTAACACAGACCTGGTGAAACACCTGACCAAAGGACCAATCAGAGATAAGATTTTTTCAAATCTCTGTGGAGGGAAGCCTTTGTCTGAGTGAGAACTGTTTTTGAATCTAACAGAAGACAGTCATGTCTCCAAGTTCTCCTGGAGTAGTTTCTACTAATTAATAGTGAGTATTAATTAGAAAGGCGAATTAGTCTTATGATTTGATTTCTATATTTGCAGTTGTGTGTTTGCTAAAGGAAATGCTTTATTCCTGTTTGCTGATATTGCTTTTACTGAGAAAAGGGGGAGAGGGGATTCTCTCCAGAGATTGATAAGGTTATACCCTATGAGTGTCCAGCTTGGGCTCATAGAGATTCTGTATTTTTCTTTTTATTCTTTAATAAATTCTTTTCTTTTCTTTGGACTTGGTTAATTCCTTCCCTTGGGGAAATTCAGGGGAAGGGGAGGGGGAAGTGGGCTGCTTCCCTGTGTGTGTGAGATTCAAGGCGTTTGAATCCAGGCACCTCTGTCTTCAGAGCAGGCTGGAGAGAGGGAGGAGGGGGGAGGTTCCTCCTCTGTGAATTGATCTGTGTTCCCAAGGGGGGAAACAGGGGTGTCCCGGCCCACGGAATTGACCGGGTGGTGGCAGCCGAAGGGGAGACCTACCCTAGGATTTTGGGGTGGGGGGAAGACATGCGGGTCCTCACTTTGAAACCGCCCAGTTTCAAGTGAGGGTAGACTCCTGACATGGTGGCAGTGGTGTTTCGGACCCAGAGAGAGAGGCAAGGCTTTTCTACCAGAGGCACTCTGAGGCAGTTTCAGGGTTACAAGTATTTTCAGTTTTTTGCAGGGCTTTCTGTTACAGTACTTGCGTCCATTGTGATACAAGGTACCACTCAGGATTCCTGAGGTGGGGGGAAGTGCTCGCCAAAGTACATTCCCATCCAACAGGAAAAGCAGGTTTGGGGGTTGGAGAGAGAAACCCTCCAGCCAGGTTTTTTTTCTCCCTGTGTCTTTTGAAATCCTCTGGAGCCAGGGAATACAAATCTCTGAGAGGATTTACTACACTTTTCTGCAGGTACTAAGTAGCACCAGCCGGTCCGCTGGGCTTATTAGGAATATTGTTTTTTTGGAAACAGATTTTCAGCTGGGTTTAGCTGAGGCATAAGGTTTCTAACAGGCTGTGTTAGAAAAGGATTTTTTTCCTTCTTCTTTTCTTTTTTCTCCTTTTTTTCTTTCTGTCTGCTTAGAAACAGCTAGGAAAGAGGTGCAAGTTTTTCTAGGAGGCTTGTTAAAAAGGACCCCCACTGGGAGGTACTTAGCAAGTGCTAGAAACAGGACAAACCAGTTTTTTTGGGTCTTCTCAGTATATCAGCAAACAGCAACTACACATTTGCACATGAAAAGGTTTTCTTTCTTTTCTATTCAGTCTCTCGGGAATAGAGAGGGTTAGGAATTGGGGAAACCAATTCCCTGACTGCAAAGGGGTGTGGCCAGCACCAAAAAGCAACACCAGCAAGCCACACATAAAATTCACTGACTGCAGAGGGGTGTGGCCAGCACCAAAAAGCAACACCAGCAAGCCACACATAAAATTCACTGACTGCAGAGGGGTGTGGCCAGCACCAGAAGGCACTGTTCCCCATCCCAAGAAATTTCCCACCTACATGGCAGGTGAGGACACTAAGGCCTTCTTCAAAAAGGTTAAAAGGACCTGCCATGGGTACAGCATCCCTGAAGACCAGTACAAGGACTGGTCAGGAAAAAGGACTTTTGCTGTCTATGACAATTATTCTGTCCCCATGATACTGGGCAACCACTTGGCCCATCACGTTGAGCCGCCAGAAACAGAGGGAGTGGTTACACGCAGCCAAGCCAGACGAGCTGCTGCACCCATCCCTGTTCCTGAGCCATCCACCAAGACCCCGTCTGTGTTACCAGAGACCCAGACAGAGGTGGTGGAACCGGATCCCATGCCAACACCTACAGCAGCCATACTACATCCAGTCCCAGAACCGGAACTGGAAGAGCAACCAGCGCCAGCACCGGCGCCAGCGATTACAACTCCACCGCCAGAGGGCGACAACGGGCCTGAACTGGAAAAACCAGCACACACAAGCCTACCCTAGAGGCTCAGCCGGAGCCTGAAATAACACCTCGTGGACCAGCGGAGAGCGGTTCACAGTCAACAGAAACAATCTCATCACCTACATCACTTCCAGAGGAACTGGTGTCTCCCGCCTCAAGGGAACAGTTCCAGACAGAGCAGGAAGCCGATGACAGCCTCAAGAAAGCATGGGCGGCGGCACGCAGCAACCCACCGCCTCTCAGCTCCACTAACCGATCCACTAACCGATCCCGGTTCGTTGTGGACCAAGGACTTTTATACAAGGAAAGTCTTTCTGGTGGACACCAGGAGGGCTGGCATCCTCAAAAACGGTTGCTAGTTCCGACGAAGTACCGGGAAAAGCTCTTAAGCTTAGCCCATGATCATCCCAGTGGCCATGCTGGGGTGAACCGAAGCAAAGACAGGTTGGGAAGGTCCTTCGACTGGGAGGGGATGGGCAAGGACGTTGCCAAGTATGTCCGGTCTTGTGAGGTATGCCAAAAGGTAGGAAAACCTCAAGACCAGGTCAAGGCTCCTCTCCAGCCACTTCCCATAATTGAGGTCCCATTTCAGCGAGTAGCTGTGGATATTATGGGTCCTTTCCCAAAAAAGACCCCCAGAGGAAAGCAGTACATACTGACTTTTGTGGACTTTGCTACCAGATGGCCGGAAGCAGTAGCTCTAGGCAACACCAGGGCTCAAACTGTGTGCCAGGCCTTAACTGACATTTTTACCAGGGTGGGTTGGCCCTTTGAGATTCTAACAGATTCGGGAACAAATTTCCTATCAGGGACCATGAAAGACCTGTGGGAAACTCATGGGGTGCATCATTTGGTTGGTACCACCACCAAACTAATGGCCTAGTGGAAAGGTTTAATGGAACATTGGGGGCCATGATCCGCAAATTCGTCAATGAACACTCCAATAATTGGGATCTAGTGTTACAACAGTTGCTGTTTGCCTACAGGGCTGTTCCACATCCCAGTTTAGGATTCTCACCATTCGAGCTGGTATATGGCCATGAGGTTAAGGGGCCATTACAGCTGGTAAAGCAGCAATGGGAGGGGTTTACACCTCCTCCAGGGACTAACATTCTGGACTTTGTAAGCAACCTTCAAAACACCCTCCGAGACTCTTGGGCCCTTGCTCGAGAGAACTTAAGAGATGCTCAAGCGGAGCAAAAGGTCTGGTATGATCGACATGCCAAGGAGCGGTCCTTCAAGGTAGGAGACCAGGTCATGGTCTTGAAGGCGCAACAGGCCCATAAGATGGAAGCGTCCTGGAAGGACCATACATGGTCCAGGAGCGCCTGGGAGCTGTTAACTACCTCATAACATTCCCTGATTCCTCTTTAAAGCCTAAAGTGTTTCATGTTAACTCTCTAAAGCCCTTTTATCCCAGAGAATTACAGGTCTGTCACTTTACAGTTCAGGAAGGAGATGACACCGAGTGGCCTGAAGGTGTCTACTACGAAGGTAAAAGAAATGGTGGTGTGGAAGAGGTGACCCTCACCACAACCCTGCAACGTCTGCAGCGTCAACAGATCAAGGAGCTGTGCACTCACTTCGCGCCCTTGTTCTCAGCCAACCCAGGACGGACTGAGCAAACCTGCCACTCCATTGACACAGGTAATGCTCACCCGATTAGGACCCCACCCTACAGGGTGTCACCTCATGCCAAAGTTGCTATTAAACAGGAGATTGACAACATGTTGGAGATGGGTATCATCCGCCCTTCTACCAGTGCATGGGCATCTCCAGTGGTTCTGGTTCCCAAACCAGATGGGGAAATACGCTTTTGTGTGGACTACCGTAAGCTCAATGCTGTAACTCGTCCAGACAACTATCCAATGCCACGCACTGATGAGCTATTGGAAAAGTTGGGACGTGCCCAGTTCATCTCTACCATTGATTTAACCAAGGGATACTGGCAGGTACCACTAGATGAACCCGCCAGGGAAAAATCTGCCTTCATCACCCATGCAGGGGTGTATGAGTTTACTGTGCTTCCATTCGGACTGCGGAATGCACCTGCCACCTTCCAAAGGCTGGTGGATGGTCTACTAGCAGGATTGGAAGACTGTGCAGTTGCATACCTCGATGATGTGGCCATTTTCTCTGATTCATGGCCTGAACACCTAGAACATTTGAAAATGGTTTTTGAGCGCATCAGGCAGGCAGGACTAACTGTTAAGGCCAAAAAGTGTCAAATAGGCCAAAACAGAGTGACTTACCTAGGACACCAGGTGGGTCAAGGAACCATCAACCCCCTACAGGCCAAGGTGCAGGCTATCCAACAGTGGCCTGTCCCAAGATCAAAGAAACAGGTCCAATCCTTCTTAGGGTTGGCCGGATATTACAGGCGATTTGTACCACACTACAGCCAAATCGCTGCTCCACTAACTGATCTGACCAGAAAAACCCAGCCAAATGCAGTTAAGTGGACTGATGAGTGTCAGGAAGCCTTTATCCAGCTTAAGGCGATGCTCATGTCTGACCCTGTATTAAGGGCCCCGGACTTTGACAAACCCTTCCTAGTTACCACCGATGCATCTGAACGTGGGGTAGGAGCGGTACTAATGCAGGAAGGACCGGATCACAACTTCCATCCTGTCGTGTTTCTCAGCAAGAAGCTGTCTGAGAGGGAAAGCCACTGGTTCAGTGAAAAAGAGTGTTACGCCATTGTGTATGCCTTGGAAAAGCTACGCCCATACCTTTGGGGACGGCAGTTCCAGCTACAAACCGATCATGCTGCACTAAAGTGGCTTCATACTAACAAGGGAAACAACAAAAAACTTATCAGATGGAGTTTAGCTCTCCAAGACTTTGATTTTGAAATTCAACACATTTCAGGAGCTTCCAACAAAGTTGCTGATGCACTCTCTCGTGACAGTTTCCCAGAATCTAGTGGCTAAAAAGTGTTCTTTACATGTTATATGCTTAGTAGTATATGTAATAGTGCATGTGTTTATTACTCTGTTGGTTTTGCAGTTTAGGAGGAAATCGCCGCCAGTGGATCCCACTGTGACGATTTGGGGGGCGTGTCATAAGTAGTTAGTTAAGGGTTAAGGTCTACCTGTAAAGGGTTAACACAGACCTGGTGAAACACCTGACCAAAGGACCAATCAGGGAAGAGAATTTGAAAATCCCAGAGAGCGGGAACTTGGGTCTCTGTGTTCTTTGTTCTGAGCTCTTAGCCGTCTGGACCTACACCAGTCCAGATGTTTAATCAAGTCTGCTCATCTTTCTGAACTAATTTCTTCTATTCAAGCTAGTGAGTATTAGAAGAACTGGGTAATTGCATATAAGAATCCTGTGTCTGCAATTCTGTGTGTTTGCATTGATTATTCGTAATTTTGCCTGTATTGTTTGTACTGAGGAAAAGGGAGAAATTTCTCCAGGGATTAATAAGATTAGACCCTATGAATGTCTATCTTGGATTCATAGAGATTGTGTATTTTTTCTCTTCTTTCTTTTATTCTTTTAATAAACTCTTTTAAGTTCAGGACTTGGTTAAGTTCCTTACCTGTGGATTCAGGGGAAGGAAGCTAGGCGCCACTCGGTGGAGACAAGGGTTGTCTCCAAGCAGAGAGAGAGAGCAGGAGAGGGAGGGGGGAAGTGGGCTGCTTCCCTGTGTGTAGAGATTCAAGGGGTTTGAATCTGGGTTCCCCAGGGGAAGCTTGGGGGACAGGCAGTGTGTCAGACACTTTAACCTGACTGGTGGCAGCGCAAAGGAGACCTACCCTAAGGGTTAGGGTGGGGGAAGAATACATGCGGGTCCCCATCTTTGAACCCAAAAGCTCAAAGTGGGGGTGAGATCCCAGGACATGGTGGTAGTTAAGGGTTAAGGTCTACCTGTAAAGGGTTAACACAGACCTGGTGAAACACCTGACCAAAGGACCAATCAGGGAAGAGAATTTGAAAATCCCAGAGAGCGGGAACTTGGGTCTCTGTGTTCTTTGTTCTGAGCTCTTAGCCGTCTGGACCTACACCAGTCCAGATGTTTAATCAAGTCTGCTCATCTTTCTGAACTAATTTCTTCTATTCAAGCTAGTGAGTATTAGAAGAACTGGGTAATTGCATATAAGAATCCTGTGTCTGCAATTCTGTGTGTTTGCATTGATTATTCGTAATTTTGCCTGTATTGTTTGTACTGAGGAAAAGGGAGAAATTCTCCCCCAAGGAGTTCATTCACAAATTGTATTAATGCATGATTTTTTAACAACCATCATCAGTGCGGAAGCATGTACTCTGGAATGCTGCTTGAAGCATGAAGGGGCATATAAATGTTTAGCATATCTGGCACGTAAATACCTTGCAATGCCGTCTACAAAAGTGCCATGTGAATGCCTTTTTTCACTTTCAGGTGACATTGTAAATAAGAAGAGGGCAGCATTATCTCCCATAAATGTAAACAAACTTCTTGTTCAGCCAATTACTAAGACAAGCAAGTAGGACTGAGTGGACTTGTAGGCTCTAAAGTTTTACATTGTTTTGTTTTTGAGTGCAGTTATTTAACAAAAAGAATCTACATTTGTAAGTTGCACTTTCATGATAAAGAGATTGCATGAAAGTACTTGTATGAGGTGAATTGAAAAATACTATTTCTTTTATCGCTTTTACAGTGCAAATATTTGAAATAAAAAATAATAATATAAAGTGAGCACTGTACACTTTGTATTCTGTGTTGTGATAGAAATTTGAAAATGTAGAAAAACATCCAAAAATATTTAATACATTTCAATTGGTACTCTATTGTTTAGCAGTGCTATTAAAACTGATATTAATCAAGATTAATTTTTAAAATTGTGAATTTTTGGGGATAATAGCGAGTTAATTGCGATTAATTGACAGCCTTAGTTGCCAAATTTCTAATCGCACAAACCCGAACAATCTTGCCATGCACCCTGCCCCGAGGCCCCACCCCCACTCACTGCATCCCCCCTCCCTCCGTTGCTCACTCTCCTCCACCCTCACTCACTTTCACCAGGTTGGGGCAAGGGGTTGGGGTGGAGGAGGGGGTGAGGGCTCTGGCTGGGGGTGGGGCCGGGGATGAGGGGTTTGGGGTGCAGGAGGGGCTTCGTGGCTGGGGCAAGGGGGGTTCGGGTGTGGGAAGGGGTTTGGGATGCGGGCTCTGGGAGGGAATTTGGGTATGGAAGGTAGCTCAGGGCTGGGGCAGGGGGTTGGGGTGTGGAAGGGGATGCGCATCACTAATTCCAGGCAGCAGCACTGGCAGCTTGCAGGTCACACTTTATATTAACCATGCATTTTTAATTATAGATGTTTTAATATATGGTTAATAAATTATTACAGGTTCTTATAGATCAAAAGGTTGATTATAGCCATCTATAGTACCTTCAACAGATGTGCTTACAACCACCTCTGTAACATTTCTCATTTCTGTAACATGCTTATAACTTCTATTAATCATTTACCAGCCCCTTAGAAATTATATATTTTTAATAAAAGTCACAGTATATTAGGAAGATAGCAATATAAAGTGCGAGTTCTTTTTTAAAAAAAATACAGATTTGGTAGACTACTCAGCTTTTACTAACAAGCACGTTCACCCCAAAAGTTAATGGATATTTTAAAAACTTCAGTGCACAATCATGGATCACTGCACGTTGCTTCTAGTCCTTGCTACATCCCTTGCAGCTTCTGCACACTATGAGTATGTCTGCACTGCAATTAAAAGCCCACAGCTGGCCCATGGCAGCTGACCCGGGCTCCCGGGGCTCAGGCTAAGGGGCTGTTTAATTGTGATGTAGCCCGTTTGGTCTTGGGATGGAGTGCGGTCTCGAGGGCACTACAAGGACAGCATTTAATAAGTAATGCCTCTCTCCTCCTGTCCTTTTCAAATATCTACTAAACCAGGGGTCGGCAACCTTTCAGAAGTGGTGTGCCAAGTCTTCATTCACTTTAATTTAAGGTTTCTCGTGCCGGTGATACATTTAAATGTTTTTTAGAAGGTCTCTCTCTATAAGTCTATATATTATATAACTAAACTATTGTATTGTAAAATAAACAAGGTTTTCAAAATGTTTAAGAAGCTTCATTTAAAATTAAATTACGCCACTGGCCCACTCAGCCCGCTGCTGGTCTGGGGTTCTGTTCACCTAGGCCGGCAGCAGGCTGAGTGGGGCCTGCAGCCGGGACCCCAGCTGGCAAGGGTTCGGCAGCCAGAACCCCAGATTGGCAGCGGGCTGTGCGGGGCTGGCGGTCAGGACCCCAGACCAGCAGTGGGCTGAGAGGCTCAGCCCACTGCCGCTCAGGGGTTCCATCCGCCGGCTCCTGCCAGCCGGACCCGCTCAGCCTGCTGCCAGTCTGGGGTCCCGGCCCTGCCCACATACAGTGGGTACCTACCTTCTCCCTGGTTCTGGCCCATTCACTTCCTCTCTCTGCACTGAGCTGAGGGTGGGAGTGCACTGAGCACAGGGCTGGGGGTGAAGGGTCTGGCCAGGAGCTAGAATGAGGGAGGGGGCTCAGGGTTGGGGTAGGAGATTTGGGTGTGGGGCACTTACTTGGGCAGCTCCCATTTGATGCGAGGGGTGCAGGTGGGAATGTGGTGGGGGGGGTGCACGAGCTCCCATTTGGTGCTCAGGGTGAGGATGTGGGGGGTGCAAGAGTCAGGATGTGGTGGGTGCATGGGGGGTGGATTTGTGAGGGGGGTGCAAGAGTCAGGCAGAGGGATGGGGGCATGTGAGGGGGTGCAGGTGTCAGGGCGGGGGGGGGAGGCTGGGTATGTGTGGGGGTGCCAGAGTCAGGGCTGGGGTCATGGGGTGTGTGTGAAGAAGTCAAGCAGAGGGCTAGGTGTGTATGAGGGGGGTACAGGGCTCAGGGCAGGGGCCTGGAGTGTGTGCGGGGCTCCAGAGCCCAAGGCAGAGGGCTGGGGGGGTGTGTGGGGGGGGGGGTCAGGGCAGAGGGCTGGGATGTGTGTGAGGGGGGGTCAGGGCAGAGGGCTGGAGGGGATATGCCCCTATTCCACCCCCCCTTCTCCAAGGCCCTGCCCCCCGCTTCTTCTCTGCCTTTGCCAGGAGCACTGAGCACGCCGACTCTGCTCCTTCCCAACCCCCTCCCTTGCAATGGCCATCAGCTGATTGGCCAGCAGGGAGGGAGGGAGGGACGGAGAAGGGGCAGGAACCCAGCACACTACGGGGAAGAGGCAGGGGAGCCGGCAGGACCAAGCTTCTGCCCCCTGCCCCTTGCCCCCTGCCCCCGTGGGGGGAGCAGAGGGAGGAGAAGAGCGGGCTGGGCAGTGTGTGCCATTAAAAATCAGCTTGCGTGCCGCCTTTGGCACACATGCTATGGGTTGCTGACCCCTGCACTAAACTAATGGCCTGATTATAAGAACTGGTGGGACACAGCACCTCTAACATTCAGCCCCCAAATACTTTAATAAACAGAATCATATTCTCTCTCTACCAGTTACTCCTCAAGTGAGAGCCCTGCATATCAGCCTACAATGGCTCTGGTTAAAATGCCTGGGGAAATAGTGGAAGCTGTAGTTTTTCTGCACAGATTTTAAATTTCTGACTCTTAGAATGGGCTATTGATAATGTAATGGGTGCAGCCACATGAATTAGGGCAAAAGTAAATGCTTTGCCTACACTCTCTATCTGCCAGCTCCCAGCTGAGAACTGCAGCAGAGCCAGTGAAGGAAAGACTCTAACTCCCTCCTCTCCTTGCAATGACTTCCTCTTTACTATCTGGCTTGGGGATAAAGGGCCAGATCCTGCTCTTCTTGGAATCAACTGGAGTTTTACCATTAACTTCAACAGGACCAGGAGCAGGCCCCAACGAGATAATTTATCATCTGTGTTAACATATAAATATGTTATAACATAACATAATACAAACATGTCTGTGTGAGTGCTTCAAGAATGCACTGGAAATGGCCACAGTAATAAGAATCTGTGGTTCATATCATTTTCTCAAAATAGCACTGGGGGTTTAAGTAGCCAAAAAGTGAACTAGAATCAACGTTATTCTGAGGAAGCCCAAAAGCCAAGCTAGAACCTTCCTGCTGCTTATCACTCCATCCTAACTGGCACAGTTGGAAATGTAAAGTGAAGAGAGAGTTAAATGTAGAAGTGAACTGAATTTAATTATTCAGAATGAGAATATTTTAATATTACAAGACTACGAATATGCAAAAGGAAAGAAACAAACACTATTGGGCCCTTTGAACAGAATCAAAAGCAGCATTCTAATAATTGTTTAACTTATAAATATTTGGGGAATTGCACTGTTGGGAAGTAGCTTTAATACTTCTGTTATTCTACAGTGTTGTGGTATCAAAGCCAAAGACAGCTGTTCCCAGCACTGACACTCAATAGAATAAGAGACAACCCCGCCCCCCCGCCAAAAAATCCCAACCCAACCCAAAACAAAACAAAAATAAACCAGAAGACTAACAAACAGGCAACTGTTGGGAAAATGGACCCTTGTTCATCTAACCAAGGAACAGTGGAGTCCTTTAAAATATCATTTTGCTTATATTTTCTGATCTACTTTTTACGCCATGCTTCATGGCATCAAATTATTTGGATAAAACCTGCTAAAAAGATTTATCCCTCAATTATAGGGTTAAAAACAAGGTTCCAGATTATTTAGTCTTGGAGACCTAAGCCCTCTTGTCTACAGGGGAACACACAGAAGCCACACAAGTTTCTCCATACTGCCCTTCCAATCTGCCTCAACCCTATTCTGAAGTGACCACACTGAGGGTATGTCTACACTACAAGACTATTTCGAATCTACTTAATTCGAATTTGTGGAATCGACCTTATGAAGTCGAATTTGTGTATCCACACTAAATACACTAATTCGACTGTCTGAGTCCACAGTAACGGGGCCAGCGTCGACTTTGGAAGCGGTGCACTGTGGGAAGCTATCCCACAGTTCCCGCAGTCCCCGCTGCCCATTGGAATGCTGGGTAGAGCCCCCAATGCCTGCTGGGGGAAAAAATGTGTCGAGGGTGGTTTTGGGTAACTGTCATCATTCAACCGTCACTCCCGCCCTCTCTCCTTGAAAGCGCCGGCGGGAAATCTGTTCGCGCCCTTCTCTGGTTGGTTACAGCTCGGACGCCACAGAACTGCGAGCATGGAGCCCTCTGCAATCATCACTGCACTTATGGCCGTTGTCAACTCCTCGCACCTTATCGTCCACCTCTTCCACAGTCAGCTGCTGAGAAATCGGGCAAGGAGGCTCCGTCAGCGCGGTGAGGACAGGAAGTCACAGAGTGGCGCAGACCTCTCACAAAGCAGGGTACGCCGCGCAGTGGAGATCATGGTGGCAATGGGTCAAGTTCATGGTGTGGAACGGCGATTCTGGGCCCGGGAAACAAGCACGGACTGGTGGGACCGCATAGTGCTGCAGGTCTGGGATGAATCACAGTGGCTGCGAAACTTCAGGATGTGTAAGGGCACTTTCCTTGAACTCTGTGACTTGCTGTCCCCTGCCCTGAAGCGCCAGGACACCCGGATGCGAGCAGCCCTGAGTGTGCAGAAGCGAGTGGCCATAGCCCTCTGGAAACTTGCAACGCCAGACAGCTACCGGTCAGTAGCGAACCACTTTGGCGTGGGCAAATCTACTGTAGGGCTTGCTGTGATTCAAGTAGCCCACGCAATCGTTGAGCAACTGCTCTCAAAGGTAGTGACCCTAGGAAACGACCAGGTCGTCAGAGATGGCTTCGCCGCGATGGGATTCCCAAACTGCGGTGGGGCTATAGATGGGACTCACATCCCTATCCTGGGACCGGCCCACCAGGCCAGCGAGTACATTAACCGAAAGGGCTACTTTTCAATGGTGCTGCAAGCACTGGTGGACCATAGGGGACGTTTTACCAACATCTACGTCGGGTGGCCGGGCAAGGTTCATGACGCGCGTGTGTTCAGGAACTCTGGTCTGTTTAAACGCCTCCAGGCAGGTACTTTCTTCCCGGACCACAAAATAACGGTTGGGGATGTGCAGATGCCTACAGTGATCCTCGGGGACCCAGCCTACCCGCTAATGCCCTGGCTCATGAAGCCCTATACAGGCGCCTTGGACAGTGAGAAGGAACTCTTCAACTACCGCCTGAGCAAGTGCAGAATGGTGGAGGAGTGTGCTTTCGGACGTCTCAAGGGGAGATGGAGGAGCTTACTGACTCGCTCGGACCTCAGCGAAAAAAATATCCCCGCTGTTATTGCCGCTTGCTGTGTGCTCCACAATCTCTGTGAGAGCAAGGGGGAGACCTTTATGGCGGGATGGGAGGTTGAGGCAAATCGCCTGGCTGCTGATTACGCTCAGCCAGACAGCCGTGCCGATAGAAGATCCCAGCGGGAAGTGCTGTGCATCCGGGAGGCTTTGAAAGCTAGGTTCCTTGGAGAGCAGGGTAACCTATGACTCTCCAGTTGATTTACAGAGAAGCTGAACCTGAGCCTGTTTCAGTGACTGTTGACTTCGATCTGCGGTTACATACCCCGTTCTCCAGGTTTCCCCCCTTCCAACACATGTTTTAAAATAAATTTAATGGAACACTGATTATTAACAAAGTTTTCTTTAATTATGAATTCCTGTTCAAGGGTTGAAACATGGACGCAGACTGTGGTGGGTACGGTGTGCACTGATGTACAGACCGCTTCTACACTAGAGGAATGACAGGCTCCTGCTCCTACAGCGGTCTCTGGGGGGAGGACGGTTGCAGGTGGGTGTGCAGGAAGGGGTGGGTTTGCAGGAAGGGGTGAGGGGTGCCGTCTTTGGGATGGAGTTTGGATGCAGGCTCTGGGCTGGGGGTTGGGGCGTAGGAAGGGGTGAGGGGTGTGTGGGAAGGGTGAGTATGTGTCCGTGGATGAGGGCTCTTGCTGGGGCTCAGGGCATCGGAGAGGCTCGTGGCTAGGGTGGAAGGGCATGGTAAGGGCAGCCTGCCTTGCCATTTGTGGATGGCAGGCACTAGGACCCTGGGGCAGCATACACCTCACAGACTGACCCGGGGCAGCATTCACCTCCCAGAATGACCCTGGTGCCTAGTGACTGCAGTCTGTGTGTGTCCTGCTGTTGATCCTGCCCCCAAGTCTGTACCCTGGTAATGGGGGCTGTCCTATGCAATTAAAAAAACCCTCCCCCCCCTTCACACAAAGTCTTCTGACAAGGAAAACGTGACGGAAACAGTGAATAACAACAAACTACTCTTAATACTCAACTACACAGTGGGGGGATGAAACTTGGATTTGGGACTGGGTGATCCAGGAAGGGAAGCACTTCTCATACTTTAGGGAATGAGAGCTGTTTGGTACATGAGCGCTCTGCTGGGGTGGAGTGACAGTTTTCACGGCCCCTAGCGCCCCTCCTTCTTGTGATTTTGTGTGAGTGGGGGACAGGACTTTGTGGCGGGGGAAGGCGGTTGCAGATACAGTTCAGGGGGGCTCTCTGCTCCTGCCTGCGGTCCTGCAGAACATCTACAAGGCGCCGGAGCGTGTCCGTTTGCTCCCTCATTAGCCCAAGCAGCGTTTGAGTCGCCTGCTGGTCTTCCTGCCGCCACCTGTCCTCCCGTTCGCTGTGTGAGCGCTGGTGCTGACATAGGGTCTCCCTCCACTGTCTCTGCTCAGCCGCCTCGGCTCTGGAGCAAGCCATCAGTTCCGAGAACATGTTGTCCCTAGTCTTTTTCTTTCGCCGCCTAATCTGCGCCAGCCTCTGTGAGGGGGATGCCGGGGCAGTTCGTGAAAGAGCCGCAGCTGTGTGATGGGAAAAAGGAAGTGATTTCCTTGAAAAGATACATGTTTGCGAACACTGAACACAGTCTAGTCAGTTTCTGTGAACAAGACCATACAGGGTACCTAGTCTCACGAGCTCTCAGAACAAGTTCGAGATTTCGGAATACACTTTCATTGGCTGCGGTCTTGCACAGGAGATCGGACAAGCGGGGCGGTACAGCTGAATCCGTGTAGCAGCCAGGCCTGGTAAGCACTACACTATAGGCTGCTTAACAGTTAATGGATAGCTGTGCCCTCCCGCTGAAGGCAATCTGGAAAGCATAAAGTCTGACCCTGTTCCATCCCCTCGCGGCTGTGCCCGGGAAAGATCACTGTATGCTTTTCCTCTGCGGCCTCCAACACGTGGCTGTTAAACGAAGGTCATTGCTATGCAAAGTAAAAGTCAAGCATTCACAATAGTAACAGTACACTAATTGCCCTAATTAGATGCAGCAGTCGCCGAACGAGATTACCCTGAGGCGGGTCACTCGGAGAGAGAGAGAGAGGATGCTGCTAGAATCCCTGCACAGACCAGGACCGTATGCTGCCATGCTGGTGGAGGCAATGATTCCGCTGTACATTAGGATGGCCTGGCGTGGAAGAGTGTGCTTCCACGGAGCACCAAATAAGGCACCTCTCCCCAGGAACCTCCTGCGGAGGCTTTTCGAGCTCCTGTACGAGAGCTTTGTGGAAGTGTCCCAGGAGGATTTCTGTTCCATCCCTATATGTGTGGACCTTCTTTTTATATAGTTTTATAGGGAAAAGTTTTTATATAGTTTTTATATATTTTTTATTCCTGTTTTTTAAAAAATAAATGTTTCCATGTTTATAGCACTTACCGACTGATCCTTCCCCTGATTCTGAGTCCGGGTTAACGGCCGGGGAGGGTTGGTAGGGGATCTCTGTGAGGGTGATGAAGAGATCCTGGCTCTCGGGGAAAGCGGTATTGTAAGCGCTGTCGCCTGCGTCGTCCTCCACAAACCCTTCCTCATCTTCCCCATCGGCGAACATCGCCGAGGAACTGCCCGTCGACACTATCCCATACTCAGAGTCCACGGTCACTGGTGGGGCAGTGGTGGCAGACCCACCTAGAATGGCATGCAGTGCCTCGTAGAAGCGGCATGTCTGGGGCTGGGCTCCGGAGCGTCCGTTTGCCGCTCTGACTTTTTGGTAGCCTTGTCTCAGGTCCTTGATTTTCACGCGGCACTGCGTTGTATCCCGGCTCTATCCTCTGAGTGCCATGGCTTTGGAGACCTTCTCGTAGGTCTTTGCATTCCGTTTGTTGGAGCGCAGCTCCGAAAGCACAGACTCATCGCCCCACACAGCGATCAGATCCAGGACTTCCCGGTCTGTCCATGCTGGGGACCTCTTTCTATTCTGGGATTGCATGGACTCCTCTGCTGGAGAGCTCTGCATCATTGCAGGTGCTGCTGAGCTCGCCCCGATGTCCAACCAGGACATCAGATTCAAAGTGCCCAGACAGGAAAAGGAATTCAAATTTTCCCGGGTCGTTTCCTGTGAGGCTGGTCAGAGAATCCAAGCTTGGACTGCTGTCCAGAGCGTCAACAGAGCGGTGCACTGTGGGATAGCTCCCGGAGCTACTAAGTTCGATTTGCATCCACACATAGCCTAATTCGAGATAGCCATGTCGAATTTAGCGCTACTCCCCTCGTCGGGGTGGAGTACCGAATTCGAACTAAAGAGCCCTCTAGGTCGAATTAAACGGCTTCCTGGTGTGGACGGTTGAGCGGTTAATTCGAATTAACGCTGCTAAATTCGATTTAAAGTCCTAGTGTAGACCAGGCCTGAGAAGTTTGATCTTCAAGTCATTCAGTACCCGGACAAACTCTGTTGATCCTGCCAATTATGACAGTACTTTTGTGGTGGTGGCAGCTGTCACCTGGGAACTAAACTGAGATTAGCAAGTAATTTTACCACCTATCTATCAGCGGGTAATGATTTTCAATCACTGTAAATCTGCATGGGATTTGAACCGGTGATTAAAGAGGAGGGAAAGTGCTGTATCTTGAAGCCACCCCACTGCCCTTAAACATTTAACTCTCACCTATATTCATTGGTAGGGTCCCGTACATCTTGGGTTACACCAGAAATGAGAAATGGGTAGATGCTAACAAATATTAGCCACCCATAGATAAAGCCCAAAGTTGGTTTTCTCTCCATTCCCCCCTCAGGCTCTTTATAGAGATAAATTTATCACAGATTTAAAAAAATTGATAGGTATTAAATCTTTAATGTCCCAAACTCTTTATTTGTACACTAGCATTGTCCATAATGTCAGCATCACTCTGAGAAAAGAGCTCCTTAGTCAAAGAATCCTGAAAGGACAGCAGGGAGGTGGGGAGTACACAATGCAACAGTGCGTTAACAATGGTACATGAGTGTCTGAGGTTTCAAGCCCACTACCCAGTGTTTGATCTTAGCAATAACATTTCATGCAAAAGCATGCAGTATAGCCCCTTCCATTCCCCTCTGCTAAATGCTGATTGCCATGCATCAGGATGACTGAATGGAAATATATAATGAGACTGAAGGATACCTCAAGGTTATTAGGCCTAAAAATCGACCTACCTTGACATTTTCCCCATACTGAAGGCCTTACCTTAAAGAGGGACATTCACACTGAAGCAAACTTGAAAAGAGAGAACATTTATACAAAAAGAAATTTACTTGGCCAGTAATTTCCTGTGTTCCCTTTGCTATTATTTAAGGATATTGTATTTTAAGAAGGGTTTTCTTCCCCAAAGCCCAACAGTGAAGTCATAATTCTGCCTTTTTGACATCACAGTCCACTGCCATGGAAATTACAGTGATGCCAGAAATGCAGCATTGTGACTTGACAGCAGAAGGACAAGAAGCCCTCATTAAAAAGCACAAATATCTTTGCTCATTAGCAATCAATGCAAGGAAATAAATCTAAAACATGGGAAGATTAAAATGATTTATATTTCAGTGCAATAGATTTGCAAGTTTTTTCCAGAAAGAAAGTCCCTCTTTAAGGATTCCAGCCACATTTCATTGTAACCTGATATCTGCGGCAGCAATTTAAAAATAAACATACACCTGGCTTACTGAACAAATTTTCAGCAGCTCTCCATTGAGACATCTGCAAAATAAGCATCTTTTGTATGTGCAACTTTGCATGTTTGCATGTGCAAATAAGGTAACTGCACATGCAAAGGGCCTACTTGCATTCATCATTTATTACCCAATTTTCACACATTTGTGGGCATGCAGAAAAGTGTTTGGACATTCACAGGTGCATTAATGAAGCTCTGCTGAAGATTTTAGTAACTTTTCACTTGTGAAAAAAAAATCACTCATGCGCATTTTCTCCAGTCATAGCAAGTGCATTGGCTAGTTCTAAAATTTGGTATTTGTGGGGTGATTTTATTTCGAATTTTTGCTGCAGCACAAAATTAAAACAAAATTGCTGGCATCCTTAAGACAAGACTTATAAGGAGGAATAGCTTTAGGAAGAAAGATTTAAAAGAATGAAATACATACACTGTGACTTCGAGAATGATAACTAAGGGGGACGGGGCTATGATAACTGCTTATGATTATTTCAAGGTTGCAGATACTAAGAAGTGATAGCAACTCTTTAGGGTGGTTGTACAAATGAGCACAGGAAAGTTTAGGCTATCCAGAGAAATCTCTTAACACTGAGGTCTGTTATACTATAGAACAGTCTCCCAAGGGAAGTGATGCAAGTGTTGTCATTAAGAAAATGTAAAACTGGATTCAAATTGAGCGTACATACTTTAATAACAATATTTCTCAACTATATGACCCCTTCACTGGAGGATATCAAAGTGCCTTAAACAGGTGGGTAAGTATTACTAGTCCCATTTTACAGGTATGAAAACTGAGGTATGGAAACGCTAGGTGATTTGTTCACAGTCACACAGTTAGCCAGTAGAAAAGCTGGTAAAAGAACCTCTAGACATAGTGCTGCCTCCCAGAGCCTTTAGAATTGCAGACTGAACAGACAGACATTGGGAAAAATATTCTCAACAACACAACAATAGTGGTAAGCTGGCAAAATGCAGGGGATTCAGATCAGATAAACCAGACTCTCATTTGGCAGCACTTGCTTTTATTCCACATTGCCATTTACAATCCTACCACAGCAGAACAAGAGATTACAACCGGTCTTTCCCATCTCTCATTTTTATGATTCTAAGACTGCAGATCACTTTTGAAGCTTAACAGAGTTGACGACAGCAACCTTTTAAATTGGTAAAGTTAGAAGCTATAATGGCATGGAGGTTGAAAACAATGTGTTGCTCTGTGAAAGTTGGGTGTTCACAGCAAATCACCATAGTACAATTACTTTGTTAGCTCCATTTTTATACAGCCACAATAAAAATGGGTTGCTACAGGCACTGATAAAGCCATCAAAGTACCATACTTTGGTTTCATTGCCAAACAGATACCCCACAGGGTAAACATTTGGTTTACTAAGCATTGTAGTAGTGTCCAGCTCAGTGTTCCTCAACCTTTTCAGGGTGGTGACCCGTTATTTGAAGGTAAAAATTTTCCAACCCTCTTAAATGTATTCTATAAGAAGGGATAAAAAAAGTCTAAGGGGTAACCATGGTAAGTCTATACAATTTATTTGTGGATGTGTCTAGAGAGGATGACAGAGAATACTGTCTATACTCATTCATTAGCCTGTTCATTTATAAGCCGACCTCCCAAGATAGATAAGTAAAAATAGCAAAAACAGTATGATCCTTTCATAAGCCAAACCTGTAATTCAGGGTTTGGAAAACTTTGACTCCCAGCCTGTCAGGGTAAGCAGCTGGCGGGTCAGGACGTTTTGTTTACCTGGAGCGTTCACAGGCATGGAGCCCCCAAGCCAACATTCAATTCAATGATTCCATAGAGTTTTAAATCATCAAATTTTAGTGTAGACCCGTTTATAAGCCAACCCCCGCTCTTCAATGCGTCACTTTTTTACCAAAAATATTCAGCTTATGAACGAGTATATACGGTATGTGATCTGAGAGGGAAAGATTTTCTTTGCTTTAGATTGCAACAAAACTTTCAATAACTTGCGACCCACCCTGATTGCCTTTTGTGACCCATCCCCCAGAGGCTGTGACCCAGTGATTGAGAAACGCCAATCTTACTAAAGTAGTAATTTTACTGTGTCCATGTTAATTATACAAGAAAAAGGAGGAAGAATAAAGGGCTGATTTTCAGAGCTGCTGTACATCTGAAGCTCCAACTGACTTCACCCAGGTGAGCTGTGAATTTAGGGTTAGAACTTTCCCCCAGCTTCAGTGGGCAAGTGGGACTGGGCTAGAGTGGATCCTGGATCATAGTACCATTCTTTCCTTCCCCCCAGACACACAAAAGTCCATCTGTGGATGCTTCACTATTTGATGGACTGATGTGTGGGAGGTGGTGGGTCAGCAATGCAACCACACTGGAAACCCATGAGACTTTTGTGGCTAAATGAATGCTTTTCACCAATTTTCTCATTCACAGTGTGAGACCCCTCGTTTTGGGGAATGATCTGATCAAATCAGATTAATGGGCAAAGGCCATGCTGCCATGCAGCTAGAGAGGGATGGAGAGCAGAAAGCCAGCCTGGATACTTGAGGCCTTTGTGGTTCTTGGGGGATTAGCTCTTTCATTGTTGGATGCCTCAAAAAAACCCTATGGCTGGAGATAGGAGAAAACGTGGCCTCCCCAAATGGAAGAATCCTAGGGTTTCGCTGACACAATATGGGAGTATTGTGCCTGGTGGGGTGAACTGTCCCTTAGCCCTTATTCTAGAGGACAGGTTTAAGGTTCAAAGTGCAATTATAATCATCTAATTTGAATTCTATGACACAGGAAAATTCAAGAAGTTCTTTGAAACTCAAGCACAAGCTTTCTAAGAATAATGGAAGTAAACCTTAAGAGACACTATCAAGGTCACCAGGCCCAAGATTTAACATATCCTTCCTCCTTACCTCTGTTTGCAAAGTCCATTTAATTTCTGCATCAGAAGGGTCGCCGTGCTAGTCTGGATCTGTAAAAGCAGCGAACAGTCCTGTGGCACTTTATAGACTAACAGACGTACTGGAGCATGAGCTTTCGTGGATGAATACCCACTTCGTCAGATGCTGGGTATTCACCCATGAAAGCCCATGCTCCAATACGTCTGTTAGTCTATAAGGTGCCACAGGACTCTTTGCTCCATTTAATTTCTATTATTTACCTCCAAACAAATGCTTCAATACTATTTTTGCTTTAAAATAAAACAAAACCTTATAGCATCCCTCCGCAAGAGAAGCACCTAGAGAACTAGAGCAGTAAGCACACTAAAGGAATTCACTTCACCTGCATAAGCATGGATCCCATTGCCCTTCCCTGACCCACAACTATGCTACACTCTGTGTCACTCTTAGCAGTCCGCTGCTTAGCCCTTTGCTGATATTGCTCTGCCAATGGCTCCCCCTGTGCAAATGGCCTTGGAAGGGTCTTCTGTGCCTGGATGATTTTCATCCCAAGGCTGAAAGCCAAAGATAGTTTTGGAAAGAGATCTGTGTTTTTAAGCTTCCAAGGGATCATTGGAATCAATAAATCATTTTGAAAATGATGGAAAATTCTTGACAATATCCTTTTAATTTAGAAAGGTAATTTACTTGGTTACAACCACTGGCTGAATAAACTTTCATGAACCTCATTAGAAGCTGCACTTCCATGAAAGTTGCAGAGTTGCTTGTAATGGGCATAAATCGTACTTTCTGTAATGGTGTAAATACAGAAAGGCTGGTTAATGAACAGCCATACAGCTGCTTCTTACAAATCCAAGTGGAAGATTCAAAGATCAGTTCTAATGGCTGGTAGAGCTGAAAATGACATATTGGACCAATGTAGAAGAGGTTGGGAGCATGACCATTACTGCATACCCAGATATTGTCCTTTCTATTAGCTGCTATGGTTTCCTCTATCACTCTGCAGAGGGATCTTTGCCCTCTTTGAAACAGGAACTGATCCAAAGCCCAACAGATTCAATGGGAGTGTCTCTTGGCATTGATATCAATGAGTTTTGGATCAAGCCTACAGTAAGCACAGCAAGAATAAAAGCCAGTATGGATTGTGACACGATGGCCGATGTTCATCTGGTGGGTCGTGCGCTTTTCTTGGTGGTGGTGGGGGGCTAAGCTTGTCCCTGCTCTTGGGCGCTGAGGGCCCCGCTATTGGCCCAGGAAGGTGGTAGAGGGGGGACGCAGGGGAGTCCCAGCCCCTCTTAAACCCTGTGGGTTTTCTAGTCTCTTCCCCCTTGGGTGGGGTTACCCTCGGTCCTTAGGCACTGGGGAGGGAGTCTCCCTACCCTACCGGGGCAGGGTCTCCCTTACTTCAGTTCTCTGGTCTCTCAAATCTCACACACCTCCAAGATCCAGTCCTCTCTCCTTTCTCCTCCTTCTCTGACTGCCTGAAGCAGGGGGTTTTACGAGATTCCTGGCAGGGCAACCTAATTAACCTGTAGCAACCCTCCCTCGTCTACAGGGAACCACACCTTAATTAGCCTATGGCTTATATATTTCCCCTCTCCCACTCTCCCACTGCTCCCTGGTCCTCCAGTATCACAGGATGGAAAGGACTGTCAGGAATTCTAGATATTTACTCAGAATTAATTCTAATGCTGATGCTTCAGTCACCTCCTTTGGCAGATTATTCTACTGACCTCAGTGTTTGACCATTTTTCCCTAATGTCTTAAGTTTGCTTTTTTTAAAAAAATTAAGCCCTTTATTTGTAATTTTATTACCCATGATTCACTTAAATCAATATCCCTCTTTTCTTACTTCTTCAAGTATCTATAACACAGGTAGATAGCAAAATCCCCCTTAGTCATTTTAGGTCTTGGTCAGAAAACAGCTGCACACTTGTGTAAATATGTGCCTCCTTTGCACAGGCACTACTGTATACATTCGTGCAAATCTGGAATTTTGATGCACACATGACTAGATAGCTGCAAATGCACACAATGCCTATGTGCATTCACAGTGCATGTAAATGTGTGCCTATTTTCTGACTACAAATCAGGCCTCTTGGCTCAAAGGTGTTCTCACTATGTCAAGTCTTCCTAACCTCACTGTTGTATATCAAGCCCTTTTATTCTTTTACATTTTTAGATGACATTCTTAATCAATATTTCCTTCACAGAATTGCAAGAAGTTAAAAATTGTAGAGCACTTCAAGTGTGCCTTTGTCAGGGTTGAAAACAAGGAAGTTTATTAAATCGAATCAAATTTAAAGGGGAATTCTATATACTTTCCATTCCATTTGTTTTAGTCTTCTGTACTTTCTCCCTTCCATCTTTTATTGATTGGTGTCCTTTCAATCTTTCCTAGATTGGTGTCCGTATAAAATCTTCTTCTGGATTATTTATGAAGATATTAAATTTTATTGGCCGAACACTGACCCATGTGAGTCTCACTGGATGTACCTCCGACTTCGAGGTTGCACGGTTTATAATTGTGTCCTCATTGTGTAACCCTTTTGTCAACACTCAATACAAGTCACAATTTTCTTTTCCAAATGATATCACTTTTCTGATTAAGAGGTGCAATAAAACTTTCAGATGATCTTGCCTGGGGATTCTAATAAAACAGGGAAAACTAAACAGGTGCAAAACTATGGAGCTAGTACAAAATAATCACATAGTGTAATTAATTATGCTTGGTGCACTTTCAGAGTAGGGAGATGCTAACTGTAAGAACTGATAGAGACAAGTTAGAAGATAAGTTATCCTTGATACACTTTTTACTGAGAGGGAGGAACAGATTGAGAATGAGAAAATAATAGACCAGACTAAAAAATTTTGAATTCACCATCATAAGGAAAGGTTTCACAGAAAGCAGCCGTACAAGGCTACTAGATTTCAGGAAGGCAAAGTCTGGAGAGCTAAGTAAGCTGGTGAATAAGGTGTGATGGGAAGTATGGAAATCCAATGCTGTGATAGCAGCCTGAAGGATCATAAAACCCAGCATAATTAAGGTGCAACATACAATTATCCCTACAAGTAAGTATTTCAGGAGCCACCAGTTGACACTCTAGCTTTACAAGGATCTGCTTAGAGATCACCAACAAATCTCAATGGAAATGGAAGAGGTAACCAAACAAAAATATTAACAGTGATGTAAGGAAAAAGGAGCAAATATGCAAAAGGAGCTAATGCTATCAAAAGGGTGTGAAAGGAAATAAAAATGGCTTTTGCAATATATTGGGAGAGAAAGAATTATCAGAAAGAAAGATGGCCCATTAACATATTAGGAGGGGTTATATCAATGATCAGTCAAAATGGCTGAGATACTGAATTCCTTTTGTTTTTTAATGAGAAGAAAAACAAAAATTCATTTGGACAATTAAATAATGAAGATCTTGCAAAACAGCTATTGATAAAGTAGAGATAAGGGAATAGCTGGAAAATGTGAATGTATGCAAAACTACCAGTAGATAATCTGCATCCTGAGGTATTAAGGGAAAATAGCTGACAGAAGTACTGGATCACTGGCAATTAGTTTCAGAAATCTCTAGAGAAATAGGGAGATACTGGTGGCCTGGGGTAAAGCAAGTGTGGATTCATTTAGAACTTTACCTTGAGTTCTGGTCAGTCCATTACTAGAAAAAAGTTGACAAACAGGACAGGTTTAGAGAAGAGCAACAAAAATGATTATGGGATGAAAGGACACGTCTATGTGGAAATGTTAAAAGAGCTTGATATATATAGGTTGGCTAAACCTGAACTTAACCGTTCAAATATTTGATGGGTGTGAACAATGAATGGGAAGAAATTAATAAGGAGAGTACGAAGAGGTAAAACTCGGACTAAATTGGATGAAATTAGAAAAGGGAAGATTTAGATTTAGATTTAGAAATATTCCTGTGAGTGAAATCTATTAGGTAGTGGCATATTCTCCCAGTGAAATGGTGAAAGCCCAGTCACTTGGGATATATGAACCTACACTGTTATCCCACAGAGGAAAATTCTGCATAGACATATGGGACAGACTAGACGACTTAATAGGTCTTTTCTGCACCTAATTTTTATGACACTTGGATTCATTGGGCCCAATGTTTTTTAATATCTTCATAAACTCTCTGAAGAAAGACACAAACAGAACATTGAAAATACTTGCAGACAAGACCAAACAGTACAATTCAATAAAGAGGGAACAAAATTAAAAGAAGCATGAGGGTTTCCAAAGCTTTGGCACCAGGTGGAAAATAATATTGTCTGATTAGGTATAAAAGTACCATACTTGCAGTGCTATAGTCAAGAGTCTATTCTTTCTTTAGACTCTAAGCCAATGTTTTCAAATACCTCATCATAAAATTTGCCATACATATTCTTAACCCAAAAGCTGACATTTTTGTAAAATATAAATACATCTCATTTGTTTGGTGATTTTCGTTTAGAGGAAGAAAAGAATAATGAAAACTATTTTGCCTGGGTTCAGTTGCTTTAGCGAGAGGTGGATGTTTATCTACATTTGTTAATTTAAAATACGATACTTTATTATTACTTAGTAACAGATAGGTATCTGGACATAACTAGCCCATTAAACATTTTTCTTTCCTTTATTGGTTTTAGTTCTTAATGTTGTTTTATTGTATTTTTTTTATTTGATGTAATCAGGAACATTTTCCTAAACACCACAACGATTTACCAAGGTGGGACTATTGCATAGTTCCTACTGAGAATGTATATAACTTGAAGCACATTCTTCAGACTGAGATATCCATAGAAACTGAGGGAAAGCTTTAAAATAGGATCTTGTGCTCTCTTCAGTTTGCAAAGAGACTGAATAAAAAAATGTTACAGTGTATTCTAATCTGACACTTACCTTCAGAGGAACCAATACCAGGGAAATCTCTTCAGCACGGCACTTAACTCTGTTATTTCAACTGCTAATTGCTGCACCATGTGCATAGTTTCTTAATACAGCAAAAGAAACCAACTGGTACAAATTTTTAACCAAGTTATCTCCAGAGTTTACTCAAACTGCTACTTACAATCCGAGGTTTGAAGGGTGGCTTGATTTTCTTTTGTTCAAGAAGAACCCAGTCAATTTCCTTAAAGAACGGATGCTGTTTAATCGCGTCCTCCCCATTTTGCGACGCCACACAGCCTAGTCGCTTATTTGGGTTTTTTGTCATGAACTGGGGAAAGGAGAAGTTACAAAATATTAGTGACATATGGTTGATAATTATTTGCAATCCAAACACACATTCTCAGTGCAGCTCTTTGTAAGGATACTCTCCTAGAAAGGGTTGCATTTCTTGCATGAGTGATAGGATTCCCTCTAGGGGTCAGAGGTTCCAGGCAAACTCATCTGAGACTCCTACCTGTAAATCTCATGGGAAAAGGCTTCCTCAAAAATTTCAGAAATATCCTAATTTCACCTGGCTGGGAACAGACTCCTTTTCAGTATTTCTACTCCTACTTCCAGTGTTAGACAAAACTGGTAAATGCAGCAACAAACTATTAAACCCTCCAGAGTCATCTTAAGGATAGACGTTCAGGGAGGCTCTTATTTTAGCCACTCTGGTTTGTGCTGCCATAAATATGATTTTTAACTGTTAATTCAATTCTTTTCTTGAATTCATAGGATCACAATACAGATGCTCTAGCACACATGCTGGAGATGGAAGAAAAGGTGCGGGGACCTTGTCCTTAGTTCCCAGTGTTCCCACAAAGGATGTAGGCATAATTTATTTGTTTGCACTGGCAGTGCTAGGAGGACACTAAGTCACATTCTAAGCAGCTGCCAGAGGGAGTGTAGTCTCATACTGGAGTGAGTTGGGGCCTGGCTCTGCACCGCCCTTACACAAGAGCCAGTGGCTCTGAGACTTGGCTGAAGAGAACATAGCCTATGACTATTCTCTCCATGTGTAGCAAAAGCTGCAGATAGTGAGTTCTACTCAGTGCCTCTTGAGTCATTATACCTGCTCCTGGCTTCTGCAGGTATAATGTTGCCAGGAGGCCTCTGCATAGGTGCAATCCTTCTCTCCCTTGCTCCCAGGAAGGGCCAGATTCTAAGAGTCATAATTAAGATAATAAATATTTCATGACCATGATTTCTGTGAAAACAATATGATTCAGGGTGTTCCCATAAAAAGTCATGCACTGCATGTAGTCACACTCATGTAAAGTGGATATAAAACACTACCAAAACAAATTCTGCATGGCTGTAAATGATACTGGAGAGAATAAGGCCCCATGGAGTGGCGGCAATTCGGCGCACTGCTTGGGGGCAAAACAAGGGGGACTGCCGCCCCTTGCAGAATGCCGCCCCAAGCTCCAGCTTGGCATGCTGGTGCCTGGAGCCGGCCCTGCATGGAGTTTGTCACTATGGCCAACATGTGAGTGAGCTAGATTCTTCCATGAAATTTTACATATTTGTCTCTCTATATATGCAGTGTAATTGAGTATGGGAGAGCGATCAGGGTTTTAAAATAGTTTAACACTATTAGTTAAATATTATTAATTACTAATTTTTGAGTTTTGCATTTTTCCCAATTACCAGAGCATCCTTCCTCATAATTTCCAATGGCAAACATCCAGCTTCATGGGTATTTTGGTCTTTTGTTATCTTTACAAATTCTTAAGCCAGTACTGGCAGCTTTTTAACAGTATTCTCATAGAAAATAAACTTAATGAGAATTAACATATTGACTTTTCCTTCTATTTTAAAACTAAGGTTACAATCTTTGCATTTTTTGCCAGCACAAAGCCATGACCTTCGCTCATTCTTCTGCCCCAACAACCTTCCTTAGCCAGAATAGATCCCGCAGCAGAATCATACCCAAGGAAAACAGGCTTTATTTCATATAATCCTTTCAATATCTTTCTCCTTTGACAAACACATTTTCACAACAATATGGTTTTATTGTTTCTTTATACCATACAAATAAGACTATTTTGGACAGCCAAGGACAAATGTGGTTATGTTGAGTGGAAAGCTGCACATATACATTTTCCCTTATCTCCAATTGTCATAGGTCTCACCCCCACTTGGAGCTGTTGGGTTCCAATGTGGGGACCTGCACTGGTTTCCCTCTAAACTAAAATCCTAGTTTAGATCTAGTAAAAGCTGCCACCACTCAATCAGGAAATGTGGATTGAGACACAGTCCTTCCCCAAAATCCTAGGGGATTCCAAGAGCCCCAAATCCATGGAGTTCTTACACCCAGGAGAAATAAACCATTCCCCCCTGCTTCCTCCCCCCTCCCTTTTCCTAGGAGAGACACCGGGATTTAACTACAGAGGGATACCTCCCCCTCCCCTTTCCCTGAGAATCCACCCAAGGAAAGACCAACCAAGTCCTTAATAGAAAAGAATTTATTAAAGAATAAAAAGAAAGTAACTTGTCTCTGTAATCCAAGATAGAACCATACAGGGTCTAAACTTATCAATCTCTGGAGAGAATCCCCCCTCCCCCTTTCTTTCTCAGTGAAAGCAAAGTAACAGCAAACAGGAATAAAGAATTTCCTTTAGCAAACACACAATTGCAAATATAGAAAGCAACTCAAAAGACTAATTCGCCTTTCTAATTAATACTCACTATTAACTAGTAGAAACTACTCCAGGAGAACTTGGAGACATGACTGACCTCTCTTAGATCCAAAGAGAGCTCTCTAACAAAGAACACAGACAAAGGCTTCCCTCCACAGAGATTTGAAAAAATCTTGTCTCTGATTGGTCCTCTGGTCAGGTGGTCATCAGGTACTGCATGTTAACCCTTTACAGGTAAAAGAGACCTTAACCCTGATCTGTTTATTTATGACACCAGTATGCTGGCCAGGGCAAAGTTACACAAACATCTGTGCCCCAGCTATTGGCTCCTGTGGCTTCTCCCATAAATATGGTGTCGTTTTACCTTGAGCGATCTAGTTAACTTAGAGAAAGTGGTCCCCACAGATAAAGCAGTAATTTCAAATGACCCTTTGCAATGAGCATGTTGAGAAGTCCCAGCCTTTCACTTATTACTGAAGCAAAGAGCTTAGCAAGGGCTGATGAAAGTATTAGGCATGGTGGGTGAAATATCCCTCTGTGCTATACCAACCTGGTACCCCTGTGCCAGTGAGAGGAATGGGGGTGGTAGAGAGGACACCTTGGGGCTACAGGCAGAAGGAAAGGCACAGTGGTCAAGCAGTCAGAAGCACTCCATCTTTATGCTGGGAAGTTCCGCTCTATATTGGAAGCAGGCTAGTATGGAGAAGACAGTTGGGGGAAGCCACAAAGAAGGGCCTCTGGATCTCTGCTTACGCAGATCCAGTTGCAACGTTAAAAGAAAGTGCAGTGGCTGCTGTTCTAGCCTATAGGTAGGAGATGCTATAGCAGCTGCAGAGTGGAGGCAGTGCAGCCCCATTTCATGCCCCCAAGCTGTGGGCTGGAGTTTGTAAATGAGTGCATATATAGCCACCCCCCCAAGCAGGACAGCCACATATAAAGTCACAGGCTCCATGGAGGTTTAGAGAGAGAGTTTTACCCTGATATGAACAATGTATCTGCAGCCATGAGTGATGGGGGAATATTGGCCAAGGGCCCTGGAGCAAACAGATATTCATACAAATACGGCAGTGGGATCATTAACGTCCTCCACAGAGGATAGGGCATTGTTTTTTACAGGATAATCTGCATAGACTGCTTCACAATTAGGGTTGCTAAGCCTCCAGGATTGTCCTGGAGTCTCCAGGAATAAAAGATTAATCTTTAATGAAAGATTACATCATAAAATGAAACCTTCAGGAATTTATCCAACCAAAATTGGCAACCCTACCTCACAATGAACTGCACATGGAAGACAGCTTATCTGCTTCAGAACAGTGACCATAAGAATATAAAAATGACTATTTTATTCTACACAGATTCTCATTTTGCCTCCATTAACTAGTATCTTCCAGTAGTGAATTAAGCCACGTGACTAACATCTGTCACGTGCTGTTTGTTCGCTCTCATTCTCTCTCCACAGGGAGAAGTGTGTGTGCAGTGAAGTTTGTTTTGGTAGGGTTTTGTTTTGTTTCCTGTAAAATTTATTTCAGCTGCTACAGAAGCAGTTACTGCAGCCCTTAAAATGGTCTCTCTCAATGAACATGTGATCCATAGCTGGATCAGCAATTGATGGGAGACTAACCTACTATCTTCTTAAAGGTACAGTGCACTTCTCCCATGCAGTACATTGTGGTTCCAAACAACACATCAGCCATCTCAAGGACAGCCCTTCAAGCTTGGTCTTAAATTAAAGTGAGCTATTTTCACTGTTTCTTCAGGTTCCCCAATAGAAGGCAAGTCTCATGTCAGTAACTGCCTGTATTTTCTGCTAGGGGAAATAAAAACTATTTTTGAAAGAGACTTTGTCAAAGGATGATGATATACTGAGAAAACCACAAAATGCATTCCTAGGTTCCTCTGCTTTATTTCACACACAGGTGCAGCTAAGTGACTGGGAGAGAGAGGAGACCAGGAACCAGCCACAGCACACTTTGGAGAAGAATAACATGGAAGCCAGATGATATGCTTTTTGTACTGTGTAATCCAGATATCAAAGCAATAGAAGCTGGTCTCTGTCTATGTCTGGTCCTATCCTCATGCCAGGCTGCAGGCAACCAAGACATCAGCACAAGTATTTTTTTAAAAGTGCAGGGGATTAAGATGCTACTAATTAGTGTAGTTTAGTATTCTACCCCACAACCTAATAGGACTCATATGTAGATACTGAAGGTGAAGAGACCTGATGAAATGATACCGATGAAAATATTTTAAAAGTATTTTTAATGTTTGCCATATGTTTGTAATCCCTTAAAAGGCTGAAATGGACATTATCCTACTACTCCTTTTGTTTCCATGTGATAAATATCAATTCATTTCCCCTCTATTTTCTATGGAGCCCAAGCCAGTGCAGATTATTTATCTCCCAGTTTGCTAAAGCATCGTTGATGATGTAATTGTCAATACAATTATAGACTAAAAGAACCTTCCTATCAACCGCCACATGGTGGGATGGTGCCAATGCAGCAGGAGAACCACATAAAAAGTCACAGGATCACGTGTTAGTCATAGCTATTGCCTTTCTATTTTAATTTCTTGAGGCTGGATCCTGCTCCCAGTGAAGTTGATGCCAAAACTCACAATGATTCAAATGGGAGCAGGACTGGACTCTTGCTGACATAGTGGTAAATTAAAATTAATACCATGGGCCTAACGCTCAGTTATATTAAAGCACCTTTGCACCACTCTGGCAGTGTAAAGGGGTCTTAGTGTAAATGAGAATCTGATGTTGTAGGTCATGAGACTGAGGCCTTGTCTACACTACAAGACTATTTCGAATCAACTTAGTTCGAATTTGTGGATTCGACCTTATGAAGTCGAATTTGTGTATCCATACTAAATACACTAATTCGAATTTCTGAGTCCACATTCACGGGGCCAGCGTCGACTTTGGAAGCGGTGCACTGTGGGAAGCTATCCCACAGGTCCCGCACCCCGCTGCCCATTGGAATGCTGGGTAGAGCCCCCAATGCTGGGGGAAACATGTGTCGAGGGTGGTTTTGGGTAACTGTCATCATTCAACCGTCACTCACAAACGCCCTCCCTCCCTGAAAGCGCCGGCGGGAAATCTGTTCGCGCACTTTTCTGGTCGGTTACAGCGCGGACGCCACAGCACTGTGAGCATGGAGCCCACTGCGATCATCGCTGCACTTATGGCCGTTGTCAACTCCTCGCACCTTATCGTCCACCTGTGCAACAGTCAGCTACTGAAGCGCGGTGAGGAGAGTGGCGCAGACCTCTCACAAAGCAGGGTACGCCGGGCAGTGGAGATCATGGTGGCAATGGGTCAAGTTCATGGTGTGGAACGGCGATTCTGGGCCCGGGAAACAAGCACGGACTGGTGGGACCGCATAGTGCTGCAGGTCTGGGATGACACAGAGTGGCTGCGAAACTTCAGGATGCGTAAGGGCACTTTCCTTGAACTCTGTGACTTGCTGGCCCCTGCCCTGAAGCGCCAGGACACCCGGATGCGAGCAGCCCTGAGTGTGCAGAAGCGAGTGGCCATAGCCCTCTGGAAACTTGCCACGCCAGACAGCTACCGGTCAGTAGCGAACCACTTTGGCGTGGGCAAATCTACCGTGGGGGTTGCTGTGATGCAAAGGATTTCCTTTTCCTTTCCTTTCCTCGGAGATCAGGGTAACCTATGACTCTCCACTTGCTTTCAAGAGAAACTGACCCTGGGCCTGTGTCAGTTTGTGTCGATTTGGATCTGCGGCTACATGCCTTGTTCTCCAAGTTTCCCCCACTTCCAAAGCACGTTTTTAAGCAAAGTAATTGTTACACTCATTATTAATAAATCTTTCTTTTACTTTGCATTTCTGTTCTGGTGTTGAGACATGGACGCATACTGTGCTGGGCACGGTGTGCACTGACGTACAGACCGCTTCCTCCATAGAGGACTGACATCCTCCTGCTCCTACATAGGTCTCTGGGGTGGGGGACGGATGACAGTGGTTCTGCATGAAGGGGAGGGTTTGCAGGAAGGGGCGAGTGGTGCCTTCTTTGCATAGGGGTTTGGATGACGGCAGTGGGCTGCGGGTTTCTGCGTGGGAAGGGGTGATGGGTGTGGGAGAAGGGTGACTATCTGTCCGTGGATGAGGGCTCTGGTTGGGGCTCAGGGCAGCGGATAGGCTCGTGGATCCGTTGCAAGTGCATCGTAAGGGCAGCCTGCCTTCACAGTAATGGCGTGACAGGCGCTAGGACCCTGGACAATTATACACATTACGAAATGAACAGGGGCAGCATACACAACACAGAATGACCCTGGTGCCTACTGACTGCAGTGTGTGTGTGCCCCGCAGTTGATCCTTTCCCCAAGTCTGTACCCTGGTACTGTAGGCTATACCGTGCAAGTATGAAACCCCTGTCCACCCCATACACCGAAAAATCCTCTGACAGGAAAGACATGACGGAAACAGTGATTAACAGCAAACAGCTTTTATTAATCTAATAAACAGTGGGGGGATGAACCTTGGATTTGGGACTGGCTGAGCCTATAAGGGAAGCACTTCTACAAATTTCTAACGTGAGAAGTGCGGGGTACACGGCCGCTCTGCTCTGGTTCAGTGACAGTTCTCACGTCCTCTACCACCCCTCCGTCTTGTACTTTTGGGTGAGGGGGGGCCAGGACTTCTTGGCTGGTGAGGGCGATTGCAGAGACACTGCAGGGGGGCCCTGTCCTCCAGCCTGTGGTCCTGCAGGACATCAACAAGGCGACGAAGCGTGTCCGTTTGTTCCTTCATGAGACCAAGTAGCGTTTGGGTGGTCTGCTGGTCTTCCTGCCGCCACCTATCCTCACGTTCCATGAGTGTGCGATGCTGCTCACATAGGGTCTCCCTCCAGTGTTTCTGCTCTGCAGCCTCTGCTCGGGAGCAGACCATCAGTTCAGCGAACATGTCGTCCCTAGTCTTCTTCTTTCGCCGTCTAATCATTGCCAGTCTCTGCGAGGGGGATGCCTGGGCAGTCCGGGAAGGACCCGAAGCTGTGTGATGGGGAAAGTTAGTGATTTCCTTGTACAGATACATTTTCGCGAACAGTGAACACCGTCTAGTCAATTTCCATGAAGAAGACCGTACCGGACAACAAGTGTCACGTGGTCTCCAGAGAAGCACAACATTTTGGCCTACGCTCTGATTGGCTGCGCCATTGCACAGGAGAGCGGAGAAGTCGGGAGAGAGAGCAGAATCCCTCTAGCAGAGAGTCCTGGTAAGCCTTACAGTACATTATGCTTATCAGTTAACGGATAGCTGTGCCGTCGTGCTAACGGCAATCTGGGGAAATCAGATACTATGACCCTTTTGCAGCCACTCCCGACACTGCAGGGGAAAGATCAATGTATGCTTTTCCTGTGTGGCCTACAGCACGTGGCTGCTAAGCGCGGGGCTTTGTTATGCAAAGTATAAGTAAACCATTAAGAACAGTAACTATTCGCTAATTGCCCTAATTAGATGCAGCACTTCAGTAACGAGATTACCCTGAGGCGTGTCTCTCGAGTGCAGAAAGAAAGGATGTTAAGGGAAGCACTTCACCGACCGGGACCCTACGCGGCCATGCTGGTAGAGGCGATGGTTCCCCTGTATCTGAGGATGTCGTGGCGTGGAAGAGTGAGCTTCACCGGAGGACCAAATAGGGCACCTCTTCCTCGAAACCTCCTGCGGAGGGTATTTGAGGAACTGTTTGAAGCATTTGTGGAATTGTCCATGGAGGACTATTGTTCCATCCCAATCTGTGTAGACCTACTGTTCGTTTAGTTTCCCTTTAAAAAGTTTTAGATATAGTATTTATAGATAGAATTTATATTTTTGGTATACATGTTTTCGAGCAAATAAATATTTTCTTGTTTATACGACTTACCGCATCATACTTCCCCTGACTCTGAGTCCGGGTTCACGGCCGGTGAGGGTTGGTAGGGGATCTCTGTGAGGGTGAGGAACAGATCCTGGCTGTCAGGGAAAGCGGCATTGTGTTCGCTGTCGCCTGCGCCTTCCTCCACGGACCCTTCGTCGTCTTGCCCATCGGCGAACATCGAGTAGGAACTGTCCTGGCTCACTATGCCATCCACTGAGTCCACGGTCAGTGGTGGGACAGTGGTGGCAGACCCACCGAGAATGGCATGCAGTGCCTCGTAGAAGCGGCATGTCTGGGGCTGTGCTCCGGAGCGTCCGTTTGCCGCTCTGACTTTTTGATAGCCTTGCCTCAGGTCCTTGACTTTCACGCGGCACTGCATCGCATCCCGGCTGTATCCTTTCTGTGTCATGGCTTGGGAGACCTTCTCGAAGGTCTTTGCATTACGCTTGTTGGAGCGCAGCTCCGACAGCACAGACTCCTCGCCCCACACAGCGATCAGATCCTGGACTTCCCGGTCTGTCCATGCTGGGGATCTCTTTCTATTCTTGCATTGGGCTGACTCCTCTGCTGGAGAGCTCTGCATCGTTGCAGGTGCTGCGGAGCTCGCCCCGATGTCCAGCCAGGACGTCAGATTCAAAGTGCCCAGACAGGAAAATGAATTCAAATTTTCCCGGGTCATTTCCTGTGTGGCTGGTCAGAGAATCCAAGCTCCGACTGCTGTCCAGAGCGTCAACAGAGTGGTGCACTGTGGGATAGCTCCCGGAGCTACTAAGTTCGATTTGCATCCACACCTAGCCTAATTCGAGCTAGCAAGTGCGAATTTAGCGTTACTCCACCTGTCGGGGTGGAGTACCAAATTCGAACTAAGGAGCCCCCTAGTTCGAATTAAATGGCTTCCTGGTGTGGACGGTTGAGCGATTAGTTCGAATTAACGCTGCTAAATTCGATTTAAGATCCTAGTGTAGACCAGGCCTTAGGCAGCTAAGTGTTTAACAGACAAACTCTCCAAGGTATTTAGGCACCTAAAGAAACAGCTGGGCACCCAGTGGGATTTTCAAAAGCATCTCAGCAGATTAGGTGCCTACCTCCCATTGAAATCAACTATTTAGGTGCTTTTAAAGATCCGACTAGACACCTATCTGCATCTTTGAATACCTTTGAAAATCTGGCCCTGTGTCATTTTTGAAAATGTACCTTAGGTGCTTTTGCAAATTTTACTGTTAGAATGTGAAGAATATTTTCTATCAGGTCAATTTTAAAGTAGGGTCAAATTTGGAGCTGAAACTATCTGATCATGTCCTTTTAATTTCTAGAACCAGCTTTAAACACAAGCAAGACAGATTAATAGGCCTCCACAGTTCTGTAGGGACTCAGCAATTCATGGCCCTATTCCTCCAACTTTGGTGACCCAGAGATAAGGCACACAATACAGCTTCCCATTCAGCCATCCCCTCACTCTGCAGGAGCAGAGACTGCAGCAAGTCACCTTCCCTCTTCTGGTATTAGACACAGAGAAGATGGCATAGGAACCTGAACAGCAGCTTGGGAATCCTGAAATTTGCAAGACCAGTACTGATTGCCAGAAGGAATGAATCTCATACTTTGTCATTCAAGGAGAACAAAAGTGCTTCATATACAGTCACAGCAAGGAATAGAGACCTTTGCTGGAATAATATGGACACTGGTAAACATTTACGACTCTGCTGGTGTATTGGGGCACAGCCAGCAGTAGGGTGCAGAGATGCACTGTTCCAGTGGAAGTTCCTGGGGTGCTGCCCATAGATAGGTACCAGATCTCTTGGAACAGAGGGAGAACATGGTCATTGTGTCATCTTTCCATAGGGTGCACCTCTCCTTTCCATGTGGGCCCACTCTGCTGGCAACTGCGAGGGGAATGGGGATGAGGCACCCTGTCTGGGAAATCTAGCACTCCTTGTGGTGCCAGACCTGTGTAGTTCTTCTGAGTGTGCCCAGCTCCTGTAAATGAGTGCAAAGTGGCACAGCTCCCACAGCCACACTACAGCTGGTGCAGCTCTCAGGTGGTAACAGTGGTGGTTAGACAGAACACTGGTATGTCTACCACTATGTCATCAAGATCTGCTCTAAGCAAGGGTAGAGAAACAGGCCTCTGAGTTGGTCTAGGGGACACAGTAAAAATGCCCATGTCCCATCAACACAGGCACTACCACTCTTCTTACTACTGGTGGAGCTCTATTGGTGGGAGTACAAGTATCTGAGGCAACACGAAAGACCAATGATCCTGATTCAACCATGAAGACTCATGCAGAACTCCCAACAAATTCCAATGACTGCTAAAGGACAGCAGCACTCCACCCACAGGACAAGGAGTCAAGTGATTCATTATCATTGTACACTAGCCTCAACCATTGACACACTGGCTCCACAACGGCCTCTTCTTCCCCACTGCTCATACAGATCTCAGTGGTTTTCTGACACCCTGCACCGGATGAAGAGAGAGGAGCGGACGCTTGTGTGCCAATGGTGAGGGGGAAAAGGCCGATTCAGATAAAATGAAACATAAATTCCTCAAAGCCTACAATGAGGCTATATTACTAAGAGACTAAGAGAACCTTTCTATCAACCACCACTGAGGCTGCCAAATCCTGACCCAAATTGCTATCCAGGGTGGTAAACCACTTCACCAGTGCTGAATGCCTACAACCTGCATCTGAACTGAGCACCAAGTGCTGTAAAGAACTATCATCCTTCTTTGCTGAAAAGATCACACATCCAAGAAGCCTTCTCAAGCAGCAAGCAGCATGGATCTGTTCCATCTATGCCCACCAACCAACAGCCCACATGCATTTTCACAACTCAGTACATTCATTCATTAAGAAGTTCTGGACATTCCAAAGGAATCTTGACCCAAGACTTGTGAACCTGACCAATGCCCTTCCTGGCTTGTGAAAGAGAGTCATGACCAACTGGTGCAACTCCTGACTGAAATAGCCAAAGTGTCATTCAGGCAAAAAACCTTCCCCTTCTCCTTCAAACACACAATATTCTGATATACTGATATACTGATTCTAGCCAACTGCTGCTCAGTGTCAAACCTCCCATTTCTGAACAAACTCATATAGAAGCTGGTTGAGGCCATCTATAAGCTCATTTAACTGAAGCTAATATTCTAGATCTGGCACTATCTGGTTTCAAGGTAGGACATGGACTGAAATTGCTTTAGGGACACTGATGCATGATCTCCTCCTATCAAAGGCTAGAGGACAGACATCCATTCTCATCGCCCTGGACCTCACAGTATTTGACACTGCTGACTATACTGTAGTCTCACCTGAGAGTGGTGGGCAGGTGTACAGGGCAATGCATTAAAATGGTCTGAGTTTTTCCTAGAGGCACGCACCCAATGAGTAGTACTGGGAAACTGCACCTCCACCAATAGACCCCTGACTTGTGTAGTCCCACAAGGATCAATTCTCTCTGGTCTTTTTCAGTGGCTACATGCAACTAGTAGGTGAACTGGACAGATGACATTGACTCAAGTGCCAGCAATATGCGGATGACACACAATTCTACCTATCCTTCATCACATCAGACCATACTGCTATGACTTAGCATCAAGATGGCCTAGTACTTGGATAAGATCAGCTTATAGCTGAAGAACGGCTGGCTAAAGCTGAACAGCAGCAATAGAGAGTTGACACTGGTGGGCAGAGGGAAGCACTTTGAAGAGTTCACAGCCACCTTAGCAGTCTTTGTTTAAAAGAATATACCACAATTGGCCAATTACACCTGCACAGTCCATTGTGCAGGTGTAATTGTGGAGGTGGTGCCGAGCTCTCATATAGCTGCATTCATGAGTAACGCTTTCTATATCATCTCTGGTTGGCTAGGAAACTCTATCCCGTTGTGGTGGATGATGATCTGACCTCACTTATTCATGCATTTCACTACCTCTCAGCTGGAGTACAGTAATGCAAAATATCTGGGCATGAAGACTTCAGCACTTAGGAAACTCCCAGTAGTATAGAATCAGAACACTGAAGCACACGTTCTCCTACCACAAACACATTAAACCTGTCATTCGTTCTCTATACTGACCTCCCATAGAATATTGTTTCAAGTTCAAGGTCTTGGTCTTTATCTTCAAGGTACTCAAAGGCCTGGGCCCAGCATATCTAAAAGACCGCTTAAAACTCCAGGATGAAAATGGTGGTTGGCAACTTTGCTCCTCTGGAACAAGGCAGCTTGCTACAATAAGGATAAAGCTCATCAGTGTGGGAGACAGAAGTTTCTTGGGGGCAATCTGAGACTGTGGAATGAATGCCTCCACGAATTAAGGACCATCAAAACCTCACCACCTTCTGCTCCAAGTGCAAGGCGAATTTCTTTGACCTGGCCTTTTCTAACAAACACATAGCAATATGTATATATTTTTTTAAAAATCCAAATGACCCAAACAAGATACTCAACAGCAAATACTTTTCCCTCTGTGGAGAGGATGAGTAAACAAACAACATGTGATAGATGTGAGTCACATTGCTTAGTGCATTACTAGAAGAAGCTCAAATACTACGGTGATGAGCATGTCATAAGAACCTATACAGATTAGAATAGAGGTTTTCCCAGAAAGGCTAGTGAAGTTATAATCCACTGGTCAGTGCAGGTTACATGTCTGCCTCTATGCCTGAGTCACAGATTATATGAATCTGTTACCAGCACCCATCTGTAATTTTAGCTTTGGAGGTGCCCAGTTCAATCTCTGGGGTTGGCCAAGATGCCAGGCCGTCACACAAGTAGGAGCTCATCCAGGACTCAAACTAAACATCTCCAGCACTAAACACAAATCTCTACAACTTGAACTAAGCAGACAGACTCAGTAGCAGGGGACTGAAACAGACTCACATCCTCTATGGTCAGGCACAGAAAGAGATCAGTAACACACTGACCACAGACAGTGGAAACCAGAGGAAACTCATCCCAAGCGTCTGAAGCCTACAGCAGCTCAAATCCCAAATTCCACTTATGTGATGGCTGCCATACTGTGGATTGAATTAAGGACCTCCAGACCTCCAAATCTGTACAGCCTGAGCTAAACCACCAGGCTCCAAGGCTGAGAGCTGGAGCAGACCTGTATCCTCTGTGGATCAGGTACAGAGGGAAATGCAAAGCACATTGGCAGTAGGCTAGATAGATACAGCCTTTCTCTCCATCTCTTGCAGACAAACACAGTGCTGGGCACAATCTATCATGCATTCCAGCACTATCAGCAGTAAATAATCTCATTTGAATGAATAATTGTCTCTCTCACATGACAGAATGGAATTTTAAATAGCATCTCCTGCATATTCACAGAAACAGGCCTAAAAAGATCTGTTCTTGTAGGATAAGTAACATGCTGTCAGTAATGTTTACTGGAAAATTGTCCTTGGATTTTTTTTTGTGGGAATTAAAAATGGAAAATTTATTCTTGCAAAAAAATTAAAAATTTAAAACACTGAACTGAAAATTACATTTGAGGTAAATATATGTCGTTTTGTTAAACTTTCCCCAAACCCTATTTGAAGGGCTGTGAAAATGTAGTGTCTAAAGAACAAGACCCATGTCTGAGAGTACAATGTGAGGAAATAAACTGTTCCAAAGCTAATCCCTTGTTAGTATTCAGCAGTAAAATACAGAGACGCCTCTCTATTTCCTCTGTTTTTCCTGTTCTTCATCTGACAATGTGGCTAAAGTATTAGATGAAGATCACAAGTTTCTAATGTTCAGACAATAACTACAGACACAAGCAGATTGTTAAACATAAGGGGCCAGATGCTCAGCTGGTGTATACTGGCACAGTTCCATTGACTTCAACTGATTTACGCCGGCTGAGGAACTGGCCCAACCGGGAATACATCTTTTTAAAATGTAAAATGTAAAAGATGGTTTATGATTGTAACTCTCTTTGTAGAGTTTAAAAAGGGCATTAATGATAACAAACTACAAACAGAAAGACATCAACAAGGGATCACAGTAAGGTAAAAATAAGCATGGCTTGTATCAAAAGATATTGGCAGAAGAACAGACTAACCAGAATTATAAACTGACAACAAAACAGCATTACAGGAAACCAACCTATTATGTGTCATTGCATTTATTTTTCACAAAAATGTGTCGCTTACACAATAGGCCTGTGAATTATTTTCTCTGAGTGGTTAAGATTTATGGACGTGAGCTGTAACATTGGGATCAGTGTCTAAACTCTCATGAAGATGAGAGTGTTGGGCCCCAGCTTTTTGTTTGGTTCATTATGGACAGGGGCCACTGTCAAAAGTCAGATCTGCACTCAGCTTCTCTAAAGTTCAGGGCTATTGGAATTTTAGGGTTTGGTTCATGCCCACATGAGCTATCTGTTCCCTTGACTCTATACAAGGACTTCCCCTAAAAATCCACATCTTACTGGGCTGTATCTTCTCCCCTGTCATGGAAACACTTGTGGTAGGGAGAAAGTGCCATGGTAACTCATCATGAAATGTTCAGTTTCAGAGCCATTCTTCACTCTTTTAGGAATCATATGATTTACATTTGTCTATCTCATTTGTGGTGCAAACAGTCAGCTAGACGTCTAGCTGTTAATGTTTCTGCCCGGAGCTTGCTGAAGATTCACAAATCCAGATGCACAATCAGGTCTATTGTATAAGCGACACATTTTTGTGAAAAATAAATGCAATGACACATAATAGGACACACGAAAGAGTCATTTCAGCTAAGGACAAGAATAAGGCGCAGAAAAAGAGTCACTGAATGATGCTTCTTGTCCCAGTGCTGTCCAAGTCAGTGTTCACTCCAGCTTTCTGTGCCACTTGCAGAATGAAACCTTATACAGATCTTATTATGCTAAGACCCAACCTTTAAAGTTCTTCTCAAACTGAAAGCCCCAAATTTACCACTGGGATGCAGTACAGGACTGATGATTAAGTAGAATGTCCAGAATTACCTGGTGACATGTTTTGGCCACCTGACAAGTAAAACCCACCTGGATTTGACAAGATTCTGTCAATCACCCAGCTCACCCGGGGTGAAGGACCAAAGCAAAGTCACTTGCATTATAGTGGGAACATCTGTTTAAAAATGCCATTGTGTCCAGTAAGGAAAACAACATGCAGCTTTACAATATTTTTTGACAACATGTTAAAAAAGGCAGCAGGGTGGCAAAATTTTATGTGGATTAAAATAAAAACATTGACACTGTTTCTTTAATTACATAATGCTTCCCCTGCTCCTAGTGAGCATGCAGTGTGTAAAGTGTCAGAGTGATAACACAGCTCTAGTTGATTGTGATTTTCCCTGAAACATGATTCTGCCTAGATTTATACAGCATACAACTGCAAAGAACACAAACATTCTGTTCCTTTCCCACAAGAAGTGTAATTTATCCCAGGACCCATTATCCTAATAGTGGCACTCTGAACTGTGGTTGAACTCCCAGTGGTGACTGTTCTGAACTCCTGAAGGTAAATTCAATTTTTAGCAAGGGAATAAAAAGAAGAAAAGAAAAAAAGGAAGAACGAGAGAAAAAGAAATGGAAGACTCACTGCTTTTAAAATGCTGACAGCCTCTTTGCTGAGCCAGACTGGGTAGAGCACATCGTCATGAAGGATGGATTCAAAGAGATCATCTTCATTGTCAGCTTCAAAAGGAGGTTGCCCAGCCATCATTTCATACATCAGAACACCCAAAGCCCACCAGTCTACCGAGGGACCATATTCTAACTCTTGGAGGATCTGTTAGGGAAACAGAGAGGTCAGATTTAATAGGCAACTTGAGTGATACTTTCAGATGCATGTTTACTGATTAGACACAAGATGCTTATCCTACTACAGTGTCTCAAAGAAGCCAAATCCTGTTGACTTCAATGGCAGTAGGCCTGGGCTTTTTACTTGTGCAGCTCCTATTAATATCAATCACATGGCTAAGTTTCAATGTGTTGCACTGAAAACCAACCCGCAGTAGTGTTCTCAGAAGCATTAACCAAGTTTATTGGTCTCCCCTAGCATGTTCATGAGTAAACGAGTTGTATAGCCTTCTATATTGTTTAAACCAAGTCGGGGAAAAGTCTACTGCATATGCAAAAAATTGGTGGTAAATGTAAATTCAGAACATAACTGCCATCATGGGTCAAACCAATGGTCTATCTAGCCTAGTATGTTGTCTCTGACAATGACCAATACCAGAGCTTCAGGGTGAGTGTACAGAACAGGGCCGATGGTGTAATCCTCCCCCGCCTTCCTTTCTCAGCTTCTGGCAGTTAGAGATTTAGGGTCGCCTGAGCATGGGGTTGCAGCCCTGGCCATCTTGGCTAATAGCCATTGATGGACCTATCCTCCATGAACTTACTAAGGTCTTTTTTGAATCCAGTTATGCTTTTGGCCATCATAAGATTCCATAGCAATGAGTTCCATAGGTTAGTTGTGTGTTGCATGAAAAGTACTACTTCTTGTTTGTATTAAATCTTCTGTCTGTTAAATTCATCAGGTGACACCTGGTTTTTGTATTATGGAAAAGGGTAAATAACACTTCTCTATTCACTTTTTCCACACCATTTATGATTTTATAGACCTCTATGATATCCCCCCTTAGTCGTCTCTTTTCTATGCTGAATAGCCTTAATCTTTTCAGTCTCTCCTCGTATGGAAGCTGTTCCATACCCTTGATCATCTTTGGTGCCCTTCTCTGAACTTTTACCAGTTCCATGATATCCTTTTTGAGATCAGGTGATCAGAACTGGACACAATATTCAAGTGTGAGTGTACCATGGATTTATATAGTGCCATTATGACGTTTTCTATCTTAATGTCTATCTCTTTCCTAATAGTTCTTAACATTGTTAGCCTTTTTGACCACTGCTGCATGTTGAGCTGAACTTTTCAGAGAACTATCCACCAAGACCTCAAGATCTCTTTCTAGAGTGGTAATTAATTTAGAACCCATCCTTTCATTGTCCCTGTCTTGAACACTATAAATTGATGTAGTTGATCTTGTTGCACAGAGATCTGCTAAGATTTATAACGGTCCTTTTAGTATGAATACTGGAAGCCAAAAGCATTCGCCTTTGAGAATTTTGTTGACAATAGGAAAACACGATACCCGTTCGTGCAGCATCAACCCCACTGTACTATACTAAAGATTGTAGACTTTGCTTTAATTATCTTTGCTTCTTGGGAAAACTGGCAGGTTTTCTACTTGTAGTGGCAGCAAGTTCCAATGTGTGACACAAGTAAGTCCAACTTTGCAGCAGACACCTCGGGTGGGTTAGAGTGATTGATTATTATTTTATTACTCCAGGGCTACTGTTATTTAAGGAACAAGCTTAATTGTTGACTTTAGTCTGTTGGAAAGAAATCTGCAGTTTGGCTGCAAAGTATCAACACAAGAAGGTTCTTTTAAAGTTTAAAAGAAAAGGTACCGTGACCCCGGGCTGATAGCTGTAATGGCAACCCACCATACACACACTCAAAGGTTATTAGCATTATAGCTGGAATCCTCTGGGTAGGGATTATTGTATTCAGCTCTAGTGAATGCTGATTGTACTGCATATATAAAACCCATTCAATATTAATATAAGCGCAGGTATTGGTCTAAGATTTGAATCATAGTGCTTGGATCCAGATCTGAAATATCCCCAAAATCTGTAGGTGGTTGGACCCTGTGTTTTGGTTTGTGATATTATAGAAATACATTATAGAAATGTCAGCTGCAAAGTTGTCCTCAGAATTGGACTTCTCTGTGGTCTGGTGTGGGAATGATCTTTGGATTTCACATTTTAGCTTTGGCATCCTGCCAATCAAGAGTAACATGAACGATATAGTGGTGACTCAAGAGGACAAAACAGTAGGAAAGCTTGAGGAAAAGGAATGGTGGGAAGCAAACAAAAAGGGAAAATGAGTTTTGCCACCTTCAATGGGCCCAAATTTTCATCTGAAAATGTCTAGGAGTTTAGTACTGCCTTTTTATTTAGTAAAAATTTATAAAAGAATCCACAAAGTTCTGATTCTTTTTCCTAGTGGAGTAAAGAAATAATCTTCACAAAGCCAAAACCTTACACAAACTCATTTTGCTTTCCTTTTCTCACTGGAGTGCTCTCTCAAACTGCGCAAACCACCCTAGGCACAAATTGTGTAGCTTAAAAATGAGTTTACTTGCCTTTGCACTTACCAATACTTGGTATCATCTAGTGCTAAAAATACAGATTTACACTTTATCTTTAATTAGCAACCAACATTTTCCCCCTGCAAAATAATGTTCGATGAAAAAAATGCTGATATAACTTTCTGCCCAGCATCCTTAGCACAAATGCAATATGTGTGAGATACATGTAGGCTGCCTTTACTAGAGGGGCCTCTGAACTTTATTGGGAATGTTCCAATTGGGAAGATCCTGTGCACTGCAATCCAGCCTTAGAGACCACAACTCCCATGATGCCTTGGGGAAAGAGAGAGAGACTTGCTTTTCCAGGCAGTGCAGGGAGAGCAGGCAGTGGGCTCCATTTTTGGGGAGAGGAGCCAGATTACTGGTGTGGAGCTGTGTCCATACCAGGAGCTGCTGCTAGGAAGCCAGAAGCTGCTGCTGAGAGCCTGCTGGGGCTTTGATTGAGCAGGGAGCTTCAGAGATAGCTTGATGGCTTCACTGGAGCCAAGGGAGAGACTGTTGCTGTGCCTGGAGCTGACTGAGGTGGCCCTGCAGTGAAGGCAGTGTGAGTAACCCTCACTCCGGTTTGGGAAAGTATTTGCTCGGGAAGGGGCTCAGCAGAGAGTCTGAGTCTGAGGAGAGGCAGAGTGATCTTCCCATCGAACCAGGACCCAGAGCTGCTGACATGTGTGGAGCCAGCTCCAATCATCAGAGGGGTTGTGCAGCTTGTTGCCTTGGCTGGCCTGACACACAGAACTAACAGTGAGCTGTTGCCAGCTGCAGATCTCCAAGCACTCCCATGCATGTCTAGGACTCTGAAATCCAGAGGCGTGTCCACTGCGCGGTGGGGTAGATGGTGGCAGAGCAAATGCCAGTTACATAAGATTCATTTATTACTGTATATTATATTTGTTAATTGATTTTATTCAACTGCCCCCTGTGGATTTAAATTAGTAGTGACATATAATCTTATATACCCTGTTTCTTTAACTTGTTAAGTAAAGGTGTGTTAACGCTAAATTAAGTATAGTGGATGTATATTATTTATAATTGGTATTTTTGAGTTAGACCAATGCCACAGATTTATTTATTAATTATTATTATCGTTGTTGTTATTGTTGTTATTACTATTTGCAGGGGTTTATTCCTGGAGGTTCCCAAGGCACGCCATTGAGTGTGTACAGGGGCCAGCCAGGTGGAGGCACTGCCAACTGTAAATTTCTTTAGTATAAAGGGACTACAGCAGCGGGGTGAACAGAGGATTCCCACCTATCCAACAGCACCACTGGGATACTCAGGATCTCCTTTCATGTCAACAACATCAGGCACCCAGGCGAGTGTTGCCTGTTCCGAGTAACCCAGGAAAGAAAGAGGGGTTAAATACAGGACAAAATTTTCAAGGATTGGTGACTAAACTTGAATGGGCAAATCTGTACAGCACCTGTTTTGCACATACCAATGCCTGTACTTGTAAAGGGAATCCATGTAAATGGTGCTGACTCAGCTTAGGCACTGACCTTTGAAAATGTATCCATTGTATTAAAATCTAGGTAACCTACAAATAGCATAGTGCTATGTCATCGTTTTTATCCAAATATCACCCACTATGTGAATGTAAGTTATGTCCCTGATTTCCTTCAGAAATCCATCCATGCATAAATTTGCATATTTCCCATGCCATTTGGACGAACAGGGGAGTCTAGTATATGTCACTCATCAGTACCTCAGAGCAGAGAAACAACGATACTCCCATACAGGTCTAACACAATATGATACCTACAGTATGTTACATTGTGTCAGATCATATCTATGTACATCTTATTACATGGGTGAACACATCCCTGTTTTTAGGCCTGGGTACAGGTCACTGCTGGTAGGGAGTATCCGATTACATCCAGCATCTGAAAGATTTAGAAGCACCTTCAATGCGGCAATAGGCTCATAAATGTGGACAAGGAGAAGAATAATGCAATGTGCCAGGAACATGTGTTAGGGGAAAATGTTAAATGACAACATCATGCAATAACAAATTGGTCACTTTAGCTTCAATTTGACATTTTTGTTCTTCACCTTCTAGTACAGAACAAGACAAATGACTAGATGATAAAAGAGCAAAAGTTGAGCATGTTTACCTGCTCGAGTCTTTTGGAAGTTGCAGCAAGGAGTGTATGACATGGGTATTTTGACATCTGGAGTGACTACTCAATTGAAAGGAAAGGTAACATGGAATGGGCAAATATCCAGTGGGAAAACGTTATACACTATTACCCACTAACGAAAGAATGACAGACAACTGGCTACCAGCAAAGCTAAACAATTTACTAGAGAATGCCAGCAAATACAGTATAGGAAACTTTTTAAAAGCAAGGTTGCAACAGCTATCAAGTACAGAATCACAGACATTGCCTCTCCCTTACACTCAAAGGGCCAGATTTTGCGAACTACTGCTGCTGAGTAGGTTACTCCTTGTAGAGATCCACAGATTTCAACAGGATTATTCAAGTAGTGCAGATGACAGAATCTGGCCCACACTTTTCACCTTGCACATACAACAGATACAATATGATTACTGGCAATATTTGTATGTGAAGCCTGGTATAAAAAATACCTCTGGAGCTATGTAGTCTGGTGTTCCGCAAAATGTAGTGGTTGTTACTCCGTTCAGAATCCCTTCTTTACACATTCCGAAATCCGCCAGCTTGCAATGACCCTCTGCATCCAGAAGAATATTGTCCAATTTCAGGTCTCTGGGATAATAAAAAGGTGTAAGATTCAATATTTAACCCTCTCTCGCAAACAGGCCACATACTGCAAACATTTTAAGTACATGGCCCCCATCTGATCCACAAACTATAGGAAAGCACAAACAGGTAAGTGCACAGCAAAAACAAACAGAATCAGCTGTTTGCTATGCGCATGTAGAGTTTGCAGGAGTCATTTTGGTGTAACAAGAAAACTGAGGGTACCAAGCACTTTGCAGGATTAGGCCCTTAAACTTTTGCCAGGTGCATAAAAGCACAAGCCTCAAGCCCAACCCAGCCGTACTCAGCACAGTATCAAGGATGAGTGTGAGAAGACTTGCCCCTGTATAATTCCCAAACCTAGGCCTGGCCAGAGGCCACTTTGGATTCCATCACACCTAAGGCCCTGTCTGCACAAGAGAGATTCACAGTGGACAAAGTTTAACAATGAAGTTATACTGGGGCCAAACTCTAATGTAGATCTGCTGTATGAGTGCAAAACGAGGCTTACCTCAGTCATGCTTACCTGGGCATGTTACTGAGTTACAACAAACCCTGCTTTGCACCACTGCAGTCTGTCTATATTAGGAGTCTGCACTGGTGTGTAACCAAACTGATATAATTGCATCAGCACAAATTCCTTAATGTAAACAGAGGCTAAGAAAAGTAGAAGTAGCCATTCTAGCAACAAGGGTTCAAGTGTTGCTCCAGACATAGCCCTTTGCCATGCGAGAAGAAAGACACCAAACTATGATTCCAGCTTGACCCCAATCAGAGGTTCTGTCTACGCGTGCTACAGAGGCAGGCTCGGCAGGCTTTGCTTTTCCTTTGTCCTGCTGGAGTGATGCAAAGAGTCAGAGCACGTTGGAGATCTGGCCTCGAAAACTGGTAGGAAGTTACCATTGCCAAAGGCTAGCAATGTTCTGAGATCTGAGCTTGGAGGTGCCTCCACCTGGCTGGCCCCTGTACACACTCCAGGGCAGGGGTGGGCAAATTGTGGCCCGGGGGCCACATCCAGCCCTCCAGACGTTTTAATCTGGCCCTCGAGTTCCTGCCGGGGAACGGGGTCGGAGGCTTGTCCCGCTCCAGCACTCCAGCCAGGGAGTGGGGTCTGGGGCTTGCCCCATACTGCGCGGCTCCTGGAGCAGTGGCATGTCCCCCCTCAGGCTCCTACACATAGGGGCAGCTTTGGGGCTCCGCAGGCTGCCCCATGCGAAGCACCGCCCCCGTAGCTCCCATTGGCCGGGAACTGCGACCAATGGGAGCTGCAGGGGCGGCACCTGTGGATGGGGCAGTGTGCAGAGCTGCCTGGCTGTGCCTCCGCGTAGGAGCCGGAGGGGAGACATGCTGCTGCTTGAGGCATGCACCGCTCGGAACCTGCACCCCCTGATCCCCACTCCCTGCCCTGAGACCCCTCGGTCCCAGCCCAGAGCACCCTCCTGCACCCCTAACCTCTCATCTCCAGCCCCACCCCAGAGCCTGCACCCTGAGCCAGAGTCTTCACCCCCACCTGCACCCCAGCCCCCAATTTCATGAGCACTCATGGCCCGCTGTACCATTTCCATACTCATATGTGGCCCTCAGGCCAAAAAGCTTGCCCACCCCTACTCCAGGGCGTGCCTTGGGAACCTCCAGGAATAAACCTATTCTAATAATAAATAAATAAATTAATAAATAATCTGTGGCATGGATTTAACTCAAAATACCAATTATAAATAATATATATCCAATATATTTAAATTAGAGAGCAATGTTCAATAATCCATCTTCCACACATTAAGGTAATATTTATATATCCTTTTAGGCTGAACATGCACACAGAACACACTGCAATATGAAGGACTTTTAAGTCAAATAAGGACAGTTTTATTGTTCCAGTACTCAAAGAGCGTCTCTTAAAGCCACTCTGTTCATTGTGCTAAATGCAACACTTAGCAGATTCTAAAATTGGCATATTTTTCAGTCCTGCAATCTGTGATTTTAAGAGAGGCACAGTACTGCCAACAACAGAATCCTCAGTGCTGGAGTTAAAAGCAAGAGTTGTCAAATACATCCAGGAAAGAAGACATCCTATCATAATTTGCATGAAAAAAATCACTTAAAAATATGGGATTGGGTTCCTCCACTAGAATTTTAGTTCAAAGTTCTGATTCCAACGAGAGAGAAGACTGAGGAGGATAAGCTCCCAGCCTTGCAATACCTCATTATTTTCTTTGCATAAAAAACAGTTCAGAAATAATCTCACAGGAATATAACACATTCATTGTTAAAGAGCAGCACAGCACATCCTAGCAGCTGGTTTCTAATCATTCTTAGCATGAATGTGTTTATGTCAAAAATACCCAACTTTCAGTTACTAGATTGGGAGGGGTCAAAAACATGTTGAGAAAGGGATATCCACCTTTCCTGTCTTGTATGGTATTTATACATTTTCTAAAAATACTGTTGATGATTATCTCATGATTTAATACAGTGGATACTGTGTACCATTAATTTACCTGTCACCTGCCTTAGGTTGGACCAAGAAGGGTAGAAAAACACTTGAATGAAAAAGCAAACAAGTAAAGAAACAAATTGATAAAAATAACAACAAAATAAGTAGAAAGTGTTTCTGCTTAGAGGTGCATTATACAATCTTTTTTATTGTTATTTATTAATTTAGACATATACAAAACTTAAAGAAGTGTCTTTCTGGGCTCTGAACATTTCTGCCATACATTAAAAATACAAGCCAACAAATACAGACAAAAAAAAAGAAAAAGAAAAAGAAAAAGAAAGAAAGAAAAGAAAAATAGCCGTTTTTCCTAAGGCAAGGAAGGGAACAAAATCCCACTCTATGTTCACACTGTACCAAATACTCAGCTGGAGCCAACTATGCTAAAACAGACTTAGTAGTATTATTCAGCCATATTTCAGTAGTATTTGCGTAACGTATATACCTAATAGGGAGATGTCTCTTTAAGAGACCTATGCGGGGATGGGGATAGGAATGAGTTGTGTCTGGGTCATTGTTGCTAGGCAGATTTACCACTCCCCATCCAGAAGTTTCTGGAATTGGGTTTGGTAGTTTTGGATATGCTCCAATAGGTTCCCTGCTGCTGGGGTCAGACTCCATGAGGGCAAGCGGTCAGAGCAACTGCTTTACAAAAGGCCATGTGCCCTGTGTGAGCTGGGAGAAAGGAGCAGAAAGGAGGCTGTTTTCCCTAACTCTGAAGCATCTTGCAACAGGTTAATGACATTGTTAACCCTCCAACAGGGAAGCATGGCCACTATTAATTACAGAAAGGGGAAATTGGGAAGGAAAAATAATTTACTTCTATTTTAATTGTATACTTTGAACGTTGTTTGATTTTAGCCAAATTGTTTTAGTTAAATTGTCTCAACTAGTTTGATTCACCAACTTTCTCTTTAGATGTGATAATGAGAAAAAGTCATTTATATTTTGCTATTCTCAGTTTTGTATTTTCTCGTAACGGTTTTTACAAAAATCTATATATTTAACTGAGTAGTTGGTTAATCAGTTAGCTGACTGGCTAACAGTGATTTCAGAGGAGGAAGAGTCTGCATGGATTCCAACTGAAGATTCCTACAAGCAAATGGAGAGAAGACATTGCTTTTGACTGACCTGTTTATATTTAATTAGTTTTCTTTATTTATATTTATGTATAACTGTGAAGATAATGTATAAGGATTATAAATTAGCCATGTTATGTTCTAAAATTAAATTATTACATTAGAACATCAGAGTTGCGAACTGACCAGTCAACCACACACCTCATTTGGAACTGGAAGTATACGATCAGGCAAGAGCAGAGACTCCCTCCCCCCCCCCCCCCCCAAAAAAGCAAACACAGTACGGTGTTACATAAACTACTAAAAAAATAAAGGGAAAGCAGCATTTTTCTTCTGCACAGTAAAGTTTCAAAGCTGTATTAAGTCAATATTCAGTTGTAAACTTTTGAAAGAACAACCAGAACGTTGTGTTAGCATTACGAACATTTCAGAGTTACAAAAAACCTACATTGCTGACGTGTTCATAACTCTGAGGTTCTATTGTATTATTTATTGTTTCTTTATCATAAGATTTTATAAAGTTATAAATTAAATTCATTCCTTTTGTTCCTGTTGGGACTTGAATGTGTGGAGGTTGACCCTGTGCAATCCTTGCTGAAAATCCTGAAAGACCGAATTCTGGGTCTCCAGCTACTTTTCTATGGGAGTTGGGGTTTTTTTTTGGGTACTGGAGAAGGGCAATGAAGTGAAAGGTTCAGAGCCCACCCAAAGGTTACATTTGCAGAACTGAGGACCTCATTCCTAGTCAAATCACCCCAACCTTCCTTCAGCATGAACCAAGCATCGTCATCCACTGACAACCCAGCCATCCAAGAAATAATTAAAGGCAAAGTCACAAGAATCAACATTTTTAATTCCATGAATCTGGTCTACTCTTTATGAAACAGTCTGCCCAACCTTGTGTCCCTCCACCCACAATGACAGGGATCATGTGAGCTAATCCCTTGGTACCAACTCTTCTCATTCAGGCAGCATTGCTCCACTCTGTTGGCAACTGTAAAGAGCCCCAGCTGACCATCCACATAAGGTCCTCCAGGGCAGGCCACAAAGTCTACTGTCCCAATACCAATGTAAGCACCCTCCTGAGTGCATTCCAGTACCACACAGGAAAAAAAGCCCCACCTCTAGGAACAAACAACAGCAAAACAAAAAATCCCCCCCACGCCAACCCTTTCAACCTAGTGGGTCAACCATTTCCGCTCACCATCCTAGGTAAGTCCCAATTACAGAATTTCTCATTGTCATAGATAGGAGACAGATACTAACCAGCTCAATCCTACCCTGCCAACGGGATGGGATAAATAAAACAAAAGAGTTAACGCCAAAAACCACACAAGCCCTCCATGAGACACTGCTTTCATCTGAGTCACAAGTGCTACACACACACGGATGTGTGTTCAAACAAGACTGTGACATCATTAAGTAGATCTAACAAAGAGAAGACTGGACTCTTGAAGACTGGGAAATTTCTACTGTGTGCAAACACTCTGAGGAGAGTTGTGAAACCATTTACGTTCCAGGCTGAGCTAGCTGAGCTAATAAAGGGGTCAACTACAGCACCAAAGCAGTGCTGCCAGGAAATTAATTCTTCTAGGTGGAGGTTCAGAAACAAGCTTGTAATTGTAGGTGTATTTTAACCTTCCAAATTTGGAAATCCCCACAACCTATGGAATAATAAAAGCTGAATTAGGAAGTTGAGCTGTTAGGGTCAAACAATCATAGCATGATTACATTTGACACAATTTGGGAACCAATTCCAGCTAGTATCAAAACAGAAGTTAAGAACAGAAAGAAGGTCAGAATGTAGCTAATTATGATAGAGGATTGATGAAATTCAAGAGACAGCTCAGATAACTGGAAACTCTGGAATTTGTAGTGGTAAGACTGATCCTGGAAGCTAACGATTCTTCTTACCTTTTAGCTTAACTCTCTGATCTTGGAATTGGGGATTTCCCAGTGCTGGCAGAGGTCACACTGGCAGCTGCTAGCATCTACTCTTTAACATTTCGTAAAGGCCAGCAGCATGCTTGGCAATGAATACAAAAAAGATGAATACATAATCACCACTCCTAGAGAGCAATAAAACACAATAGCACCAGACTGCCATGTGGTGGAGAGGCATAGTGGTGCAGTCACTAGTTTTATTTGCTTATGGGTAGCTAGACATTTGTAATGGGAAAGTTGGATAGAGACTCTAAGATAATTAATAGACAGGAAAATTCTGAATACATCGAAAGTGGATGATGCCATTTACATCACAAAAGTTTAAACCGACCTGCAAATGATCATCACATATTAATGCAGTGATTCTTGTAGCCTTCTTAATTTAAACGGTTAATATTTACTTGATTAGGGTTCACCTCTAGAAAGGCTAAAGTATGTGAGTTATCATTAAATGGAGGATCCCTGAGACACACATGAGGAATAAAAAATCTTTGGTTAGCCAAGAATTCAACACCTATTATAATCATATAAAGGATGGTAAAAAAAAAAAAAAGAACTTGTTTACTCATGGTCGCTTGTGGAGAAATCCATAGACAGGAAAGTGTATGACATCCTAGTTTCTACTATCTAGTCATCCTGATCTTCCCAGTTATGTTCTAGGTGCCACTCTGTCTTATACCATGTTACGCTAGTGCCCATTTTAGCCTATGCATATTCATAATGCATATACATCCCTTTTCTTCTTATCTTAACTTCCACAACCAACTTATGTTGGGGGCCCCAATTCCTATAGGTTAATCAATCATTTACTTCATACTCATTATCATTTACAACAATAGTTGCTATGGCATTACTGAAGTTAATGCTTGTGACTTGTGACATATATTCATAAAAATCCCTAAAATATCAGTAATTCATATTTGTTGGTTCTTACTTCATCTTACTGCACTTATTTATACTTCACACTTGTGAGTCAAGGTCTGTTGTCTGTCATTTATTTATGTCAAGCTATACTTAGGCCTTTCCACTCGTGCTTACTGTCAGTACAGGTCCGTAGGCTTCCAGGTTCACTACTTGCATTACAGCAGAAGCCACACCTTTAGGCATCATTTGAAATCCTGCAAATGCTACATTCTGAATCTTTTCCAAACTGTGACCCTCATCGACTTTAAGGCCAGAGGGTACCATCATGATCATCTAGTCTAATCTCCTGCACATTGCAGGCCACAGAACTTTGCCCATCCACTCCTGTAATAGACCCAGAACCTCTGGCTGAGTTACTGAAGTCCTCAAATCATGATTTAAAAACTTCAAGTTACAGAGAATCCTCCATTAGCACTATGCAAGTGACAAGTGCCCTGTGTTGCAAAGGAATGTGAAAAACCCACAGGATTTCTGCCATTCTGAGCTGGGAGGAAATTCCTTCCCGATCCCAAATATGGCAACCAGTTAGACCTGAGCACGTGGGGAAGAGTCAGCAGCCAGACACCTAGGAAAGAATTCCCCGTGGTAGCTCAGAGCCCTCCCCATCTAGTGTCCCCTCACTGGTCATTAGAGATATTTTCTACTAGCAGTCACAGACCAGCTCCATGCCAGTGTAGGCAGTCTCCTCATACCATCCCCGCCATAAATTTTTCAAGCTCAAGTTAGATTTTTTGCCCCACATTATTCCCCTTGGAAGGCTGTTCCAGACTTCACTCCTTTGGCTTTTAGAAACCTTTGTCTAATTTTAAGCCTAAACTTATTGGTGGCCAGTTTATATCCATTTGTTCTTTTGTCAACATTAGCACTTAACTTAAATAACTCCTCCCTTTCCGTGGTATTTGTCCCTCTGATGTATTTATAGGGAGGAATCATATCTCCCCTCAGCCCACTTTTGGTTAAGCTAAACAAGCCAAGCTCTTCGAGTCTCCTCTCATAAGGTGGGTTTTCCATTCCTCTGATCATCCTGGTAGCCCTTCTCTGCACCTGTGCCAGTTTGAATGAATCTTTCTTAAACATGGGAGATGTGAAAGTAGAATGAATTATATTGTAAAAATAGAATGGATTAAAGAAATGCTGTATGTACCTTTAAGCAGAAATAAGAAATGTTGAAATACAGGTGTCAGGAAAAGAAACATTAAGGCATAAACAATGAGGCCACTTAAGCTAATGGTGAAATATTAACCGGAGATTGGTAAAAAGTTCATAAGGAAATTAACTATGTATGTCTAGCCTCAGGTAAACTTGTCCGTTCTGCTTTCTTTGTCCTCTTGTTAAGTTCGCGCCCTTTTTATCTGTATAAAATAAGGTAGTGTGGGTCTTGGAAAGCACTCACATTATCTGGGTGTGTTAGCAGAGCGCTGTGCTAATAAAACAGAGTGGTCTGACAAATTGTGAGTCCTGAGTCTGACTTTGACAGAGACCATAATTGCACACTGTGTTCCAGATGAGGTCTCACCAGTGCTTTGTATAATGGTACTAACACTTCCCTGTTTCTGCTGGAAATACCTTCCTGATGCATCCCAGGATAGCATTAGCCATTTTTCATGGCCGCATCACGTTGGCATCTCATAGTCATCCTGTGATCAACCAATACACCCAGGGTCTTTCTCTTCTGCTGTTGCTTCCAACTGATAAGTCCTCAGCTTACAGAAAAAAATTCTTGTTGTTAGTTCTTAAGTACATGACCTTGCATGTTGCATTATTAAATTCCCTCCCGTTTCTATTACTCCAATTTTCCAGGTCACCCAGATCTTCCTCTCACTTGTCCCTCACAGAAAGAAGTTCTGGGACCCCTTTGTCTAGTCAAAAAGACAGGTGGAGGGCTTGCAACCCTTAACTGCCAGTTGAGAACCCATATGTTAATGGACTTTAAAATTATTCTTAACATAAGCAAAAAATATACTGGAGTATATGCTAAATTAGGAGAAATTTGAAAGAGACTTTAAAACAATAGCAGCACAATTCCTATAGCCAAATATGTAGGAAGCGAGGAGACAAGTTGAGGTTAACAAATTCATAGCTAGAACAGTCAAATGAAAATCTATCAAGGCTGCAAGACCCTCTGTACCTGAAACCATTGAGGAGTATTTGGTTCATTTACAGTTACCACATTTTAAAAAACAAATAGTTATGCAACTCGGGGGGGGGGGAGTCTAATAACTAAACGGACATATGGTAAGAGAGCTGGTAGGCTGAGGCACTTCACCCTGTCACACATAGAAAAGATGAAGAAACAAAGTGATTATAATAGAAAAGAATGGTCAGGAAGCATATATTTGCACCACACTGGAGTCAATGAAGAAACTGAAAGCAAGTAAAGAGCATCCCATGAGGACAAGAATTCAGAAGAGAGACCACCCCCACTAGAAAAAGGTACCATGTTTTTTCATTCCTTAGAAAAATAGTATAGTATATTCTTCTTTGTTTTGATTAGCTGAGGATAGTATTTTCTTTAGGAATGTTTCACTTAAGTGTATGAAAAATGTGCATGTACATGCATGTGCCTGCATATGTGTGTGTGTGTGTGTGTTAGCAGGACAACTGCAAGGCTCTGTTATCCATCATGTCACCCCAGTCTAATTTCTTCCCTCTTATTACTCTATACCTATTTCACACTACCACCACATTTGTACATTACTTGAGTGAACACATGGTGCTCTTTGCATATGTTCCTTGGAGACAGAAAAGCTGATATGCAACCAGTTATGGCTGCAGAAGAGCTGTATATACTGTGGCTTCCCCCACTTTTGTGATAACTCAAGTCCTGCTTGAGGTGTGGGAGATGTGGCCTACATCACTTCTTATCCAAGGTCTCCTGTGTGACAGTGTAAAGCCAATGGAGTAGTTTGTACAGATTTACCATATAAATTGCCTTCAGAACCAAATTCTCTCTCTCCTAACTACACTGCTCCAAAAACACTTCTATTTAAATGTGCAGTACCCTCTGCTGTGCAATTTACAATTACAGCAGTAACTTCTGATTGTGCAGCCATGAAAAATGATGCTGTGATATTATTCTGGTGTCTATGTTCACTAAACGTGTTCAAACTCAATAATAGAGGATGCTGAAAAGAACTATTTTATTTGAGTATAGTTTTAATTATACTTAGCACAGAGTTTAAGGAAGCTCTTTAAAAAATACTGAGCTTCCTCAACTCCCTTCAACTTCAGTGGGAGTTGGAGATATTCTGCATCTGGCTGGATTGATTTTTTTTTAAATAGGCATAGAAAGGGAATAGCAATTTTGACAGTGCTAAGGCCTGCGTTTCCCCAGAACTGCTCCAAGAAACAGCCAACTATTTTGTTAATTTGGATAGTGAGTAAATAGCCATCAATCTCTGCAATTTAGAGTAACTGTCTACACAGAATGACTCATTCTGTCTTTTGTTTCCCAGTGTAAATGCCAGCTGTCTTCCCCTAAATCTGAACCTCTCAAATGATATAGTGTGAGGTAGCTCAGTGACAACAGTCTATTAGATTTCTTCTTTCTCCTTTTGCATTCTGTTCTCAGGGACTAAGAAAAGTCATCTGTGTCTGGCAAAATGAGACCCCACAACATGAGAGGATTGCAAACAGCCCAACCAGTCATGCCAGGAAAATGCCCAAGTCACCTGAATGCAGTAGAAATATATTAAGCTCTCTTTTTCCTGGTTAGTGTGCCAAAATCTACTGTACAGACACAGTTCAGCTGACTTTAGCAATCGACCACCGAAAATATGCTCTTTTTCAACATTTCTTTTTTCAGGAAGCATTAAATAGAATAATTTGAGCCTTGGCTTTGATTTGTGAACACTTGCCAGCATCACAAATAACCATGCAAGCTGGCATGATTGAAGGATCTGTTCGAGAGAGATCCAGGACTATAGTAGCAAGGCTGGTGCAGGTCAGAACAGAGGTGCACGGACAGACGCCATGCAGACTGTAGGCCACCAATGGAGGGGATGAGAATTTGTACAGTGCCCACTCATACTGGGTCCAGTTCTGCAAACAGCCCTTCCTGTAAGGTGCTGAGTGCCCTCACTTCTAATAAGAGTTGAGATTATCATGCAGGATTGGATGATTATAACCTGACATTAGCTAGCAGCCAGTGTTATAAGTACCTCATTTGTATAGCCACCAGAATGTCTCACACATATTTATTTAGCTAACACAGATAATTATATTTCCACTAGGCGAAGCAGATGCATTTAAATAACCAAAATGGGTTTCTACCAGTAACATCAGAACATCTGCCAAATACCACATACTATAGTCTTTGAATCAGGGTAAACATGAGCTCGTGTATATAAATCTACATTTGAACAACAAAATCAAGTAGCTAAGAAACACGGTCACGTACTGGTTTAAGCAAACAATCATTTAAGAAGGATATATATCTACAGCAGCTGTTTCTACTCTAACTTCAAAATAAAGAACAAAACCAAAAAGCATATGATTTTCAGTGTGGGTGGCACTGGATTCAAAAGATTCCAGGAGCCCAGAGATGCTATTATTTTAGAGGCTAATCATTGCATTGGAGGCAAGGATCAGTTGTTTTTCGTTTATTTGTTTTTGTTTTTTTTATTTTTGAATTAAATGCAAAGTTGGGAGTTAAATAAAGGATCATAACTTATTGTAAGTGTGTAAAGAATGTCCAAGCTAGAGTAAAATGCTGGCAGTAATGTAAAGAAAGGGAGCAGCACTGTATATATTTACTCTTTAATTGGTTTGAACTGCTCAGAAAAGCAGGCTATATAAAAGAATCCTGAGGTCTTTCATAATTTTTAACTTCTATTTTGCCGCTGTTGTTTATAATAAACCCCTTGAACAGTGTACCTGAGATAATATCCATTGACATTGTTTTCTTCTATGGGAAAACCTGGCCTCCACTGCAAAGCTTGAATGGTCAGGACGTTCAGGGAGGGAGTCACAGGAGGTAGAAGGGAAGGAAACATCCCCTTCCAAGCCATGACGAGGCAATGGAACAATTCTAAGCTACTAGAGTTTGCGTTTGGAAGCATGAGAGTTCTTTATCCCATTATCACACAGCAATTAACAATATCAACTAGGTAGCAAACTGAAATTATTTTTCAACAAACCTGATTCTTCCACTTATGTAATTTAGGCCCAGATTCATTTAAGCATATTCTTACATGCTTACCGGAATATGGATGCTTTCCTGAATCAAGGCTTAATGGGCCTGTCTGGTGTCTGATACAAACTCACAATTTTCTGTCATTTTATTTGGTGCTGCATCTAAACGTTAGCAAGTGTACAGTACATCCCTTGATCACCAGAATCTCAGTTGTCTGAAATGTCATAATCTGAAAGAGGATTCTGTCTTCTCAAATCTATTAACACTATTGGCATAATTATCCGAAACCTCAGTTCTTCAAGCATATCATTGTCTCCCATAACATTCAGATAACTAATGTGTGGGGCATCTAAATCTCCAGGCGGCACTAGGGACCCAGGAGTGGTGTTATAGCCATGGGGCCCAAGACCGAACCTTCAAGCCCAGCGACCGAGTACTCCTCCTTCTCCCCTCTGAAGAGTCAAAACTGCTTGCCCAATGGCAGGGTGCTTACGACTTGATCCAGTGAGTGGGGCCAGTCATCTATGAAGTCCACCAACTAGACCGAAGAAAGAAGCAGATTTAGCACATAACCTTCTGAAGCCTTGGCATACATGGGATGGGTTGCTAGTTACCCCTCACCCACCCGAGCCAGCCTTAGGTCCCCAGGTCTTGGATATGGCCAAGACTGAGTAGCCTCAACTGAGGGACACCCTCTCCCCAGAACAATAGGAACAGGCTCAGTGCCTGCTGGCTGCCTTTCGTACAACTTTTACCGCCCTCCCCAGCCAGACTAGCATCGTCCAGCACACCATTAAGACGAACCCGGGGAGGTGAATTGGGAAACCACTCGCCCGCTCCCGCGACAGACACAGGAAGTTGTTGAAAGGGGGAGTCCAAGCGGTGATGGAGCTAGGAGTCATGGAATGATCACAGAGCGAATGGCACAGTCCCATCGCATTGGTTCCAAAGCCCGATGGGGCTCTCCAATTCTGCATAGATTTCTGAAGAGTGAACACGATATCAAAGTTTGACATGTACCCGATGCCCAGGATCAATGAACTCCTCAATCATCTGGGAAATATATCATGACCCTTGACCTCACAAAAGGCTACTGGCAGATCCTTGAATCTGAGCTCCAAAGAGAAGACCATGTTCACTATGCCGAGAGGGCTCCACTTCACTCGGATGCCTTGGGCCTCCATGGAGCCCCAGCAACCTTCTATCACCTGATGGACCACCTCCTGGACCCCCATACTAGGTACGCTGCGGCCTACCTGGATGATGTCACGGTATACAGCCGCCAGTGGGAGGAACATTAAAATCAGGTGGTTGCCGTCCTCTGGACCCTGCGAGAGGCTGGGCTCATGGCCAACCCAAAAAAATGTTGAATTGTCTGGCAGAAGACTGCATACCTGGGTTATACCTTTGGCAGGGGTCTCGTCCACCCCCTTAGAGGAAAGGTCCAGGCACTGCAAGCATGCCCGGCCGTGACGACAAAGCGCCAGGTACGATGGTTCTTACGTCTGGCTGGATACTACCAGCGCTTTGTACCCCAATTCGCATCCCTCGCGGCCCCCTCACGGCCCCTCAGAGCCATCCTCTCCCAGGAGGTGGATGGAGAAGAACATTCCATCCTCTACTTCAGCCACAAGCTTTTTCCTCGTGAGTGCAAATACTCGGTCATCAAGAAGGAGGCCCTCGCCGTAAAGAGGGTGATCAACGCACTCAGATACTATCTTCTGGGGGCCCCCTTCATCCTGATCACCGACCACGCACCCCTGCAGTGGCTGAACACCATGAGGAACTCTAACGCCAGGCTGATGCGCTGGTACCTTACCCTCCAGAAGTACCTCTTTACCGTCAGGCATCGGGCAGGTAAGGAGAACGCCAATGCTGATTTCTTCTCCTGCTTAGGGGAGAATCAAGAGACCAGCCCCAAAGATCAGGAGCTGGACTTGAGGGTGTGTGTATGTAGTGGGGTGGATTGGCCACCCACAGACCCGGAGGGGGAAGAGCCCCTCATTGAACTCTAGTGGGTGGAGCCAGGCCATGCTCAACCCTCCCACCGGAAATCAGTGGGAGGGCCCGGAAGTACAAAAGACATGCTGGAGAACTCAGCTGGAATGCAGCCACCGGAGGAGCCAGATGCCTCCTCTGAGTTCCCGAGCTTGGAGGCTGCTGCAGATCTGAACACAGAGGCGCTGCAAGCCCTGACAGAGGCCTGTGCATAAGGTAATGGTCTCAGTTGACAGTGGGTCTTAGAGAGGAGTTGAATGGTTTTCTTTGTGAGCTTGTGATCCTGGTCATGCTGATGACCCCAGCCTGTCCTCTTGCTGTTGGTGATTTGACAGGCTTGAGATCTCCTCTTCCTATAAATAAATGGTCTCAAAAACTGAGACCTAGCAAGGGGAATTGGGGACAAAACGGTTACATACTTTTCATAACTGTTGTTCTTCGAGATGTGTTGCTCATGTCCACTCCATTCTAGCGGTGTACGTTCCCACGTGCACAGTCATTGGGAGATTTTTGCCTTAGGGGTATCCACAGGGTTGGCTGTAGCACCCCCATGAGTGCCACACTCATGTGCTGGTACATTAGGCGCTGCCGACCCTATGCACTCTCAGTTCCTTCTTGCCGGCAACTCCAAAAGAGGGGTAGGAAGATGGATAACGGAATGAACATGAGTAACACATCTTGAAGAACAACAGTTACAAAAAGGTAAGTAACCATTTTTTCTTCTTCAAGTGTTTGCTCATGTCGATTCCATTCTAGGTGACTTACAAGCAGTATCCTCGGAGGTAGGCTCGAGTTCACAGTCTAGTAGCTTGCAATACTGCGCTACTGAAGCCAGGATCATCCCAGGCCTCCTGGGTAAGTATATAATGGGACGTGAATGTGTGGATAGATGACCAGGTGGCCACCCTACAGATGTCCTGGATAGCCACTAGGGCCAGGAAAGCTGCTGAAGAGGCTTGCGCCCTGGTTGAGTGGGTGGTTACCTTTGCCTCATCATAGCAGAAGTGAATGCATGCAGTGGATCCAAGAAGAAATTATTTGAGTGGACACTGGATGATCTTTCATCCTGCTGTTCATCCACCATGACGAACAATTGCGTTGACTTGCGGAATGGCTTGGTCCTTTTAGTGTAGAAGGCTAGCGCCCACCTGATGTCTAGGGAATGCAATCTACACGCCTCCAACTTACGTGGCTCTTTAGCATAGGTGCAGCCAAGTATTAATTAAAACTGCCTGCTATGTGCGCTCCTAATTTTTTAAATCAAAATAACACTTAACCATTACTTGATAAAACCACCTGATGAAAGATGCTGAAAGGATGGTATGAATCTAGGAAATTCGAATCAGGTCAAGTCTTGATAGTGGAATGCCTAAAAATGTCAACATGTCCCTAGACATGAAATTTATCCATAGACATGTTATCTTTAAGGATTACATTAAGATCAATCCAATAGGTTACTTTGACTTAAGAAATAACTCACACTTGTTTTTTGCAGTGCTTTTAATGTATATATGGGTAAAATGCCAAACCCACCATTATTTTGCAATGGAACAGTCATGATGAAAAATTAAAACAGAAAGGAAAGCAGTCACTGGATTTCATAAGCAATTTTTCTAGATAACAGTAGTACAAACATTCTTAGTGTTTTTACAGTCAGGATCTCATTGGGCAGAGGAGAAAAGAACCCCCCCCCACACAAACATAAATATCCACTTCACTGAGTGCTTTCTACTTCTATAGTACCTGCATTGCAGATAGGGAAACTGAGACACATTGATTGGATGGTGTCCTCTTAACCTATGACATTTCCATCCAAAACGTTTTTTATCTACTGAAAAGATTAGAGAAAAATATTTTCCTTTATTTTCACACTATCTTTATTGTATGTATTTGACAGCATTGTATATATAGTCAATTCATGGGTATTCACCCACGAAAGCTCATGCTCCAATACGTCTGTTAGTCTATAAGGTGCCACAGGACTCTTTGCTGCTTTTACAGATCCAGACTAACACGGCTACTCCTCTGATACTTGACCTCTTTATGTAGATTTTCCATCACCAACGGCTTGATCCTGCTCCCATTCAAGTCAATAGAATATTTCCCATTTTTGCAGGATAAAGCCACCCACCCCAAATCAAATTTAAAAAGAAAAAAAATCTTCATTTGCCTTGATTAATATGAGTGATTATAAGATAAACCTCAGACAAATTATCTAGCTTTTGAAATTGAGATATGTAAAGATTATAATGCTTAACTATATAAGTGGAAAAACACCTTACACCGTTAATATATACATTTTCACAGACTAGCCACAGATTTAATACCATTGTTTAGACACAGAAAAGTGGGCTCTAAAGCAACATTATTCTATGTTGTTTCAGGCATTCAGAAAAAAACTCTACTCCCTCTCCTCCATTTTAACAAAAATAACAGAAGAAAAGCTGCTACTGTAATCAGCCATAATTGAAGGCATTTCCTGTATTTTGTTATCAAAATGTTTTTTTTTTCCATTACATACCAAGTGAACTCTAGTAAGGTCAAGACACCAGAGAAAAACATGACCAATTATGCCTTTAGTCAAATGAATCAACTACTTTGCTCTTCTTTTCAGAAGCTGGAATCTAGATTTCATCTAAGGCCCCGTAATCTTATGTCCTAAGTCACATTTAAAGAAAAGAAAATGCTTCCACATTTACAATTACTTCAATACTATTTAGCTTGTCAGGCTTTTCCACGAATCCCATCACCTAAAAGCCATCGTTAACCTAAGCTCAGTACTTTAATTATATTACGTCGAAAAAACAAACCCTGTTCCAATATGATCTGAGCATGAGATAAGCACAACAGGATACAGAGATTTTCATTTATGACCACGATGCAGGGTTAAACTCTGCCCTCAACTGCAACTTTGTTGATTTCAATTATGTTGCCCTGTTGTCAATCCGGGTAGACTAGGGAAGTCAATGTAGTTACACCAGGGATGAACTGACCAACTGTTGTATGTTAAGGCCAATCCATGGTGCCTAAGTGTATACTAGATGGAGGTATATTCTCTATATACTTATAAATAGCTTCAGTTAATCACGGAACTTGTGCATGTACACTGAGAGAAGAATAAGCAATATAGTCCATAGTAACTTAGTTCACCCACAGCAGCCCTCTTCATAAAGGGCCTTATGTGTTCTAATAACTAGGCAGAACAAGGAGAGTTAAGAAAAGCATAGAGTAATATTTGTTTATGCCTAACCAATAATGTTACTGAAATTATATTTTTTAAATTGCTCATACTTTGCATTTGGGGCCTGATCCTGAAACGTGCTAAGCAGCCATTGCTCCAGTTGAGTAGGAGTTGAATTTGTAGTATAGTCAACAACATTGGTGCTTTAAAAGACTCCCCCTCCTCTTCCCCCCGTTAGCTTTTTTGACTCTTCTTCAGTTTTCTTGTTTTAATCAAACCTGGAGGGGGAACTGAATTAAAATCAGGGTTCCCTATTTTTTTCCTAGAGGTAAAATCTGGTTTCTTCACAGGCTTCAAACAGTAGTTTTGTTGGCAGCAGGTTAAAATGTTGCCTCCTGGCAAGACAGGATCTATTTTCAAGCATATTGTGGGCCTGGGGGGTGGAAAATCCTGAAAATCCTATGCTTTTGGTCACTAAGCCTGCAGCTGGATGGAGAATGTAAGTCCAAGTATGAGGCAGAGAAGACAGAGAGCTAGCTCATCATCCATGCAACTGCTGCTGGAATACCACATGCAGTCCTGGCATCCACAATTCAAGAAGGATGTTGATAAACTGGAGATGGTTAAGAAAAGAACCATAAGAATAATTAAAGGGTTGGAAAACACGCCTTATAGTTATGCTTGGCAGAATTCAATTTTTTAAAATAATTTCAATGGATAATAACGATGTTTATTTCTAAGCATTTTTTCTTATTTTTATCAATTTAAAACTTCACAGTTGTGGGAAACCATGGGGGGAGAGCATCAAACATCAATTATTTAATGACAACAGACGTTGAGATTCAAAAAGTTAAAGCTTTATAACTGTTAAAACACAAATTGTCAACATGTCAAAACAGACAAAGTAAATTTCCTTAAACGCTAATAAGTCCTCAAGCAGTATTTTTCTTACTTCACCTATATGTAAATTTCTGTTATTATTGATGGAAATATTTGTCCTTGGTTTGTGAATGTAACATGAAATCGACATTTACCAATAAAAATGTAATCCTTCCAAGCCTACTTATAGTAATAGACTCAAGGAGCTCTATCTATTTAGTTTAACAAAGACAAGGTTAAGGGATGACTAGTATCTACAAGGGGAACAAATATTTGATAATAAGCTCTTCAAATCTAGCCAACAAAGGTATAAAATGATCCAATGACTGGAAGCTGAAGCTAGATAACTTCAGACTAGAAATAAGGTGTAAATTTTTAACAGTGAGGGTAATTAACCATTGGGAAAATTTACCAATGTCAGTGGTCGTGGATCCTCCTTCACTGATAATTTTTAAATCAAGCCTGGATGCTTTTCTAAAAGATCTGCTCTAGTTAAAACAGGAATTATTTTGGGGAAGTTCTATGGCCTGTGTTATACAAAAGTTCAGATTAGAGGATTACAGTGATCCCTTTTGCCTTGGAATCTATGAATCCAGCCATGAAGTATCCATGGTCTGACATGGTGCCCCATTGAATTTGACTGCACTCGGTACAGCAGCTTAGGTCACCCATGCCTAAAGCCAACCCTGTTGATAGGCCACCAATGCTCTTATTAGAATTAAATGTTTTCTCCATACTTTTCTTTAAAAAAAATAAACTTCAGATCTTTAGGATTTTTTTTTTTGCCTCCTAATCCATGTGAGCATAGGTTGACTGGCAAAAATCCCAGTGAGACACTAAGTGTCTTTCATGTCAGCAGCACTACAATCCCCATATATAAGAGTTTGCCATAAAAATCTGTTGTGCTGCTAGTAGGGGCAGTTCCTGAAAGTGAAGTCAATGGAAGTTCTAAGCCCAAAACACTCTTAGGTCTGAAGTCTCAGACTTGTTCATCCTCTTCTCATTACTAACTTGCCTTTATGGATTCACAGTTCACAAACCCTCTTTCACAGCCTCTCCATTCTGTGAAGAGTACAGATCATAATGAAAGTAAAGGAAAATAAGTCATACTCAACAAGATAAAATACAAAAAGAGAAATATGGAGAACAAACATGACTGGCAACCCAAATTCTAGGACTCTTTTTTAGAGTCTGCTTTGTGTTAGGATGACCAGATAGCAACTGTGAAAAAAAACGGGACGGGGTGGGGGGGTAATAGGTGCCTATATAAGAAAAAGTCCCCAAAAATGGGACTGTCCCTTTAAAAACAGGACATCTGGTCACCCTACTTTGTATAGTCACTTGATACATGAGCTCAGGAAGCAATTCAAGCTTAATAGGCCTAGTGTGTGAAAGAGCAATGTAGCTAATTGTTTTATGAGCCTACGTAAGAAGTAAGCCAAAACATTAGGCCTTAGTGAGTCAGTCGTTTTTGCATCCAGGCCTGTTGTCAATGATGTGGGCAGAATGGAATACCCACAAAAGGCCATATTGTGAATCCCTACTCATCTTGCCAAGCACTTAGTCAAATAGTCCCATTGGTTTCTATAGGACTAGTCACTAGAGTAAGTGCACACCACAGTCTGTCCCTGTTTACACACGCAGACCACCTTTGAACTCCCTGAGTAACAGTCCCCACTTCATGCCTGTGTTAGGGAGAGACTAAGCCACCACATTCAGATACAGATTTCTCAAAAGTTTGGCGGGTTTTGGACCTGGGACTTTGATCTGAGCCTACACCTTTCGTTTCTATCATTTCCTTTACTACCCTAACCTTATGGAGCCTTTTAAATAAAGTTTCCAAGAAATAATAATTCCAGTATGGCAACCGCACCATAATATAGAGTAAAATCCCCTGGCACAGGTAACCATGGGATGGATGATTGCATTTAAAACCATTAATGTGCTAGCATGAGCCTGTATTTTTGTGCCATTTTGGACAACGCAAAAACTCTGCAAATTCATGGTGTGTAGACTGTGCGACGGAGAAGTGTTGTTGCAGGTTGCTATATACAATGCTTCTTTTTATAAAACAAACAAATGCCTCAAAATTCCCCCCACTCTTCTCCCAAGGGTGTCTTTAGTAGGGAATAAATACAAGTCCTCACTTCAAGCAGGCTCTTACTATAGCCCCATGTCAAGTTTCCATTGAGAAGAATGCTTTCTAAGTCAGAAATAACAACTTTCCAGGGAACATTGATATAGACAGATTTTTGCAAGCTCCCTCTGCTCTCAGTGAAACCTTTTGGGTCTTTTTATGGAAAGCCTTTCCACAGGCTAATGTACATGGTATTACATACAAATGGATTAACTCATATTTATGTTGACCCATAAGAATGTTGTTTCCTAACAAAATGTTTACTTATATGGAATCACTGGAGCAAAGGTTTTAATATTTCTCCTTCCATTCTGATTTCAATAGCATAGTTCACATGCCTAAGCTTGTTTTTACACAGCCATGTGATCTGAACTTGGGAAGGATATGTATGCTCTTAAACTGAAAATCTTTTCTACCCCTCAAATAGCTCTATATCATTTAATTGGGATGAAAGCAGCAGTACTCAGCAGAGATGTAATAGGGTTCTAAAGAAACTACTCCAAAAACCTATAGAATTTAATAGAGAATGAGATCTTTTCTAGAGTTGTGGGGAGAGAGAAGAGTTGTTTGTTTTTAAACCATCCGATAGTATTCTGTAGCAGAGAGAGAATTCTCTGGTTCAGAAGTTCTACAAAGGCTATCGTTTCTATTAAATTCCATAGGACACTTTCATAAGGGAGGATCTCTGGCAAAATTAAGAAGAACCTGGTCATTGATCTATAACATAACAAAAAATGTTTCAGACTCTGCTGATAGCACATAACTTTATGACCAGACAGAAAACTGATATTATTTTGTTTATTTTAGAAACAGTCACTGGAAAGAAACTTGAACAACTATTACATGAAATAAGGAACTTATTTTGCATTTCTTGTAATCCCCACACTACTGAACAAGTCAAATGGAGTTGTGGGTGCACAAGGAATGCACTATCAAGACTTAAAGGTGACATGATTTGGTAGTGGTCTCAAGAATAAAAGACAGAATTCTACATGTAATCCACTTGATAAATGTGGGTGATAGCTCCCTCTATTGGCTGGTCTGCATAGAAGATAAGAGCCTTCTACTGCTACCCGGTAATGGAGTTAATTCTGTAGTTCAAGAGGTAGAGGTCTTTGCTTTGGCAATGTGATCCTGGCTTCAAAGCCTGATTACAGGTTGTGGTGAAGGATCATTACATATGGAGTACAAATATTTATATTTCAGAAGCTGGCCATTTTCAGCTAGAGGTGCATAAAGAGATCAACATTATGGTTCCCTATGCTCACAGATAAAGGCTTCAATAGTGTTTTATTAACATTTACAAATATTTTTTTCTAGATAGAGAGCCTGTCAGTAAATTTTAGTTTCAAGGTAATTTTATATGTACTGTGGTAACCCATGAAAAATAAAGGGTTTAAACTGGACAGCTAATACAACCTTAACTCTAACACCATCAAGAAAACACAAAGTAAAGTTCACCTACTGTGTTTAACTATCTACATACATAATAAAAGGCACTATTCTTAATTGTCATACATGTTATGAAAAGCTGATTTGTAAGAGTGTCACTCATGAAAAACAACACCTCATGACTTGTTTAATTACAGGATATATACATTTAACAACATGAAAATTCATCCACAGAGCTACACCCACCTGGTATTTGTTGGAAAGTTCAACAGAGGACAAAAAGAAAATAAAAAAGAAAATGGTTCTACGAAGGCTGATTCATGAATGCAAAACTTGGGAGAAGTAAAAACTGTAAAAATGCAGACAGTTGTAACTTTTGGTATTTACATGGCAGCTAATCCATGCAGACACTGACCTCAGCAGGATTACAGGGCAAACTTTGCACAAAGATGAACTGTTCCTAAACAATTTCTTTAGTATGGAAACCATGTAGTTTGAGCCTGACATATTATTTTTAAAACTTTAAAGTGATATAATCTGAAGTACTCAGCAACAATCTCTTTGGGGGTGAGAGTGTTGGTTGGGGGAGTGTTAATTAGTCTACTCAAGAGGCTAGCTATTAATGTAATATTTCACAAATCTCCTGCTAAATGTTGGTAAGGCCAGTAATTATCCTATTAAACTTCCTGAAACTCACACTGGCAACCAGTTTTAACTCCTGCAGGAAACAATGATACAGATTTCCAGAGAACTGTTTTTTCATAGAATCATAGAATATCAGGGTTGGAAGGGACCTCAGGAGGTCATCTAGTCCAATCCCCTGCTCAAAGCAGGACCAATTCCCAACTAAATCATCCCAGCCAGGGCTTTGTCAAGCCTGACCTTAAAAACCTCTAAGGAAGGAGATTCCACTACCTCCCTAGGTAACCCATTCCAGTTCTTCACCACCCTACTAGTGAAAAAGTTTTTCCTAATGTCCAACCTAAACCTCCCCCTCTGCAACTTGAGACCATTACTCCTTGTTCTGTCATCTTCTACCACTGAGAACAGTCTAGATCCATCCTCTTTGGAACCCCCTTTCAGGTAGTTGAAAGCAGCTATCAAATCCCCCCTCATTCTTCTCTTCTGCAGACTAAACAATCCCAGTTCCCTCAGCCTCTCCTCATAAGTCATATGCTCCAGCCCCCTAATCATTTTTGTTGCCCTCCCCTGGACTCTTTCCAATTTTTCCACATCCTTCTTGTAGTGTGGGGCCCAAAACTGGACACAGTACTCCAAATGAGGCCTTACCAATGTCGAATAGAGGGGAATGATCACATCCCTCGATCTGCTGGCAATGCCCCTACTTATACAGCCCAAAATGCCATTAGCCTTCTTGGCAACCAGGGCACACTGTTGACTCATATCCAGCTTCTCGTCCACTGTAACCCCTAGGTCCTTTTCTGCAGAACTGCTTCCTAGCCATTCGGTCCCTAGTCTATAACAGTGAATGGGATTCTTCCATCCTAAGTGCAGGACTCTGCACTTGTCCTTGTTGAACCTCATCAGGTTTCTTTTGGTCCAATCCTCTAATTTGTCTAGGTCCCTCTGTATCCTATCCCTACCCTCCAGCGTATCTACCACTCCTCCCAGTTTAGTGTCATCTGCAAACTTGCTGAGAGTGCAGTCCACACCATCCTCCAGATCATTAATGAAGATATTGAACAAAACTAGCCCCAGGACCGACCCTTGGGGCACTCCACTTGAAACCGGCTGCCAACTAGACATGGAGCTGTTGATCACTACCCATTGAGCCCGACGATCTAGCCAGCTTTCTATCCACCTCATAGTCCATTCATCCCACCCATACTTCTTTAACTTGCTGGCAAGAATACTGTGGGAGACCGTATCAAAAGCTTTGCTAAAGTCAAGGAATAACACATCCACTGCTTTCCCCTCATCCACAGACCCAGTTATCTCCTCATAGAAGGCAATTAGGTTAGTCAGGCATGACTTGCCCTTGGTGAATCCATGCTGACTGTTCCTGATCACTTTCCTTTCCTCTAAGTGCTTCAGAATTGATTCCTTGAGGACCTGCTCCATGATTTTTCCAGAGACTGACGTGAGGCTGACTGGCCTGTAGTTCCCTGGATCCTCCTTCTTCCCTTTTTTAAAGATGGGCACTACAGTAGCCTTTTTCCAGTCATCCAGGACCTCCCTCATTCGCCATGAGTTTTCAAAGATAATGGCCAATGGCTCTGCAATCACATCCGCCAACTCCTTTAGCATCCTTGGATGCAGCGCATCCGGCCCCCTGGACTTGTGCTCGTCCAGTTTTTCTAAATAGTCCCGAACCACTTCTTTCTCCACAGAGGGCTGGTCACCTTCTCCCCATACTGTGCTGCCCAGTGCAGCAGTCTGGGAGCTGACCTTGTTTGTGAAGACAGAGGCAAAAAAATCATTGAGTACATTAGCTTTTTCCACATCCTCTGTCATTCAGTAAGGGGCCCACACTTTCCTTGACTTTCTTCTTGTTGCTAACATACCTGAAGAAACCCTTCTTGTTACTCTTAACATCTCTTGCTAGCTGCAACTCCAAGTGTGATTTGGCCTTCCTGATTTCACTCCTGCATGTCTAAGCAATATTTTTATACTCCTCCCTGGTAGTTTGTCCAATCTTCCACTTCTTGTAAGCTTCTTTTTTGCGTTTAAGATCAGCAAGGATTTCACTGTTAAGCCAAGCTGGTCACCTGCCATATTTACTATTATTCCTACACATCGGGATGGTTTTTTCCTGCAACCTCAATAAGGATTCTTTAAAATACAGCCAGCTCTCCTGGACTCCTTTCCCCCTCATGTTATTTTCCCAGGGGATCCTGCCCATCAGTTCCCTGAGGGAGTCAAAGTCTGCTTTTCTGAAATCCAGGGTCCGTATTCTGCTGCTCTACTTTTTTTCTTGTGTCAGGATCCTGAACTCGACCATCTCATGGTCACTGCCTCCCAGGTTCCCATCCACTTTTGCTTCCCCTACTAACTCTTCTCTGTTTGTGAGCAGCAGATCTAGAAGAGCTCTGCCCCTAGTTGGTTCCTCCAGCACTTGGACCAGGAAATTGTCCCCTACACTTTCCAAAAACTTCCTGGATTGTCTGTGCACCGCTGTATTGCTCTCCCAGCAGATATCAGGGTGATTAAAGTCTCCCATGAGAACCAGGGCCTGTGATCTAGTAACTTCTGCTAGTTGCCGGAAGAAAGCCTCATCAAAACTTTTCATAAAGTTTTATAAAATTTTCCATTTACACTAAGGTCCCTTTACACCAGTGGTTCTCAACCAGGGGTCTGGGCCCCGCTGCGGGGACATGAGCAGAAAGACAAAGCCCTGGACTCTGGGCCCCGCCCTGAGCCCCACCATCCATGGCTGAAGCCGAAGCCTTAGCAACGTAGCCCTCTGTGGCGTGGGGCCTCAGGCAATCACCCTGCTTGCTACGCCCTAATGCCGGCCCTGACTTCTATATGCAGAAAAACAGTTGTTGTGGCACAGGTGGGCCGTGGAGTTTTTATCGCATGTTGGGGGGGCCTCAGAGAGAAAAAAGTTGAGACCCCCTGCTTTACATCACTTTGACACTGTAAAGTGGCCTTAAAGTGAGTGTAACTGTAATTTACTCCTACTTTAAGGCCACTTTACACCGCTAAAGCAGTAGAAAGGGGACTTAATGTAAATGAGAATCAGGCCCTTTGAGTTAAATGGCCAGGATATTAAACTCCAGTATGCAGCTTCTGTGCATGTGCTGCCACCTCTTTCCATAATCATATTTATATATGATTATATATATTTCTACTATACATAATCATGCATATATCTCTACTGTGTCTTGTGAAATTGCCGGTTCCAAAGGTGTAATCAAATGAAACAGGGAACTTTGAGAAACAAACATTTTAATAAAGGAAATACTTTGTATTAAGAAAATTAGAGAAGAAAAGCCACAGAAGTTTTGCTTCATCCAAAAGAGAGCAATGCAGTGTATCAAAGTTTGAATGACACCTAAATTGTCTAGCACTCATAGAAGTGGGGGTATCAGTTTACAGACTTGGAAGCCAATTGTTTTATTATTATTTGAAAGTTGATCTTATTGCTACTTTATTTACAGGTTAATTCATAGGGTGCACTATAATATGGAACTCAACATTCATCATCATCAGTCAAGATAAATTATGTTGAATTCAACCACCTGTTCGGACCCTTTTATAAGCTGTAGCTCATTCTAGTCTGAGTCTATGGCTACACTGCAGATGTAAGAGCAGCACAACTACGGCACTCCTTACAGAAGAGATTTATCCATTGCTGTAGTTAATCCAGCTCTCCAGGAGGTGGTACTTAGGTCAACAGAAGAATTCTTCCATTGACCTAGTCGTGTCTACACTGGCCTTAGGCTGGCTTAACTATGCTTCAAAGGCACATGGATTTTTCAGATCCCTAAGCAACATAGCTAGGTCAACCTAAATTTTAGGTATAGAGCAGGCCTGAGTAGAGCCACAGCATCTTGTGCATTGGAAAATCCCATGGAAGGGCCAAGAAACTCTTTGAGGTTCCTTCAAATCATTCTGCTGAGGCAAGGGTTCTCCATCCTCTGGCAGTGGTTCTCAAACTTTTTTTTTCGTGGACCACTTGAAAATTGCTGAGGGTCTCGGTGGACCACTTAGTGATCTTTCCAAATGTTGTTTGTACTGTTAGCTAACTATTGTGAAGTGCTTTGGATAAAAGCACTATATAAAAAAAACCTTAATAATAATTAACATTTTTTGTTCTACAAATAAAAGCACACAACTCGTATTTTAATATCAATAGTCTTACCTTTCTAATGCGATGGACGTGCCCTCTCTCTACCACTGCAGCAGCCCGTGCTGGGGCTGGGAAGGACTAGGGTCTCTCCCCCACCACAGCAGCCCCCAGGCTGGGGCTGGGAAAGAGGGAGGTATTTCCCCCGCCACAGAGCTGGGGCTGGGAAGGAGGGCCATTTCTCCCCGGAAGCTGCAGCCCTGGAGCTGGGGAAAAGCGCCACTTTCTCTGGGCACCACAGCCCTGCATGTCCCAAATTCCCCCCACCCATTCTTCTCATCCCACTGCCCCCACCCACCTATCCCTTATTCCCCCCAAGGCCACCACCTCACCTTACATGTGCATCTTCTCCAGGGTCCAGGCACCTAATTAGTGGAGCCACACCTGCGTGGCTCCACTAATTAGGTGGGTGGCACTTCAGTCTCTTGTGCGCAGCCAGCCAGGTGCGCACCTTAGAGTGAACTATCCACAGACCACCTGAATGGAGCTCGTGGACCACTGGTGGTCCACGGACCACAGTTTGAGAACCACTGCTCTATGGAATAGGCAGGGAACAATACACACCAAACCTGCTGATGTTCTAAGAACCTTAGATAAATCCCACAATAGGCAACAACATTTGCCCTTTTGAGTCCTACTCTTGTGGCCTTGCTGCTGGTGGCTGCCACAAGCTTCCCCCAGCTCTTCCTCGGAGAAATTTCAATGGGTGGAAGTGGCATTCACATAAGATAATGCTGATGGGAGAAGCTGCTGTGGAGACTGGTTATCTCCTCACCTTTGCCATTCAGCACACCTTCTCCCCGATCTGCAGAGCCCTGACTTCACAAAGTTTCGTTGGGGAGGCTTCCATAGGATTGTGAGGGAAAGGAACATTCTGCAGAGATGATACCCTTTCATTTTGTGGCTGCTGTCATTTTAAGACCCCTTTTCACTGCAAGGAAGGTGTAAAAGGCCTTTGTGCAAATGAGAATCAGGACCTCTATATAATATTTATAGGGCATGATACACTGTGCCTCTGGAGTTATTACAATTTATCCCCTAAATATAGTCTGTATTTAGGCATTTTTGGTAATATCTTTTTTTGTTCTCAATATACAGCACCATAAAAGCTTATGACCTGTTACTCCGGGTTAACTGAGGTAAATATGTATTTAGGTGGTTTCTTAAGTGCATATTATTTCCCTACTGCAAGGACTCCTTCAGAACCGTCTCATATTTATTGCTTCAATGTGTGTTTGGAACCTTTTAAGTATCCATTATTCCCCTAATTAACCATAGCAATTCCATTTGTGTCATTATGTTTGTCAGGATATATTTAGGCACTTTTTTCAAAATGGGTTTTATTTACTTAATAGACCATAAAATCTCGCTTGGAAAACTTATGCTGTTTCAGGTAGATAAATACTGTGGAAACCATAGTGTTTACCTGTTAATACTTAATTTTACCACCATCTATTTGGACAAACCAGGTACTGTAGTTAATTTAGGTTACTCGTGACCAAGGTTTTCTCAGGACATTTGCTTCTACATGATCTTGGCCCTGGATACATACCACACTGGCACTAAGCCTTCCACTGATGGGTATCTGCACTCATACACCAGCTGCTACCTAGATCTTACTCTTGCTGTGATATGCCCTATGATGTGGAATACTTTGCTTCTCCTCCCACTTATCCTGAATCAGTCTTTTTCTTTCAAAGAGAGGCGAGGTGGGTGAGGTAATATCTTGGGCCAACTTCTGTCTGTGAGAGAGACAAGCCCGACCGGTCTGAAGAAGAGCTCTGTGTAAGTTCGAAAGCTTGTCTCTCTCACCGACAGAAGTTGGTTCAATAAAATATATTACCTCATCCACCTTATCTCTCTAATATCCTGAGACCAACACGGCTACAACTACACTGCATATATTTTATATCCCAAAAGACTTTTTTGCCAAACGATACACTAAACCTTAGAACTACCACTGTCAGCTCTATTTATTGCCCCTCCTTTCAGCCCTTTTCTTCAATTATTTTTGTGTGTTCATATTTTGAGAAGGAGGTATTATATTGTATTTGGTTTTATTTTGTTTCGTGGTTCTGCAAGTGCTTACATGAGAGAAGGGGGTTATATTATTCTGATCTATTATTAATAATAAGTCAAGAAGAACTATCTGGAATAGCTAAAATAAGTATCTGAGATGCAGCCCTTTATTTCAATGTCCTGTTTGGTGCTTTTACACACTGATTCTGAAGGGCCATAATTCAGCCCTACTGAGGCCAAACTCACATTGAAATTTTACTCCTTGGGGAATTCTGCGCCACCTTGCATCTCCCACAGATTTCTTTGATTCCCCACAGAAAAATGACTTTCTAACAGGGAAGCAAAGGGAAGCTGCAAGAGCAGTCATGCACCACACCCTAGCTGCTCAGGTGCTCAGGTACATCGTTTCAGACACCCAGAGCAGCTGGCAGAGAGGTAAATCACGGCAGGGCTGGGAACATCCCAGCCAGTAGCTCCTACACTGAGCTGCTAGTCCCAATTGGGCTGAAGGCAGGAGAGGACAGGACTGCCTCTTCCCCTGCAAGGAGTGGCTGGGGCTGTGTCAGACCCACCCACAGAAACTTCCCCCAGCTGCAGGAAGCTCAGCATTCTCCCTTCTTCCTGCTCCCATTGCTCCTCAGCTGCAGTGGGAGAGGTCATTGTACAGGGAGCTGCTCCCCCATTCACCCAACCCCCGTGCATCCAGACTTCCCATACCCAGACACCCCCACCAAGCCTCACCCTATACACCCAGAACCCCCCTAGCCTCCATGCCTGAACCCCACCCCATTGACCCTCAACCCCTGCAACTGGAATCCCCCTGTGCCCAGATGCCTTGCTGCCGGACTCCCACCCTGCATCCAGACCACCCCACATTCAGCTCCCTACATTCAAACCTCCACCCTTATGAGCCCCACACCCCTGCACCATCCTGAGCCCCCACATCAAGACCCCCATGCCACTGACCCCCAATTAGCTGCACTCAGAACCCCATCCCACCAAGCCCCACTCCCCCAGCATCCAGAACCCCTGCTGATGCCCCCACACTCAGACCCCTCCACTGAGCCCATCCACTTTCACCTGGAAGCCCCTGCAGAGTCCCATTGCCCCTGCACCTGGAACCCCCACAATGAGCCTCTGTGCATCCAGATCCCCGCACACCTAGAGCCCCTACTGAACTGCCTGCACCCAGATATTCCCACACAGAATCCTCTCACCCCACATCTGGATCACCCCAGACTGAGCCCCTCCACACTTGGATCCTGCCTGGTTGAGCCTGCCTGTCCCACACCTGGTGTGCCTGGTGCAGAGGGGCAGGGCCCCAGGGTGTTTCTGGGGCAGGCCCAGGACTTGTGCAGTATCAGGGTCGGGTGCAGTTTCACCACTGAGTCCATGTCTCCAGGGGTTGTGAATCTGCAGGGCGATCTCCTACTTTTGTGCAGTCAGTGGCCTGTGCTCCCCACTGCTATGCTGAAGCCTCTGCATGTATTTATTGACAAATAAAACTTGCAGAATTTTGCAGATTTAAAAAAATATTGTGTGCAGAATTTTTTGGTGCAGAATGCCCTCAGGAGTATGAAATGAACCAAAGTTCGAATCACTGTAAGGATTACTGAATTAAGTAAACCTGTTACAAAAGTGAAAATCAGTTGGGTGGCCTGCAGTTGATGCTACTCCAATCTCTCACCTCTCAGACCATCTTTAGTAAGAGCTTATAACTGGCTCTGTGGTCTTGAGGTATCTGCAGTCACCTCCACTGCCATTCTAGGCTCCCAGCGTTAGATGGCACATTTGGACACCAGGTGCAATGCCAGTGCTAGCCCATTGGGGGCCCTAAGGAGGTATATCCCCGCCTCCCAAATACATACTAAAAATAAGTAGGTGGCTCCCTTGCGCTGCTCAGGGCCCTAAGCATTTGCCTTGTCTGCTTATGCCTGAAACTGGCTCTGATCAGGTGTCTCTAACAACCAGCTAACAGGTGCTGTTGCACCACTAAATGCTTTTGATGATAATCCATTCTATTGGTGCTGTTACCTCTGAGTTCACCTCCAGGCACAGTCCTCAAAACATGACTCAACCTGGGTTTTAATATACAGTTTTGCTGATCTGTCGCTCTCTCTATTATTGCTGGGGAGTAAGTAGGATGTTGAGAGGTAGGCAAGGGAAATGTATAAAAGCAACTGGAGGCTTGTGCCACACAGTAGCATCCAAGATTGCCATTCCCTATTCTTAGGAGAGAAATTATTTGTGGTAATTCTGTACTCCAACATTCCCATTGTAAGGTGGGTGGACATAATGGTGAAAAAGTCTGACTTGTTAACATAATAGAGGTAGCCTATTACCTGGTAAGTGTGCATGAGATGAGCTTCCCAGCTTGCATATGGTCAAATAGAATATCATTCAGCTGAGATCCAGGTTCAATTCTCGGCTGTGTCACAGACTTCCTATCTGACTTAGGCAAGTCACCTAGTCTCCCTGTGTTTCAGTCCCCCATCTGTAGAATATGGATAATACTTCCCTATCTCACTGGGGTGTTGTGAGGATAAATACTTTAAAAGATTGTGAGGCAATCAGATACTATCGCATTGGGCACCCTATAAGTACCTTCGATGACAGATTTGCTTTGCTGGTGCTTCAGGCTGGCCATGTGAATAAATATATTTTGTAGGTTTATTTTTCCTGTCTGGCTTGTATTCTTAGTACCCTCCTTTTCAGTTGTGGAAGCTGGGTTACAGTTTCCACCTCCACTGTCTTAGAAAAATCTTTGTTGTTACTTGGGGCCAACAGATCACCAGTAACAAGATCCTTGCAAGAACTGGCCCGCAAACTATGCTGGACGTTCGCAGATTTCACTGGAGCGCATGCCTCAAGATCATCTGCTGAAGGCTGTGCTCTATGGACAATGTAAGAACTGCCAGCAACACAGAGGAAGGCCAAATCTCTGATACAGCAACAAGGTCAAGAAAGGCCTCAATAGATTCAGCATTCCCACTGACGACTGGGAAAATCCTGCCCACAATCGTTCAGTCTGGAGAAGCCAGATTAAGACTGGTGTAGTCACGGTGGAGAGCTATCAGAGAGCCCAGGCTGAGGCCCACAGGTGAGCGAGGAAGCAGAGTGTGCTCCAACCTCTATCTGGTGAGGGGACCTGTAGCCACTGTGGGAAGGTTTGCTGCTCACGCATCGGTCTCTTTTCCCATGCCATTGCTAAGCACTACCGACGGACAGATTTTGTCGCATCTCCTTTTGTCTCTCAAGATGTTTGACGGCCATATAACTATGTGTAGTTGACATGCTGTGATGATGATAGGAGTAGAAGCCCTATAAATATAATTCTCCCTCTCTAAAATCCTCCAGCTAAGCACAGATTCTCTGGAGACAAGATCTAGAGAATGGCAGGGGCAATTTTTCTTTCAGTTCCACATAAAAGGTAGTACTGGATTAAAGTGGTCTTTGGTGTAAAAAGTGTATCTGTATATTTATGTTATGTCCATGCTCACTCACTCTTGTTCCTCCGAGACTGCTATTGTAATTAAGTTCTATTAGTTTGTGGTCAAGGAGAGGTCAATGTGTCTGATGAAAAGACTGTAGGAAAAATGGTCAAGCAGGCAGCTCACCATGTGGCAAACAAAACTCTTATGAATTTCTTTAAATCCAAAACAAGTTACCAGGTATACAAACAGTCTGTTACAATTCTATTTCCCTTTCACTTACTGTAGACCCTGATCTATAGATCCTGACCTCCTATTAAACTTGTAAGTAAATTTAGCTAATTGACAAGGTTTTTATTTCTTATAATGCCCTCTTTAGTAATTTAATCTAAAATGTACATGACAAATTATTTTTATTACACAGGTGACTTGTTTTGGTCCATTCTTTTCTAATAACTTTTCTGGTGATAGCAATACCTTTTACCACTTTGTTTTAATTCTTTTTCTCTTACTGAAGAATAATCACCTTTCAGGTTTGACCTAGTGGATCGCAAATTACCTTCTCTTTCTGCCAACATTAATTTTGACCAGAATTAGTTTAAGTGATCCCGAGATATTCTGGCCTTATCACTTTTCAGCACAATCTTGGCAGTGAGTCCATTTTGTTTCAGTCTTTGGTTCTCCCACCAGGGTTGGTTATGGTTTATCTGAGGTCTTCCTGGTGAAGTCCTGCCATTGGCTATTCTGACTGTGGTGTTGGCTTTCATGCTCTGCTGAAAATGTTGGGTTTCTTACTGGCTGGTTTCCTCTTCTGTAATCCTTCTGGTTATTTTGGAGCTCGGCTTTCCCTCTGGTATTGGCCTTGCTGGTTCCAATTTAGGTGCCAGCTTGTCTGCTTCTAGCTCTCCTTTTTACAGAGGAATGCAAATTCTCCTCTTTTATTAGTTATTATGACATCTTTTCCTTTTGATTATTGGCATGGTTGGTACTTTGCCTTCAGGTGAATTGGCTTAATGGAGCTCTTCTGAAACAGCTAATTGATGCAGGTACTGTTGGCTACAGTTCAATACCAGGTACAAATCATGTTAGAAAGAGCAGAAAGTACTAACACGTTAAAACCTGTCAAGCTTATTAACCAGATGATGACAAACTAAGTTCTGTGACATCAAGTCATTTTTGTCCACCTCCTAATTAATTAAGTTTTGTTTTCTTCACTTAAACACTGAGGAGCAACTAAACTGGAAATTAAAATACTGCAAGTTTCAGTGATTGTTAGAGTGGATCCCCTGTAACTAAGTTGACCAATCAAAACTGACAATGAAAAAACCCAAGAACAAAAAAGAAAACAAAAAACAGTAAATGCAAAATGAAAACTAAAAATATTAAACAATAATAAAAGATTTTTGTCAAAACATGGAAAATATTAGGACTACCAAAATGTTTTCATGAAAATAACCATCTTTTAAATGGTCACATTTTACACCCCCGGACCCAGGGCCGCTCCAGGCACCAGCTCAGCAAGCAGGTGCTTGCAGCAGCCAAGGGGAAGGGGCGGCATGTCGGGCTCTTCGGCGGCGGGTCCCTCAGTCCCTCTCGGAGGGAAGGACCTGCCGCCGAATTGCCGCCGAAGAAGAAAGCGGCGTGGTGGAGCTGCTGCCGATCGCGGCTTTTCCCCCACCCCCCACTGCTTAGGGGGGCAAAAACCCGGGAGCTGGCCCTGGCCAAGCCTCCATGTTCCCTCCAAAACATGATCATTTTTTTTTATTTGCTCTGTTGAACAACAACTTAAATCTAGAGCTGCTTAAACATGTTGGGCCAACAATGACACTGAGTTATCCCTTTCTCTGCTGCACTCTTCTGTCTAATAGCATGGTGGAAACCCTTTGAAGTGCCAACGTTCCATGGTAATTTATGGAACAGCACCCAAGGACAGTTTGCCCTGTTCCACATATTACCATTGAACACTGGAAAGAGCATTCAACAGTATGCAAGAGGTCACAGCCTCATTCAAAATATAATGCAACGATTGCAGCAATGGTGTGACAGAAATATCAACTGTTTTAGAGACAAACAAACTTGTAGGGCCCTATGGAGACCCAGCCTTCACTTTGATTCCTTTTGTCAGTTTCTGTCTCAGCCTTTGAATGCCCAGGTTTTAAATTTAGAATTCTATCTTCAAGATTTTAATGCAATGAAAAATAAAATCAAATTTATTCTCATTTCACTGTTCAGAAAAAAAATTGACCACAAAATTATGATGGATTGGGACTTGTATATTTATTTCCATTGACACAACAAAGATGTTTCTCAATGTTGTAGAGGAAACTGCAGGGACTGAGTGATTTCAATAAACCATAGTATTAGCATGTGTTGTGGCATAGTAGATTTTTATTTCACATGCATATTCCTTAGTTAAAGTCTACTTATCAAGTGCAGGAAGATAATACACATTTTTCCTGTTATGAAAGTAAAAACAGAAATACCAAACATCCTAAAATAATTGACATTCAAAACAGAAAATAAATATTTTTTCATACTTCCTGTGAGCAATAAGGTTTTACTGTTGTTATCTGTCATGAAGTGCTGTTCCCTTTCCTACACTGTCTGCAGGAACATGGTTGCCCTCCCAGGAATGTAAACTTGGCATTAGCCCCGGCAGACTCCCACTCCCTCCCGCCCTCTCTCATTTAACATTAACTTACTCCCATACTATAACTGGAAGGTAGGGGGTCGCAGTTTTATTTACATAATGTAACATTATAAAAATGGGCATTAAACAAGGAAAACCTTACACCAAATAAACATGAGCAAAAAAATAATGATGCTGATCTTCCCATTGGGAACTCCTTTTGGAAACCACATACCATTCCCAAAGTTAGCGTAATGTTGCTAATCTACCTTCTTCTTAATGTTATATGCCCATTAATCTTTCCTTATATACCCAGTTCTCCTGCAAGCCCGATGCTTCCCATCTAAACTGAGGAATTTGTCAAGTTCCAAAACCAGGAGAAATTTTTAAAACATTCTACAGTTGAAAGAACCACATGGTTTACATCCTATTCCCACAGTCTTCTCTTCCTTCCCACAGCTGGAAATCTTGTTAAAGGGCTCTTCTACATAACAGTAGTCTTCAGCACAATACACAACCTAGGCAGATGGCAAGGTGGACTCTTTCAGACAAAATGCCAGAACCATGAGAACCAACACTTCTTCCCACTTCACCTCTTCTTCTGCCCTGTTTCTCTCCACCCTAGCCCATTGTCTTTTCCTGCAAGGAGGCATCCTCCTTATTCCTTCATTTAGGGATTGCTGACCTGCCTAGATTCAATAGAGGGAGAATGTAGAGAGGCTGGGAGTCCAGGATATTAAACCCCTTCAGCCATCATCCCCCAGTTTTGGAGACTGAAACTCTTAAACTAAGGGCTAGAATGTGTTTCAAGGAACAGATATGAACAAAGAGTGGTACCTAAATTGCACCATCCTAGGCGTAGCCCCAGAAGACATTGACTCTGACACACTCACAGGAAGCTCAATTCCCTCCCTCCTTCCTTCCCCTTTGCACTGGGGGTGACAGGAACAATTTGTTGGCAGCTGTAGAGGAGTGGCCACCAAACAGCATGGCTTGATGGCTTCAGGGCAGCCCTGTGTGCAGCCCCTCACCTCAGTTTCCCTTCTTGGATCCCCAAATAAAGTCCACACAGGATTTTTCCAGTCTAGTCACAACAGCCCTCCTTAAGGTCTGATTTATTAACTTAAAATTCACAACTAAACACGAAAGTCTTCCCTGGACTTCCACTGGGTACAGCCAATACTCCCCTGGTCTGGTCAGAGTCCCTCCTGCCTCAGCACTCTAGTACCAGCCCTTTTTCAATTCACCTCAAACAAGTACTGGACTGTAGTCTATCGTGAAAGTGCAACTTACAAATGCAGATTTTTTTTTGTTACATGACTTCACTCAAAAACAAAACAATGTATAACTTCAGAGCCTGCAATTCTACTCAGGCCTACTTCTTGTTCAGCCAATCTTGTACACCTCAAGCATCTGTGCCCCTCGAATATATGGATGTGGAAGTACATGTCCTGCAGATTGAGGGCAGTGTACCAGTCCCTGGGATCCAGGGAGGGGATGAGGCCAGGGAGACCATGCAGAACTTGAGCTTTACCATGTACTGGTTTAGGCCTCACAGGTCCAAGATGGGCCTGAGCCCCACTTTGGCCTTTGGGATAAGGAAATAGCAGGAATAGTACCCTTTGCCTTTGAACTCCACGGGTATTGCTTCCACCATCCTAGGCCAAGGAGCCACCCCACCTCCTGCTCGAGCAGAGCCTCGTGCGAGGGGTCCCCCAGGAGGGACGGAGGTAGGGGGGTGGTTGGGCGGGGAGGAAGTAAACTGGAGGATGTAGGCCTGGGAGATGGTGTTGAGGACCCATCAGTCAGATGTCAGCTGCGACCACTCCAGGAGGAAAGCACACAACTGATTGGAGAAGGGAAGTTTTACTGGGGGTGGATCCCTGATGAGAACTCGCAGGGAACCCCCGGGCGTCCCGTCAAAACTGCCTTTTCCCCGCTTGCTTGCCCTTGGAGGACCCAGGCTGGAGGGCAGGCCGAGACTGCCTCTGTAGGCGCCTCTTATAGTCCCATGACTTATGAGCGGTCTCATATTTTGGGTGGGTGGCCTGAGCAGGAGTCTGCTGCGGCTTGAACTTAGGTTTAGCCAGAGCTGGAACACAGAGACCCAGAGTCTGGAGAGTCATGTGAGAGTCTTTCAGGCCATGCAACTTTGTATCCGTTTGTTCTGCAAACAGAGCTTTGCTATCAAACGGGAGGTCTTGCAGGGAGGTCTGTGCCTCACTGGACAGTCCAGAGAGCAGGAGCCATGATGCCCTTCTCATGGACACCACTGAGGCGATGGACCGTGTGGCTGTGTCCACAGCATCTGAAGCTGCCTGCAGGGTTGCTCGCCCTGGCAGCTGCTGTGCCCTTCTCCACCAGCACTTTGAACTCCTTCCTGTTGCGTTCCTGCAGTGAGTCCTCGAACTTGGGCAAGGAGCCCCACAGGTTGAACTCATAATGGCCCAGGAGAGCCTGGTGTTTCGCCACCCAGAACTGGAAGCTCAAGGATGAATACATTTTTCTTCCAAAAGAGTCCAGCCTCCGCAAATCTTTATTTTTCGGGGTAAGGGCTGGCTGGCCCTTCCGCTCCCTGTGGCTGACTGACTCGACCACCAGGGAGTTATGAGCAGGGTGGGTGTATAAGTATTCATGCCCCTTGGTGGGCACAAAACACTTGAGTTCTGCTCTCAGAGATGGGGGCCAATGAGGCCGGGGTTTGCCACAGAGCATTTGAAATTTTTGCCACCCCTTCATGGAGAGGCAAGGCCACCTGCCCAGTGCCGAGGAGGACAGCACATTAAACAGGGAGTCCAAGGGCTCCTCCATCTCCTCTGCTTGGAGGTGGAGGCTTGCTGCCACCCTTTTTAAGAATTCTTGGTGGGCCCTAAAGTCCTCCTGTGGAACAGAGGGAGGCGGGGCCGTAATCGCCTCACCCAGGGAGGGCGAGGAGGCCAGCACAGTATTTTGGGTGTCCACCGGCACCAGAGGGTCCACCAGCTGGTCAGTCTCCAGGCACGGTGCCGAGGATGTACGTCCCACCAACTCCTTCCTCAGAGGTCTGGAGAAGGAGGCCGAAGGTCCTTCTGAGGTTCCGGCCACCAACTGAGCCCCCACCGGGGGCTGCGGTTGAGGCCATAGTGCCCACTGGTACCATTGGGCCAGCCACAGGGCTTGGTGCCACTGCACCTGCTGTGGCACCGGCGGGACCGGCTGTTTGGCCTGGCCCATCGATGGACGACTACAAAGGGAGGCCAGGCTGACATACAACCTGCTGCTGTCCACGGTGCCCGGTGCCATACACTGAATGAACAAGCAGTTTTGGGGACGAGCTACAGCAAAGCTGGAGCAGAGCAGCACCTTCCGAAGCACCTTCACTGGCGGCAAGAAGGAACTTAGGGTGGGGGGAGCGTGCAGCACCATGGAGGCACCACTCCAGGGGGTCGCTGGGGAACTCCTCTACGGTACTGTGAGGGGGGAAACTTCCAGCACCAGTGCACGTGACAAGCACACACACCTATTGTGGAATACACGTGAGCAATCACTCGAAGAAGAATCAACCTTCTGCTGGTGGCATCTGACTCAGATAATGAAAACGAACATGCATTGGTCCACACTTCTTTGATTGTTATCAAGCAGAACCCATCATCAGCATGGACGCATGTCCCCTGGAATGGTGTGTGCAGCATAAAGGGACATATGAATCTTTAGCACATCTGGCATGTAAATATATTGCAACATCGGCTACAACAGTGCCATGAGAATGCCTGTTCTCACTTTCAGGTGACATTGTAAACAAGGAGCGGGCAGCATTATCTCCTGCAAATGTAAACAAACTTGTTTGTCTGAGCGATTGACTTAAGAAGTAGGACAGAGTGGACCTGCAGGCTCAACACTTTTACAGTTTTATTTTTGAATGCAGGTTTCTTGTACATAATTCTACATTTGTAGGTTCAACATTCATGATAAAGAGATTGCACTACAGTACTTGTATGAGGTGAATTGAAAAATACTATTTCTTTTTTTACAGTGCAAATACTTGTAATAAAAAATAAATATAAAGTGAGCACTGTACCAATTTGTATTCTGTGTTGTAACTGAAATCAATATATTTGACAATGTAGAAAAAATCCCACCATATTTAAATATATGATATTCTATTATTGTTTAAGAGTGCGACTAATTGCAATTAATTTTTTTAATTGATTGACAGCCCTACTTACAACTTAAGTAAACTAACCTACAAAAAAGACACCTATTGTTTATGATATTTCTCATCCCTCACCCCTTTAAAGTGAACTGTCATTGTGATTGTTCAGCTTTCTCATCTTCTGTTTTACACTGAGTGACCTGCTGACTTGTTCAAATGGTGCTGAAGTGTACTGGAGAAATACTGCACTCTATGACCATTGTTCCCTAAGATCCTCATGGAAACGAGACATACAGCTCACGAGGTTATACTCTTAAAATTTGGCTTATAAGGATAAACATGAATGTTGGTGTTTGCCGGTGGTGCCTCAGTCCAAATCCAGTGGCCTCAGCTGGGAATAACAAGAATTCATTAAGTATCCTTTCACAGATTTTAAGGCCACAAGGAACCTTTATAGTCACCCAGCTTGATCTCCTGCACAAAATCGACTTAGAATTTCACCCAAGAATTCTTGCATGAACTCAATATTTTTTGGTTAAACCAGAGCATAGAATAATAAGAGCTGTGAAGTGTAGAGAAATATAAATGTAGCAGTCAGTGGAAGTGGTTAGACTGAACTGCTGGTCTCCTAACTGCTAGCTCAGTGCATGCTCCCCTACACTGAAGATTACATTAAACTGCTGATGACTGACTTTAAGAGTCAAATGGTCCATGGTCTTTCATCAGTGGGTGTGATGGAGCAGGGGCTGTCTGTGTGCTTGGTAGGCAGAGACAGGTATGCAGCTGTAACATGAGCCTGGCCTGGGGGAGGGGAGGTCTCACCTCTGGCTGTGGCTAGACAAAGGGAAGTGGGGAGTGGAGTCACTCTTCGGTTTTGGGAGGTGGGGTTTCAGGGGATCCTAGGCTGGGATCCAAGCACCCTGAACCCCCAGAAAGGCCAGATTGAGGGGTCCTGGCTCTGCACGCAAGCTGGGCTGTATCCTGTGTTCCTGTTGTTCAATAAACCTTCTGTTTTACTGGCTGGCGGAGAGTCACTGTGAGTTCGGGAAGAGGGGTGCAGGGCCGGACTCCCCCACACTCCGTGACAACTGGTGGCAGAGGTGGGATCGGCGGCACCCCGGGGACGGCGCTTCCTGCAGTAAGTGACTGGGGAGCAGTAAAACGAAGGGGCGATTCACCCCTGGGCGAGTGTGGCCAGAGAGCAGGACTTTGCAGTAACAGGGTCCCCCGGGGGATCACAGCAAGCGATCCCAGGGGCGGAGGAGTCTGCAGCTTGACCCTGGCAGAGAGGTGGTGACCTCAAGGACTGGCACACTAGGGGTCCCTCTGGAACCCGTGGGGAGCGGCGAACACCCCGGCCTGCGAGCGGCCAGCAGGAAGATGTATTCTCAGAAGCGCAAGTGTGAGCTGGTGGAGCTGTGCAAGCAGAAGGGGCTGCGCCATGGGAAGCTCACCAAGGCCCAGCTGATTGCCCGGCTGGAGGAGAGAGATCGCAGGGATGAACCGGTCCCTGTCTCTGAGGGAAGCAGCCGGGCAGATGCAGCACAGGCACCAGTGTCTGGACCCGCTGGGAGTGGTCAGCCGGCCGCTGAGGGCTCCTCGAGACCCCCCACCCCTAGGCCTAGGGGGAGGGGGAGGAGGAGCCCAGCTACCGAGGGCTCCATGACCCCCCCGGCCAGCAGAGGATCGTCCCGGCGACGCTCGGCCTCCGTGGAGCGCAGGCGGCTGGACTTGGAGAGAGAGATACAACTGAAAGAGATGGAGGAGCGTAAGGAGCTGAGGGCATATGAGGAAAGACAAAGGCAATGCGAATTCGAGGAAAGAGAGAAGGAGAAGCAACGCGAATACGAGGACAGGGAGAAGCAGCACAACCATGAGCTGGCCATAGCCCAGCTGAAAAGCAGGGAGGCCCCGGCTGCGATGAGTGAGCGGGGGCCCAAGCCTACAAAGAGCTTCGATAAGAACTTCCTGGCCCCGCGTAAGGAGGGGGAGGACATAGACACCTTCCTGACGGCCTTTGAGAATGCCTGCGAGCTGCACCAGGTTGACCCCGCAGACAGGATCCGGTGCCTCACCCCCTTACTGGACCCCACCGCCGTGGAGGTGTACAGCCGAATGAGAGGGGAGGAGGCGCGGGACTACAACCTGTTCAAAGAGGCCCTACTCCGCGAGTTTGGGCTGACCCCGGAGATGTACCGGAAGAGGTTCCGGAGTCAACGTAAGACCCGGGAGGGCACATACCTGCAACTGGTCAACCAGGCGCAGGGGTACGCCCGCAAGTGGACGGCTGGGGCCCAAACTAGAGAGGACCTGCTTGACCTATTCGTACTGGAGCACCTATATGAGCAGTGCCCATCCGACCTGAAGCGGTGGTTGATGGACCAGAAGCCGGAGAACCCGCAGCATGCAGGCCAGCTGGCCGACCAATATGTGGACAGTCGGGCGGGGGATGGCAGGGAGGAGTCTCGAGGGAGCAGGCCTGCCTCAACGCAGAGAGAGAGTCACCATGGGACCTCCCAGCGGGGCCCTATGGAGAACCCCCACAAAAGGGGAACGTCCAGCGTCAGATCCACCCGACCCCCGCGAGGGGACCCACGAGACATGGGTTGCTTCCACTGTGGCCAGCAAGGCCACATACGGGCCCAGTGCCCCAAGCTCCGAGACAGACCGAGCAGACCCAACCCGCAGAGGGTTGATTGGGTAAAGACCCAATCGGAGGAGGGGCAACATGCCCAAGAGAGGGGGGCTGGCAGCGTCCCACCTGGGAAGGAGGGAGGAGGGTCCCAGGTCAGCGCCCCTGGGGGGCTGGATGCTCCGGACACAAGGTTCTGCTACAGGGTGGCCACGGGGCTGCCCCTCCGGAGCGAGTGCCTTGTTCCCCTGGAGGTGGATGGGAAGAAGGTCACTGGGTACTGGGACACAGGCGCAGAGGTGACGCTGGCCCGGCCCGAGGTGGTGGGCCTAAATCGGATGGTGCCTGATACCTACCTGTCCCTGATGGGCGTGAGCGGGACCCCATTCAAGGTGCCTGTGGCGCGGGTGCACCTGAAGTGGGGGGTCAAGGAGGGCCCCAAGGATGTGGGAGTGCACCCCCATTTGCCCACAGAGGTGCTAATGGGGGGGGACCTCGAGACCTGGCCCGGCAATACCCGGGGTGCCCTGGTCGTGACCCGTAGTCAGAGTCGGCGCAGGGCTCTGCACCCTGACAACGGGGAAAGTACTCTGCCCGAGTGCCTGGCGGGGAGGGAACGCCCAGAGACACGACCCAGAGAGGCTGCGGCCTCAGACCCAGCCGGTGAGAGAGAGCAGGGCCCCATCCCTGTCCCAGCTGCTGAGTTCCAGGCCGAGGTGCAGAAGGATCCCTCCTTGCAGAAGCCCAGGGACCGGGCTGACCGCAATGCAGTGCAGACCATGAGGAGAGGTTGCAAGGAGAGGTTCCTGTGGGAGAAGGGGTTCCTGTATCGAGAATGGGCTCCCCCCGGGGAGGTGGAGTCATGGGGGATTAGGAGGCAGCTGGTGGTTCCCCAGAAATTTCGCCACAAGCTGCTGTACCTGGCCCATGACATCCCCCTCGCAGGGCACCAGGGAATCCGGCGCACCAGGCAGAGGCTGCTACAGAACTTTTACTGGCCTGGGGTCTTTACCCATGTCCGGCAGTACTGCCAATCCTGTGACCCCTGCCAGCGGGTGGGGAAGGCCCGGGACAAGGGGAAAGCAGCTCTGAGGCCTTTGCCCATCATAGAAGAGCCTTTCCAGAAGGTGGCCATAGACATGGTGGGACCTCTCAGCAAGGCGACCCGGTCAGGGAAGAACCACATCCTGGTGGTGGTAGATTTCGCCACTCGATACCCCGAGGCGGTGGCCTTGTCCTCTACCGAAGCAGACACCGTGGCGGATGCGCTGCTGACCATTTTCAGCCGGGTGGGGTTCCCCCAGGAAGTCTTAACGGACCAGAGGTCCAACTTCATGTCGAAGCTGCTCCAGTCCCTGTGGGAGAAATGTGGGGTCCGACCCAGCTGGGCCTCAGCGTACCACCCCCAGACCAACGGGCTGGTGGAGAGGTTCAACGGGACGCTAAAGATGATGCTAAAAACATTCATGCACCAGCACCCACAGGACTGGGACAAGTACTTACCTCACCTGCTGTTTGCGTACAGGGAGGTACCCCAGGAGTCTACTGGGTTTTCGCCGTTCGAACTGTTATATGGAAGGCGGGTAAGGGGGCCCCTGGACCTGCTGAGAGACGAATGGGAGGGGAAGGCCGCTCCCGATGGAGAGTCGGTGGTGGAGTATGTCCTGACCTTCCGGGAAAGACTTACCGAGCTCATGGGCCTGGCCAGGGAGAATCTGGCCCGAGCCCAGAGGAAGCAGAAGGTCTGGTACGACCGCACGGCGCGGGCCCGTGCCTTCGCCACCGGGGACCAAGTGATGGTTCTCATCCCCGTGAGGAAAAACAAACTCCAGGCTGCCTGGGAAGGGCCCTTCAAGGGTGTCAAGCAACTAAATGAGGTAAACTATGTGGTGGAGCTGTCGAACCGGGCTCATCACCGCCGGGTGTACCATGTGAATATGATGAAGCCATACTATGACCGGGGGAATATGGTGTTGGCCGTGTGTGGCCACTGGGAGGAGCCGGGGGATGACCCTCTAGTGGATCTATTCCCAGGGACAAAGGCTGGTTCCCCCCTGGAGGCGATTCCCCTCTCTGATCAGCTGACCCCAGCCCAGCATGCTGAGATCAGAGGGGTGCTGCAACTGTACCGACAGTTGTTTTCCAACCAGCCTGGGCGCACTAATTTGACCGTCCACCGGGTGGAGACTGGGGCACACACCCCGATACGCTGCTCCCCTTTTCGGGTTACCGGGAAGACTGCCCAGGACCTGGAGAGGGAGGTCAGGGACATGCTGGCTTTAGGGGTGATTCAGCCGTCCGCCAGCCCCTGGGCCTCTCTAGTGGTGCTGGTCCCCAAGAAGGACGGGTCGATCCGGTTCTGCGTGGACTATCGAAAGCTCAATGCCATCACTGTATCGGATGCCTACCCCATGCCAAGGCCTGACAAGCTCCTAGACAAGCTAGGAGGCGCTCGGTACCTCACCACCATGGATCTTACAAAGGGCTACTGGCAAGTGCCGCTGGACGCAGATGCCAGGCTGAAATCGGCCTTCATCACCCCCCTGGGGCTCTATGAGTTTCTGACCCTGCCCTTTGGCCTCAAGGGAGCGCCGGCCACCTTCCAGCGCCTGGTGGATCAGCTACTGAGGGGGATGGAGAGTTTTGCTGTGGCGTATATTGATGACATCTGCGTCTTCAGCCAGACCTGGGAGGATCACGTGCTCCAGGTTAGACAAGTGCTGGACCGACTCCGGGAGGCGGGGTTAACCGTAAAGGCAGAGAAGTGCAAGGTGGGGATGGCTGAAGTATCTTACCTGGGCCATCGGGTGGGGAGCGGCTGCCTAAAGCCGGAACCAGCCAAGGTGGAGGCGATCAGAGACTGGCCCGCTCCCCAGACCAAAAAGCAGGTCCAGGCCTTTATCGGGATGGCGGGGTACTATCGAAGGTTCGTGCCCCACTTTAGTGCCATAGCCGCCCCCATCACTGAGCTGTGCAAGAAGGGGAAGCCAGACAAGGTGGTCTGGACCGAGCAGTGCCAGGAGGCTCTCCAGGCGCTGAAGGAGGCTCTGCTCAGAGGCCCAGTTCTGGCAAACCCAAACTTTGACAAGCCCTTTATGGTGTTTACCGACGCCTCAGTCTCGGGGCTGGGGGCGGTGTTGATGCAGGAGGATGAAAAGGGGGAGAGACACCCCATCGTGTACCTGAGCAAGAAGTTGCTACCCCGGGAGCAGAACTACGCGGCCATCGAGAAGGAATGCCTGGCCATGGTGTGGGCCCTGAAGAAACTGGAGCCATATCTCTTTGGGCGCCACTTCACCGTGTACACCGACCACTCTCCCCTGACCTGGCTGCACCAGAAGAAAGGAGCCAACGCCAAGCTCCTGAGGTGGAGCCTGCTCCTGCAGGACTATGACATGGACGTGGTCCACGTGAAGGGAAGTGCCAACCTGATAGCGGACGCGCTGTCCCGGAGAGGGGGCCCCGAACTTCCCCGGGTCACTGGGCAGTGACCCCGCTCAGTTCAGTCTCGGAGGGGGGAGAGGTGTGATGGAGCACGGGCTGTCTGTGTGCTTGGTAGGCAGAGACAGGTATGCAGCTGTAACATGAGCCTGGCCTGGGGGAGGGGAGGTCTCACCTCTGGCTGTGGCTAGACAAAGGGAAGTGGGGAGTGGAGTCACTCTTCGGTTTTGGGAGCTGGGAGGTGGGGTTTCAGGGGATCCTAGGCTGGGATCCAAGCACCCTGAACCCCCAGAAAGGCCAGATTGAGGGGTCCTGGCTCTGCACGCAAGCTGGGCTGTATCCTGTGTTCCTGTTGTTCAATAAACCTTCTGTTTTACTGGCTGGCGGAGAGTCACTGTGAGTTCGGGAAGAGGGGTGCAGGGCCGGACTCCCCCACACTCCGTGACAGTGGGTTCACAGGCAAAATCAGTTTTGTGGTCTCAACCTCAAGTCATGAAGTTATGGTACAATTTTTCATAACTGGTATGTCTGTTTGAATGGCACAGCACAAACAACAAGAGTGCTGCTGGTCTGGGCTGAGCTAAAGGGGCTTTCATTATAAACTTTGTGGGTAAGTCTGTGCAGTGCCTGACTGACTCTGCTTGTACTATCAGTCCCAGATATGCCTAAATACCACCAAATACTAGGTTGTGGGGGAAAATAAGCTCTGAGAGTGTGTTTAGCACTGTGAAGGACATGGAAGTCACACTCCCTACACTGAGGACCTTCCATAATCTCATTAGATGGACATCACAAAGCATATCGAGGTTCAGTCATACAGCATGGCTTTTTTTAAAAACAGCAATACAGCTTTATATGGAACTATTTATATAAATTGAGAATGTGAGCTTTGTTTTCACCACAAGCAGCAGAATCAGATAACGCAACAGCACTGAGATACATAACTCTATTACACAGATCATTTAAACAAGACCGGAAACTGCTGTTGAGCCAATTGCAAAGGCATGAACTTAGATCTGAATTTCTTTTTTTCAAATGGGAAACTAGCTTTCCCTTTGAACTCTGGAGGAAATGAGGCTAATACTGTCTCTTAAAGAAGAACATCACTAACTAGCCTTGTAACACTCTAAAAATCTGACAAATAAGCCAGAGCACTAGCTAGAGAGTTACGCTTTTAGAAATAGACAGTTATGTTTAGCTCCAAACAGATACTTCCAAATACACCGCTACTTCGATATAACGCCACCCGATATAACACAAATTTGGCTATAACGCAGGTAAAGCAGTGCTCCAGGGGGGCGGGGTTGCGCACTCTGGTGGATCAAAGCAAGTTCAATATAACACGGTTTCACCTATAATGCAGTAAGATTTTTTTGGCTCCCAAGGACCGCGTTATATCGAGGTAGAGGTGTATGTGGCTAAACAGAGGTAATTTGACATATCAGGTATTTTGAAACATTACTCTCTTCAAACATGTTCCAAGCATGCTCTGAAATACTGCCCATATAAGAATCATTTCCCACCTTGGAGAACACCCACTAATTTCATATCACAATGTCTTTGGTAGAGCTATCACTATACAGGAAGTGTGTATTACTTCATTTGAGTGTCTGAGGGTAGGGTAGGTATTTTGATTGGTGGTTAATCAAGGGCAAAAAGTACTTTTTTTTTTTTTTTTTTTACTTTTGCTAGCTCACCCCACCACTTTGGAGATATAAATGAAATAATTAGAACCAAATGCCTTTTTCTTGCCAGTGAGTTAGTGCAATGTTTCAAACGATGATGGATCTTTTCCCTGAAAGATGACTGCATTCTGGTGCATGTTAAATACTAACAAACATTTTAGCATTCCTCAAGGGCTTATCACACCATGTATGAATCATGACCTTTTCTTAAAGTATGTTATATAAGCCAATAATAGTGACTTGCTTTTGAAAAAAAGGCCAGTGTCACTGTGTGATGTATTAATAGGAGTGTCATATTTCAGACTGATAATGTAATTGTTCTGCTTTACTCAGCACTGGCAAGGCCTGTTGGAGTCCTGTGTCCATCTTAAGAAAGATGTAAACATATGGGTACAGAGTAGCAAAAATGAAAACATGATCTATTAGGAAAGGGTGAAAGAATTGGGCATATTTCGTTTAGCGGAGAGGGCTGCATGATAACAGTCTTCAAATATGTAAAAGCTAGTTATAAAGAGGATGGTGATCAATTGTTCTCCATGCCTAGTCAGGGCAGGACAAGAAGCTGGCTCAGTTTGCTAGAAAGGAGATATAGTTTAGATTTTAGGAAAATCTTTCTAACTGGTTACCTAGGGAGCTTATGGAATCCCAGTCATTGGAGGTTTTGGGGAACAGATTATACCAGGGAGGGCAGCCCCCTGGTGCAGCGGGGCTAAGGCAGGTTCCCTGTCTGCCCTGGCCCCACACTGATCCCGGAACTGGCCGTCACCACATCCCTGCGGAGTGCTCTATGCACTACCCTCGCCTGCAGGCACTGCCCCACGCAGCTGCCATTGGCCGTGATCAGGAAACCATGGCCAATGGGAGCTTCAGGGGTGGTACCTGCAGGTGAGGGCAGCATGCGGCAGAACTGCCTTCCCCATCTTGTCCCCCCAGGAGCCACTGCTGGACATGCTGGCCACTTCTGGGAGCAGCTCAGGACCAAGGCAGGCAGGGAGCCTGCCTTAGCCCTGCTGCATGCTGCTGCCAGACCAGAGCTGTTTGAGGTAAGTGGTGCCAGGCTGGAGCCCACATCCCGAACCCCTCCTGCATCCTGCACCCCAACCCTCTGCCCTGAGCCCCTTAACCCCCAGCCCTGAGCCCCCTGCTGCACCCCTCCTGCACCCCAACCCCCTGCCCCAAGCCCCCTCTTGCACTCCGCACCCCCTCCTGCACCCCTACCCCTGTCCTGAGCCCCCGTTGCACCCCACACCCCTCCTGCAACCTCCTGCCCTGAGCCCCCTCCCACACTCTGCAGCTCTCACCCCCTCCCACACCGCGCACTCCCTCCCACACCCCAACCTCCTGCCCCAGCCCTACATTCATGGCCCTGCATACAATTTCCCCACTCAGATGTGGCACTCGGGCCAAAAAGTATGCCCACCCCTGGATTAGATGAACACCTGTCAGGAATGGTCTAGGCATACTTGGTCCTGTTTCACTCAGGGGATGGTTGGTTGGGGGTGGACTAGATGACCTCTTGAGGTCTCTTCCAGCCTTACATTTCTATAAGTCAGTGATTATGATGAAATTATGAATTATAGATCTTCAATTGTTTTTTTAAAGTAACTGAGATGTACATTTTATATGTTGTTAAGGTTCTCGGTGACCTTCAGATGAGAAATTAATAGTTGCTAGGAATAAAACAATGTCCAGGTCAAAGGAATTGTACTAAAATAAAGCAGCAGGAAGGGATGTGTTCTTAGTGGATTTTCCTTGCTTTCATCTCAGAACCCACATTTTTTCTTCTCATTTGTCTCTTCTGAAACTAGCCCTAGTACAAATACACCACCAATTATTTTAATACCACAGCATGTCTTACTATGATGTGCCAGAGCTACGGCAGTATAGCTTCTGAGTCAGAAGTTGAGACTATCTCAGCAAGCTTTAAAACACAGAGCATTGCTCACTCATCAGCATTTAGAATGAGTGTGTACACAGTGATACAGTGTAGTTCAGAGCCAAAGCACAATAGCTCTACATATGAGAGAGAAGAAGGAGGGGGAAGGTTATTACACATATCAATATAAGGAAGGTGTTGTATAATGTTATCAATTTAGATTTTCTTCACACTGCGGGTAATTTGTCTCAGAAGTAACCTTTTTGTTTGGTTCACTGAAATCAGTAAATTAACTGCTAATTACTCAGGGTGTAAATTCCAGCTACCAGTGCTGGGAAATGAACATTAGCCTATTTAGAAGAACTAATCCTCAAAATCCTTCACTTGTTAAGACACTAAATTTCTCCTCCCCACCCCCAAAAAACGGCAGTTTATGAAATTCTGACACCTTCAGAGAGGGGTTACCTAAACCCTACAGATATGTTGTTTGGGAAATAAATAAAGGGGGGTGGAAGAGTCCTTACATAGGCAACAAAGATAAGATATGTATTTAGGGCGTAAGCACTTACAATAATTTAAACCCCAGAAGAAGAGGGTTTGGAAAGGGTCCAAATTGGATCTGGTGAACTGATTTTACTTTTGCAAGACTTACAACCTGATTGTCAGTGTTATGGATCAGCCAGACATCCAACTGCAGCTAGAGATGACCAACCCTACAACTGGTCAACATTTTTCTGTCAAAAAACGTTTTACAGAAAAGTGTCTGCTTTCCATGGAAAATGTTGACTTTTCATCAAAAAATGAAACCTTTCCTCCCACTTTTTGATGAGAAGTTGAAATTGTCCATAGAAAGTAGACACTTTTCTGTGGAAATGTTCATTAGGTCAAAACCCATTTTTCTATCAAAAAACAGTTTTTTGACAGAAAAATGTTGACCAGTCCTAGGGTTGGCCATCTCTAGTGCTCACTGACTCCATTTTCGAAGCAGCTCTAATGCAGCATCTTTAAAAATGAGGCCATCAATTTTTTTAATTCCATGTCCTCAGCTAGACTCGTCCTCAGCTAGACTTTTTCACATAAAAAAATCTGGGTCTCCCCCTTCACTCCCCTAAAATAAGTCAGATTTAAAATTTGAGAGGAGGAGTAGGAATATCAGAAACTCTTAATATATATCCATGGCCCGCAACACAGATCTCAATAAGGTTTAAAAGACCCATATCCCAAAACCTACAGCTTTGCTGCTTGCTACAGGCATGCAAGATTTATCGCAAGTGGTGACAGGCTGCCAAAAATAATTTAAAAAGAGAGGAAGGGTGAAACGACAAGATAAAGAACTTAATAAACATACGGATAACAGGGTGAAAATTTCTCAAGTGGTTCCTCATTTCTAATAATAAATATTTATTCTTAAATGCATTCTTCACAGCACAACAAAATTGTCCATAAATTGGTTTGTTTTGTTTTGTTTTAAACTGGAAGGGTAGTGATTTAGTTTAGTTTTTGTTCAGATGGGAACTTTGGGCAGTAACAAGCAAATCCAAATTGTCTGCAAAGAGCCACTTCCTGTTAGGGATTGAGACTTCACCCTAACAGTTAAGAAGAAAGGCCATTGCAAACTACTATCCTGATTCTATCAGACTGGAGACAACTAGGACAAACAAACTCAGGAAGTGGCAGGGAGTTCGAAAGCGAGAGGAAATCTATGGCACAGAGAGGAAAGTGAAGAGATTGCGCTGATCTGCAAAAAGTTCACCCCTAGGTCAGAATGTGCCAAGCTTTTCAAAAAGCTTTATTTGTACTATAATACAAAACTGGCACACACAGCTGGCGATTGCTGCAGAGACTATTCAAATGTTAACATTCTGAATGATAAACTGCCAAAAAAAGTTCTATGTAAGCAAATAGGAACAAGCAACTAATCTAAATCTGGTTGCTAAGAGACAGAGGTTTTCAGCCAAATTCACCCTCAAGAATACGTTATTCTTAATCAAGAAAGTACCTGTAGATGACGCCATGCTGGTGAAGAAACATGAGTGCTGATGTGACCTCTGCAGCATAGAAGCGGGATCGAGGCTCGTCAAATTTGCGTGAGCGCTGAATTTGAAACATTAGATCTCCACCATTTACATATTCCATGACGAAAAAGAGGCGGTCCTGAAATTAATTAAAACAGTGCTATTAAGCTAATTTCTTTCAGCTACACAAAGGGCTGCTTTAAACTACACATTAGGCGACAGCAGGATTTGCGTCAAGAAACTGAAGAATAAACGCTACAATTCTGAACTGGGGAAAGCTGACAACCAAAAAACAAACAACCCCAGGGAAAACTGATTCAAGAAAGAGTGAACGAAAGAGAAAAGGAAGAGAATTAAAATACGATTAAAAAGTAATAAGGATTATTAAAATAGTACAATCAGCTTAGTATTTTTAAAGAAATGTTTACATGCTGTTAAAAAAAAACATTTAATATAAATATTACAAGTCAATGATGATTCTGTCAGTTGCTGAAGGGCAGGACAATTTTGCAGGTTGCCTGCCCACCTGGCTCCCTATCCCTACATATTATCAACCACTCTGTCTATAAAATGCCTTTTCTTCCAAATTATAACTTCACAATACATATTATTAATAATTATTTATATGGAAACCACTATTGTCAGTAGAAAGCAGTCAAAAATCACAAGTCAGGCTCTCTCAAAGATCATAAGATCGGCGTAAATATAACAGATTTTTAAAAATAATCTATTTGGGGTTCTTTTTAATTGTCTTCTGGTTTTTGAATCTTCGGGGTTCTTTTTTTTTCCAGACTTTTCTCCATAGCAATGAGGGATAGAAACCCTCTTCATTTTTCAGTGGCAGCTGCCATTTTCACACAATGATGTGACTTTGGGAGCTGGGGCTTTCAGAAAAACACCAAATATTGTAAGAGTCACAATAAAAAATAGCAGCAATTGGCAATGCTGAGAAACCAAATGTGAATGAGGCATTTTAAAGATCCCCAACCCAAAGAGCTTATAACATAAACAGACAATGCAGATCAAGCATAGGCAAAGAACATGGTATACACATTTTTATCATCTCTGTCCCATTTTCTCTAAAGGTTTCTTGCCCATCCTTAGAATTTTACCTAACTATATCATTAGCCCTACCCCCCCTTGCGCTTTTGCCTTTTGCGAAATTCAGTAGAGCACTTAAACATCACTGACTTAAATTAAGCATGTGCTTAAGTGCTGTCCTGAATGTGGATGCTTTCTTGAAGGGGGCTTGAAACATTTGCTTAGCCCAGTAAAAGTCAGAGGTGGAGGATGTAGAGGAAGAAAATGCAAGCACCTCAACTGTACACATCAGAACATTGGAATTGTCACAATGGATCATTTCCGAGGTCCAGCCAATCCAGCAGCAATCTCTGAGGCCATATCTTCATTACAGCTGCTACAGTGGCACTGTAGCACTGTAGCGTAGAGACGTCGTAGATCAACTGAGGGGGTTTTCCATTACTGTAGTTAATCCACCTCTCCGACAGGCAGTAGCTAGGTCGATGGAAGAATTCTTCCATCCACCTAGCCATGACTATATTGGGGGTTACATCGACCTAACTATGTCACACAGGGCATGACATTTTTCATAGCCCTGAGCGATGCAGGTAGACGATCTAAATATTAAGCATAGACCAGACCTGACAGTGACTGGTACCAGACAGTCACCATCATAGTCCTTTCCTGAAAGGAAAGACTGGGGAAACAATAGCATTACTGCTGCTAGAAGTAACAGACACTCCAAAGGAAATGGTATAGGCTATAGTCTTTCCACCTTCCAGACTGACTCAATATTGCCAATCCTAAGTGTTCAAAAATCATGAGACAGTCTCCAAAAATCATTAGATTTAAACCCTCATGATATTTGTGCCAAACAAAATAATACATGTGAGGTTCTTTTTTATTTTGATCCTCACGTCACATTTTTCAACTTTTTTCTGCAACCATGAAGAATAGAATCTTGCTTTTAAATGACAAAAAAAAAGGAAGAAAAGAAAAAAGATGAGATTCTCACAATCCCATGACTCCAGAAATTGGAGCATTAAAAAAAGCAACAAATATTGTAAGACTCACGATAAAAATCACAAGACTTAGCAACACTGCCGTCTGAGGGATTGCAGAGATGTGGGGCAAGAATACACTATACTTCCAAAGAGGAGATGCAAGCACCTGTTTTCAGCACATTCCCAACTTTTATTCCAAGAGTAGTGCATGCCTGTATGCTCTGCAGGCTGAATGCCTCCGAAGATTGGCATGGGAGAGGCACACAACCAATTTCCAGCATTACTGTGCCTTACACCTTCCCATTTGGAGATGACATGGGAAAACATTACAAATATGATAGGGATGAGAGGTCACAGTCTATGTCATTCAGTTGGCTAAAGTAATTCCTCCCAAGATGATCACCTTTTCACTGTAGCATTTTATGTTCTGCAAAGTTGGTAGAACCTGGGCATGACTGAGCAGCAAGATGATCAGGCAGCGTGAGAAAGGGGTCAGCATTTGCTACCTATGACATGCAGGCTGATTCCCAAAAATGCAACCCACTGGATGTGTCTACACCATAAAATCAAAAGGACTCATATCAAATGCACAAAATGCTGTCGATTGTCCTTGTTATGCTATAGAGAATCCCGAAGGAACAGCCTTTCTATGTCATGAGACTGCTGAGTCACCTATTCTACACTACTCAGTACTGTGAGTGAAGGAACTCGGGAGTAATTTCCTTGTGGGATGAAGATAAGGGAAGCAGTTGAAGACACATAATTACAGTGCTTATGGTTTCTTTCTTCAGTGGGGAGATACTGCTGGAGACACTATCTCCCAAGAGTGAAGACTGTATATTTATCTCCTAAGCTGCCTATACTGCCCCCTTGACCTTGATTTTATTTCAATTTTTATTTAATGACCTTTGGATACTCTTCCCTTATATGAACAGAAGTACCCACTAGAAGTTTTGTAATCCCAATCTATTTTAAAAAATGCTCAATTTTCTTGACTCTGATTTGAGCAGAGAGGATGCCCAACAAATCTTATGCAGAAATTCAGCAGAACCCTCCTTGCTACACAGACCTATTAATATTTTCTGTATGTTACTTAAGATGAGCTCCCAGTTCTTGGATGAGATCCTTAATCATAGGTACTGTTCCCAAACTACTTTCAGTCCAGTGTTTGAATTTCTTTGCCTAATCAATAGGTTGTACAGTTTCAAGTCCATGCACTTTGATATACACAGCGACGAACTCTGTAAATCCAGTAGGGTGCACAGGGAATCACTTCAACATCACTACCCCAATTCATTACTTCTGTAGGTGCAGTCATAGTACTTCCATGTTTGGTCCAAATAGAGCCCATATTCTCTCAAACACCTATCTGTGGCAATTCTAAGCATCACAGGTCAAAATGTGATTTCTGTGGTTTTGGTTTAGGATCCTTTACAGCAGGGGTCGGCAACCTTTCAGAAGTGGTGTGCCGAGTCTTCATTTATTCACTCTGATTTAAGGTTTCGCGTGCCAGTCATACACTTTAATGTTTTTAGAAGGTCTCTTTCTATAAGTCTATAATATATAACTAAACTATTGTTGTATGTAAAGTAAATAAGGTTTCAAAATGTTTCAGAAGCTTCATTTAAAATTAAATTAAAATGCAGAGCCCCCTGGACTGGTGGCCAGAACCCGGGCAGTGTGAGTGCCACTGAAAATCAGCTCGTGTGCCGCCTTTGGCACATGTGCCATAGGTTGCCTACCCCTGCTTTACAGGGTTTTCCTGATTTGTCCAATCTGGAATTTAATCTGGATTGTGAAGCCAGATGTCTTGTGCTCAGTTGAAAACACGGGATTCAGCAACAACTCTGGCCTCAGCAATGGCAAGGTACTAAGTCACACATCTCCCTTCATATTTTCAAATGGAAGGCAATCTCACCTGGATTATATTATACACACTCCAATGTACTTTTTCATTTATGTGAAAGGGTATCAGACACCATGTGTATTGACCAATGTTATGCCCTACAAACAGATTGCTCATCTCTCCAGGCAAGTGTACAGACTGGGTCTTGGATTTGCTGGTTTAACACCACTGTGGGTAAATTTATCCTACAGTGATATCTGTTTGACATGGCATTAAGTGCCTACAAAACACTGCTGTAGGTTACACTCTCCTACTACATACATTTACATTTCAAACAGCCTTCCTAGTTTTCCCAGCTGTGTACTACAGCCAGTTTTATTGGAACTGGCAGCCAGAAGTGTCTTTGAAAATCATGTTTTCCTTATGTCAAGAATTCAGGTGAGGATTTTTTATTTTAGTATAATGTCAATTTGTATAATCAATTGTAATAAGACACATCATGTCAATACTGCAGCACTGGCACAGAGAGAATCTTCCTGGAGAAAAGAGGACTCTAGTATTTTTATGACACCGTGCTTTTCTAAACCCATTCTTTGGCTTTTCATTTCCTATGCTCTAGAGAAAGGACTGCTCAATATGGAACGGGCATAAATAGAGACTAAGATAGGAGCACATTTGTTGGCGTCTATATCAAACTCTGTTTGAGAAATCTATTTACCTAGGTATTTTTCTGGTTCCCATCACTACAGTACCATCTGAGAAAAAAATGTATTGCTATATACTTTCATTAAACCTTTTGCACCCACAATTTGGGATCCTAATGCTAAGAACATATGTATTCTTTTGTTATCTCCTATTTTTATCCCATTACACACACACACACACAGGATGAGATTCTGGGCCTATTGAAGATAATGGCAAAATTCCGATGGACTTAAATACAACCAGGATTTCGCCCTCATCGTACACTTCCCTGTACAGAAACTGAGGCACACCTGAGAACATATCATTCATTATATGTGTCATTCATTAGATTCATTACAATGAGAAGGGTACAAAGTGGACAGAAGACAGTATTGTACAGTATTGACAACCAAGTACCTAGAGCAGCTAAGTATTAGATATGGTCTTATTAATCAATTTTGTTCCAAAACTGGTTTGGATTATCTTTTGGATTCCATATCCATAACATTTGAGAAGTATGTTTTGATGAACAAAAAAAAATGTGAAGCAGTCCTGGGAACTCCTTCATTACATAAACTAAAAGAAAAGAAAAGATCACAAACAAGCCATTATAGATTAATCCCCTCTTGGCATCTGTTATTCAAAACCAAAAAAGCAAAGGACTATAAAATAAGCAAATATGTTTTCTGAAGTAAAGACTTTTTAAAGGGTTTTTGTTTTTCCCTTAGTCTAACCTTCTCTCCCTTGAATTCGAAGAAGTTATGGTGGAATGAAAACATTTAAAATAATAAATGAAAACAAACAATCTAACACAGAGATGGTGGGTATGAGTGTTTCAGGGCAAAGAGGATTTGAGTTAAACAGTCTGGAAGACAACAACAAAAGCTTTCAACTTTAATCTGAATTTCCATGGTACTATAACCTTTCCTGTCTTTGGTTTCAACTATATCTCTTGTGATAACTTGCAGATCTGCCTGTCCTGACTTGTCCCAACCCCTCATCTTGGTCTACCTCTCCAATATAGCTCCTGGTTGTCTCACTGTCCCCTTAAGCAAACACGGGCAAAACCAAACTCCTTAACTTCCCTCTAAATTATCCTCTTTCTTTGTTATCCTAAGCACCACAACCTTCCTCTCACCCACAAAAGCCTGTCAACTGAGGCTATATTTGATTCAGCCTCTCTTATCCCACTCATTTAAGCTGTGCCCAAATCCTGCCTCTTCACCCTCCTCAATATTTCTAAGATCCATCCTTTATTTTCTATCTCCACAGCAAAAGCTTGCATCCAAGCCCTCATTATCTCCTGTCTTGATTTCCTATAACCGCCTCCTCTCTGCAAATATATACACCCACATTAGTTTTTGACATTTTTGTTAGCCTAGCAATATATATGCTACTGTCCTTCTTTCTGCCCTCTCTGCCTGTCTCTCTTTAGACTAAGTTCTTTGAGGCATAGACCACGCCTTCTTTTCTGTTGGGAAAACTGTGGTCACCTCCAGAAATAAATAGCAATAATCTTTGAGGGCATAACTGGGCCATCCTAGGTCATCTCTGATGACCAAGAACCTCCTCCTAGATATTCTTGCCAATTAGTTTTGTGTTGATACATGATTCTCTATAACCTATTAGTTGTTTAAATGTGAAAAGATACCATCGTTGGGGAACGGACTTCCATGTAAATCCCAAACAAAAGTTGAGACTGGGAACTACAGCTTTTGATGTACTGTTTACAACTGAGAAATTATCACTGCCTACCTCTTTTAAGAATTTATCATCATTATATCAGCCCTTAATTCACCCTACGCTTTGTTTGTTTTTCACTTAACATTTAATGAGATCACACTAATGAAAATGTATTCGTAGAGCACAAAGTACAATTATTACTGGAAAGCTCAAGAGTACAAACCTTTCCCCAAGTGAACCTCAGGAGCTGTGTGACCCCACATGGAGTTGAACACAGCCAAATTAACTGAAATATCACAAAGCAGAAATAAATCATCCAATGTGTTTTCCAGCTTCATATCCAAGACGTGTATCCATGCTATATGCCAGGCAAGCAATCTTTTCACTACAAGTCCTAGACTGTAGGATCTATCCCTGCAACCGTTCAAAGCACAGAAATCAGGAAAGGCATCAAACATATACTTCTCAAATAGAATTCACAGTTGATAAGACTTATCAGCATTCTCCAAGTACCATTTTTTCCTTCTTTTATGTTTCTCATACAAATGGGTGTGAATAAATTCTTCCTGATTCTCACTAAATCCTAAGTTCACGGTCTCAATAGACTTTTCTAACAAAGTATCAGAGGGGTAGCCGTGTTAGTCTGGATCTGTAAAAGCAGCAAACAGTCCTGTGGCACCTTATAGACTAACAGACGTTTTGGAGCATAAGCTTTCATTGTATTCACCCACGAAAGCTCATGCTCCGAAACGTCTGTTAGTCTATAAGGTGCCACAGGACTCTTTGCTGCTTTTCTAACAAACAGTATCAGAAAGTTACATCTGAATCAGATTTTTCCAGACACTACTGAAAAATATTTCAAAATCACGCTAGAAAAATTAGGAACGTGTGCTGATTGAGAGTAAATTTAACACACAAAAATAGCTCATACATGAGTTATATCTTCTGTTAAATGACAGAGTGTTTTGTGCTATAACAATACTAAGCTTGTTATCAATACAAAAGTCAAAATACACAAGAAGCCAGATAAATACATCATGTCTTTGGTATGCTGTGTAAGATGATATTTTATTCAAATCATGAGTGTATTAAACTCTTTCCCAACTAGCACAAAACTGTGATTACTTAACTCTATTTAAACAGGATGCTCAAACAGTTTGTTTAAAATTACCTAAAACTGCAGCAACTGTCCCACCCATTAGAACTTGAATAAACATTTCCTGCTTCTGATTGAAATTGCACAGATACACTGGACTTAGTACACAAAACTAAACGAGAGCCTGAAAGAACCAGAGATGGAAATGAACCAGTATCCTAGATTCCAACATCTCCCCCAGCCCCAATCTTGGAAAGGGTCATCTGCAAAATGAGTAAGTGTATGTAAGACAAGAGATATGGAGAAATACAGAGAAACAAAAACTCAAATTCATTTTATTCCCTTTCAAGTTTACTCAAACATAATCCTTTAACAAGAGACTGTGACATGTAAAAAGGCAGTTATGTTTATAGTAATTATCGTTTCCAATTTTTTTCAGTGTCTATTTTAAGGCCAATTATGGCTTTTTAAAATAAAAAATTAAGACTAGAATAATTTTTCCACAGTGTTTAAAAAATTGCTTCTGTGAATGACTAGAAGAAATGACTTCCACTGTAGTCTCATGTTCCTTGGGACGAACACCCAGAAATGATGGCACATGGTGAGAGCTCACAAACAATTTTAAGCATTTCAAGAACTGTAAGTCTGGGGTATTTTCAGTGTGCGTTTTATAAAATCTATTCTCACTCTCAGTGTTTGAATCAGAGGTGTTATCAGTAGTTATAATGTACAAATGGAAATCTATACTAACAAGAGGTAAGAAACATAACAAAAATATTTCTGACAATCCAGCTGCTTTAATTTCCTTCAGGTTGGTTGGAACTACCATTTTTATGCACATGATACTCAGTTTCATTCCTCTCTCCCTGGTGATCAGTTTCTAATAGGCTTTTGCCCTTTTCTTTCTAGAGGAAGAATGGTCTTGTGGTTAGACAATGGCCTGAAAGTTGGGTGATCTGAGTCTGTGACTTTGGGAGAGTCACTTACTCTCTCTGTGCCACAGTTCCCCAACTGTAAAATGGGGATAATAATCCTTCCTGTAACAGGGCGGTACTCACCCCTGCGGCGCCTCCTGCTGGTGACTCATGGAATTAGCTCCGTCCAGCGCCGGAGTGCCCTCTGCAGGCCAGTGATCCACCTGTTCATCTGGCCCCCGTGTCCCTCCCTGGACCCAGTGCCCCTTTCTCTGGGGTGCTGCCCCCTGGCAATAACCCCCGTCTCTCTGGGTCTCCCCTCCTTAGGTAACCCTCACCCTCTATCCCTACCTTGCCTCAGTGTATGGCTACTGCCAGTCATTGTCTAGCCCCCCACTCTGGGCAGACTGCAGTCTCAGCCAACTCATCCCTGGCAAGGAGGGTTTGGACCTGCTGCTTTGTCCTACCCCTGGGCCGCCCTCTGCAACCCACAGTACCTATCGGCCCACTCCTAGGCCACAGCCTGGGGCTTTCTAGGCTGGAGCTCCCCGGCTCCTCAGCCTTCCCCAGCCCTGCTGCACTCAGGTACCTGGTCTCTCTTTCCCAGCAGCTAGGCCCATCTCTCTCTGAAGGCAGAAGAGAGACTGTCTGGGCTCCTAGCTTCCCTGCCTTTTATAAGGCCCTGCTCCTCAGTTTGGGGCGTGGCCCACAGCTGCAGCCACTTCCCCAATCAGCTCAGCTCTGTCAGGCCACTTTTAACCCCTTAAAACCCCGGAGCAGGGTCCACCCTGCTACACATCCTAACATCACAAGGCCTATGCAAGGAGATATTGTTATATTTCTGAGGTGGTTAGACACTATCGAGATGGAGGACATATAAGATCCTAAATAAAAATACTGCTCAATTGCATTTTTATCTAACATTTTACAAACATTTTGGGGACTGGATGGCCCAGTTGGTAGCAAGATACTTTCCAAATATGAAACCCAAACAGGTCAGCTGTAGAGGACTTTTGAAGAAGATAAGAGTATTCTTCTTTACTTACTGTCCTAAACTGTTGTATGAGAACATAAGAACCGCTATACTGGATCAGACTAAAGGTCCATCTAGCCCAGTATCCTATCTTCCGACATTGGCCAATGCCAGGTGCCCCAAAGGGAATGAACAGAACACATAATCATAATCATCAAGTGATCCATTCCCTGTCGCTCATTCCCAGCTTCTGGCAAACAGAGTCTAGGGACACCATCCCTGCCCATCCTGGCTAATAGCCATTGATGGACCTATCCTCCATCAATGTTCTTTTTTGAACCCTGTTATAGTCTTGGCCTTCAAAACATCCCCTGGCAAGGAGTTCCAGATTGACTATGCATTGTGTGAAACAAATACTTCCTTTTGTTTGTTTTAAACCTGCTGCCTATTAATTTCATTTGGTGACCCCTAGTTCTTGTGTTATGAGACGGAGTAAATAACACTTCCTTATTTACTTTCTCCACACCAGTCAAGCTGAAAAGTCCCTGTCTTATTAATCTGATATGGAAGATGTTCCATACCCCTAATAATTTTTGTTGCTCTTTTCTGTACCTTTTCCAATTCCAATATATCTTTTTTGAGATGGGTGACCACATCTGGACGTAGTATTCAAGATGTGGACGTACCATGGATTTATATAGAGGCAATATACTTTTTGTCTTATTATCTATCCCTTTCTTAATGATTCCTAACATTCTGTTCGCTTTTTGAACTGCCGCTGCACATTGAGTGGCAATGACTCCAAGATCTCTTTCTTGAGTGGTAACAGCTAATTTAGACCTCATCATTTTATATGTATAGTTGGGATTATGTTTTCCAATGTGCACTGCTTTGAATTTATCAACACAGAATTTCATCGGCCATTTTGTTGTCCAGTCACCCAGTTTTGTGAGATCCTTTTGTAGCTCTTCGCAGTCTGCCTGGGACTCAACTATTTTGAGAAGTTTTGTATCATCTGCAAATTTTGCCACCTGTTTACTCTTTTTTCTAACGTGTGCTGTTAAACAGCTGCCACTTTCCTTCCAATAATTGGCTGCATTTCAGCAGAGGGTGTAGTGATTCCTGTTTAAAATAAAGGATTCTATAGCTTGTGAAGCCTTTGGAAGTCTGAGGTGAAAAGTATTACCATATATTAGTGCAGGGTGTTATTCATAAATTATTACTACTATGATTATCACCATTTGAAAGCAGCTTTACTGAAATTATTGAAAGGTCTCAGGGCCGAGTGGATAAGCACCATCTTTGCTGACAGCCTCAGTAGTAAATGAACAGACATGCAGACCAAGATGGCCCCTCATTCGCTGTGATGACCCCTCCAAAGTGTATTGAGGGATATTTGAGGGGAGTAGGCAGAACAATGTTGTTCATGCTGTACTTGGTGTGTGTCTAAATAGCCCACGTTAGGTTTCCAGGCTGTTCCAGGAAAACCACTATTAAAATTCACTTGCTGGGGAAAAAAAACCAACAGAAATAAAAATAGCTTGTGGTGGGCCGGCCTGATTGGATACAAACTTTTATCTAGAAATCAGAAAGGAAAACAGCATTAATGCCATGCTCCCTTCTCCCCCACAATCCACCCATTTTATATCGCTGGCCCTGGACCATATTCAGCCCATACTATGAACTGAGTCAGTAGTGGTCCAGGCAGGTTGTGGCAGGAATAACAACTGGTAGTGCTGAGTGATACCTGTACAATCCCACTATGTGCTTAGGTGGATTGTGGAGTGCTGAGGGCTAAGAGTTGCCAAAGCAGTTACCTAACTTCACCCTCACACTCTAGCCAAGTAATGGGAAACAACAAGCTCTGATCTGGTCAAGAAAGCCTATATTATGGATGCAAGTTCGGTTTTCAAACTAATGCTTTTGGAGCTTGTACAGAGCTTCTTATAACCTCTATATTAGATTAGTCTAACACCTTGTGTTTGTGGCCTAGACTGAAATATAAAATGAAGCCTCTGACTAGGGTTTTAACTTGAGCAGGATGCCTGTGCTCCAATTTTAACTTGCACAAAGCAGGTGTCGTATATTACTTTTGCCCTGGGGGTTTTACTATTGGCTTCCTGTTATGTATCAAGTTGTTTTTAGAATTAGAATAGAATTTGTTTTATTCAGTCTTTCATCTCCCTAAAGTAACCCAAAGTGCTTTCCAATGAGCCAGATGCTGCTGGTGTACAAGTGATTCTGTAAGCTAATGGGGGAGCAGGTATATCGTCAGCACTAGATCACAGACTTTTGGAAATTAGTTTATCATAACCAGGGAGTGTTATGGAATGTTAAGTTCTACCTGCTAGGCTAGCCCGTCTTACAGAGATTCTAGCTTTCTAGACACAGATGGAACAGATTCCAGGTGGTTCCACAGCTCCTGAACTGGATCTAGAAGCCTTCCATTGTCAGGTATCACAAACTTTAGGGGAGGGATAGGTCAGTGGTTTGAGCATTGGCCTGCTAAACACAGGGTTGTGAGTTCAATCCTTGAGGGGGCCACTTAGGAATCTGGGGCAAAAATCAGTACTTGGTCCTACTAGTGAAGGCAGGGAGCTGGACTTAATGACCTTTCAAGGTCCATTCCAGTTCTAGGAGATAGGTATATCTCCTATTATATAATCTTCTCCCTATCCTTTAACTCCAGCATGTTGAATAATTTATGCTAAGGGTGTGTTCAAAGAGCCAACCATTCTGCCCACCAGATCCTGAGACGTCCTGGTGTTACTAGGGGAAGAAGGGGAAGAGGCTAAAACAGAACCACTAAGGGCGGGGGTCGAACTAGGGTACGCAAGTTCAGCTACGTGAATAGCGTAGCTGAACTCGAAGTACCCTAGTTCGAACTACTTACCCGTCCAGACGCCACGGGATCGAAGTCCGCGGCTCCAAGGTCGACTCCGCCACCGCCGTTTGCAGTGGTGGAGTACCGGAGTCGACCGGAGCGCGCGGGGAGTTCGAACTATCGCGTCCAGATTAGGCGCGATAGTTCGAACTCCGAGAAGTCGAACTCACCGCGTCGACCCGGCAGGTAAGTGTAGACTAGCCCTTAGGGAAGATAATGAAGAGGATGGAACCACTAATCTCTCTCCTGTTTGTTCCTCTTCCACCAAGTTACTTCTTGGAAAGGGTTTGTGGCTTGGGTGGAAGGATAAGCAACTTCCCATGGGACAATCACGGAGGCTATGTAAAGGAGAAAAAAGTGCATAAACCAACATTTCGAAATTGGTTCACACAGTTAATTTAATGTACTGTATATAAGTTATTTGTCTGGTTAACATAAGCCTGACACTAATGCTCGTTTGCTTGCCAAGAGACAGTAATTAATAACTCACAAAAAACTGCTTAAAAAAATAAAAATATATACATCCAGGCTACCTTGGAGAATTAATCCCATTAGCACCAGTGTGCACACATACTGTACATAAACTTCATTTTTTCTGCTGTCTGCTCCAGAAACACTGTCCACCATATTTTCTTTGTTGTTTTTTATGTTCCCTGTGCCCTGGAAGGAGAGGGGGAATCAGGACAGTTGTTCCCTTTACCTGCCTTCCTTCTCAAGAGTAGTCATCAAATGAAGCTCTGGGAACATTAAGTGAAGCATTCAGGCTTCTACCAATTCATCACCAGAGGGCTGCTGTTCATTGAAGCTATCAATCTTGCACCTTCTATGGGGCAATCATTGCCCCCATCCATTAATCAACATGCACTTATAGCCCTGTGCTACAGTGCTCCTATGTAGAACACCCACCCTTATGTTATTTGTTTTTTCCTACTTCTATTATTATTTATATTACTTTAGCACAGGGGTGGGCAAACTACAGCCCGCGGGACCATCCTGCCCAGCCCCTAAGCTCCCAGCCAGGGAGGCTAGCCCTTGGCCCCTCCTCTGCTGTCCCCCCTCCCCTGCAGAGCGGCAGCATGTCTGGCTCCGGCCGGCGTGGCAGCCAGACACACTGCTGCTCTGCATGCTCTGCTCGGCATGGTAAGTGGTAAGTGGGCCGGGGCTGGAGCATTGTATAAGGGGCAGGGGGTCCCAGGAGGCAGTCAGGGGACAGGGAGAAGGGGGCGGTTGAATGGGGCAGAGGTTCTGGAGGGGGGCGTTCAGGGGACGGGGAACAGAAGGGGTTGGATAGGCGTGGGGTCCCAGGGAGCCTGTCTGGAGGCAGGGTTATGGATGGGGTCGGGGCAGTCAGGGGATAGGGAGCAGGGGGGGTTGGATAGGAGGTGGGGTCCCGGGAGAAGTTAGGGTTGGGGGGTCCCGGGAGCAGGTGGTCAGGGGACAAGGAGCAGGGGCAGGTTGGGTGGGTTAGGGGTTCTGAGGGGGGCAGTCAGGGGGCAGGAAGTAGGAGGGGGTGGATGGGGGTGGGGGGCAGGCTGTTTGGGGAAGAACAGGCTTCACTACCTGGCCCTCCATCTAGTTTTGCAACCCCAATGTGGCCCTCAGGCCAAAAAGTTTGCCCACCCCTGCTTTAGTACCTAGAAGCCCTAATCTAGGCTAGTTGACTCTCAATGCCTTGATAAGGGGAATTCCAAAATCACTCTTGACCAAACAGAAGACTGTAGGATTATTATTTGTCCATGCCACCATAATGGCACATAAGATACGGCAATTTTATATAACACGGTGGGGCGGGGGGTAGGGAGAGAAGTGTATTCAATCTCTGCCCTTATTTTAGGACCTGATTCTGAAACCTTTATTCACTAGAGTAGATCACTGATTCCAACAGGGCCACTCATGTCAGTAAGATCTACTTGCATGACTAAGTGGCAAAGGAGCTGGTTCTTCATTTGTACTTTCAGAGAGTTTGCGGGTGGAAGGGAAATCCTATGCTTCATTCAAAAGAGCTAACTGAATGAGATCTTTGCCAAAGTAAAGATATTCACTAGCAGAGAAATAGCTCTTCTCTACTATGTGAAGTGTTTCAATAATGTTCCCACGTACTTATAAACAGAGGTCAGCCAGTGACAACACTTGGTTCTAGCTTGACAGCACAGCAAGAAACTTTGTACTGCACTGTGATCATCAGAATGGAAAATTTACAAAAGATATTGTCCTATCAGTTCACAAATTATGCCCTGGGTGCCAGAAATAATTTATGTTCAACAATTTATTTGAACTCAATGTTCTGAGTAATATAAAATTATTACATTTCTGTACAATCAGAATTCTGTACTGGACCAGATGAATTCCCTTGAAATGGGAAATTAGCATGCAGTAAACATTTAGGCAATTGAATCTCTCTGTTTTAATGAACATACAAACAAACAAACATCGGCCCCCACAACTTTAGAATAACAGGGGATTACGTTACAGTATTTACCGATCAAGCTCTCTTCTGTGGGATCGCAGCTGAGCCAAAACAAAATAAATATGACAGCAAAGAAAAAAAGATACGACATTGCTCCAGAGGAAGTTTAGAAAGTCCCTTCTCCCCCACCCCGTCCTATTTTGTTTGGGAATATCTCATCCTTCCACATCCACCCAAACCCTCACACAATAATTGTTTGCTTCCCCTGGTCTAGGGCATTGATTCACTAGAGCTCTTAGGGGAAGCAGCAAGGTTAACAATGGTAGGCACACCAATGAAGCAACGGCTTTTTTTCCAAATGCCCACTGAATCTCATTTCCACAAATGCAAGTTCAGCCCCCCATACAATACACATCTCAGTGGAAAGGGTTCAAGTGTGGATTTTATCACTACAGAGACAAAATGGGTGAAGTAATATCTATTATCGGACCACCTTCTGCTGGTGAAAGAGACAAGCTTTTGGGCTCCGCAGAGCTCTTCTCCAACACTGCAAACAACACTGGGTTTTATCAGTTATTTATTATTTGTATTGCAGGAACACAGAGACCTCCCCAATCATCGACTGGGACCCCACGGCACTAGGCACTGTACAAAAGACAGAAAAAGACAGTCTGTGCCCCGAGAAGCTTACAACCTAAGTATAATACAAGAGACAACAGATGGATACAACAAACAGATGGGGGAGTACAAGGAAGCAGTGAAAAGATAATGGTCAGCATATAAAGCAGTGTTCACTGCATGCCAGCTGCCCAGTCATTGTCAATTCAAGCCACAGCCTTCGGGGAGGATAGGTGTGAAGGTGCAAAGAACCCAGCAGGAGACCCTTTGCTTCAGGCAGCATACACCTCCCCTAACACCCACTGGGCCTTCCTTTGAAAGGATGCAGAGTCAGTTCCCCTCCAAGGGGAGCCAGCTTAGCTGGTTGGTACATGGCAAGGAGAGGGGAATGGGCCCTAGACCAGCAGGGCCAACAGCCTTGCGCATTCCTTGTGTTCAGGAAAGAGAATGCAAAGGCCACAACAGTGCCAGGCTTTTTGGGGAGAGGGAGCAGGACCCCTTTACAAACTCTCCTCCCTGAGGCCCCAGGCAATGCCAAACACCAACTAATCTCGTACTGCACATCATTTTACACTGCCCTTTCTTACTCAGGGACAACCATGTCAAAGGAAAGCCATTTAATAAGACAGAGATGATAATTAAAACCAGAAGATTTCCCAAGAACTCTACTGACTTTTACTGGCACTCCTGGGAGTCGGACAATGTCACAATGTCTCATCACGGAGGAATAAACGTTAGTATGACCAGTAGCTTGTGGGTGGGGTTTTGACAGCATGTAAACCCTCCTCTCAAGGCTACAATTGTAATTGCTCAGAGCTTTTGTCTGTATCTACCAGAAGTACCTGTTTTGTTGCCTCACCTGAGCAGTAGCTAACGGGGGATCTTTCTGATATGCTGTTTGCTGCATTTGCTTGCACCCAGCATTAATTTACCCATAAAATCTTATTTCTTGCTTTGACAAATTTCCATTTGACAAGACAACAGACATGATTAAAAAGGCAGACCAAGCTACAAAGAGCAAAACAGCATTAAACATCAGTATCAATAATTGAAAATGAATTACTAAACCCTCACTTTTATTAAACCCCACCATTATTAAAAGTTCACTTTCTATAAATCCCCCATTCATCTTAAAGCAACTAACACAGGCATGAAAGCTCACATTCAGTACACACTCAGCCAATACATTTACCCAGTGTATAGAGTGACACCGAGAGAGGGAGGCGTTGTCCCTATGGGTCTCAGTACAGGACCTAGATTCTAATCCCACCTTGGATACAGACTCTCTCTGCAGCTCTGGTCTAGTCACTTAACCCATCTGCATCTGCAAAATTGAGAATAAAAAAATAAATAATACTTATCTACCACACACAGGATAAACTAAAGGGTGTCACCCATGACTGCTGATGCAAATTTCATCCTCGAAAGAAGCTGATCGGTGGTTGCCCTGATGCTGTCCCCAGGAGCTTTGGGTCGGGGAAGGAATTTGCAGCTTGTGGTTGGGGCTCACTAGGAGCAGCAATAGAAGCTGCCCTGGGGATGTGCGAATGTGTACCCCCAGCCATGAACTTTCTCCAGACAGCAATGCCCAGCTCCCAGTACAGTGGAGGTTGTAGTGCTTTTTGGACTATCCACCAGTGTTGTATCTCTGCCCTGGGTTGAGTTGGGGTGCACTCATGCTGGGTGAATCAAGCCCAATATCTGTAACAGGCTTCAAAGATGTAACATGCTACTACATAAGTGCACTGTAATGAATACTTTATCCTTGATCATGATATCAAAATGAAGTGATGGCATTACTGTAACATTAGCAGTAGCTTGTCATTAGCGAAGGGCATAAGGAACATTTCTCTTGTCCATTCGATAAACAGAACAACTAGGTCCAAATGTGCAAAAGTGTCTGAGCAGAAGGGAATGCAGACTTTTTGCATCCCTGACTTTGCACAAGTCTAATGGTACACACTGGTTGAAGTTTTATGGGCCCAAATCCTCTCTATGAACATGCACATTGGAACTTCAGAGAGGCAAGGTGGGTGAGAACCAACTTCTGTTCATGAAAGAGACAAGCTTTCGAGCTTACACAGAGCTCTTCTTCGGGTTGGAACTTCAATCATATCCAAAAACATGTGGACAATTTTGAAATGCTGGTCCTGTGTATGCATGTGTAGATGTGCACATGCTTTTAATAGGTATGTTTTCTTCATAGGCAGGATGTGCCTATAATGCAGTGGCTCAGCAGCAGTTTAGTTTGGCCAACAGTCTTGTCAATAACATTCCATCATTCTGGACCAGGAAAAGGGGCTCTAATATGCAGCAAATGCCAACTTCAGCTTATCTAAAGCAGTCCATATTTTCTTCAAAGCCTTCACAAAATTTTCCTCTTTGATTTGTAATGTTGCTAGTTAAAGGATAAAACTTTACAACACACAGCATCTATTGCAACATCAAAGATGATTACAGTATAGTCCGGTAGTTTACTTATCCACTTTGGAATGCTCATAAAAAAGAAAGATGTGTGCAATAGGAATTTGCAGAATGTGTTCTCTTTAAGATAAACTGACAAAGGAATGTACATGTGCATGGATACAGTAAGATCTGATTTTGACACATTATATATATATATATATATATATATAACTTAAATGGTGTCGTATTTTCAAACCCTAGGAAGGTATTTAAGGAGACAATGGAATGAGCCAGTTCAGAAAAATTTAAAGCTAGTGTGAATATTGTCCTAGAAAGTGCAATATGACTCAAAGCTCAAAAGAGAATTCGGGAGGTGGAAATACCCAGTTTAGACTAAGATTTTGGTATTGCTTTTGCAACAAAGTTTTCAGCCATCCAATGACATCACAAGATAGAGCTACCAAACAGATGGACAAATCAGCTTCAGAAGTAAAGTCTGTGGCTGGGAATTTTGGTAAATGGTCCTTACATAATGCCAGCATTTATGTCAATTATTAAGAAAAAGAACACATCTGCATTTTTTTTTACCTTAAAGAAATATTGGGCTAATTTCAGCCCTAGATCACCTTGGCTTCTGCTAGCATAACCCAAAGTATAAGGCTCCTGCAATGGGAAGTCCATGCAGAAGAGGACTGTGGTGATGTCAGGGACCTGTGCCTGCTTGCCACAAAATGGGTGTCTATAGTTAACCAGTGGAGGCCTTAGATCTGGCAATATTTGCTACATATAAAGGGGCATGGCTGGTGGATGCACTGATTCAGCACAACTCCTGAGAAGTCTCTGCTGGTAAAGCTCCTACTGTGCCCCAACAATAACTTAAAGCTACTCCCCAAGCAGGAGAACCCCTGAGAGGAATGAGTAGGGATACATGAATGCTTGACTGTCCTAACCCAGGGCTGAATCCCCACTGGGAAGCAGGGCCCCCTTAGTGGTGCAGAAAGGTTCAGTGGGGTGACTGTGGACAAATCACTTCATCTTTCTGAGCCTCGTTTCCCCATCTGTATAATAGGGCTAATCCTCTTTCACAGGACTGTATGAGAGTAAATCCAAAAACATTTATGGAGGTGGCTCAGATGACAGTCTGATAAGTACAACAGAAAAACAAATCAACTAAGGGAATTTTCTGTATGAGAAAGGGCCAGTCTCAGGGATATACAACTTGTAGCAGCCTCTGGAACTTTAATTCGATGTCTGTGACCATGGGCATCCAAGCAAAGTATTCTGAGTACCACTACAAGAAGAAGCTGGGGGAACCACTGGTGGAGGGTGAGCATAATTGCAGGAGGAGGAGGAGAGGTGTTTTTGTTGGTGAAAGCTTCCTAAAGCGCAAGAGAACTAATCCAGCAGGAAATATATTTTGAAGACTGGTACTGGTATAATGGTCTTTTAAAAAACGATGCCTGAGGGGATACAAGTGGGTGACCAGGGTGCTAGGCTAAGGAATGTAATTCTGGTTGTATTAATATTAATGGTGGTTGGTAATACAAAATATAATAGTCTCGTTTATTTCCATGTTATTTTGCAGACGAGATTTTTATTCACCTTATTTCAAGTGTATAAAAGATGAATCATACTTAACACAATGAGAATTATTCATTTACAATTCACAAACCAACATTAGAGAGTGAAAGCATTTAAAATAAAGTTGATAGGAAAGAGTAAGACTGCACATAGGTCAAATAACTTGGGTGTTTAAAGTTCTTCAACACTGAAGGAGCCGTTCAAAGCTTTTTTCCACTGCATATATCAATGAATTGTGACATCTGCATACAATGCAGTAGCGCAGATCAAATGTAAAAAAATAGTACAAATTCCATTCACCAACCACAAGTAAAGATTTTTTAAAACCCTGAACTTTCTACAATGCAGTAACGAATATGAAATCATGTTCAGGAAAGCACACCATTCAATGAAGCCCATTAGGGCCCTGATCCTATCATCTGATCCACACAGGCAGAACCTTGCAATGGCCCTGAAGTTAACTGGGTGCTGTGTCTGGGTCTCAGCAGGTCTGATGGCAGGAGTGGGATTTAATTTGTTACTGAATTGTTCACATGTTGTTATGTTCCTATTAGTTTAGAGTATCAGAAATAAAGCCAAGAATTCAGACTGATTTAAAGTATCTGATTTCAATCAATACAGAGAAGATTAAGGGTCATAATTTGCCCTCAGTCTTTGTACAGTACTGCCATTGGTGTCAATGAGCGTTCTATGCACCGATTCGAGACAGTGTAAAAACCAAAGTATTGGTTACAATCAGGCAATTTTATTTAGATCCCATATACAATAATGCAATTCCTTGAGCATTTCAGTTGGACTGAGACAGCACTGTTAAGGAGAACACTTGAAAACCCAGTTAAAGCAAGAGTACCGTTCTAAAGTAGCTTCAAAATACCTACAATTCTCCTCTGTGTCTGAAATTGCTTTCAAAATGAATGTAGTTCATATTTGTGTCATGGGAGCATTTTTTTGTTTCAATTGTCGCACACAGGAAAAAAATAAACTTGAAACTGATTCACACAAACTCAAACATGCCTCCCATTCTCTCATCAGGTGGACTTTTTACAGCAAAGCCAATGAAAACATGTTTCTATGTCTATACTGAACGGGAATAAAACAATAAAAATTATTTCAGCTGCTGCAGTTCAGGAAGTAAAACAAAACACTAAGTAGGAGAAAGGAAGAAAAAAAATTCCTGGCTTTCAGTCTCCTTGTTCTCTCTCTAGCCTTATTGTCCTGCTGCTAAAATAAGTTGCTCACTGGAAAGAAAGCTTCACCACCACTTTCATAAAGAGGTTTGTTTTTTGACAATGTTTTTTAACTCCCACAAAGTGCTTTTTGATCGACTCCTTGGGAAAAAATAACAGCAAAAAAAGCCAAAGTGAAATATTTTGTATTAACAGTGGGAAGTCAACCTGTGAAAAAGCACACAGACAGCGTACAGTATTGTGCATTTACTGAGAGTACGTGCAGCGGCTGCAAGTTGAAATCCTGTTGCTGAGATCTTGCAGAATACAAATAGGGTCTCAGAGTACTTAAGAGCACAGTAGCAGGGAAAAACGCCAAACCAAATTCTGCTCTTGGGTGTATGCACAGTGGTATTCTGTACCATGGGTTGCCCCGAGATCAAAGGAGTTGGCTCCACATATGCCAGGAGTCAATTGGCCTACTGTGTCTTATTTAGATCACATTTTCTATATAAAGCCAAGCTAATTTTCTGCCACCACAAGCAAAATGTTACTTCTGTGGGATCATTTCAATCCTCCCCACTCCCCTAAAGCCCAGCATACCCGTGATATCTTTTTGGTTTTGATATTTGGAGAACCTATTAAAACCCATAAAGTATTTGGATGTGCTCCAACTCCCACTTTAGCACAGGTTACTGAAGGACTCAGGCCAACAAAACCCCACATCCCTTTGCTCTCCTCACATTCCCTCTGCTTCCAATTTCACCATTCTGCACCTAGACAGTTGTACAATGGAAAAGGACAACAATGACCCAAAGAATGGCGTATGTTTACTGCATTTATTTTGTTTTATTTAAGGTGCAAATCTTTAAGTTCCACATCAACCGTTAATTCTGTAACAAATTTGCAAAATAATTCAAATTGATCCAGTGTTAACACTATAATGCTTCACAGCCAAGAGAAAGCAGGTGCCCATCTCCCTCCCTACATCCCCACTTTAGTAAAATTCATCCCCTCAGAAAAAAAAAGCCTGGATAACATACATAGGTTTTTCAATGTGTCCTGAAGGCAATCTGGCAATACTCACTTAGGGCCAACCACCAGCTGGGGACTGCAGGAGTACATTACACTCTGGCCACTCCTCCCTACCCCCGACACACTTCTACTTGGAGGGAGGCCCAGCAGGAAGGGCCAGCTGGGGATTGCTCAACACTGAGGGAGCCCCCTCCCCCAAATGAGTTATGGAGTCTCAACTCTGTGTGGTGCCTGAATGGCACACAGAGAGCAAAGTGGGGATTAAATCTGCCCCTATAATTTTAAGGAAGAATTCTAATATATTGTAAAAAAAATAAATAAATAACGGAAAGGTACTATTCAGACCCAATGTTATTAAACATTAGATCTAAATAATGCCACCTTAAGATCACTTTGATTTTATACTGGATGCTAAGGAACAGATTTTAAAATCACCGCAAGGGTCTAACTTTTACATCACACCCAAAAAATTAGGCAGAGCCAGGTAAAGCTCCAAATTTGGGCTGACACACAGGTCCGTGAATTGCAGAAGTCGCAGAATGCTGCAGCCAGAGCTTTAACTAGATCCAAACTACGGTAATTGGCCCTATTACATGAAGTGTTGAAGCCATGTTGGTCCCACAGTGGATGAGGTAATAACTTTTACTGGACCCTCTTCTGTTGGTGAGAGCTTACACGGAGCTCTTCTTCAGGTCTTCCACAGGCCAGACCTGAAGAAAAGCTCTATGTAAGCTCGATAGCTTCTCTCTCTCACCAACAAAAGTTGGTCTAATAAAAGATATGACCTCACCCACCTTGTCTGTCTAATATATCCTGGGACCAATATGCCCACAACACTTCATGTAATAGGGTCAATTAGTTTGGATCTAGTTAAAGCTCTGGCTGCAGCATTCTGTGATGTCTGCAATCTCTGGGCGACATATTTACTGACCTGTGTGTCAGCCCAAATTTGGAGCTTTACCTCTGACTAATTTTTTGTGTGTGTGGTTTAAAAGTTAGACCTTTACCATTATTTAAATGTAGTTTTGTTTGATTGAATAAATATTTAACATCCTGGACAGTGAACTTGTTCCTTCCTAATGTTTCTTTCCATCCGGACACAATGAATCAATGGATCTCTGCCAGAGTTATCCCATCTTAAGAAGGGACAAGATGTGTATCCTCCAGACGAGGTGGCCACTGAGTGTCCTGAGTTGCACTGTACCTTTTTTGCAGCCTGTGCTATGTTTAATATTGGTATATTTATGTCACATTGGTGTAAGAGACTTACACATTTAAATAATACGAGACTATCTGGCTCATTAAACCACTATAAACATATAATTTCCACACCGGATCAAAAATCTTGAGACGCTTTAATGATAAGTTAATTTTTGAAATGGGGCCAAATTCACCACTGGTGTAAGCAGGGCACAACCCAATTGACGTCAGTGGTGTTGTGCCTGCTTATGCCAGCAATTAATTTGGCCCATAGTGTTTAATTTACTTTGGCAACACCCAAGTGAATAGTTGCAGTATCACTACTTGGCAGTACTTTGTATGCACGGAGACTTAAGAACAATGCATTCCCTCTGGGGGTCACAAATTGGTTAGGACAAAATCAGAACCAAAACCAAACCTTTACCAATTCCACAAATCAAACCTCTTCTGAAGCTCAAGAAGGTTCCATTATCTTTTTGGTTTTTCTGTTTTCATCAGCATCTGCCCTTTTTAGTTCTGAGTGGGATTAGAAGCAGATTCACTCGATAAGAAAACTGAGTCTTGTACTTTTTTCTAGCCCAGCTAGAGACAGGAGGTACCAGTTCTGACAAGATTCCCAGCCCAGTAATGCAGAGCAAAGATGTCTTTTTAGTATAGGTTTAAACAACAAAATATTCATCATTTAAAACCTCACAAGGCTCTGAGAGCCCTCAGCTCCCACTGAATTCAATGGAGTAAGAAAACTTATGCTACACGTGCACACATACATGATTAAAAATCCTCAAATTTATTGAAATATTCAGAATCCAAGGAGACCAAAAGCAGCAATCTGAAAATAAGTATTTTTCATATGCTGTGAAAATAACCTGCAATGCCTGGACAGCTGCTGCTGTTCAGCACAAGGGCGATAATACCTAAACTGAATACAGACACTATCCTTACTTGATCTGACTGCACAATTGACATTAATGCCAACAGCAACTGCACAAATAAGAGCCATATGACTCCAAGTGCAATGTTCACGCCTTGTCAGGAACTCTGTTTTTAAGCAGACTCTTACTGCAGCAGGTTAGTAGCTGTAGACCCAGTTCTACCCTCCACACACACACCCATCTACCTCCTTCTGAGCCTCAGCTGTTGTGGACTGCCTTGAGGAGAGGGGTCAACATTAATGTTTGCAGGGAAAGTCCCCCCAAGATGTATGAGTGTGTGACCACTCCTCACATGATTAGAAGCCACCTACTTTGTCCCTAACCCTTTTTCAAATGTGAAGATTCCAAACCAGACTGACTCAAGATAGAGGCACTTCTCAGCTGGTTTTCACAGAATTTAGTTCTCCTTCATTCATGGGAGTAGAGAGGAATATCTGGTTCTATGTTTTGGCATTTCTGGTTCATATTGAAATTGGTAGTTTTCATGCAGCTACCAAGCAATATTAAAATAATCATAATCTTATATTTACAAAGAGCTGTCAATCACTTCTGTGGCATTAACAATATTTTCAAAGGCTTGTAGGCTGGGGAAAGGGATGCATTTTTGATTTCTCCATTTCCTTCCTATGATTGTCTGTTCTTATAATAATACTAAATACAATTTATCTGGGTATATTTTTTTCCTTTTTATTTGTAACTACTAAGCCAAAAGAAACTTGCAAAACTCTGGTCCGTTAACATAGTCCATGCATTGTTTCATCCATTAAAGGAGATCCATGTTAATTGCTCAGTAATGAACTGTGGAATTCCATGTATGCAGATATGAAACGTGAGTTTTCTTGAATATTTGCTTATAATGCCATTCCTCTTCCTTCCCTGGGACGTTTTGATTACACAGGTTTCTGCGGCTACATTACATGTTGCTCTGTTTTGAAGTGAGTTCAATAGGAAAGCCTGTATATCGCATATTTAGCATGAGAGTTTACAATAGACAGTAATGTTATTTTAATTCAACTTTTAAAAACAACAAGTACTTTCACTAGTTAACACTGTGCAACTTTGGATTCCCCCTTTCTTTTCTCCTGGTATGTTCTCTGAGAAACAGCTGGAAAACTCCGTCTAGCAACCTTTCACATTATTGATAGTTTTCACCATTTGGCACAACAGGGAGGCTGTAAGTACCAATCAGTGTTGCTGGATTTGCAACATGAAGCATTCTACTATTTTTAGAATGTGTAGTCCCCATTTAGAATACACAAGGCTATTCTACAGCATTAGTCTGCTAAAACATTCTTTCGTAGATAAAGAAAAGGAGCTCTTGCTTATTTTAAAATTATGAGAATCCCTAAGCAATCGTGTTTCTGAAACTGGATTCAAACACAAAATTCAAAGGGAACGGCTGGGGTACTCGGATCTTTTGAAAATCAGACCATTTATTTAGATACTGTGATGAGGCAAGGCCAGATGGCTACAGTAAAGTAGTGAGGAACAGGTATGTTAGCCCCAGGCTAACCAAATCCCTGGTACCATGGTAACCAAATGGCAATTGCTCTAGGTTAATCAAGACACCTGGGGCCAATTAAGATCCTTCTAGAAGGCAGTGGAGATAGCTACATTGATTGGGACACCCAAAGCCAATCAAGGGCTGGCTGAAACTAGTTAAAAGCCTCCCAGTTAGTCAGTGAGGTGTGGGTGTCAGGAGCTATAGGAGGGAGCTGTGTTGTTGGAGGAACGAAGCAGTACAAATTCATATCAGGTGTAAGGAAGGAGGTCCTGAGGTAATTGTGAAGGAGATATTGAGTGGGGACTGCTGTGGGAAAGTGGCCCAGGGAATTGTACACATCCTATTTCCAAAAAGTCCACTACAATAGCTGCTAATTTTAGGGTCCCTGTACTGGAGCCTGTAGTAGAGGGCTCCCCCCATCCCCTCCCTGATTAATCACTGAGACTGGGAGACAACAGAGACTGTGTGAGGGAGAGTAGCTTCTCCTCACCTCCATTGCTGGCTTATGATGAAAATAGCTCAGTAAGCTGTGACCCTTGCCTCTAGAGCAGGGGTCAGCAACCTTTCAGAAGTGCTGTGCCGAGTCTTCATTTATTCACTCCGATTTAAGGTTTTGTGTGCCAGTCATACATTTTAACATTTTTAGAAGGTCTCTTTCTATAAGTCTATAATATAGAACTAAACTATTGTTGTATGGAAAGTAAATAAGGTTTTTTAAATGTTTAAGAAGCTTCATTTAAAATTAAATTAAAATGCAGAGCCCCCCGGACTGGTGGCCAGGACCCGGGCAGTGACTGCCACTGAAAATCAGCTCGCGTGCTGCCTTCAGCACATGTGCCATAGGTTGCCTATCCCTGCTCTAGAGAGAGAAGGGCTACATGGAGGGTCACAGGGAACCTCTGAGGCTAGTGAAATCCACCAGGAAACACAGGACACACAGAGTCAAGGACAGAACTTTGTCACAATACTTGATAGGAGATTATCTTTGGGCACTTGTTTTTGAATGTGTTGGCCAAAGTTTGCATCAAATTTCTGGATTTTATACCTTCAGAAGAACTGAACGCTGAAAACTAAACATGCCATTTTGTGGATGCTCTGAAGTAACTTGCTGTTAATAAAATATCAATGCTGCAAATTAGCTTCTCAAGGAGAGGAAATTAAAATGTATAGTGAATTACACTTTACGATACAGTGACTAATTACAATGTAGATACATTGCAACTATAGTGTAATTACACTATACTCTATTCTAAAACTAATAACTACAAATCAGCAGTAGTAAAATCTCTAACTACTAGGAAAGAAGTATGGTAGCAATTCCCTTTCCTCCTTCTCCCCCTACCACTGCTAGTCTGCTCATGATCATTATGAATCATGAGGTGCCTATCACCATGCAGTTCAACCATGGTTCCTACTTCATGAGGAAAGCCAGAGATATTTATAAAGCCATCTTCAATCACCTTCACTTCTGTGGATGTGTTGGTGACGATTGCTACTCAGTGTAATGGACAGCCATGGCATCCAAGCACGGGGCCAGACAAAATGAAATAGAAGCTTAGCAGAAGCATATGGTATCTTCAGTGTTTCCACAGAAAGAGCCAGAGGCAAGGCAGAGATACAAAGAGTGTCACTGTAGTGTACTCACTTTATCCTTGCCTGTGCTTGTTAAAGATGCAAGTTGTTCTAAGATCTTGGATAAAACCTTGACATACTACTGATGGGGGGAAAAGTGGTCCTTATGGTAGGTCTTTAAAAGAGATTCTAATGCACAAATGATATCATCAGATGCAGATAAGCTGCAAAAGTAAGATCAGGGCTATATGCAGTGCTCTCAAAGATAGGTGCAAGACGATTATAGCAATCATTTCTCAAAACAATTTTCCATGCTAGACAGTGATCTCAAACACAGCATTTACACTAGAGTTCGCTGAGATATGCACACTAACAAAATACACCTAATGTATCCATCCCCACATGGGAAAAGCCAGCTGCTCAGGAGGCTAGAAAAAGCAAGTCAGGAGAAAGCCCTTAATTTTATCCTTAAGGTTCTCTTGAGCCTGGATTGATGCAATCACGTGTAAACCAGGTGGTGAAAACAGTGCTTGGACTGTTCTCTCACTGAGGAGACTTGTCATTGATCAGATAACAGCTGCTGTGTTATTGAAGTTACTCTGATAAAGCAATTTGGACTTAAAGCACATCATCATAGATTTTGCTTGCAACCCACAACTAGTTTAGCAAATCTAGCCAATGTAAGGGAAAGGATAAGTCTCTCTAAAAAAACATGAAATGTTTACCAGCAACATGAAGGACAAAACTGAGATTAGGCCCATGGGACCAGAGTATAATCTGTTTTATACTAATGTACTTCCACTGAGTTTAGTGGAATTACTTAGACTGGTGTGAGATCAGAATCAGGCACACACTCCTGGGCGAGGGGGATGTTGATTATACAGACACTTTTTAAAAGAGTCACATTATGAAAATGTCAAGGTTGCAAAGTGAAGCACTTAAAATTCAGGAAATGCCAGAATTAAGGTTGCCAGTGCAACCTTAATTTGTCCCCCTGGTGTCTATGCATTATGATGCAGTTCTTAATTACATGATCACATTCTGCCTCATTCAGGGCAGGGATGATGCTCTGGGTGTAAATCAGGATTGTGTAGCGAAGGAGACTTGTCTATAGGACCCTTCTCTCATTTGCTGCAAAAATTGGAAGGTGTATAGTAAATGCAGTAGGAACTGCAGGAAGAGAACAGATGGTTCTGTGGTTCAGGCAGTTGAATGCCACTCTGAAGAACCAGATTCTATCCCATCCCTATGCCACAGAGTTCCTACATGATGCTAGACAAGTCACTTCAAAAGAGTCACAGTTGTCCATTAATTCTTTATTTTCTGGGCCTGTCTTGCAGAAGTGCTGAACACCCTCAGCTACAACCAAAGGTGATTGGAGCTGTGCCTTGAACATATAAAATGCTATATAATGCTAAGCACTCTGAAAAATCAGGCCCTTTGTGTCTTCAGATCGGGCACCCAAAGTTGGCAGACATTTTTGACAATTTTGTTCTTAGTTTCTCTGTGCCTCAGTTCCCCAGCTGTACAATGGGAACAACTACAGCACCTAATCGCACAGGGCACTATGAATATACATTCATTCATGTTTGCGGAACACTCAGATACTACAGAAATACCCATGAGGAAATTAATAAGTTTATATTCAGGCAGGGTTTGAATGGTGTGTGTTAAATAAGATCTGACGCTACACACTGAATGAGTGAGAGATCCTAGGGAAAAACAGCATGTGGTCATGTAACTAAGGAGTGTATCATAATGTACACACACTGGAATGACAGCAAGGTTACCTGGGCAACCATAATTCTGGCATTTCCTAAATGCTGAGTGCTTGGCTTTGCAACTTTAATGTTCTTTTAATTTTTTTTGTGATGTAATTTTATATAGAAGGCACAGAGTTCTTGTTTTTAGATAGGTCATTTAAAGGCTTGCCAGGGAGAGGACAATTAACTTACACTTTACAGACAAATTCCCATGGGACCTAAGCCAGTGGTGAATGGAGTTTGGGTAGGTACCATATAAACTCTTAGATGCCATGTCCAACAAGTAAGATATTCTTCAGGAAACCTTAAGAAAAGGTTTACAAGGAGAGGCGGGGGGTGGGGTGCAGAAAGAGATAATTCAAAGGTTCACTTCCATGAGGCTATAGCAAAAGAGAGTAAGACTAAGTGGATGGAAAGTCAGGCAAGTGTAAGAAAATGGAAATGATCCTCTTTAAAAAGGTTGTGGATAAAATCCTGGCTCTGTGGAAGTCAATGGCAAGGCTCCCATTGACTTCAATAGGGCTAGGATTTCACCCTATCAAGACACTTGTGAATACGGAAGATACTCTAAAGGAAGAGAAATCTTGTCAGAGCTGCTGACTAATATTAAGTCAACTTTGGAAGCAGTTTTTTATATTTTTTTGCCTTGTCAGCAGGTTACTTGTATATCTGTGGTATGACTCTGACCTTATATCCTCAAAGGCATGGCCCACAATATCTAGGGAAACATTACAGGGGGTGCTGACGGAGAAGGGACATGTTTAACCTTGGCAGGAGGGAAGGAGGGGAGCTTAACAATAAGCATTTTTCTTTTTGAAAGCAGCTGCCTTCTTGAACTTCACTTAAGCAGAGGAAGTAACATCCAGCTGGGCTATTGCTATAACAAAGGCTTGGACTAGTACAGAAGCGAGGTCGGGTAAAAAGGGGAGGAGGAGAAGTCTGACATCTTCTAAAATAAGATACTTTGTAAGTCAGTGTGGTTAACTGGGTCCAAAGACCTGAGAGGCTGAAATCTTCTCTGCCCAGCTAAATTTAAAGAGACGTTTGGGGTTTGAACAATCTCAGAGACTGCTGCAGATGAGGTTTCAAAGGCATAAGAAAGAGAGACCCCCATCAGTCAGGCTGAGTTTCATTGTCTCACTAAAAAGAGGAGTAGTCAGACATTAGAGTACTATGGTGAGGAGTGCCATTTACATAGGTAGAGAAAGAGATGTTTTCTTTTTTTTCTCATAGGTCTCTCAGCCATATTTAACATCCCCCCCGCCCACACACACACAAGGAGAGTTCTGCAATGGTTCTTTGAAAGCTCTGAACTTGCACTGTCCATTCTGGGTGGAGCAGAGTAAGGCTGGGGTGCTAACAGGAGACTCAAGCTTCCCTGAATTGGCTCCCCAAAATTCTGCAATTTCAAGTGTTCCAGTGTAATACCATTGCCCTTAATCACTCAGAAAGCTCTGATGTAAGGGAGAAAGACTACCCTCAGCAGGTATCATTTCCTAAATGTATAACATCTAATAAAGATAACCTGGGTGTAACCTGGAACTAGTAGCCAGGCTCCCAACTATGTCCCAGCCCAAGTACTAAGTGAAACACAAATCCATCCCAAAGGACTTCACAAACTATACACAGTTTTTACTCCTGGAACTCAACCACTGCTTGGGTGGATGGCAGCTGCTAGAGGAAAAGGTGTAGAGCATACTACACAACAGAAAGAGACATTTTTGCCCCAAGAGGCCTAGGACAAACCTCTACTCTTGCTGGAAGAGCCAGGGGACATTTACTGTCCATGCAGGGTAAACAGGACTTTTGTTCATAGCAGTCTCCTGTGAAAAATCTAAATGATGATTCTATTAATGGTTACAGGGATGTAACTAGTACTACAGAAGTCCACAGTCACTATTTACGTTTGGGTGGCTTTTATAGCTCTAAGAAAGGGGAAATAAAACAATGAGCTGCTGTACCACTCTGATCTTCAAATAAACTCTGACGTGGCAACCACCAAGGCCAAGGAGTTACACAAGCAGGTTCCCATGTATCCAGATGAAAATGCACAGTACCCCTTAACATGCCCAGAATACTCTTGTCTATAATTCAGAAACTTCAAAGACAAAACAAACAAGGACTGGAAGGTGGGACATCTGATAAAAAAAACCCAAAAACAAAACAATGTACCTTTTCTATTGAACTGTTCTTATATGCCCGGGAGTTTTCTGTGGAGTATGTAACAGATGTGGAGTTCATAAAATGGTATTCAGAAGAGCTAGGAGCCAAGGTGACATATCTTCAGATCAGCAGATATAAAGATTAAGTTTATCATTCAGATTTCTTGAGTTTGGCCAACTTGTCAAATTTAGTCTTTTTATTGGGTTAGATGAATCCATTTGCATAGTGGTATATGAATGGCGGAGGATTTACACGCTCCCTTTCTCCAGCTCACTAAAATATTGCAGAATAGTGTGGTACTTCTCAGGTATGTGTAGTGCATCTAACACGAAGAGGTTCAGCAAAGGAGTAGGGTGCAGAGGTGCAAAGAAAGAGGGTGCTTTCCTCACTGTATAGTTTAAACAATTTAGATTCTTCTTAGAATTGGCTCACAGTTTTCCTCTGATATATCTGCCACATCTTCACACCATTCTGACATCCTAGACACCAATCAAAATGTGTGGAGCAAAAATCCCTTTTTCGTGCTAGGCCACTATTCTGTGTTTTCTCTTTGTTTACTTTAAGGAGAAAGACTACAGGTTACCTCCATCAGATTCAGAGCTTTCCTAAAGGCAAAAATTGAACATGAATGCCTATTGCTTAGCTACCATTCTGTGGCCTGGTCTACACTAGGCGTTTAAACCGGTTTTAGGAGCGTAAAACCGATTTAACGCCACACCCGTCCACACTAGGAGGCACCTTATATCGATTTTAATGGCTCTTTAAATCGGTTTCTGTACTCCTCCCCGACGAGAGGAGTAGCGCTAATATCGGGATTAACATATCGGAATAGGGTTAGTGTGGCCGCAAATCGACGGTATTGGCCTCCGGGCGGTATCCCACAGTGCACCACTGTGACTGCTCTGGACAGCATTCTGAACTCTGATGCACTGGCCAGGTAGACAGGAAAAGCCCCGCGAACTTTTGAAATTCATTTCCTGCTTCCCCAGCATGGAGAGCTCATCAGCACAGGTGACCACGCACAGCTCATCTGCACAGGTAACAATGCAGTCTCCTGAGAATCGAAAAAGAGCCCCAGCATGGACTGCACGGGAGGTACTGGATTTGATCGCTATATGGGGAGAGGATTCAGTGCTAACAGAACTGCGTTCCAAAAGACGAAATGAAAAAGTATTTGAAAGAATTTCTAAGGCTATGACGGATAAAGGCCACAGCAGGGACTCAGTGCAGAGTGAAAGTTAAGGAGCTCAGACAAGCCTACCAGAAAACCAAAGAAGCAAACGGAAGATCCGGGGCAGGTCGAAAAACATGCCGCTTCTATGCTGAGCTGCATGCAATTTTAGGGGGCTGCGCCACAAGTACCCCACCCCTGACCGTGGATTCCAAGGTGGGGGTTGTAATCTCTGCCATGTCTGAGGATTATGCAGACGGGGAAGATGAAGATGAAGAAGAGGAGGACGACCTAGCAGAGAGCACACAGCACTCCGTGAGCCCCAGCAGCCAGGAGCTCTTTCTCACCCTGACGGAATTACCCTTCTCCCAGCCCTCCCAAGCAACTATCCCAGACAATGACGCCATGGAAGGGACCTCTGGTGAGTGTACCTTTGCAAATAGCAAACATTGTTTTTTAAGCAAGCATTTAATGATTGATTTGCCCTGAGGACTTGGGATGCATTCGCAGACAGTATAGTTACTTAGAAAAGTTTGTTAACATGTCCGGGGATTGAGAGGAAATCCTCCAGGGACATCTCGATGAAGCGCTCCTGGAGGTACTCCAGAAGCCTTTGCAGAAGGTTTCTGGGCAAGGCAGCCTTGTTCCGCCCACCATGGTAGGACACTTTACCACGCCATGCATGTAGCAAGTAATCAGGTATCATTGCATGGAAAAGCATAGCAGTGTATGGTCCCGGTGATTGCTGGCATTCAAGAAGCATCCGTTCTTTATCTCGCTGTGTTATTCTCAGCAAAGTGATATCGTTCAGGATAACCTGGTTAAAAATCAGGAATTTAAGTAAGGGGGATGGCCATTTTCCTACTGGGTTCGTGGACTGCAGCAGCTTAAAAAAAACCTTTCCTGCATGTAGCCAAGCGGGGGGAGGGGAGGAGTGAAATGCCGATGATCTTTTTTGTGTTTGGTAAGCGGGGATCTTCCCCAAGCTACCAGCCACGCAGTGGGTGGGGGGATGGGAAGGGTGTTGATTAGCAGGCAGCTAGCGTGGTATTAGCCATGCGTTGGGGGCAGGGGTAAATCACTACAGAAGCCGAAAGACAGTGGCTTACCATGGCCGCATGCAAGCTGAATTCTGATGCCCGGACCTGTGTCTGTGAGATCTGTAACTCCAGAGCTGCAGGCAGTCAGTATTAAGATGAAAAATGCAACCTTGTAGGGAAATCACATGTGCTATGTAAGGTGAATAGTGCTGTTCACTGTGAAAGAGTATAACCATTGTTCTGTAAAATGTATCTTTTTAAATATTTCTCTCCCTCATGCAGCTGCAAATTTTTCAAGCGTCCCTCCTCCATCCCAAAGGCTAGCACAGATAAGGCGGAGGAAAAAGAAGACGTGAGATGAAATGTTCTCGGATATTATGGAAGTTACACGCAATGAAAGAGCTCATCTGAATGAGTGGAAGGACGTGGTATCAAATTACAGGAAAGATGCCAGTGAACGTGAGGACAGGAGGGACACCCGAGATGAGAGGAGGCGGCAGGAAGATCAGCGGTGGCGGGATGCAACTGTGGGGTTGCTGCGTGATCAAACTGACATGCTCCGGCGTCTGGTGGAGCTTCAGGAACGGCAGCAGGATCACAGAGTGCCGCTGCAGCCCCTCTATAACCACCCTCAACCATCACCATGTTCCACATCCTCCTCACCCAGACGTGTAAGAACGCGTGGGGGGAGGCTCCGTGCACCCGCCCACTCCACCCCCGTGGACAGCCCAACCAGAAGGCTGTCGTTACTGTGAAATTTTTTTAATGGCCTTCTCCATCCCTCCTATCCTCCTCCCAAACCACACCCTTACTTCTCTCCCTCTTTTTATAATGAATTAATAAAGAATTCATGATTTTTAAATGAGAGTGACTTTATTTGCATAAGCAAGCTGTACTCGAAGGGGGAGGGTGAGTTGCTTACAGGGAATGAGTCAATCAAGGGGGTTGGGTGTTCATCAACAAACACAGCAGTCACACTGTACCCTGGCCATTGATGAAGCTCGTTTTCAAAGCTTCTCTGATGCGCACCGCTTCCTGGTGTGCTCTTCTAATCTCCCTGGTGTCTGGCTGCGCGTAATCAGCGGCCAGGTGATTTGCCTCAGCCTCCCACCCCGCCATAAAGGTCTCCCCCTTACTCTCACAGAGATTGTGGAGAATACAGCAAGCAGCAATAACATAGGGGACATCGATTTGGCTGAGGTCTGAGCGAGTCAGTAATGTGCGCCAGCGCGCCTTTAAACGGCCAAATGCACATTCCACCACCATTCTGCACTTGCTCAGCCTGTAATTGAACAGATCCTGACCACTGTCCAGGCTGCCTGTGTATGGCTTCATGAGCCATGGCATCAAGGGGTAGGCTGGGTCCCCCAGGAGAACGACAGGCATTTCAAAATCCCCAACTGTTATTTTCTGGTCTGGGAAGTAATTCCCTTGCTGCAGCCGTTTAAACAGAGTAGTGCTTCTGAATACGCGAGCGTCATGAACCCTCCCTGGCCATCCCACGTGGATGTTTGTGAAACGTCCCTTGTGATCCACCAGTGCTTGCAGCACCATTGAAAAGTACCCCTTCCGGTTTACGTACTGGGTGCCCTGGCGCTCCGGTGCCAAGATAGGGATATGGGTTCCATCTATCGCCCCCCCACAGTTAGGGAATCCCAGTGCAGCAAAGCCATCCACTATGGCCTGCACGTTTCCCAGAGTCATAATCTTTCGTAGCAGCAGCTTAGTGATTGCTTTGGCTACTTGCATCACAGCAGCCCCCACAGTAGATTTTCCAACTCCAAATTGATTCCCGACTGAACGGTAGCTGTCTGGCGTTGCAAGCTTCCACAGGGCTATCGCCACTCGCTTCTCTACTGTGAGGGCTGCTCTCATCTTGGTATTATGGCGTTTCAGGGCAGGGGCAAGCAAGTCACAAAGTTCCATGAAAGTGCCCTTACGCATGCGAAAGTTTTGCAGCCACTGGGAATCGTCCCACACCTGCAACACAATGCGGTCCCACCAGTCAGTGCTTGTTTCCCGGGCCCAAAATCGGCGTTCAATGGATAGAATCTGCCCCATTACCATCAGGATCTCCAAAGCACAGGGGCCCGCGGTTTGAGAGAATTCTGTGTCTACGTCCTCATCATTGTCATCGCCGCGCTGCCGTATCCGCCTCCTCCTCGCCTCGGTTTGAAGGTCTTGGTTCAACATATACTGCACGAGAGTGCGCGAGGTGTTTAAAACATCCACGATTGCGGTATTGAGCTGAGCAGGGTCCATGCTTGCTGTGCTATGGTGTCTGCACAGTTCACCAAGCAAAAAAGGCACGAAACGGTTGTCTGCTGCTTTCAGGGAGGGAGGGGTGAGGCTGTACCCAGAACCATCCGCGACAATGATTTTTGCCCCATCAGGCACTGGGATCTCAACCCGGAAATTCCAAGGGGCGGGGGAGGCTGCGGGAACTATGGGATAGCTACGGGATAGCTACCCACAGTGCAACACTCCAGAAATCAACGCTAGTCTCGGACCGTGGACGCACACCACCGATTTAATGTGTTTAGTGTGGCCGCGCGCAATCGATTTTATACAATCTGTTTTGCTAAACCGGTTTATGTAAATTCGGAATAATCCCGTAGTGTAGACGTACCCTGTGATAGGCATGGAAGAGTTGGCCTCAAAGAGAATCTAAGTGGAAAAAAGAAAATCAAGGGCTGTGCTTTTTTATCCATCCTTACACTGCTTGGCCCAGATGAACCCTTTTTAACGTCTTGTACAGTGGTGAGGACAATGTCAGCACTTAAAAAAATAAATTATCGGAGGGAAACTTATCTTTTATGAAAAGCTTCTAGTTTTTCTCAACAATGTAAGAGAATTTAAATAAGGGAGGCAAGAAAAGAAAAAGAAAAAATACATACCTATCTCATAAATCTGGAAGGGACCCTGAAAGGTCATTGAGTCCAGCCCCCTGCTTTCACTATCAGGACCAAGTACTGATTTTACTACAGATCTGTAAGTGGCCCCCTCAAGAATTGAGCTCCCAACCCTGGGTTTAACAGACTACTGCTCAAGCCACTGAGCTATCCCTCCTCAAGGAAGGCAGGTGACCCATAAAATCCTATCCTACATTCTACCAAATTGTATCCAGACCCTCAGCTCAGGAAACACAGCATTTACAGAAAGGTGGAGATACAATAGGAGATTAATAAAAAGGAAGATCCAGTACTTGGCAATTCCACTGGAAATCAGCAGCCTATTGACACAAGTGTAAGGAAATGAGCTGAGTTTCTTAGAAAATTTGGTACAAGTGCAAAAGAAAACGTACAGCTTTTAAAAACAACAAGATATTTTAAGGGCTCTGGCTAAATATTGGAATATTTACTTTGAACTATTGCCCAATAAACACCAGTGCACGTTACCAGGCAACAATACCATGTTTGTTAATTACACTTTAGTACCAATCCCGTAGAATCATAGAATATTAGGGTTGGAAGAGACCTAAGGAGGTCATCTAGTCCAACCTCCTGCTCAAAGCAGGACCAACTCCAACGGAATCATCCCAGCCAGGGCTTTGTCAAGCCGGACCTTAAAAACCTCTAAGGATGGAGATTCCATCACCACCCTAGGTAACCCATTCCAGTGCTTCACCACCCTCCTAGTGAAATAGTGTTTCCTAATATCCAACCTAGACCTCCCCCACTGCAACTTGACACCATTGCTTCTTGTTCTGTCATCTGCCACCACTGAGAACAGCCTACCTCCATCCTCTTTGGAACCCCCCTTCAGGTAGTTGAAAGCAGCTATCAAATCCCCCCTCACTCTTCTCTTCTGCAGACTAAATAAGCCCAGTTCCCTCAGCCTCTACTCATAAGTCATGTGTCGTTGCCCTCCGCTGGACTCTCTCCAATTTGTCCACATTCTTTCTGTAGTGCGGGGCCCAAAACTGGATTCAATACTCCAGATGTGGCCTCACCAGTGCCAAAGAGAGGAGAATAATCACTTCCCTTGATCTGCTGTCAATGCTCCTACTAATGCAGCCCAGTATGCCGTTAGCCTTCTTGGCGACAAGGGTACACTGTTGATTCATATCCAGATTTTCGTCCACTGTAATCCCCAGGTCCTTTTCTGCAGAACTGTCACTTAGCCAGTAAGTCCTCAGCCTGTAGCAGTGCATGGGATTTTCCACCCTAAGTGCAGGACTCTGCACTTGTCCTTGTTAAACCTCATCAGTTTTCTTTTGGCCGAATCCTCCAATTTGTTTAGGTCACTCTGGACCCTATCCCAACCCTCCAGCGTACCTACCTCTCCCCCCAGCTTCGTGTGATCCGCAAACTTGCTGAGGGTGCAATCCATCCCATCATCCAGATCATTAATGAAGATATTGAACAAAGCCAGCTCAGGACTGACCCCTAGGGCACTCCTCTAGATACCGGCTGCCAACTAGACATCAAGCCATTGATCACTACCTGGTGAGACCGACAATCTAGCCAGCTTTCTATCCATCTTATAGTCCATTCATCCAATCCATACTTCTTTAACATACTGGCAAGAATACTATGGGAGCCTGTATGAAAAGCTTTGCTAAAGTCAAGATCTACCACATCCACCGATTTCTCCATATCCACAGGGCCAGTTATCTCATCATAGAAGGCAGTCAGGTTGGTCAGGCATGACTTGCCCTTGGTGAATCCATGTTGACTGTTCCTGATATCCTTCCTCTCCTCCAAGTGCTTCAAAAAGGATTCCTTGAGGACCTGCTCCATGATTTTTCTGGGGATAGAGGTGATGCTGACCAGTCTGTAGTTCCCTGGATTCTCCTTCTTCCCTTTTTAAAATATGGGGACTATATTTGCCTTTTTCCAATCATCCAGGACATCCCCCCGATTGCCACAAGTTTTCAAAGATAATGGCCAATGGTTCTGCAATCACATCAGCCAACTCCCTCAGCACCCTCTGATGCATTGCATCCAGCCCCATGGACTTGTGCTCGTCCAGCTTTTCTAAAGAGTCCTTAACTGGTTCTTTCACCACTGAGGGCTGCTCAACTCCTCCCCATACTGTGCTGCCCAGTGCAGCAGTCTGGGAGCTGACCTTGTCTGTGAAGACCGAGGCAAAAAAAATATTGAGTACTTCAGCTTTGTCCACATCATCTGTCACTAGGTTACCTCCCCCATTCAGTAAGGGTCCCACACTTTCCCTGATCATCTTCTTGTTGCTAACATACCTGTAGAAACCCTTCTTGTTACCCTTCACATCCCTTGCTAACTGCAACTCCGGTTGTGCTTTAGCTTTCCTGATTACACCCCTGCATGCTCGAGCAGTATTTTTATACTCTTCCCTAGTCGTCTGTCCAAGTTTCCACTTCTTGTAAGCTTCCTTTCTGTGTTTAAGCTCGCCAAAGATTTCACAGTTAAGCCAAGCTGGTCACCTGCCATATTTGCTATTCTTTCTCCACACCAGAATGGTTGGTTCCTGTGCCTTCAATAAGGCTTCTTTAAAATACAGCCAGCTCTCCTGGACTCCTTTCCCCCTCATATTAGCCTCCAACACTTCTGTTGATGTCAGTATTTCTGCCCAAGTAAGGACTTCAGGATTGAGACCAATATTTATAGGGATGAAAAAAATTGGAAGTGATTGGACAGCCTTATTGAGAAGAAGGGGGGGGAAAATAAGTAACCTGGAGAAGAAACCAGTATAAATAGCACCTTTTCAGGTAAAACAAAGGCACGGTGTCGACATTTGGTTAGTTGAAGGCATGTGGGGGAATGAATTAGTTTGGATATACCAGGGATCATATGATCAAAACAACTTTGGTTCCAATGCAAATGGGAGGATATGACCTCAATTTGGATAAATTAGGTTTCCAAATAATCAAAGACTGAGGGTAGTTAATAATGATCACATATTTATTAAGTCATAAGAGCTTTCATCAATTCAATATTAAGGAGGGGGGAAAAAATCAAACCCTAAAAAAAAAACCATGCAGGACATTTCAAAAGTTAAAACTGAATCTTCAGCTTGACTCTATCCCTTTGTGCTTATATCGTGGGATAAATAATAACAAGAGGACATGTTATTTGTAAATATTAAATCTATATTATTTGTATAGCCACAGTGTGCTAAGTGACTGTAATACAAACCAGAAATCCTTGTAATGTCTTATACAGTATAGTACGCAAACCGGGCAGGATCCTGCAGTCACCATATACACTATGCTCCCACTGAAATTAACAGATATTTTGGGTTCTCAACCAATGCAGGATCAGGCCCATTTTAATGCAGGCACCATTGCATAAGAAAGTCAGCACTGAGAATGATACATACAATGATTTTGTTTTCAAGCACAAGAAGAGAAACAGCGTATTAGATATTTTCAGGGATATTTTTAAATACTAATCACATTCTAATCAAACATGGCTAAAAAATTCTTTCGACTGAGACTGAGTATGGATGGAAACTTTCAGCCCAAAAGCAATTTCAGAAAATTGTGAGCAACCGAAAAAGGGATATGTAGAATGGCAGAGAATAGGAGTTGTGAGTGCTCTGCACCTTTTAGGACCATGCCCACAAGCACATTTCATCCAAAGGAACCCAAAGTGCTTTATAAACTGATAACAGCCATCATTACACCCACCACATTTTGCTGCTTGATCTTTTGCATTTGACATTATGATAATGACAGTAAATAGAACAACAACTTGTACCTGCAGCTTTAAAATGAGCAGTGATGTGTATGATGATATAATTCCTTTCTTCTTTTAGCAAAACTTACAAACAAGGAAATATTTTAAATAGACTTTCTATAGGGAAATGTAGACAAATCTCACTACACCAGTAAGCAGAAGACTGTCAGGATTTTAGCTCTGCACTCCACACAGACAACTTCCCAAACTGATTTTGTCTGCATATAAAAATATCAGCCTTTGTTTTTCTAATGTATATATTGAACATGGTTTTATTTTGTTGCTGTTGATCTGACAGAATTTAGTTTTTACAGAGGGAACGGAAAGACTGCAAATCTTGTTAGTTCGCCAAATTTAAATGTACACAAATCTAGGCTCTGAATTCTCCAGCCTATATTACTCAGGGATATAGCATGGAACAGTCCTTTAGGGTTAAAATATTCAAAATGCACTTTTTATCAGCTGTGCATCTCTAGAAGTTTCTTTTTTAAATCACAGCCTAATTATTGCATGTATGACTTTCCCCCGTGCCACTCTTGGATTGCAAGATGTTTTTCTTGTCATACAAGCAGGTCTGTAAGAAGCCCAAACAAGTTCAGAAAGAGTTATATAACATTGTTTGCATTTTTGGGGGCTATAATTAGAGTGATAAGATTATGGCAGAGATCCTAGAACAGATTAAGGATAGAATTCTATGATGAATGAAAGTTTGGGTCATTAGAAGTGCAGACCTAAAAGTTGTGTGTGTGTGTGCGTGTGTTTTTTTTTTTAAATGAACACGCAGTTAAATATCCAGGACAATAAAATCTTACATTAACATGCACCTGAAATGAAACTCATGAAGAGTATTGGTGGAGAAGTTAAAAAATACAAAACAAAACAATTTGCTACTAGCAAGCCTGACTCAAAAGGTGTGTTCTGCATCTAGATGGACAGCGATTAAGTAAAGGGACACATTTTGTCTTAGATGCATAAGGAAAAGTATTAGAAGACTGCAGGTGGACAGAAGTAATTTGCGCGGACAGAGGGTCAATATCCTACTAGAATCAGATTGTAGCACTCATGCAATTACATAAGAACATTACTAGGGACCGAATGGCTGGGCAGCAGTTCTGCAGAAAAGGACCTAGGGGTTACGGTGGATGAAAAGCTGAATATGAGTCAACAGTGTGCCCTTGTTGCCAAGAAGGCTAATGGCATTTTGGGTTGTATAAGTAGGGGCATTTCCAGCAGATCGAGGTATGTGATCATTCCCCTCTACTCAGCACTGGTGAGGCCTCATTTGGAGTACTGTGTCCAGTTTTGGGCCCCACACTACAAGAAGGATGTGGATAAATTGGAGAGAGTCCAGCGGAGAGCAACAAAAATGATTAGGGGGCTGGAGCACATGACTTATGAGGAGAGGCTGAGGGAACTGGGATTGTTTAGTCTGCAGAAGAGAAGAATGAGGTGGGATTTGATAGCTGCTTTCAACTACCTGAAAGGGGGTTCCAAAGAGGATGGATCTAGACTGTTCTCAGTGGTAGAAGATGACAGAACAAGGAGTAATGGTCTCAAGTTGCAGAGGGGGAGGTTTAGGTTGGACATTAGGAAAAACGTTTTCACTAGTAGGGTGGTGAAGAACTGGAATGGGTTACCTAGGGAGGTAGTGGAATCTCCTTCCTTAGAGGTTTTTAAGGTCAGGCTTGACAAAGCCCTGGCTGGGATGATTTAGTTGGGTTTGGTCCTTCTTTGAGCAGGGGGTTGGACTAGATGACCTCCTGAGGTCCCTTTCAACCATGAGATTCTATGATTCTATGATTAACTTTACAATAATCAAATCTCCTGGTTCTGAAAGAATGCATTTCAATTAATGAAGACAAATAGTTTTTATAGGGCAGGGAGTAAGTTTGCAGCTGGAGGAGCATCTTGAAGTGTTAGAAAATGAAAAGCTAAGAGTTTCTGCTTTGAAAATTGAAACAAACCATACATTTACTACACCTTCAGTATGGATAAGATTGTTTTAGACCAAAAACCTACTGATAGTCTTCCACTTGAAAGCACAACGTGACTAGTTCACCAAATTAACACATTAATGCACATAGACAGCTTCTCTATGTTAGAAATGTGGCTCTATGATTTAACCCACGGAAAGCTGAGCATCTGAACAATCTGATTGTTGGAAGCCAATCAATTGGTTTATTTTCAGTGCCAAACCCCTTGATGGAGTGGAGCAGCAGGCTACATTCCCAGTAGCCATCTGTGACCCTCCCCGCACCATGCATTTTAGGGGGCCCTGTAGTACATGGGAGATAAGGATACTTCATCTCAGTCCTACTGGATTTCAATGTATTTCCCACAGAAGAAAACCCCTTTACTTGGATTCTGAACCATCTTTCAGTGTTTGGCTCTTCAGAGACTTCAGAAACAATAAAAAAGTGATTTAGTTCAAATACATTAATTTAGTCAGAACCCCTGTTTAAAATCTCAACAAACGTGGTTTTAATCTCCCGTGTGTATGGGGCCTTAATCGCAAAAAATAATGTAAAGGAAAACTCACGTCACCCAAAGAAAGAAGGCACAAATTTCTGGAAAATGAAAACTAAATTAAAAAGGCAAAACTCTGTAACACCACCAAAAGCTTGTAAGCACAGCAGGACTGATATTAAAAAAAAGTTTATGAAAATAAGTAGTTTATGTTCAAGGGAAACAGGACAAAAATTGAATGAACGGTAATATGGCAAAAGCATGGATGCTCTGACCAGAGGAACACGATGGATTAACTTTTTCTATTCCCTGAAATAAGTTACCATCTCTCGTCTCTGATTAAGTACAGGGAGCAAAAGTCTTCCTCATAGATACTAGTGGAGAACTTGGCAAATGGGCAAAACTTCAAGAATCCTTTAAGCAAAAATAGTTACTTGAACAGTGTCCAGTAAACACACACACACATCCCCACTAAGTGGGCCATAGTAAAACTCACCACCACCAAACCCAATATAAATGAGAATGGAAAAATCATCTGTGCACACCTTTTATCGCACTTCTCCTATGGCTTTTACATTTTTCCCATTCCAACTCATAAACTGATATGTCACAGTGGGTAACACTTAAATACATGTAGCCAGCAGGTCAAAACTCGCGGTATCTGACTAACTGATCCATGTCTTGTTTGAATGCAGAATGTCAAGATTGCAGTCCTCAAACAAACAGCAATGCACTTAGCGACATTAAACAGAGCAGTCTTTGAGGGAGCAGCCTCATCATGTCTAGAGAATTTTCAGTTTCGCCTGAGTGAAGACTGGTGAAAGCAATACCACATGGACGGGATGTTTCATGATGTTTCTGAACAACATAGCCAGATAGAAACCACCACAAAAAGGGAAGTCTATAATGCTATGTAATAGGCCTCCATGTTTTTCATGCCCATCTCTGAAAGTTCAATGGGAGTTAACGCTGGCCTGCAAGACTGCACAGATACTTTGCACTGTCATTAACCAACATGTAAATCAATGCAGTGCAGCCCAGTTAACCTACATCTTGCTATAAAACAGTAGCAAAGGTGTGAAATCGCGTGGCTTTTACCATGGCAAAGATCTGAACTTCAAAGTCTAGTTGGGATCAGAGTTAAATATTATGAAGTTCTTATCCACACTATGAAAAGCTGCCATGCTGTGGAACTTGTATACTCAGAAGAATCTAATTATTTTATCTGTAATTCTCATAAATGAGGGTTCACTGTATATAACACAGGAATTAAAAAAAATACAGCTTTGTTATTGATTGATTGCATATTTTGTTTCTCTGTTTTACCAAAAGGGGCAATTTACAGGACATCTCAGTGTGTTTTATAAAATACATACTTATGCGGTAGTGATGGTAAAAGATTAAAGGCTAAGGGACTGCTCCAGCTCCTTACAAAATCAATGGGAGTTTTGCTGTAATCTTCAAAGAGATCAGGATTAGCTCACAGATGCTACTTCACTTATTCATAAGAAGGCTCACTGGAGATAAATTAAGCTGCTCATGTGAATAAGGATAAGGCCAAAGAAGGCAAGAATTACAGCCACTAGGCTCAGAAAAGTATTGGCTAGAGAATCAGAGACATTTGGTAAATGTTCTTATTTGTCTGAAAGAACAAACTGCTTTTCTGTTCAAACATTGCAACTTTCTTCCCTACACTAGTTAATTTCAAGTTAAATATATTCTTACTCGCTGCATTCACTCAGAGCCTACATATTTTCAGTATTTTGGTAATCCTATATTATATTTTTTATTTGTTTCATTGGACTATCAAAGATGAGTTGCAAATATTTTTTCATATTCTTTCAGTTTAACCACCTCTTTTGAGAGTATCATAGAAAATTAGGGTTGGAAGAGACCTCAGGAGGTCATCTAGCCCAACCCCCTCCTCAAAGCAGGACCAACAGCAACAGTCGGGCCTTAAAAACCTTTAAAGGATGGAGATTCCACCACCTCCCTAGGTAACCCATTCCAGTGCTTCACCACCCTCCGAGTGAAATAGTGTTTCCTAATATCCAACCTAGACCTCCCCCACTGCAACTTGAGACCATTGCTCCCCTGGGGCACTCCGCTTGATACCAGATGCCAACTAGACATTGAGCCATTGATCACTACCTGTTGAGCCCAACAATCTGATGACAGTCTGATGACAGATTGTTACAGTAAAATATTATGTATCATTGCCAAAAATATGTAAATGTACAATACTACCACACGAAGCCTTGTTTAGATCATTATGGGCCTGATCCTTCAATGGGTTTTGGATTAAGCACCAAATCTGGTAAGTATTTATCCAGCTTTAATTAATTATGCCACACAAATAGCAATAATAAGAACCTGAAGCTTAAGTTTTCAGATGCAGATCTCAAGCCAGATCTTCCGTTAGCCTTTTTTCCCTCCAATACAGTTATCAGGTGTAACTAAAAAGATAATCATCTAAATGGTTGAAAACATACAATGTTAACTACAGACATTGATCAGTAATAAATGAAATGAAATATTTTTAGATACATTTAGGGATATTTTTGGAGATAAAAAATCTCATCCCACTCTTAGAATAATTAAACCAGATTTTTAATGTCGTTTCAACTTAAACTTAAACCTATTATTGATTAGGTGCACAAATAGGAACAGCCAGTCCTTAACGTTGGTCAGAGTACAAATAACAGACGGGAACATGACCAGCGATATTTGGCAAGGGCATAGTGATATGGAACATCACAGCAGTGCAGGAAGATGCACTAAGTTCCTTTAATAATTGCCTAACTCTTTGCATATTTTTAGTATATTTCAAATAGATAAGACATTTTCTTATATATACGTAACCCATGGGTTAAACTGACATTCTCCTTGGTTGTGGCTGTAACCACAGCTGGCTAAAGACCAAAACAATGCACAAAATATTCATGGGACATAAGACTGTAAATCTCAAATGGGCCCATTTGTTCTGTGGTCATTTTTAGGACTATATCTAACCTATTCCAGAAATATGCATGTCCCAAACCTTGTATCAGTGTAATTTCCAGTCTTTGAAAATAATGTATAAGAACCTCTTATACATTCGCTAAAAAAGTTCCTTGATTTCAGAACTAAAAAAGTAGCAGTTAAAATCAAAATTCATTCAAATCATTTTGGGTTGGTTTTTTTTGGTTCATGTACATTTCTACTAACTGACTTGGAGCTTCCCACTTGGAGCTGTGTGTTCAAATGAACCCAGAATCACAAAGCAAAACTTAGCTGAAACTACCAAGTTACCCATAAGTTAGATTCCAGGGGCGAAAGAGAGATTTTTCTTGAAATTTATCCCAAGTTCACTCAGAAGGTTCATGATTGTGGTCCGGTTTCAAGTTTGTAACCAAAGTTTTGCACAGGATTATCAGTATCTGCCCCAAACCCAGCAACTGCTCCTGGTAAAGAAGAACAAATATCTACACTCACAGGAAAAGAGGTTAAAAGATTAGAAATTCTCATAATTTACTTCATCTTGTTGTCCCCCTTAATACTCTATTTAAATCCTCAAACTTCAGTTCATTTGTTGTTCATACATCTCCTTGTAACCAACAGTAGTTTGAACTTTTAGCACAGGAGATATCTTACTCATTTGTAAGCAAACATGTGGCTGGGACAAATAGTTTTTATACAGCCCTTCATTGTACCACGATAAGATCTGGGGAAACTTTTTTTTGCTTCATAGTTTAGATTTCTTTATTCTAATATAACATAGAGAAAATTCTCCACCCTGTCTGCCAAGACACAATGTTCTCTCTTCTGTCTGGGAAACAGCTTGAGTAATGTGATTTACCATTGACTTCAAGACTATTTTCAAAAAACCGGCAAACTTGTGTATCCTTCTGCCTCTTCAAGCAATTGCTTCCACATTTGCCAAAAGAATGTAAACAACTTTAAAAACAGCATGCTACTAATGGATAAAACATTAGCTTTCCCTGGACCAGATCAGTAACTATACCTAGTTGCTATCAATTCTGTTTTGCAGGCTGCTGTTAACTGTGCAATTGTGCAATGCTGGTAATGCTCCACACTTTGTGAAGGTTGCTGAAAAAGGGACTGAATCTTAGCAAAGTCTGCACTGTGTATTCAGCCCCTCGTTGAACAGCATCTTACAAAAGTAATAAAGACATGTTATGATTTGGAGCTCTCCTCTGCTTCTTAAACCTGAATTATCAGCCTAAATGAAGTATGAAAGGTGAGTAAAACAATACTCAGATATCGTGTTACACATGTGGCTGAGTTCACAAGTTAACCTAAGGGATATCTGAACTACACCAGAGTGTTTTATGTAACAATACAACATTAAACTCAACTATGGAAAGCAGATAATCTCCCTGGGCATGTCACCCAGCAACAACACTTTCTTAATTTTTCCCACAGATTGATAATTCATGGTAGGCAAACTTCCAAAAGTTGGATTTGGTTAAGCTCCTCGAAGTTCAGATTCCAATTTAAAGCCCTGCCAAACCTTTTTGATCAAGAATTCTTACTACATCATCATCTCCCTGTCTTTGGTTATGCCAGAAATGCTGCATAAGATGACTTTCCTATGGTCTTGGAGTACAGCAGTTGTCATTAAAGCACTTGTTCTTGAACTGCACAAGCACAGTGGCTATATTAAGGGCTGTTATAAAGAGGTTGGTGATAAAATGTTCTCCACATCCACTGAAAGTAGGAAAAGAAGTAAAGGGTTTAATCTCAGCAAGGAAGATTTATGTTAGATATGAGAAAAAACTTTCTAGCTGTAAGGGTAGTTACGTTTTGGAATAAGTTTCCATGGGAGGTATAATCCCCATCATTGGAGTTTTTTAAAAACAGGTTGGACAAACATCTGTCTGGGATGGTCTAGGTTTACATGGTCCTGCTGCAGTTCAGGGGGCTGGTGACCTATCAAGTCTCTTCCACCCCTATATTTCTAAGATAGAGCATCTTGTGTTAATAAGAACGCTTTGCCTGTCCAAGTTACTCAAGAGTGAGTGAGACCAAAGAGAGGTACTGGAGCTAAATGCATCAGAAGGATCATTCTGAAGCCTGTATGTCCTCAGAAATACATGGTTTCTGTCCATATCCTCCCTGTTTTTACTTTACACACTTTTGAAAAACAACACATTTGGGCCTCCTCACCTGCCTAGGCAATGTCATTTAATTTATCTTTCAGGACTTGTGCTCCTTACTAAGGGACTGTGGGTATATAACTCCAGAATTCAACAGCACTGAAGTCAGCCATCTTGTGTGTTCAGCCACTGTCACCAGAAAACCCAACATCACATAGTTAGGATAATCTTAGGCCCTGAATGGCAAGGTAAGTATCAGAGGGGTAGCCGTGTTAGTCTGGTAACTGCATGTTTGCAGTTTTGTTATCAGAATGGGAGGTTGGGACAAGAAGTGAAGGGTCCATGAAAATAGTAGGAATGTTTGGACAGCGACCTTGGTTTTAGGTGCCTTTAACATGTACGTTTTATTGTTGTTATGATTAGAAATGCTTTGCTGATAAGGAGAATAATGAATTGTTATTGGCTGTTGCTAGGGAAATTGTTAGTCTGTTAGAGGCTATTATGAGTTATGTGCTTTGGAGAAAATTTATAAAAAGTTTAGTTAGAAAGAGTGCTTTGGAGCAGACTTTCCTCTGGGTGAGGATTTGACACCTAAGTTCCCCAGCAGCTAGATGGAAGGAAGAGCCCCCCCAGAAGGCTGGCTGCTGAGTCCTCAAAACCATTTAAGACTTTTTGGATAACTAAAGGTTTGGAATACTCTGAACCTACTGTTATACATACACACACACACACACACACACACACAGTATGTATGTGCATGCGCACTTGAGACCTAATAAAAAAGTAGTTTTAGGTGAAAGCGCCCTGGTTTGTATCAAACAGATGAGCTGTGCTCCCATTGATTTATTCCTGACACCACCGGGAGAGAAACAGTAAAGTTACCACTGCTTTGGGTCCTGAAAACCCTGGGTAAGAAACAGTTGCCCACCTTTTCATAACTGTTGTTCTTCGAGATGTGTTGCTCATGTCCATTCCATTCTAGGTGTGTGGGAGGCCACGTGCACAGTCAGTGGAGATTTTTGCCTTAATAATATCTGTAGGGCCAGCCATATATCAGGCACTGCTGGCCCTACGCCCTCTCAGTTCCTTTTTGCTGACAACTCTGACAGAGGGGCAGGAGGGTGGGTAATGGAATGGACATGAGCAACACATCTTGAGAACAGTTATGAGAAGGTGGGCATCAGTTTTTTCTTCGAGTGCCTGCTCATGTTGATTCCATTCTAGGTGACTCACAAGCAGTGCCAATGGAGGTGGGCTCGGAGTTCACTGTCTTGCAGCTTGCAGCACTGCCCTGTCAAAGCCAGCATCGTCTCAAGCTTGCTGGGTCAGCGCATAATGAGACGTGAACATGTGGATGGATGACCAGGTAGTGGTCGGTACTTGTGCCAGGAAGGCTGCCGAAGATGCCCTAGTTGAGTGAGCAATCACAATTGCTGGCAGAGGCACCTTCAGCAGCTCACAGCAGTAGCGGATGCAGGCCGTGATCCAGGACGAAATCCTCTGTGCACACACTGGGTGACCTTTCATCCTGTCTGCCACCGCAACAAACAACTGTGTTGACTTACGGAACGGCTTCGTAATATCTATGGAGAATGCCAGAGCCCCTGTGACATCCAGGGTATGTAGAGTATGTTCCTCATCTGATGCATGAGGCTTTGGAAGGAAACGGGTAAGCATATGTCCTGGCCAGTATAAAACTGGGAAAAGACCTTGGGCAGAAATGTTGGGTGCAGTCACAGCTGGACATTGTGCTTGTAGAAGACCTTATAGGGCGGCTCCGAGGTGAGCTCCCTGAACTCAGACATCCTGCAGGCCGACGTTATCGCGATCAGGAACGAAACTTTCCAGGAGAGAAGCAGGAGAGAGCAGGAAGTCAGAGGCTCAAGGGAGACCCCATGAGCCTTGATAGTACAAAATTCAGGTCCTGGGGGGGACCGGGTCCCGGACATGTGGTTTGAGGCGCTCCAGACCCTTTTAAAACTGTGCCGTCACATGATGGGTGAAGATAGACCTGCCTTGGAATGGAGGATGGAATGCTGAAATGGAAGCCAAGTGAACCTTGATCAAAGGGAGGGAAAAACCCTGGAGCTTGAGGTGCAGCAAATAATCCAGGATGTCCTGTAGCAAGGCCTGGTCGGCCCAGATACGCTGTCCCAAGGCCCAACACGTGAACCTTTTCCACTTGGCCAGGTAGGTCATGCAGGTAGGTCATTCCTGCTGCCCAGCAAGACCTGCTGAACATGGGTCAAGCATGCCTGTTCATCCATGCTTTGCTATGCAGTAGCCAAGCTGCCAGGTGCAGCGCTGCCAGTTTCAGGTGCAACAGATGCCATAGTTCTGGGACAGCAGATCTGGCCAAAGGGGCAGCTGTAGCAGGTCAGCTGCCATAGGCTCAGCAACGTGCCAAACTAGTGCTGGCAAGGCCATGCGGGGGTTATTAGGATAATTGTTACCATGTCTTGCTTGACTTTCACAAGGACCCTGTGAATCAACAGCACTGGCGGAAAGGCATATATCAGTCCCCCCCAACCAAGGAATGAGAAAGGCATCTGACTGGGAGCCCCGGTCCATCCACCGGATCAAACAGAACACGTGGCACTTTCTGTTCTGCCTGAACGCAAACAGGTCGATCTGGGGAGTTCCCCACCTCTGGAAGATTATGCTGGCCACCTCTGGATGGAGCAACCATTTGTGGCAAGATGAGAAGGACCTGCTGGGGTGATCTGCCAAGATGTTCTTGGTGCCAGGTAGGTGGGCGGCTACCAGATGAATGAGATGCCACACACAAAAGCCCCAAAGGCTGAGCGCCTCCTGACAAAGGGTCGAAGACCTGGCACAACCCTGCCTGTTGATGTAATACATCGTGGCAGTATTGTCCTTTCAGGTCGGGGCAAGAGAGCCTGGCAGACCAGGCAAACTGCTCTGAGCTCCCTGACGTTGATATGAAGGACTAGATCATTCCATAGCCAGCAGCCCTGAGTGCTGAGCTCGCCCAAGTGGGCTCCCGAGCCCAGATCCAAGGTGTTGGAGACCAGGGTCAGTGACAGGGACGGGGTTGTGAAGGGGACTCCCTCCAAAACCAATTCGGGATCCAACCACAAATCCAGGGATGAAAGGATGTGATCCCGCACCTTGACTACTCAGTCCAGGCCATGCCTGTTTGGGATGTAGACTGAGGAAAGCCATGCTCACAGAGGCCGTAGATAGAGCCAAGCATGGCTGACCACATATGTGCATGCAACCACGTGGCCCATCAGTCACAGGTAGGTATGGGCCATAGTGAGCGAGTGGTTCTTCAAATGGGAGAGCAGGTCTGACATGGCCTAAAAATGTGACTCCAGAGAAAACTCTGGCTTGCATGGAGTTGAGAACTGCTCCAATGAACCCCGATGAACTGGACTGGTGTTAAGGTGGACTTTTTTCTGTTTATTAACAGGCCTAGATTGTGGCAGGTGGAACACACCAGACTGAGGCTCCTCTGCACTTGCTCCTGAGACCTGCCCTTGATGAGCCTGTTGTCAAGATACCAGAGAATTTGGACCCTTTGATGTCTCAGGTAAGATGCCACTGGCACCATGCATTTTGTGAACACCCTTGGGGCCAATGACAGGCCAAAGGGCAGCGCTGTAAATTGAAAATGGTGCCCACCCACTATGAAACTGAGGAAACGCCTGTGACCTGGGAATATGAGTCTTTTAAATCGCGGGTGGCGTATCAGTCTCCCGGATCCAGAGAGGAGGCCAGGGAAACCATGCGAAACTTCAACTTCTTGAGAGACTTGTTGAGGTGATGCAGGTCCAGTATGGATCTGAGGCCCCCTTTTGCCTTCAGGATTAGGAAGTAGCGGGAGTAGTACCCCCTTCCTTTCATGTTCTAAGGGACCTCGTCTACTGCCCTCAGGCACAGGAGGTTCTTGAGCCTCCTGAAGGAGGAGTTGCTCATGAGAAGGGTCCCTGAAGAAAGATGGGGAAGAAGGGGGTGGGAGGGAAGGGCAGCTGAAAATTGCAGGGTATAGCCCCGAGATACTAAGTCCAGTACTCGTCCTGAGGTGACCTGTGACCAGGCCAAATGGTAGGAGCAAGGCAGTTGAGGAAAGAATAAGGTGGATCCGGGGGATTGACTAGGGTGTTGCTCTTGAGCGCGCCATCAAAATGAGTACTCTGGCCTCTGGAATGTTTTGCTGGGCCAAGCTGCACAGGTGATCAGGAGGCAGAAGGGCTGCGACAACCAAAACCAGTGTCTCTGTCCCTTCTCCTTGCAGACCCCAAATGAGGCTGCCAAGGCCTTGGTGGTGGGGGCGGACGGAACTGCTTGTGTGCCGACTGTGGCGTATGCATGTCCAGCAAGCAAACACTAGCCCTGGTGTCTTTCAGCTCATGCAGCCTCGTATCCGTCTGGTCGGAAAAGAGACCATTCCAATGGAAGGGGAGGTCTCAAATGGAGGTCTGCATCTCCTGGGAAGGTCCGGCGGTCTGAAGCCAGGAGCTACGCCTCATCCCTACCGTCAACATGACCACCCTGACTGCTGAGTCCGCCACATCCATGGGTGGCAGGTATCAAAGGCAGGGGAAGGCTCAGCCTACCCAAACTTCCTGTGTGGTCCCGCCCACACTCCATCCCCAGGCCCCCTCCCACTTCCCGCCAGGGCTCTTCTTTCCCATGTGGCCAAGTCCCAGGCCAGTGGTGCCGGAACTGGGGGATGGTGAGCCAGGGGGCCATAGCCCTCCAGCTTTTTCATTGTTCACTGGAGCAGACCCCAACCCCTTACCCTCCTCTTCCCCCAAGGCTCCACTACCCCTCCCCCCGCCCAGGCCAGCATGTAGCCTGGCCAGGGAGCCCAGGGAGCTGTGGGGGACCATGGTGGACCCTCCACCTGGCCAGCTCCCCACAGCTGACCCAGCTCCGGACAGGGGTGGGGCCTCAGAGCTGCAGCCTTGCAATAGTAAGAGGTGCTCATTCTGCCTCAAGCCGCTCCGGGGTTTGGGGAGCTCTGGGCTCTGGCAGGGAAAGAGGGGCAGGAGGGGCAGAGCCCCAGGCAGAAAGGGTGGGCCAGCTGGGGACTAGCCTCCCCAAGTCCGCAGTTCACCCACCGCTCATGGCCGCATCCCGCACTGTTTGGAGGGAGCACCTGGCGCATCGCGATGCCCCTCTCTACCAGGGTATCGAACTCTTGAACCAAACCCTGCGTGAGGGATTCCTTGAACTTACGGAGGGTGACCCATAAGTTAAAGTTGTATTGCCCAAGAGGACGTGGTGGTTTGCCACATGAAACTGTAAACTGGCCGTGGAATAAATTTTCCTCCTAAACAAGTCATGTTGTTTGGCCTATTCATTTTTCAGGGTCAAGCTGCAGTGCCCTGTTTTTCCTTTTCATTGGCCACCGAGACCACCAGCGAGCCAGACAGAGGGTGGGTATAAAGGTATTCAAACCCTTTGGCCGGGACAAAATACTTCTTTTCAGTCTGTTTTGAAGTGAGAGGGATGGAGGAAAGAATTTGCCAGACAGGCTTGGCAATCTTGAAGACCCTGCCACGCACTGGTAGTGCCACATGGGTTGGGGTAGAGGCTGATAGGACATTAAACAGGGTGTCCACCTGCTCAGCCATTTCCTCAACTTCCAGCCCAAGTTCTTGGCCACCTGATAAAGCAGTGCCTGGTGGTCTTTGAAATCATCTGGCAGGCTGGCCCTGGAGGGACCTGTGACTGCCTTGTCCGGGGATGAAGATGAGGACTGTACCACCAGTGGAGGGCCCTGGTTCTCTTCCCCAAGGAGGAGGGAGGCTTAGGAGTGGGTACAGCCTCCTCTGCCTCAGCCTCCAGGTGTGCCTCTTGCACCAAGCCTGGTGCCATCGGTGCTGGCAGCTGCTGTTCCAAGGCGGCGGCAGGCGAGCGGAGTGAAGGGGGCATAGCCATGACTGGCATTCCCCATACATTCCAACAAGGCCATTGCAACAGCCACTGGCCGGGCTGCCACTGCGCCGATGCTGTCAATGTGACCTCCCTTCTGTGCCAGAAGAATCTCCTTCCAGAGACCACAATGGGGCCATCGACACCTGGGTCTGTTTGGAGACCATAGTCATCAGGGACTGGTGCCCGGAGCGAGGAGACTGGTATTGGTAATGAGGGGATCGATGTTGGTGCCAGGGGTACTGGAGATGGTACTGATGACACCTGGCTCTTTTTTCCCGGCACCAGGAAGCTTCCTCGCCTTCTTTTTAGGCAGCAGTGATGGGGAATGGTTCTGGGCAGAGCCCAGTGCCGGGGGTGCACTTTGCACCAACGCTGAGGTGCTCGGTGAATCCTGCCAGGACGGCTTGGAGGCTGGACGGAGGGCAGACTCCATGAGGAGAGCCTGTAACCAAATATTCTGCTCTTTCTGCGTGTGGGGCCGAGAGTTCTTACAAATGCGGCACTTGTCTTTTATGGGGTGCCTTCTCCAAGCACTTGAGTTAGCTGCTGTGGGGGTCACTTACAGGCATAGGCCTGTTACAGACAGCGCAGGGCTTAAACCCGGGAGACTGGAGCATGCCCCACCCACTGGGACTCTGACTACTAATTATTATCAAGGACAGCCCAGAGGATTCAGGGAACCTGAGGCAAAGCAATTTTGGGGGCCCCTTCCATAAAAAAAAGTTGCAATACTATAGAATACTATAGTCTCATGGGGGCCCCTGCAGGGCCCAGGGCAAATTGCTCCACTTGCCCCCCACCTCTGGGCAGCCCTGTTACTATCTACACTTAACAGCTTCTTAACACTAACTACTAAAGAATCAACTATATACAAGACCTTAAGGCTCGAAGTCAGAAGACGAAACCGATAGCCCTTGCTAAGCAAGGAAAGGCACTCCGACTAACCACCATGGGCGGTAAGAAGGAACTGAGAGGGTGAAGGGCTGGCGGCATCTTAAATACCAGCACATGAGCTATGGATACGGCCCTACAGATACCGCTAAGGCAAAAATCTCTGACGACCGTGCATGTGGGTGCGTGCACACCTAGAATGGAATTGACATGAGCAAGCACCAGAACAGGTCTATAAACCAATAAATGGATTACACTCCTCAATATAGTCCAGGTAGTTGTTTTCAACCACAAAAGAGAAGATGTAGACAATTCATTTAATAATAATAAATAATTTAATTATTGCTGAAATAATATTATAAATTTTAATAAATTGCTGAAATAAGTTTATAAATATTCTTTAATTTATCTCTGCTTCAGAATTTCAATGGGAGAACACTGCAGATTGAAAATTTAGACAAAATCTGAAAGGGGACTGACATCACTGTGTGGCATGTTTCTCAATGCAGTCTAATGCATTATGCATGATGCCCTTTTGGCTGTGGCATGACATTGCCAGCTATGGCTCACTATTTACATCCCTGATGGGAAAGCACAGCATGCTGCAAGTCTGACATCTTTCTTTGGATCCTAATCTCTTAGGGACAGTAACCATAATCTGAGGGAAGTTCTAGCACAGGAGGTATGTGTCATTTATCCTTATTACAATATGCAAAACATTTTGGTACATGTTATCCTTGATGATCCATCACGGAAGTGTATGTCACACTATCCATTGGGAATCCTGGCCTTTTTGCAGAAGCATGACTGTACTTTAGATAATGCTATTTCCAGTTGCTCAGATAGATTCAACGTTATCTCTTTAGAGTGTGGGAAAAGAGAAAATGCAGCCATGGTCATTGGAAGATTCCTGATGCTAAAAGCAACATCTGAAGAAATAATATGCAAGGAACCAATTAGGAACACTGCATTAGCATTTATATTGTATTATGGGATTTTTTTGTTTGCAGGTGTGATTTTAATTGGTTTTCTTCCCTTCAAACTGTGAAGTGTCCAATCCCAGTATGATCAGGACTCTTACACATTTTTGCTTCTATACAGTTTCTACCCTACACATTTCTGCTGTAGAATGTGTCTCATTCTCTCTTTCATGTAATCAACCTGGTATTACCTTTTCTCCTGTACTCTGCACTAATCTCTTGTAACCTCTTTTGGCAAAATGAAGTCAAGCAATAGATTTCATACATATATGAGCCAACATAGAAAGGACAGGCATATAAAGAATTAGTGAAAACTGATAAATCTATGTAAAATCTGTAGTCCACAAATAATGTTTCCAGTTTAGTACTTTATCATAATCCTTCCCAAAAGCACAGATCTTTGTAAATATCCAGTAAGCTGGTAAATATCACATGCTCATTTACTTTACTTGTACAGTAAACATGAGTTACTCTGAGCCACGTTTTCTCCATACCTATTCAAAGCGATTATCTATTGCTCTCTTTACCTACTGGACATTTCTAGTTCTATAAATGCAACAGTGACCTTTAAAAGCATTAATTATAACTACTTTATTTTCCATACTTTCCTGTTTCCAGTACATGATTAATTCTTGGCAAAGCGTATGGTTCTCACAGCTGAAAATACTGGCTATTCACTACTGTGAATTAGTCAGACAACAGGAGACATTGGGCCAAATCCTGCCATGAGTCAAAACCCACTGAAGTCAACTGGTGCAATTGAGGGAACAATTTGGTCCTTTTTTGTAATCAGTATTGCAGGGAGAGAAATTTCTCTGTAGCTAATTCAATGTAGCTGTTACTGAGGAAATAAAACAGGAGACAAAAATGTTTCAAGATCTTTGACTAAACCACTGACCTATTGAAATATTTGAATTCAACAGTTTTCATCACTTTGAAGGGATTTCTTTAGCAGAACTGTTTCATGGAAACGGATAGCATGGACCTCTTCAGCCTTTCTACCTGTTGTACGGAAGTTTCAGTGGCTACTAGAACAATTTCTCAATCAGCTCAATGGCATATTTAGAATATAGCCAAATTTGTGTACTGTCAAGTTTTATAGTTGGTTCAAATCAAAAGTTGATAGTTATCTGACATCTATTTGGATGCCTGTGTGAAGACAGTAGGAGGTGTTAGTCTAGTTCCTAACAGAAAGGTGTCTACATCCCTCAAATCAATATTACACTTGTTTTTTGGTCTCAGAAGGATTGAAGGACAAAATGAGTATGGAGACTGACCTGCTCACTCTCATTCTCCAGGTCAGGGTTCAGACATGCTGAAAAACTGTGCGGGAAAATTTGTACAGCCACCGTTTGGGCTGTACCTGTTCTATGTATAAAAGAGGGCTTATTACAGGGTTGTAGTGCCTTCCACAAGCACTAAATTCACTTAAAATATATCTTTTTTAAATGTAGAGTCATTTTCTTACAATTGATGATATTATTATAATACAAAATAGTGTGGTTGGTTGTAAAGTTAAAAAATTACACACAGGAAAGAAAGTTACTGTGCCTGGGAAAAAAGACACGAGTACTGAATACACTGTGTGATGCAGGAAGAAATGGATTAGTACACATGACTCAGTAGAAATGAAATATTTATGCTACTGTGTGTAGGAGGAGAAAGATTGCAGGCAAATTAAATGGAGAATTTCTCTTCTCTGGGAAATAATTACAGCAGTTTTGTAAGCTATAATATACTAGCAAAATTACTGGGATATTTTCTGAGACAATATTAAGTTCTCTCCATATTTAAATAATGTTTTGTGCTTCTTAGGACCACAAAGAACGTTAATTAAAACTTACAAGCTTCCCCTTTCCCCCATGAGATGTTGTTATTCACCATTTTTAGGAGTTGTGGAAAGTGAGGAACAGAGAAATTAAGTGACTCACCCAAGATCACACAGCGAGTGAGTTCAAGACCCAAGAGTAGAATCGAGAACCTCGGACTCTCAATCTTGAGCTCTAACAATGACATAACAGACCAGTCCATAGGGGTGCAGCATCAGGCATCAGAAGGAGTTCATAAGTGACTGGTTTGTTCAGCTCCTAATGATTTCTTTTTGTTTACTTATTTTGCAGTTTTCTAGGAGTAGACACCAGGAAGTGTGAATGACAATATGTCCCTATATTTTATATGAGGAAGATATGGTATCCTGGCAACATTGTGAACATTACCATTTACCCTGTCACACTAGTAGTGGAAACTATATTAATGTACATACAGCATCTCTGTGTATTCTTAGGGTTGCATTCTAAGGCTATGTCCACACTGCAGCAGGGGGTATAATTTGTATCTTGTGTAGATTTACCCATGCTAGCTGTAATCTAGTTAATTCACTAAAAATAGCAGTAAGGACATGGCAGCATGGGCTAGCAATGCATTTATATATCCAGAAAGGCCAAGCAGGCTTCTATAGCTCATGCTGAAGCCTACACCACTGCATCCTCACTGATATTTTTAACAAGCTAACTAGATTTAAGATAGCACAGCCTGCACAGGTACATCTACACCAGCTCCCCGGCTTGCAATGTAGGTGTAGCCTAACGGACTGACTGTGCCTCTTAGGCCTGGTCTTGCATTAGAGGCAGTGTGGAGGCTCAGTGCTTCCAGGGAAAAGAGACGGAACACAACTGACACCACCTCTCTTCCAGAGCATAGCAAGACACTCCACTGCATATCCTTCTCACCTTGGGGAGAGGACGAGAGAACACCGCATGACAGACGTGTAGTCACAGTGCTTAATGCTGTACTGGAAGGCACTCAGACACCACGATGATGAGCGCAGTATAAGAACCTGAATAGAACAGAAGCATCTGTTCTCCCTCCACTCGTGGCTGGTGAAGTGGGATTATGGATCTGCATCTTTGCCATCCCTTTGAGGAGGTCATCATTGCTCTGGGTGCTCCCTGAATTTAAAGACTGCCTGTGCCCTGCCATTCCATGCCTGTACAAAGGGGCTCCTTATGCCCTTTTTATTCCACCGTACACAGGTGCCAGCACAGAGGTGAGGCACAAATTTGACTCGTAATATATTGGAATAAAATATTAGATAAGAATCAACCCTGCCTCCATCAAGAATACAAAGCATGTACCGGTAGCACGTTAGAAGCTCAGTCATGTTACCAGAGTTACGGCATCTCATATGATGGGAACAATGCATAGGCCAAATTCAGAAGTGACATATAAAGTGGTATCAGTTGGACTCCCTTCCACTAGCTAACACCCGCTCCACTTGTGTATAAGTGAGTCTATGCAGGTATAAGCTACACACTGAGAAGCAGATAGAAAGTGTAAAGTATCCCCTAGCTGAATTTGGACCATAGTATGTAACATACAGAGTACAGAAAACTATCAAGTCTCAAACCCAGAATTATTCATTCTGACCCATGGAAATGTGAAGTGTGTGATAAACCTAAAAATTAGAATTATTACTTTGTGAGAGATTTAAAAAACAACAACCCAGTGCAGTGGAGGTTTAGATGAAGATGCAAAAAATGAATGTTTTGCAGATTCAACTCTTTTTCCCATGATGAAATACTCTGGTGTATAATTATCATTTACTGAGCTTGCTGCTGTTAAAAAAAAAGTAATAAAGTGCCCAAACTAATCCTGCATTTGGAAAGAAGCTGCAGAAGAATCAGATCTTCATGTACAGTTTCCTTTTTCCGGTGTCTTCCTACAGGGTGATGTAGTTGTTTACTTGTAAGAGCAGCAGCTAACAAACATTGGGTAAAACATTCTCTCTCAAATCACTCAAGTAAAACAGTGGCTCTTTCAGCATGGTTTAAAGAATTAGTAAGGCATAAATGATAACCTGACAGATACCTAGGTCAGCATCAGTTTTCCATGCTTCAGTTAATGTAATGGGCTTTGCTGTTACAGATACATTTCATGCAGCCTACATTAGAGCCAAACAGTGAATAGCCCTATGTGGGTACACATGGGGAAGGAGACCTCCAGCCACAATCTGGATTTTGCATGCGCCGAGTGGGAGGATTCAGGGAGTGTTAATGCTGCCAGTGGTGCTAGGTACTCCTAGCAGGTAGGCGTGCTATGCAGCTTGCATGGTGTGGGGGACTATCAAGATCGTTTAGACTGACCTCATGCACATTGCTGGCCATAGAATCTCACCCACTGGCTCCTGTAATAGGCCCGTAACCTCTGGCTGAGTTACTGAAATCCTCAAATCATGGTTTAAAAGATTTCAAGTTACAGATAATCCATCATTTACCCTAGTGTAAACCTGCAAGCGAACTGTGGCCCATGCTGCAGGGGAAGGTGAAAACCCCCCAGGGTCTCTGCCAGTCTGACCCAGGGGAAAATTCCTTCCCAAATTCAAATATGGCAATCAGTTAGACCCAGAGCATGTGGACAAGACCCACCAGCCAGACACTTGGGAAAGAATTCTCTGTAGTAACTCAGAGACCTCCGCATCTAGTGCTGCTGGGCATATTTGCTTCTGTGCACATTCCCTCAGCACACACAGGGGCCTACTACTTAATTACATGCTTTAGTGGCAGAAGGCCTCCAACGACAGACACCAGTATGATAGCCCATAGTATCTGGTAGATATGTGCAATGTGCATGGTTGTGAGGAAAACTCACTTCTAGAAGTGAGAGAGGTTGGGGTCAGAAAGGCGGGGCAAGCACCAGAGTCATGGGTCTGCTCCCTCCCCACCGTGCTTCCAGGGTCTCTCCCACTGAATGGACCCTGAAAGCTAAGGTGTCTTCACACACAGGAGGAGGGGGAGCGGGAGTGGAACATCAGCACTCTTGGCTGTTGTTTTGGCAGTGGCACTCCCTGCTCCCTTGACCTCCCCCTGTGGATGTATTATTTGAGAGGTTCTTTGTCCCTGGTAACTCCACACACCACCCAGCCAGACTTGTGACAAAAGAGTAGACCAGAACTCTTGCAGAGGCTCCTGTTACAACATGAACCATCTTCATCCTTCTCAGTACCACCGTGAAATGTATCAAACAGCTTAAAAAACACAATCGGCCCTAAACACTGGATTTATTTAAACCAGCATTATTAAATTATTCCTCCCAGTTGAGAACAATTGCACCATTCATACAAACATGTCAATTTAAAAACACTTCATGAGGAACAAACAAAAATGATCATTAAAATAGTCACACGATTGAAGTGAAGGCAACACATCACAGAGTCTGCAAGGGAATGTGGATTCTGCAACAGACGTGTATTCAAGTTCTGCACTCCCTACAAACCTCACTACGACATTTGCCCATTTTTGGAAGACGGCACCCTTGTCTCCTTTGATCTCTGCCAAAGCAGGGTATACAAGACAGACAATTTTGGCGGAAAAATGTTGGTAAAGCTTGTGGGTGGTATTCTGAAAATGCATCTGTACTCAGACATGGCTCAACAGGAGTGGTAATGTGTTTCTCAATGGGGAAAGTGTGCAGAGTTCTACAGTCTGTAGGTAGAAAGCAGGTAGGTCCACACACTTTTGACTCCTCCTGCTACTCAAATAAGCTGCTGTCTGCACTCAATCATTTCTGGTATAAAATCTACTGGACAAGCTAGATGGTGAATCTTCAGGTATAGCAGCAATTGGCATAGCTACACTAGTGCTGACTCCTAAATGTAGACAAAGGTAAACCAGGGTGAACCCTAATTATCTCAAATCAGTGCAGAACCTAGATTGCCCTTGTCTATACCAGCGTAGCTATAGTGAAAGCTGGTCATCATTTGCTGAATCAGGGCTATTCCTAAGTGTGGACAAGGCCCCAGTAGGTTACTACTAGAGCAAAATGTGGAGCCGCAGCTGCAACACTCACTTTTACATATGCACACCAGAAGCAAGTCATGGATTTGGATTTGAAAAGGGTGGTGAAAGAGTCCTGTTCAGTTTGGGTGCTGCATCCAATTCTCAAAATAAAAATCTTTACTGTCATAAAAAGAGAAGCTTTTAGATATTTTTGACTGATGCCTTCTTTAAGGCTGTGTCTACACTATGGACGTTACAGTAGCACAGCTGTACCGTCTCCTGTGTGCCACTCTCTGCCAGCAAGAGAGAGCTCTCCCGCCGGCTTAATTAAACCACCCCCAATGAGCAGCAGTAGCTATTTTGGCAGATGAGTATCTCCTGCAGATATAGTGCTGTCCACACTGGCACTTTTGTCGGTGAAACTTATGTCAGTCAGGGAGAGGGGTGTTTTCCACACTCCTGACTGATATAAGTTTTGCCGACAAAAGTGCTAATGTAGACAAAGCCTAAGTTACAGGACTAAGTATGGATATGGACCCTGAGGGAGTTTGACTGCTCCGATAGCTGGGTCTTGAAATGTAAAACTAACAGGGCTAATGGGAACAATGGCTCTTCAGTGAGCTAACCAGGCTTCAATAATCTTTCAAGAACAGCTAACAACGATTAAGCAGCATAACAGCAAGTTTTCCAAAATCAGGTCACCACGCCGGACACAGGAACTTGTGTGTATGAGAGACAATAATTACAGTATTTACTCAGCAACTTTACCATCCCGACTATTCTCAGCCACAACATCTACTTTTAAACAATGCACTGATCACTAAACAATCATAATGTGTTACTGTCTCTGGGATATCTAAATTAAACACACAGCCCGAAGTAATTCCTGAAGTATCATACTCAGCACAATGTTATTACATCAGATTGTCGGGGTTTCTCTGCACTGTATGATGCCTGAGTCATCACTAGATATTAGTCCTTTGTACCTCTTTGCACTTCATGAAATATCTGCAGAGCAGGTGAACTTCATTTTGTTTGCACTTGTGATTTGAATAAGTCTGTTGGAACCAACTAATAATAAAACAATATAAGTGTGTACAGTAACATCTGTTGTATATTGTATGTTTACCATTGATTCAACCCTCTCACACAGTTAACACTTACTGGTGGAAAATTTGTCTCTGCTCAATGTATTAATGTACCTTGTGTTAAAATATTTTAGCTCTGATGAATCTAAAAGTTACTGGGGCTAATCCAGTGGTCTGTTACACATACACAATCCCACTGAAGCCATAGGCATAACAAAATTGAGCCATACAAAATTTCTAATCTGACACTAACCAGTAACATAGGGCAGTGCAAACTTGTCCTAAACAGATTACAGCCATATAGCAACTACTGGATAATGAGTTTAGCTGCTTAGCAACCAAAGCACAAGAATACCAGGTAAAATGGATTAGAAACCTCTGATTTGTCCCAGATAAATGTAACTGGCCAGCCAGTGAGGTTAATTTGCACCGAAGATCTCAAATGACACCACCCTGAGGTATTATCACACAAGACATTTACTAGCCTGTTAAATAAACATAAGGGGGAAAAAACTTTCTTTAACATGATCAAGAACTATTTTTTCCCCACTTACAAACATGCTACTTCTTAAAGGAACTCTGTCAGGCTAAAAATCATGCATCAAAACAAAAAATATTACCTTTGTTACTTATACCACCTTATATTAAAAAAATAAAGAGCTTTTAAAATCTTATTTACTTTTCACCATTTATACTGTCTGTTCAGCTTTGAGTACTTCATTTTTAGGAATAAAAATAGACTAGTCCATTCCACTTCCTGGTTCTCATGCTATCCACAATACCGCAGTGTGTGAACTGTGAAAACTGCATGGGAATATTTAAACAAACAAACAAACATTTAAACAAACAAAAACCGGTTTGCACTGTCATTTAAATAACAATACATACCATCTCCATTAGTATTAATTTCTGTATGTTTATTTTTTAGCAAACCCTAATTTTTGGATGCAAATTTCCTGATAATATTGACATTTTTAGTCAGCAGTCAGAGAACTAAGGCATAGATTCTAATTATTTTTTTTGTTTCTGGTATCAGGGGCCTCTTTGTAGTAGGTGAGAGATTGCCCCTGCCACAAAGAGCTTACAGTTTAAATAGACAAGCCAGGCAAAGGATGGGAAACGTCAGTGCTTTAAATACAAGAACATCCTTCCAGCAACAACAACAATGTGCTAGGAGCTGTACAAACACAAAGGAAGAAATGGTTTCTACACCAAAGGGCTCACAATCTAAGGGTATGTCTACGGACAATGGCAAGCTGTGGTAGTGCAATGTGCCACTGTAGCACTGTAGTGTAGACCAGTGGTGAGCATGCAGCCCATCAGGGTAAACCACTGGCGGGCTGCCAGATTGTTTGTTTACATTTGCATGGCACCCGCAGTTCCCAGTGGCTGCGGTTCGCCGTTCCTGGCCAATGGGAGCTGCGGGAAGAGGCGTGGGTTGCCATACATCAACAGAAGAAGTTCTTCCATCAATGTAGGTAACCCACCTCTCTAAGACGTTGACAGAACAATTCTTTCATCAACCTAGCTGCACCTACAATGGGGGTTAGGTGACCTAACTACGTTGCACAGAATGTGAAATTTTTCACAACCCTGAACAATGTATCTAGGTCGACCTAAATTTTAGGTGTAGACCAGGCCTAAGACAAACAATCAGTATGGGAATGGTACAACATACAAGCGAACTGGTCAATGTAATCTAGTGAAGGTGAAGTAATTTTAAAAAATAAAGCTGCATAGTCTATAATGGGATGTCTTTCGACTCATCCACTATTAGTTGGCTGATTTCTAGTAGGTGGCACAGCAGAGTGGGTCTTTGAGAGGGATCTGAATGTGGAAAGATGAAAGGCCTTACAGTCTAGCTCAGGGACTGTGTATCATGCAGAGGATAGATTGCTTTTAGCACTTAACCACTGTAGGAAAAGCCCATTCTCATCTTGGGGAGGAGAATTTTTAGTGTCCATGTTAATAACCTTCCTGGTTTTCTCTGATCTTAATTTGTTTACGTAATTAATTACTGTTCCAAGAGAAGTTACTGTAGGGCTGATTGTAAATCTTCCATAACATGTGAATTGTAGAGGAAATCTGAGTATCAATCAATAGCGAGATTGTTCTGCTAAAAAGAATGTCTTCAATGCAAACTGGGGGATGTCTATGTATAATGCAATTTGGCCAAAGGGAAACATTTCTGTGAAGAGGCTGTTGATATTTTGAAAGCTACATTAGAGTAACAGCCTGAAAGATTTAACAAGGAGCACAAAGTTGGTCTAAAACCAAATGATGACACAGTAATGTAAGCATTAACTATTTCAATGCTGATCATTTTATCAGATAGCATGAGAGTGGGACACAGGAGTAGTGGAGGGTAGGAAATACTGAGGAAAGAACAGAGGGAACCCACTAACTGAGGAAAGAAGGAGAGGAAAAAGAGAAAGGAGGATGGGGGAAGAGAAGAAAGAAAGGTCAGAAAAAGCAGTGGTCCTGAAAGGAAACTTGTGTTCCCACTGAGGGGTACTGAATGCAATGAGAAGGTACTACACAGATCATAATGACGACAATAAAAAGGTTAGTAACTACCTAAAGGCTGTACCCTATCACAGATCTTTGTGCAAGCTTCCCATTGCCACAGCTGTACATGGAAAGTCGTATGTTCTTCTCAGTTTTCTAACCTGGCCTCCAGACAATAACTAAAAATAGGATGTTGCCTTCTGCACAGAGTGAGTTGACATCCCTGCTGAGCATACTCTGATAAGGTGAAAAATGGAATCGCTTCCATAATATATGAATGCTAAACGATACTATCTGTTTGTCTTAGGGTTTTATACTGTCATCTTTCATCCCAGTATCCAACTACCTGCCACATAAGAATCGACAGCAATAGCAAAGTCACTAGTTCATGTTGTCTCAGGCTCTTGTCCCTTTTCTGAGGTCAGGGTTTTCTTTTCTCTCTCTCTCTTTCATTAATTACCTTTCTTCTGACACTAATGCCCCTCTTCTGATAACAGCGCTGCCCCTTCTTCTGACACTAATGTCTTGCTTCTGACATCAGATTTGCCCTGTCGAGTGGTAGCAGAATTCTGGGGTCCTGCAGGCTGCCTTCCCAGTGGAGGGAAATCAGTGGTGCAGAGTTTGGGAAAACCCTAAGTTTAGCTTGTCTCATTTACACATATAGACACACCTGTCCTGGAACAGAGGCAGTCAAAAACAGCATGCAGGAAATCCCCTTTTCTAGAAATCTCCCTGCTATCAAGATTCTCTTGAAGGAAATCTGTATAACAAAACTACCAACAACACAGCATTTCCTGAAAGACTAAAATCTTACCCGCATACTAAGAAAAAAACCCACACTTGTAGGACCATATACTTGCACCATCTGGTGTATATTTCTTGCTAGTCCTACCAATAAACATGGGCAAAATTATCTTAGCCAGTATTTTTTCTCTAAATTCTCCATTAGCAGATGAAGCATGGTCTAACAGTCTGAAAAAAGGACTGAAGAGCCAGAAACTTGAGTTCTAATTCAGACTCTGGTAGTGACTCATTTTTTTCACATCAGGGAAAGTCACTGAGTTCCCAAAGTGGCGACTAATTTTGAGTGTCAACTTTAGACACCTCTGAAAACCAGACTCAAAGTGTCAAGCTGGGTATTTAAAATTTGAGGAAGCCAAAATTAGCAGTCACTTTTGGCCTTAATCGCTACCATTTGTACAATGGAGATAACAATGCCTACTTATTACACTTCCATGGCAGGGCTGTTCTTGATATTAATGTATGTTCATAAAGCACTTTGAAGATGAAATAAATATATTGTTTAAATTACTGAAATTTCTCTTCTAGAAACCCGGTTTATAAAACAAACACAGAAGACCAATGAATCGGATAAGTATGTATTAAATGAGTCACATGATGATCTATAAATGACAGATAGCATGGAAGTTCAAACTAGCCAGTTTATTCCTCTTGCCCACATCATTTTAATGAAGCTTTTATCATAGCTAATGCCATCTGTAATAAGTACACAGTATCCTATGCCGCCCCACCTTACTAGCACCTCTTTATTCCTTGTATTACTCCTGCATGCCCAAAGTACAAGCTAATGACTTCGAAATTTTTTTTATCAAATCTAGATTTCTTAACCACAAATATGACACGTGCACAAACATGTACAAATACACACACATTACATATTCATATTAAAATGTGTCACTATTTTCTAACAGAATAGCAGAAATGCATTA